>NC_087087.1:2230000-2860344 GCF_036172545.1 Culicoides brevitarsis | reverse complement strand
TTCTCCAGCTCAAAATGAAGGTTTTGATGTTAGAAACAACTTTTGTTTTGGACTTTTTCTAAATTTTGCGTTTTCGATGAACAGGAGCCATTTAAAGATGTTAGCGAAAAAAATTGATGAAAAAAAATTTAAGTCAAAATCCTCTTATTATGAGGGTTCACATACCGATTTTTCAAAATTTTTTCAACTTTTGTAGATCACGGTTCTCCGTCTCAAAATGAAGGTTTTGATGTTAGAAACAACTTTTGTTTTGGACTTTTTCTAAATTTTGCGTTTTCGATGTACAGGAGCCATTTAAAGATGTTAGCGAAAAAAATTGATGAAAAAAAATTTAAGTCAAAATCCTCTTATTATGAGTGCTCACATACCGATTTTTCAAAATTTTTTCAACTTTTGTAGATCACGGTTCTCCAGCTCAAAATGAAGGTTTTGATGTTAGAAACAACTTTTGTTTTGGACTTTTTCTAAATTTTGCGTTTTCGATGTACAGGAGCCATTTAAAGATGTTAGCGAAAAAAATTGATGAAAAAAAATTTAAGTCAAAATCCTCTTATTATGAGGGTTCACATACCGATTTTTCAAAATTTTTTCAACTTTTGTAGATCACGGTTCTCCGTCTCAAAATGAAGGTTTTGATGTTAGAAACAACTTTTGTTTTGGACTTTTTCTAAATTTTGCGTTTTCGATGTACAGGAGCCATTTAAAGATGTTAGCGAAAAAAATTGATGAAAAAAAATTTAAGTCAAAATCCTCTTATTATGAGGGTTCACATACCGATTTTTCAAAATTTTTTCAACTTTTGTAGATCACGGTTCTCCGTCTCAAAATGAAGGTTTTGATGTTAGAAACAACTTTTGTTTTGGACTTTTTCTAAATTTTGCGTTTTCGATGTACAGGAGCCATTTAAAGATGTTAGCGAAAAAAATTGATGAAAAAAAATTTAAGTCAAAATCCTCTTATTATGAGGGTTCACATACCGATTTTTCAAAATTTTTTCAACTTTTGTAGATCACGGTTCTCCGTCTCAAAATGAAGGTTTTGATGTTAGAAACAACTTTTGTTTTGGACTTTTTCTAAATTTTGCGTTTTCGATGTACAGGAGCCATTTAAAGATGTTAGCGAAAAAAATTGATGAAAAAAAATTTAAGTCAAAATCCTCTTATTATGAGTGCTCACATACCGATTTTTCAAAATTAAGCTAGATCACGGTTCTCCAGCTCAAAATGAAGGTTTTGATGTTAGAAACAACTTTTGTTTTGGACTTTTTCTAAATTTTGCGTTTTCGATGTACAGGAGCCATTTAAAGATGTTAGCGAAAAAAATTGATGAAAAAAAATTTAAGTCAAAATCCTCTTATTATGAGGGCTCACATACCGATTTTTCAAAATTTTTTCAACTTTTGTAGATCACGGTTCTCCGTCTCAAAATGAAGGTTTTGATGTTAGAAACAACTTTTGTTTTGGACTTTTTCTAAATTTTGCGTTTTCGATGTACAGGAGCCATTTAAAGATGTTAGCGAAAAAAATTGATGAAAAAAAATTTAAGTCCTCTTATTATGAGGGCTCACATACCGATTTTTCAAAATTTTTTCAACTTTTGTAGATCACGGTTCTCCGTCTCAAAATGAAGGTTTTGATGTTAGAAACAACTTTTGTTTTGGACTTTTTCTAAATTTTGCGTTTTCGATGTACAGGAGCCATTTAAAGATGTTAGCGAAAAAAATTGATGAAAAAAAATTTTCAAAATTTTTTCAAATTTTCAAAATTTTTTCAACTTTTGTAGATCACGGTTCTCCGTCTCAAAATGAAGGTTTTGATGTTAGAAACAACTTTTGTTTTGGACTTTTTCTAAATTTTGCGTTTTCGATGTACAGGAGCCATTTAAAGATGTTAGCGAAAAAAATTGATGAAAAAAAATTTAAGTCAAAATCCTCTTATTATGAGGGTTCACATACCGATTTTTCAAAATTTTTTCAACTTTTGTAGATCACGGTTCTCCGTCTCAAAATGAAGGTTTTGATGTTAGAAACAACTTTTGTTTTGGACTTTTTCTAAATTTTGCGTTTTCGATGTACAGGAGCCATTTAAAGATGTTAGCGAAAAAAATTGATGAAAAAAAATTTAAGTCAAAATCCTCTTATTATGAGTGCTCACATACCGATTTTTCAAAATTAAGCTAGATCACGGTTCTCCAGCTCAAAATGAAGGTTTTGATGTTAGAAACAACTTTTGTTTTGGACTTTTTCTAAATTTTGCGTTTTCGATGTACAGGAGCCATTTAAAGATGTTAGCGAAAAAAATTGATGAAAAAAAATTTAAGTCAAAATCCTCTTATTATGAGGGTTCACATACCGATTTTTCAAAATTTTTTCAACTTTTGTAGATCACGGTTCTCCGTCTCAAAATGAAGGTTTTGATGTTAGAAACAACTTTTGTTTTGGACTTTTTCTAAATTTTGCGTTTTCGATGTACAGGAGCCATTTAAAGATGTTAGCGAAAAAAATTGATGAAAAAAAATTTAAGTCAAAATCCTCTTATTATGAGGGTTCACATACCGATTTTTCAAAATTTTTTCAACTTTTGTAGATCACGGTTCTCCGTCTCAAAATGAAGGTTTTGATGTTAGAAACAACTTTTGTTTTGGACTTTTTCTAAATTTTGCGTTTTCGATGTACAGGAGCCATTTAAAGATGTTAGCGAAAAAAATTGATGAAAAAAAATTTAAGTCAAAATCCTCTTATTATGAGGGTTCACATACCGATTTTTCAAAATTTTTTCAACTTTTGTAGATCACGGTTCTCCGTCTCAAAATGAAGGTTTTGATGTTAGAAACAACTTTTGTTTTGGACTTTTTCTAAATTTTGCGTTTTCGATGTACAGGAGCCATTTAAAGATGTTAGCGAAAAAAATTGATGAAAAAAAATTTAAGTCAAAATCCTCTTATTATGAGGGTTCACATACCGATTTTTCAAAATTTTTTCAACTTTTGTAGATCACGGTTCTCCGTCTCAAAATGAAGGTTTTGATGTTAGAAACAACTTTTGTTTTGGACTTTTTCTAAATTTTGCGTTTTCGATGTACAGGAGCCATTTAAAGATGTTAGCGAAAAAAATTGATGAAAAAAAATTTAAGTCAAAATCCTCTTATTATGAGGGTTCACATACCGATTTTTCAAAATTTTTTCAACTTTTGTAGATCACGGTTCTCCGTCTCAAAATGAAGGTTTTGATGTTAGAAACAACTTTTGTTTTGGACTTTTTCTAAATTTTGCGTTTTCGATGTACAGGAGCCATTTAAAGATGTTAGCGAAAAAAATTGATGAAAAAAAATTTAAGTCAAAATCCTCTTATTATGAGGGTTCACATACCGATTTTTCAAAATTAACTTTTGCTAGATCACGGTTCTCCAGCTCAAAATGAAGGTTTTGATGTTAGAAACAACTTTTGTTTTGGACTTTTTCTAAATTTTGCGTTTTCGATGTACAGGAGCCATTTAAAGATGTTAGCGAAAAAAATTGATGAAAAAAAATTTAAGTCAAAATCCTCTTATTATGAGGGCTCACATACCGATTTTTCAAAATTAAGCTAGATCACGGTTCTCCGTCTCAAAATGAAGGTTTTGATGTTAGAAACAACTTTTGTTTTGGACTTTTTCTAAATTTTGCGTTTTCGATGTACAGGAGCCATTTAAAGATGTTAGCGAAAAAAATTGATGAAAAAAAATTTAAGTCAAAATCCTCTTATTATGAGGGTTCACATACCGATTTTTCAAAATTTTTTCAACTTTTGTAGATCACGGTTCTCCGTCTCAAAATGAAGGTTTTGATGTTAGAAACAACTTTTGTTTTGGACTTTTTCTAAATTTTGCGTTTTCGATGTACAGGAGCCATTTAAAGATGTTAGCGAAAAAAATTGATGAAAAAAAATTTAAGTCAAAATCCTCTTATTATGAGGGCTCACATACCGATTTTTCAAAATTAAGCTAGATCACGGTTCTCCAGCTCAAAATGAAGGTTTTGATGTTAGAAACAACTTTTGTTTTGGACTTTTTCTAAATTTTGCGTTTTCGATGTACAGGAGCCATTTAAAGATGTTAGCGAAAAAAATTGATGAAAAAAAATTTAAGTCAAAATCCTCTTATTATGAGTGCTCACATACCGATTTTTCAAAATTAAGCTAGATCACGGTTCTCCAGCTCAAAATGAAGGTTTTGATGTTAGAAACAACTTTTGTTTTGGACTTTTTCTAAATTTTGCGTTTTCGATGTACAGGAGCCATTTAAAGATGTTAGCGAAAAAAATTGATGAAAAAAAATTTAAGTCAAAATCCTCTTATTATGAGGGTTCACATACCGATTTTTCAAAATTTTTTCAACTTTTGTAGATCACGGTTCTCCGTCTCAAAATGAAGGTTTTGATGTTAGAAACAACTTTTGTTTTGGACTTTTTCTAAATTTTGCGTTTTCGATGTACAGGAGCCATTTAAAGATGTTAGCGAAAAAAATTGATGAAAAAAAATTTAAGTCAAAATCCTCTTATTATGAGGGTTCACATACCGATTTTTCAAAATTTTTTCAACTTTTGTAGATCACGGTTCTCCGTCTCAAAATGAAGGTTTTGATGTTAGAAACAACTTTTGTTTTGGACTTTTTCTAAATTTTGCGTTTTCGATGTACAGGAGCCATTTAAAGATGTTAGCGAAAAAAATTGATGAAAAAAAATTTAAGTCAAAATCCTCTTATTATGAGGGCTCACATACCGATTTTTCAAAATTAAGCTAGATCACGGTTCTCCGTCTCAAAATGAAGGTTTTGATGTTAGAAACAACTTTTGTTTTGGACTTTTTCTAAATTTTGCGTTTTCGATGTACAGGAGCCATTTAAAGATGTTAGCGAAAAAAATTGATGAAAAAAAATTTAAGTCAAAATCCTCTTATTATGAGGGCTCACATACCGATTTTTCAAAATTAAGCTAGATCACGGTTCTCCGTCTCAAAATGAAGGTTTTGATGTTAGAAACAACTTTTGTTTTGGACTTTTTCTAAATTTTGCGTTTTCGATGTACAGGAGCCATTTAAAGATGTTAGCGAAAAAAATTGATGAAAAAAAATTTAAGTCAAAATCCTCTTATTATGAGGGTTCACATACCGATTTTTCAAAATTTTTTCAACTTTTGTAGATCACGGTTCTCCGTCTCAAAATGAAGGTTTTGATGTTAGAAACAACTTTTGTTTTGGACTTTTTCTAAATTTTGCGTTTTCGATGTACAGGAGCCATGTAAAGATGTTAGCGAAAAAAATTGATGAAAAAAAATTTAAGTCAAAATCCTCTTATTATGAGGGCTCACATACCGATTTTTCAAAATTAAGCTAGATCACGGTTCTCCAGCTCAAAATGAAGGTTTTGATGTTAGAAACAACTTTTGTTTTGGACTTTTTCTAAATTTTGCGTTTTCGATGTACAGGAGCCATTTAAAGATGTTAGCGAAAAAAATTGATGAAAAAAAATTTAAGTCAAAATCCTCTTATTATGAGGGCTCACATACCGATTTTTCAAAATTTTTTCAACTTTTGTAGATCACGGTTCTCCGTCTCAAAATGAAGGTTTTGATGTTAGAAACAACTTTTGTTTTGGACTTTTTCTAAATTTTGCGTTTTCGATGTACAGGAGCCATTTAAAGATGTTAGCGAAAAAAATTGATGAAAAAAAATTTAAGTCAAAATCCTCTTATTATGAGGGTTCACATACCGATTTTTCAAAATTTTTTCAACTTTTGTAGATCACGGTTCTCCGTCTCAAAATGAAGGTTTTGATGTTAGAAACAACTTTTGTTTTGGACTTTTTCTAAATTTTGCGTTTTCGATGTACAGGAGCCATTTAAAGATGTTAGCGAAAAAAATTGATGAAAAAAAATTTAAGTCAAAATCCTCTTATTATGAGGGTTCACATACCGATTTTTCAAAATTTTTTCAACTTTTGTAGTTCACTGTTCTCCAGCTCAAACTGAAGGTTTTCGCATTAGAAACAACTTTTGTTTTGGACTTTTTCTAAATTTTGCGTTTTCGATGTACAGGAGCCATTTAAAGATGTTAGCGAAAAAAATTGATGAAAAAAAATTTAAGTCAAAATCCTCTTATTATGAGGGCTCACATACCGATTTTTCAAAATTTTTTCAACTTTTGTAGATCACGGTTCTCCGTCTCAAAATGAAGGTTTTGATGTTAGAAACAACTTTTGTTTTGGACTTTTTCTAAATTTTGCGTTTTCGATGTACAGGAGCCATTTAAAGATGTTAGCGAAAAAAATTGATGAAAAAAAATTTAAGTCAAAATCCTCTTATTATGAGGGCTCACATACCGATTTTTCAAAATTAAGCTAGATCACGGTTCTCCGTCTCAAAATGAAGGTTTTGATGTTAGAAACAACTTTTGTTTTGGACTTTTTCTAAATTTTGCGTTTTCGATGTACAGGAGCCATTTAAAGATGTTAGCGAAAAAAATTGATGAAAAAAAATTTAAGTCAAAATCCTCTTATTATGAGGGTTCACATACCGATTTTTCAAAATTTTTTCAACTTTTGTAGATCACGGTTCTCCGTCTCAAAATGAAGGTTTTGATGTTAGAAACAACTTTTGTTTTGGACTTTTTCTAAATTTTGCGTTTTCGATGTACAGGAGCCATTTAAAGATGTTAGCGAAAAAAATTGATGAAAAAAAATTTAAGTCAAAATCCTCTTATTATGAGGGCTCACATACCGATTTTTCAAAATTTTTTCAACTTTTGTAGATCACGGTTCTCCGTCTCAAAATGAAGGTTTTGATGTTAGAAACAACTTTTGTTTTGGACTTTTTCTAAATTTTGCGTTTTCGATGTACAGGAGCCATTTAAAGATGTTAGCGAAAAAAATTGATGAAAAAAAATTTAAGTCAAAATCCTCTTATTATGAGGGCTCACATACCGATTTTTCAAAATTAAGCTAGATCACGGTTCTCCGTCTCAAAATGAAGGTTTTGATGTTAGAAACAACTTTTGTTTTGGACTTTTTCTAAATTTTGCGTTTTCGATGTACAGGAGCCATTTAAAGATGTTAGCGAAAAAAATTGATGAAAAAAAATTTAAGTCAAAATCCTCTTATTATGAGTGCTCAAATACAGATTTTTCAAAATTAAGCTAGATCACGGTTCTCCAGCTCAAAATGAAGGTTTTGATGTTAGAAACAACTTTTGTTTTGGACTTTTTCTAAATTTTGCGTTTTCGATGTACAGGAGCCATTTAAAGATGTTAGCGAAAAAAATTGATGAAAAAAAATTTAAGTCAAAATCCTCTTATTATGAGGGCTCACATACCGATTTTTCAAAATTAAGCTAGATCACGGTTCTCCAGCTCAAAATGAAGGTTTTGATGTTAGAAACAACTTTTGTTTTGGACTTTTTCTAAATTTTGCGTTTTCGATGTACAGGAGCCATTTAAAGATGTTAGCGAAAAAAATTGATGAAAAAAAATTTAAGTCAAAATCCTCTTATTATGATGGTTCACATACCGATTTTTCAAAATTAAGCTAGATCACGGTTCTCCAGCTCAAAATGAAGGTTTTGATGTTAGAAACAACTTTTGTTTTGGACTTTTTCTAAATTTTGCGTTTTCGATGTACAGGAGCCATTTAAAGATGTTAGCGAAAAAAATTGATGAAAAAAAATTTAAGTCAAAATCCTCTTATTATGAGGGCTCACATACCGATTTTTCAAAATTAAGCTAGATCACGGTTCTCCAGCTCAAAATGAAGGTTTTGATGTTAGAAACAACTTTTGTTTTGGACTTTTTCTAAATTTTGCGTTTTCGATGTACAGGAGCCATTTAAAGATGTTAGCGAAAAAAATTGATGAAAAAAAATTTAAGTCAAAATCCTCTTATTATGAGGGCTCACATACCGATTTTAGAAAATTGAGCTTGATCACGGTTCTCCAGCTCAAAATGAAGGTTTTGATGTTAGAAACAACTTTTGTTTTGGACTTTTTCTAAATTTTGCGTTTTCGATGTACAGGAGCCATTTAAAGATGTTAGCGAAAAAAATTGATGAAAAAAAATTTAAGTCAAAATCCTCTTATTATGAGGGTTCACATACCGATTTTTCAAAATTTTTTCAACTTTTGTAGATCACGGTTCTCCGTCTCAAAATGAAGGTTTTGATGTTAGAAACAACTTTTGTTTTGGACTTTTTCTAAATTTTGCGTTTTCGATGTACAGGAGCCATTTAAAGATGTTAGCGAAAAAAATTGATGAAAAAAAATTTAAGTCAAAATCCTCTTATTATGAGGGTTCACATACCGATTTTTCAAAATTTTTTCAACTTTTGTAGATCACGGTTCTCCGTCTCAAAATGAAGGTTTTGATGTTAGAAACAACTTTTGTTTTGGACTTTTTCTAAATTTTGCGTTTTCGATGTACAGGAGCCATTTAAAGATGTTAGCGAAAAAAATTGATGAAAAAAAATTTAAGTCAAAATCCTCTTATTATGAGGGCTCACATACCGATTTTTCAAAATTAAGCTAGATCACGGTTCTCCAGCTCAAAATGAAGGTTTTGATGTTAGAAACAACTTTTGTTTTGGACTTTTTCTAAATTTTGCGTTTTCGATGTACAGGAGCCATTTAAAGATGTTAGCGAAAAAAATTGATGAAAAAAAATTTAAGTCAAAATCCTCTTATTATGAGGGCTCACATACCGATTTTTCAAAATTTTTTCAACTTTTGTAGATCACGGTTCTCCAGCTCAAAATGAAGGTTTTGATGTTAGAAACAACTTTTGTTTTGGCCTTTTTTAAAATTTTGCGTTTTCGATGTACAGGAGCCATTTAAAGATGTTAGCGAAAAAAATTGATGAAAAAAAATTTAAGTCAAAATCCTCTTATTATGAGGGTTCACATACCGATTTTTCAAAATTTTTTCAACTTTTGTAGATCACGGTTCTCCAGCTCAAAATGAAGGTTTTGATGTTAGAAACAACTTTTGTTTTGGACTTTTTCTAAATTTTGCGTTTTCGATGTACAGGAGCCATTTAAAGATGTTAGCGAAAAAAATTGATGAAAAAAAATTTAAGTCAAAATCCTCTTATTATGAGGGCTCACATACCGATTTTTCAAAATTAAGCTAGATCACGGTTCTCCAGCTCAAAATGAAGGTTTTGATGTTAGAAACAACTTTTGTTTTGGACTTTTTCTAAATTTTGCGTTTTCGATGTACAGGAGCCATTTAAAGATGTTAGCGAAAAAAATTGATGAAAAAAAATTTAAGTCAAAATCCTCTTATTATGAGGGCTCACATACCGATTTTTCAAAATTAAGCTAGATCACGGTTCTCCGTCTCAAAATGAAGGTTTTGATGTTAGAAACAACTTTTGTTTTGGACTTTTTCTAAATTTTGCGTTTTCGATGTACAGGAGCCATTTAAAGATGTTAGCGAAAAAAATTGATGAAAAAAAATTTAAGTCAAAATCCTCTTATTATGAGGGTTCACATACCGATTTTTCAAAATTTTTTCAACTTTTGTAGATCACGGTTCTCCGTCTCAAAATGAAGGTTTTGATGTTAGAAACAACTTTTGTTTTGGACTTTTTCTAAATTTTGCGTTTTCGATGTACAGGAGCCATTTAAAGATGTTAGCGAAAAAAATTGATGAAAAAAAATTTAAGTCAAAATCCTCTTATTATGAGGGCTCACATACCGATTTTTCAAAATTAAGCTAGATCACGGTTCTCCAGCTCAAAATGAAGGTTTTGATGTTAGAAACAACTTTTGTTTTGGACTTTTTCTAAATTTTGCGTTTTCGATGTACAGGAGCCATTTAAAGATGTTAGCGAAAAAAATTGATGAAAAAAAATTTAAGTCAAAATCCTCTTATTATGAGGGTTCACATACCGATTTTTCAAAATTTTTTCAACTTTTGTAGATCACGGTTCTCCGTCTCGAAATGAAGGTTTTGATGTTAGAAACAACTTTTGTTTTGGACTTTTTCTAAATTTTGCGTTTTCGATGTACAGGAGCCATTTAAAGATGTTAGCGAAAAAAATTGATGAAAAAAAATTTAAGTCAAAATCCTCTTATTATGAGGGTTCACATACCGATTTTTCAAAATTTTTTCAACTTTTGTAGATCACGGTTCTCCGTCTCAAAATGAAGGTTTTGATGTTAGAAACAACTTTTGTTTTGGACTTTTTCTAAATTTTGCGTTTTCGATGTACAGGAGCCATTTAAAGATGTTAGCGAAAAAAATTGATGAAAAAAAATTTAAGTCAAAATCCTCTTATTATGAGGGTTCACATACCGATTTTTCAAAATTTTTTCAACTTTTGTAGATCACGGTTCTCCGTCTCAAAATGAAGGTTTTGATGTTAGAAACAACTTTTGTTTTGGACTTTTTCTAAATTTTGCGTTTTCGATGTACAGGAGCCATTTAAAGATGTTAGCGAAAAAAATTGATGAAAAAAAATTTAAGTCAAAATCCTCTTATTATGAGGGTTCACATACCGATTTTTCAAAATTTTTTCAACTTTTGTAGATCACGGTTCTCCGTCTCAAAATGAAGGTTTTGATGTTAGAAACAACTTTTGTTTTGGACTTTTTCTAAATTTTGCGTTTTCGATGTACAGGAGCCATTTAAAGATGTTAGCGAAAAAAATTGATGAAAAAAAAATTTAAGTCAAAATCCTCTTATTATGAGGGCTCACATACCGATTTTTCAAAATTTTTTCAACTTTTGTAGATCACGGTTCTCCAGCTCAAAATGAAGGTTTTGATGTTAGAAACAACTTTTGTTTTGGACTTTTTCTAAATTTTGCGTTTTCGATGTACAGGAGCCATTTAAAGATGTTAGCGAAAAAAATTGATGAAAAAAAATTTAAGTCAAAATCCTCTTATTATGAGGGTTCACATACCGATTTTTCAAAATTTTTTCAACTTTTGTAGATCACGGTTCTCCGTCTCAAAATGAAGGTTTTGATGTTAGAAACAACTTTTGTTTTGGACTTTTTCTAAATTTTGCGTTTTCGATGTACAGGAGCCATTTAAAGATGTTAGCGAAAAAAATTGATGAAAAAAAATTTAAGTCAAAATCCTCTTATTATGAGGGTTCACATACCGATTTTTCAAAATTTTTTCAACTTTTGTAGATCACGGTTCTCCGTCTCAAAATGAAGGTTTTGATGTTAGAAACAACTTTTGTTTTGGACTTTTTCTAAATTTTGCGTTTTCGATGTACAGGAGCCATTTAAAGATGTTAGCGAAAAAAATTGATGAAAAAAAATTTAAGTCAAAATCCTCTTATTATGAGGGTTCACATACCGATTTTTCAAAATTTTTTCAACTTTTGTAGATCACGGTTCTCCGTCTCAAAATGAAGGTTTTGATGTTAGAAACAACTTTTGTTTTGGACTTTTTCTAAATTTTGCGTTTTCGATGTACAGGAGCCATTTAAAGATGTTAGCGAAAAAAATTGATGAAAAAAAATTTAAGTCAAAATCCTCTTATTATGAGGGCTCACATACCGATTTTTCAAAATTAAGCTAGATCACGGTTCTCCGTCTCAAAATGAAGGTTTTGATGTTAGAAACAACTTTTGTTTTGGACTTTTTCTAAATTTTGCGTTTTCGATGTACAGGAGCCATTTAAAGATGTTAGCGAAAAAAATTGATGAAAAAAAATTTAAGTCAAAATCCTCTTATTATGAGGGTTCACATACCGATTTTTCAAAATTTTTTCAACTTTTGTAGATCACGGTTCTCCGTCTCAAAATGAAGGTTTTGATGTTAGAAACAACTTTTGTTTTGGACTTTTTCTAAATTTTGCGTTTTCGATGTACAGGAGCCATTTAAAGATGTTAGCGAAAAAAATTGATGAAAAAAAATTTAAGTCAAAATCCTCTTATTATGAGGGCTCACATACCGATTTTTCAAAATTAAGCTAGATCACGGTTCTCCAGCTCAAAATGAAGGTTTTGATGTTAGAAACAACTTTTGTTTTGGACTTTTTCTAAATTTTGCGTTTTCGATGTACAGGAGCCATTTAAAGATGTTAGCGAAAAAAATTGATGAAAAAAAATTTAAGTCAAAATCCTCTTATTATGAGGGCTCATATACCGATTTTTCAAAATTTTTTCAAGCTAGATCACGGTTCTCCGTCTCAAAATGAAGGTTTTGATGTTAGAAACAACTTTTGTTTTGGACTTTTTCTAAATTTTGCGTTTTCGATGTACAGGAGCCATTTAAAGATGTTAGCGAAAAAAATTGATGAAAAAAAATTTAAGTCAAAATCCTCTTATTATGAGGGTTCACATACCGATTTTTCAAAATTAAGCTAGATCACGGTTCTCCAGCTCAAAATGAAGGTTTTGATGTTAGAAACAACTTTTGTTTTGGACTTTTTCTAAATTTTGCGTTTTCGATGTACAGGAGCCATTTAAAGATGTTAGCGAAAAAAATTGATGAAAAAAAATTTAAGTCAAAATCCTCTTATTATGAGGGTTCACATACCGATTTTTCAAAATTTTTTCAACTTTTGTAGATCACGGTTCTCCGTCTCAAAATGAAGGTTTTGATGTTAGAAACAACTTTTGTTTTGGACTTTTTCTAAATTTTGCGTTTTCGATGTACAGGAGCCATTTAAAGATGTTAGCGAAAAAAATTGATGAAAAAAAATTTAAGTCAAAATCCTCTTATTATGAGGGTTCACATACCGATTTTTCAAAATTTTTTCAACTTTTGTAGATCACGGTTCTCCGTCTCAAAATGAAGGTTTTGATGTTAGAAACAACTTTTGTTTTGGACTTTTTCTAAATTTTGCGTTTTCGATGTACAGGAGCCATTTAAAGATGTTAGCGAAAAAAATTGATGAAAAAAAATTTAAGTCAAAATCCTCTTATTATGAGTTCACACATACCGATTTTTCAAAATTAAGCTAGATCACGGTTCTCCAGCTCAAAATGAAGGTTTTGATGTTAGAAACAACTTTTGTTTTGGACTTTTTCTAAATTTTGGGTTTTCGATGTACAGGAGCCATTTAGAGATGTTAGCGAAAAAAATTGATGAAAAAAAATTTAAGTCAAAATCCTCTTATTATGAGGGTTCACATACCGATTTTTCAAAATTTTTTCAACTTTTGTAGATCACGGTTCTCCGTCTCAAAATGAAGGTTTTGATGTTAGAAACAACTTTTGTTTTGGACTTTTTCTAAATTTTGCGTTTTCGATGTACAGGAGCCATTTAAAGATGTTAGCGAAAAAAATTGATGAAAAAAAATTTAAGTCAAAATCCTCTTATTATGAGGGTTCACATACCGATTTTTCAAAATTTTTTCAACTTTTGTAGATCACGGTTCTCCGTCTCAAAATGAAGGTTTTGATGTTAGAAACAACTTTTGTTTTGGACTTTTTCTAAATTTTGCGTTTTCGATGTACAGGAGCCATTTAAAGATGTTAGCGAAAAAAATTGATGAAAAAAAATTTAAGTCAAAATCCTCTTATTATGAGGGCTCACATACCGATTTTTCAAAATTAAGCTAGATCACGGTTCTCCAGCTCAAAATGAAGGTTTTGATGTTAGAAACAACTTTTGTTTTGGACTTTTTCTAAATTTTGCGTTTTCGATGTACAGGAGCCATTTAAAGATGTTAGCGAAAAAAATTGATGAAAAAAAATTTAAGTCAAAATCCTCTTATTATGAGGGCTCACATACCGATTTTTCAAAATTAAGCTAGATCACGGTTCTCCGTCTCAAAATGAAGGTTTTGATGTTAGAAACAACTTTTGTTTTGGACTTTTTCTAAATTTTGCGTTTTCGATGTACAGGAGCCATTTAAAGATGTTAGCGAAAAAAATTGATGAAAAAAAATTTAAGTCAAAATCCTCTTATTATGAGGGTTCACATACCGATTTTTCAAAATTTTTTCAACTTTTGTAGATCACGGTTCTCCGTCTCAAAATGAAGGTTTTGATGTTAGAAACAACTTTTGTTTTGGACTTTTTCTAAATTTTGCGTTTTCGATGTACAGGAGCCATTTAAAGATGTTAGCGAAAAAAATTGATGAAAAAAAATTTAAGTCAAAATCCTCTTATTATGAGGGTTCACATACCGATTTTTCAAAATTTTTTCAACTTTTGTAGATCACGGTTCTCCGTCTCAAAATGAAGGTTTTGATGTTAGAAACAACTTTTGTTTTGGACTTTTTCTAAATTTTGCGTTTTCGATGTACAGGAGCCATTTAAAGATGTTAGCGAAAAAAATTGATGAAAAAAAATTTCTGCCAAAATCCTCTTATTATGAGGGCTCACATACCGATTTTTCAAAATTAAGCTAGATCACGGTTCTCCGTCTCAAAATGAAGGTTTTGATGTTAGAAACAACTTTTGTTTTGGACTTTTTCTAAATTTTGCGTTTTCGATGTACAGGAGCCATTTAAAGATGTTAGCGAAAAAAATTGATGAAAAAAATTTTAAGTCAAATCCTCTTATTATGAGGGCTCACATACCGATTTTTCAAAATTAAGCTAGATCACGGTTCTCCGTCTCAAAATGAAGGTTTTGATGTTAGAAACAACTTTTGTTTTGGACTTTTTCTAAATTTTGCGTTTTCGATGTACAGGAGCCATTTAAAGATGTTAGCGAAAAAAATTGATGAAAAAAAATTTAAGTCAAAATCCTCTTATTATGAGGGTTCACATACCGATTTTTCAAAATTTTTTCAACTTTTGTAGATCACGGTTCTCCGTCTCAAAATGAAGGTTTTGATGTTAGAAACAACTTTTGTTTTGGACTTTTTCTAAATTTTGCGTTTTCGATGTACAGGAGCCATTTAAAGATGTTAGCGAAAAAAATTGATGAAAAAAAATTTAAGTCAAAATCCTCTTATTATGAGGGCTCACATACCGATTTTTCAAAATTGAGCTATATTACGGTTCTCCGTCTCAAAATGAAGGTTTTGATGTTAGAAACAACTTTTGTTTTGGACTTTTTCTAAATTTTGCGTTTTCGATGTACAGGAGCCATTTAAAGATGTTAGCGAAAAAAATTGATGAAAAAAAATTTCTGTCAAAATCCTCTTATTATGAGGGCTCACATACCGATTTTTCAAAATTAAGCTAGATCACGGTTCTCCGTCTCAAAATGAAGGTTTTGATGTTAGAAACAACTTTTGTTTTGGACTTTTTCTAAATTTTGCGTTTTCGATGTACAGGAGCCATTTAAAGATGTTAGCGAAAAAAATTGATGAAAAAAAAATTCTGCCAAAATCCTCTTATTATGAGGGCTCACATACCGATTTTTCAAAATTAAGCTAAATCACGGTTCTCCGTCTCAAAATGAAGGTTTTGATGTTAGAAACAACTTTTGTTTTGGACTTTTTCTAAATTTTGCGTTTTCGATGTACAGGAGCCATTTAAAGATGTTAGCGAAAAAAATTGATGAAAAAAAATTTAAGTCAAAATCCCCTTATTATGAGGGCTCACATACCGATTTTTCAAAATTTTTTCAACTTTTGTAGATCACGGTTCTCCGTCTCAAAATGAAGGTTTTGATGTTAGAAACAACTTTTGTTTTGGACTTTTTCTAAATTTTGCGTTTTCGATGTACAGGAGCCATTTAAAGATGTTAGCGAAAAAAATTGATGAAAAAAAATTTAAGTCAAAATCCTCTTATTATGAGGGCTCACATACCGATTTTTCAAAATTTTTTCAACTTTTGTAGATCACGGTTCTCCGTCTCAAAATGAAGGTTTTGATGTTAGAAACAACTTTTGTTTTGGACTTTTTCTAAATTTTGCGTTTTCGATGTACAGGAGCCATTTAAAGATGTTAGCAAAAAAAATTGATGAAAAAAAATTTCTGTCAAAATCCTCTTATTATGAGGGCTCACATACCGATTTTTCAAAATTTTTTCAACTATTGTAGATCACGGTTCTCCAGATCAAAATGAAGGTTTTGGTATTAGAAACAACTTTTGTTTTGGACTTTTTCTAAATTTTGCGTTTTCGATGTACAGGAGCCATTTAAAGATGTTAGCAAAAAAAATTGATGAAAAAAAATTTCAGTCAAAATCCTCTTATTATGAGGGCTCACATACCGATTTTTCAAAATTTTTTCAACTTTTGTAGATTACGGTTCTCCGTCTCAAAATGAAGGTTTTGATGTTAGAAACAACTTTTGTTTTGGACTTTTTCTAAATTTTGCGTTTTCGATGTACAGGAGCCATTTAAAGATGTTAGGGAAAAAAATTGAGGAAAAAAAATTTCTGCCAAAATCCTCTTATTATGAGGGCTCATGTACAGATTTTTGAAAATTAAGCTATATTACCGTTCTCCGTCTCAAAATGAAGGTTTGAACATTAGAAACAACTTTTGTTTTGGACTTTTTCTAAATTTTGCGTTTTCGATGTACAGGAGCCATTTAAAGATGTTAGGGAAAAAAATTGATGAAAAAAAATTTAAGTCAAAATCCTCTTATTATGAGGGCTCATGTACAGATTTTTGAAAATTAAGCTATATTACCGTTCTCCGTCTCAAAATGAAGGTTTTAACATTAGAAACAACTTTTGTTTTGGACTTTTTCTAAATTTTGCGTTTTCGATGTACAGGAGCCATTTGAAGTTTCAGTGTAAATTTTTGGATTTTCCTCATATAAAAAAAATCGAGATTTTTATTTAAAAAAAATGATATAAAGAAAATCGAAAACATTTTCAAAATTCGTAACAGCCTAAAAAAATCAACCATTTTACCTTTATGCTAATTCATTGAAAGCTTGAATTAGCAGAAATGCGAACAGATTTCGTCAATTCCCGTCATCAGAGGGCGTTAAAGTTAAATTTATTTCACATTTTCGTACTCCTCAATTCAATTTTTAACATTTTTGCACTCCTCAAACTTATTTATCACAAAAACATAAACAAAAAACCGCGTCTCTAACAAAAAACATAAAATTTTAATCAATTTACCGCAGAAACAGGAACAAAAATGGGTCGTCGCAAGTCCAAACGTAAGCCTCCTCCAAAGCGCAAAGCTATCGAACCCTTGGATCAACAATTTAACTGCCCTTTCTGCAATCACGAGAAATCCTGCGAAGTTAAAATGTAAGAAATTTTTAATTTTCCCAAAAATTTTCAATAAAAAATTATTTAAATTTTTAATTTTTTAGGGACAAGAGTCGAAATTCGGCGAAAATAATGTGTCGCGTTTGCTTGGAAGACTTTCAAACGCAAGTCAACTTCCTCTCGGAGCCCGTTGATGTGTACAATGATTGGGTTGACGCCTGCGAAACAGCAAATTAGACCGATTTCGAGACTTTTTGACGATTTTTCTTTATTGATATGTATTTTTTTTCGTTTAAGATACACTTTAATGCTTAGTTTAAGGTAACAATGTAAATTTTTTTGGACTACATTAACGTATAAATAAATAAATTAGCTAGATTTGTCGGATTTTTTGTGCTGTTGGTGCTTCACGTAACACAAAAAGACGTTGTACAAAGTCGTGATGGCATTAATATAAAGAACGCGATACTGCAGCGGCAAGAAATAAAAATTTATGAATTGACATGGGGGCCAAATTAACCTAAAAAAGTAAAATTTTCCATGAAAAAATTGATTTTTTTTTAAATTTTCAATGAAAATCTTACCAATCAGCTTTGTAAACGGTCCAAAACTTGGATTGAAAGTCTTCGTGAGCCTCGTTCATCGTCATTCCCTCCATCAGCGATGCCGGATAGAAATATGAGACAATAAAAAGAGGCGATGCAACAAATTGATCCAACATAATTTTCTTGAAAACCTCTTTTCCGTCATTTTTCGGCATAATTTTGTCGACCCATCCGTAAAAATAGTGATGCATCGGGCCTTGAAACGTCCCAACGATCGTCATTCGTGCAATGCGAGCCAAATCATAGCCGTCTGTCTTCTCGCCGAGCCTTTGTTCGATCGTTTGCGCTGCTACATCGCCAAAAAGCATCAATCCGCCCGAACTGACAGTGTTAAAAAGCAACAAATGTTTCGTCATTATGCGATTCCACAGAGTTTGCTTCTTCGGCGGCGTCTCTTTTGCCTTTTGAAGTGCTTGAACAGCGCGTTTGCCGAAGAAAAAGTTTATCAAGCGTCGCATTTTTGTCAAATTTGAAGAGAATTTTACCTAAAAATCACAAAAAAATTAGTTACGTAATGAAATCCTGTTGAAATTTAATACCTTAAGTCGAATTTTTCACTTGTCGAGTCATGATGATGTCAAAAAAAAATCAGCTTTTAACAATTTTTGTAGAATTTAATCCATTTCGTAATAAATATTTGTTTATAAAATTATGTGAGCGAGGAAAAAAGTTGACACAAGTCATGTGTTTGGCTGTATGTGAAGTCAAGTTGTACGAATTCTGTAGCGATATATGGAGAAATACGTCATTGTTTGCTATTTGAGGCACAGAATATACGCGGAATGGATGATGAAGCGTGTTTGTTCTTATCAAATCGATGGAGACGCCTTGTTTTCGTTTTTTTCTGAATTTAATTTTATTTGAGAGTGAATTTTTGATGGAAATTTATGAGTTAAGAGTTGATTTTGATTTTTTTGAGGTTAAAAATTAACTAAAAAGTTAAAAATTTTCAGTTTTTTAAAAATATTAATTTTTTTCATTATTTTGTTCAAAAAATTAAAGATTCGACAAAAATTGAAGGATTTTTAGAATATTTTTGAATAAAAAATTTAAATCGAACATAGGAGTTTTTTTGCTTTGAAAAAATTTGTTAAGCATAAAAATTTGAAATATATGAAAATTTTGAATGAAAATTAATTTTAATGATTATTAAATTTAAGAAAAATATTAAATTTTTATGAACATTTATTTTAATTAATAATATTTTTCTATTAAAAATTTATTTTAAAATTTTGATAAATTTCAAATTAATCTAAAAAATAAAAATTAAAATTTTTTACATAAATTTTATGATTTTTTATTAAAAAGAGTAAGAAAAAAAAATAGTTCTTTCTTAAATTTATTTAAATGATTTAAAAATTTTAATAGAATTTTAGAAAAAAATTAATGTTTTGAGCCTCGTATTATTTTGAAAGGTTACAAGTTAAAAAAATCTATATTTAACATTGTTGAGTATATTTTTAAAAAAATATATAAAAAAAATATTAAAAAAATATATAAAAAATATAAAAATAAATATTTAAGAAAAATATTTAAAAAAAATTGTTAAAAAAACACTTAAAATATAACATTTAAAAACAAACTAAAAAGTATAAAATAGGGCTTTAAAAAACGCACTAAAAAGGATAAAATAAGGGTCTTTTGTTAGGTAAATCTCTTTAAAAAATTTTCATTATTTCTATTTTAAAATTTTATTTTTAATTTTTTTAAATTTTTAATTTAGTTCAATTCTGCGATATTATAAATTAAAAACTAAATTGGAGTTGGGCGAAAAATTTCGTTAAGTTTTGACCCAAATTTGAGCTCCAAAATGTAAATTAAAATTGAAATTATTTTATGAATTAAATTAAAAATTAAAAAAAAATAAAATTTTAAAATAAAATAAAATTTTAAAGTAAAATAAAATTTTAAAATAAAATTTTAAAATAAAATAAAATTTTAAAATAAAATAAAATTTTAAAATAAAATAAATTTTTAAAATAAAAATAATAAAAAATTATTAATAAAGTTAAAATTTGTTTTTTTTTTATAACATTTTGTAAACATAAAAAATGCAATTTTTCTTAAAAAATATTAAAAGTCTAAAAATTTTTAATTTATTTTTCGCAGTTTTTAAAAAAATTTTTATCAAAATTGTCATTTTATTTTTTTTAAATCATTTTCAACTTGAAAAAAATGATAAAAAGTCAACTAATGGAACTCGCTTTGAAGCAGTGAATAAAAGATTTATGAATTTCTAAGCACGAGACATCAGTTTTAAGTCTATTTTTGTCTCTCTTATCACTCAGTTGTCTTCGTTGCTCGCAATTTCTTATCTGCCTTTCGTGAAAATGCGTCTCGTGAAACTTTTTGTCGCTCAAAGTTGCATTCAGACACTCAGAAAAGTTAACATTGCATCGCCAACAAAACAATTATGATAATTTTTTGTCTCCATTATCAGCGGAAAGTACCTGACGAGAGCGAATGGAGCCCAAACATATGATCGATTTATGTAGTTTTTTGGCCAAGTGATACTGAATTTATTTAAATAAAATACAATTCCGTCTCTCTCTCGAGCTATGTACAGCGTCGCACGTAATAATAATAGGACATCATTTAAATAGAACGAGAACGTGTACGCAAGGCAAGTACATAACAACAACAACAACAACAACACGATACACCTATTTATTTATTTATTTATGTGTCTCATTAGGGTTTAAGTTTCTTTTTTTATTCGAAAATTCAGGAAAAAAAATTAAGAAAAAATAAATATTAAAAAAAATTATTCTATTTAAAAAAAAAACATTTTTTTTTATTTTATTTTATTTTTAAATATTTTATTTTAATACTAAAATTAAAAATTTTTTTAAAAAATAATTTTAATTAATTTTTTTTTTAATATTTTTACAATTTTTTTAATTTTTTTTTTTTAATTATAGTATTAAAAAATAATTTCATTAAAAAAATTATAAACATAAATTTAAAAAAAATTATTTAAATTAAAAATTAATTTTTTTTTAAATATTTTTACAATTTTTTAAACAATTTTTAAAAATTTTTTACAATTTTTTAAATTTTTTTTTTACAATTTTTTTTTTTAAAGTATTAAAAAATAAAAATAATTTCATTAATAAAATTTTTAAAAAATTAAATTAAAAAGAAATAATTAAAATTTACTTAACTTTTAATTTTTTTTTAATAAATCAATTAATTTAATTTTATGCAATATTGAAATTAAAAAAATAAAATAAAAAATAATTTCATGTCATCCCTATTTAATCACAGGTCCAAAATAGTACATAACTTTCTGCAATAAGTTGTACATAAATTTATATTTTGGATGATGATGTGTGTGTGTGTGCGATGTCGAAAAAAAAGTGTAATTTTAAAACCATGACCAGTAACCATTAACCGGCGGTTTTCGAATGGAATTTTTTATTTTTTTTTAACAGAATTTAATGCAAGTCCTTAAATGAGGACACATTAAAAAATTATGTTAATTTTTGAAAAATAAAGGATTTCTTTTTTTAGCAGTTTAATGAGTTCAACAATTTTTTAATTAATTATTATTTATTTAATTATTAATTATTTTAAACTTAAATTTTAGAAATAAATGAATTTTATTTTAAAAATTCTTATATATTTTTTATAAATTTTAAAAAATTTAATCCTGAAAACTTAAAATAATTAATTAAATATTATTTTAATAATTTAAAAAAAATAAAATTTATTCATTTTAATATTTTTAATTATATATTTATTTCAGTTCAATTTTTTTTTATAAACACTTGAATTTTTTTTATTCCTTATAAATCAAAAAAAAATTACATATTTCAAAGTTTTGTGAAAGGTATTCGAGAAAATTTTTTGATTGATTATTTTTTTATTTAATAAGTTTTATTCATTTAATTTTTTCGCGAAAAAAACTTTTTTCGTAAAAGTGAAAATTATAAGTCAAAATTTGAATGTTAATTTTTTTTAATAGGATTGTTTGTCGTCTCGACTACATCATTTTTCTCCATGAAACATGCAAACGCAAATGAATTGTTGCGTCAGATAACCCAAAAATGTGAATTTTAAGCCCCGTTTTGCTAATCTTGTTACTGAACTCAAAAAATCAACCGCCAGAGAGTTTCGCGAGAACAAAAGTTTCTTATTTTTTCATGCTCTAAATGAAAAATTTCTTCGATTTTTAATTTGGCGATGTTGTGATTTCCCGTTTTTCCTTGTGAAATGACCCATTAATTTCCATATAGCAAACCTAATATGCTGGATATTCTAATCGAGGCGTTTTATAATATAAATAACTATCTTGTATTTTTGTCTCAAAGTATTTCAAATTTTTGTATCCATTTGAGAACACTATATTTTTTTTAATATCGAAACTTATCTACTTTTTTTTGTTTCATTAATTTTCGGTTCTTCTTCTCTTAGCATTATTTACATTGAGGTCATCTTTGAAATTACAATAGTTTACAACTCCATCTTTCTTCGTTAATAAATAATCAGAAGGATTATAGATGGAATTTGTCATTACCCTAAACATTTTCAAATTTTTGAATCCATTTGTCAAAGCATTTCCCAAATGTTCCAATGATGGAGAAACGTTGACTTGTATGTCGTGCAATTCGTATGTTATGAGCTCAAACGTTTCAAGTTTTGGACAAAGCTTGTCAATTCTCTTAATGGCTTCAACTGACAATTCTAGAGTCTCGAGTTCAAATTCAAGTACTAAAAATTTTCGTAAAGAAGGCAGACAATTTTGAAAGATTTTAGTTAGATCAAACTCATTTAGCTCAATAAGTTCCACTGACTCCAAATTCTCCCATTGTTGCAATATCACACAGCATAGAGGCTTATGGATTTTTAGTGTTCGTAGTTTTGGCATACGACTATCGAGAATAGTTTCAAAGCATTTCTTGCACTGACAATTTTCAATTTTGAGTTCCAAAAGAGATGGAAAGCTGAAACTGTCATGATTCGACTTACAAATCGCATCTCTAATACGCAATTCAGTAATTTTTGCCAAATTTTTCGGACTCAATTCTCTCAACATTGAAAAGTCCTTAATGCCGTAAATCCTCAACTCTCGAAGGTTTTCCATGTTATTTAAAAGCTCTTCAAACTTCATTGATAGTCTTTCAGGACAACTAATTATGAATTTTTGCAATCCACATTTACAAAACTCCATTAGTTTTTCTCTCTTCAAACTTGAGTATCCAATAACTTCTGCTTTGATTAGTTCAAAATTCACATTAAAAGCTTTCATTGTTGTGTTAAAATTTTTTAACCATTTTGGTTCAGTTAGACGAAGAACTTTGAAGTTTATTACAACTTCTTTCGGTATCATTTTTCGTAATGCAGGAAGTTCATTCATGATGATACGGTTCATGTTTCCTAATAAAGTTTTTTTAATTGTAATACTGAGTTTTTTTAGATTTCTGAAATACACGTTTTTTGATGAAATTTTACAGAATTTCGGGAAATAGTAGCTCTTAATAGACAAAGATTCAACAAATGTCAATTTTGGCAATAAATCATAATATGTTGGATTGAAGCTCTTGAAACAAACTTCCTTGAATCCATTGTCACGAAGACAATTTCCAAACTCTCCAAAATCTTCATTTTTGTTCAATTCAACGATTACCAACTTTTCAAAAGAACCTCCAGCTGCTTCCAAAACTGGGACCATTTCAGCAATCGTACTTTGTTTTTTAAAGTAGATGGTACGATCCTCACGAAAAACAGTAGATTTTACCAAATACTCGTACCATTTCTTACAGACCTCTTTGCATTTCAAACGATCGCGGCGTAACAGTTTCTTAAAAATCATCTCCAATTCCTGAAAAACAGAATTTTATTTTATTTTATTTATTTATTTTTTTTTTTTTGAGAAATAAAAGTTTACTTACATCGTCTTTTAAGTCGTGAATATGACTCATTTTGAAGAAAAAATTAAATGAAATATTACAAAAAAAAAATAAGAGCTTGTTACTACTTTGACTTGAAACAAATGAATGGAAAGGTTTTGAGATTTTGTAAAATATTTTAAGAAAATTTGTCCCTTTTTCAGGTATTTAAGTTTAGTCATGCAAAAATCATCTACTCAAATCTTAAAATGGGTTTTACCAAAAAAAAAAAAAGATTAAAATAAAATGATTTCCAATTGGAAAAAATGTTAAATGTAATTTTTTTTCATTTCTCTAAAAAACAGATTAACAAATAAAAAAAATAATTAGTAAAAACAAAATTATAGACTTTTTGAAGAAATTTAGCTTAATTTTTTTCTTCTTATAAAATTATGTTTTAATTTTTTTTCGAGTTTTCAAATTTTCTTTATGTAAACATTAATTAAAATTATTTTTTTGAAATATTTCCCAAAAAACTTTTGTGAAAAACGATACAAAACGTTTGAGTCGTTGTGAAATTAAAAAAAATTCTCCTGAATCCATTCAAAGAAAATTCGTCTTTTCGCGAGAATTCTAATCAATTAACAAGCATTCAAGATTCGAGTGCAAAAGAAAATCTCCGTGTCTTGTCCTAGATTATGAATAAATTTTCAGCGTTGCAAATTTCAT
Organism: Culicoides brevitarsis; assembly: GCF_036172545.1. Classification (NCBI taxonomy): domain Eukaryota; kingdom Metazoa; phylum Arthropoda; class Insecta; order Diptera; family Ceratopogonidae; genus Culicoides; species Culicoides brevitarsis. The sequence continues at coordinate 2,836,118 of NC_087087.1, read as the reverse complement.
AAATATTTTAAACAACACCATTGCCTTGCGAGACAACGAGCCAGCGAGCAAGCACGATGATGATATTTTTTTTTCATAAATATTTGCTTCAACAACTTATAACCGTTCGTTCGTTCATTTGCTGGTCGACGTCGTCGTCGTCGTATAACAAAACGACGTGTATTTCAACAACAACAAGCAATATCACGGCAAAACGTTTCATAAGTTGAGTCGAGTATAAAAGTGTAGGTACAGCAACTTTACTTTGCCATAGCTTCCATCGACAGACAGCAAAAATTTCAGAAAAGTAACATTTTCGAGGCAAAAGGTTTCTACTTTGCCTCATATTTGTTTCGTTTTGGTCGACGGAGGGAATATCTCATGCCACGGAGCTTCAAAAATGACTCAAATATCGACACAAAGGATTCGAGAATTTTAAATTAATCCCCAGTTACGGACCCCTTCGAGCATCGAGCCATGTCTTGTGTCGTCTATCTATGATTTGCGTTGTTTTCTGAGTCACAAAATATCTCTCTTTGCTGCTACACGAGTACAGAACGAGCAATAATGTGGCAGTCATTCAACAAAGGCAGTGAGATAATACACAACAACATTCTAACTTTTTCCTTAAAGTTTTATTTTACTTCATTTTTTTTTTATTTAAAACTCTCATTTCATTCAGATTGCCCGCAAAAAAAAAGTCATTTACAGCAACTTTGATCCAATCGAGTTTTTTTGTGATCATTTTCTGTCATGAAACGATCGAACAGGAGGAAAATGGCGCAAATGAACCTCACGCCAAATGCCCTGCTTCATATGATTAAATTCGAATGCTTTAAGTTTGTTAAAGCAGAAAACATTGAATTCTATATATAAATTGTATTGTATGACGTTCGGTTATAAAACAAGCCCAACAACGTCGTCGTAGATACGTGCTACGGTACAGAGTATAAAATTCAGTTCATATCACACGGAATGACGCAAAAGTTGCATCTTTCTCGATTATCAATGAAAATTTTAAAAAATAATTTTTAAAAATTTCGAATTTTTCGAGAAAAATCGAAAATGAAAAAGATATTTAGGCAAAATGAATGATTTTTAGTAAAAATTCGAAACACCCTGTGTTCAAACTTTTTTCTTTGTCCTCTAATATTTTAACATTAAGCTGCCAGTGTATGCGTAACAGTGTGTATAACAAACCAACACCATCGTGTTTTCTACGAATTCGACGTATATCTGTCGTACGTGCTGTACTGCTCAGTTCATGTGAATGATCAAATAATAGTCTGTGTCGTACAGATTCCTCAGAGTTGCATGAGCGCAAACGTTTCAACTGGGCAGGGATGGAAATTGAATTTTTTGTTCGTTTTTTTGTCGAGATTTTTTTTAAATTTGAGTTAAAAATTTAATTTTTTATTCCGTGAAGTACTTTTGAAAGAAAAATTTAAAATCTTTCAGCAGTTAATTCACGAGTTTCTTAAAAACTTTGAATTTTTGTTGGTTTAAGTCAAATTTAAGTTGATTCACAAAAAAAATTGAACGCTGATATGATTTGATATTGGAAGCTTTGATTTCATTAACTTACAATTCTGTTTTAAATGTTTAGAGACTCAATAAGTTTCATGTTAAAGTCTTAAGAAGACTTGTTAAAATCTTTTTGAAGCTCCTTTGCTCATTTGTTGAATGATGATTTTGGTCCCTTCCTGAATTGTTAGTTTAGCTTATTATACTCAAGATATTGCTTTTTTATTGGTTCAGTTCTTGTATCAAGATCCTTGTATTATTCCTTGGTCTGACATGTCGTTCAATGTTCTTACAATAATTTGATATTTTTTGTTAGATATTAGTTTTCTCCATGGCTTCTGATATTTTTGTAAAAAATATTTTCTCACAAATTTTTGAAAGAAACTTTAACTTGAGAGACAAATTGATGAAATTCATTAAAAACTTCTGTAAGGGTTTATTTGTTAAAATAAGAACCTGGAAAAAAGTTGAAATTTGATAAATTGTATAAAATAAACTTACCTTTAAAATTTCCTGAAAATGAAGAAAAAATTAATTTTAAAATATTTTCTCATAAATTTTTAAAGAAACTTGAACTTGAGAGTCGAATGGATAATATTCATTAAAAACTTCTTCTATAAGGGTTTCTTTGTTAAAATAAGAACCTGAAAAAAAGTTGAAATTTGTTAAGTTTTCTGAAATAAATTTACCTTTAAAATTTCCTGAAAATCAAGAAAAATTAAATAAAAGTTAATTTTAAAATATATGGATGGAATTCATTAAAAACTTCTAAAATTCTTCTTCTCCTGAAAAGATAAAATTTAAAAAATGTCTAAAATGAAACTTACCTTAAATAATTTCTAAAACAATTAAAAAAATGTTAATTAAAAGTCTATTATAAAACAAAAAAAGCTTACCTCAAAAGCAATTTTCAATTGAATTCTGAAATTTTTGCCATAAAAACCTTCCATCAAATTTCGCCCATTTCACATCCCTGCTCATCATTTCGATTCGAGAGTGTACATATCTCGACTACATATATAATATACAGCACGTTATATATACATAGAGCGCTCACGTATAAAATAATATTGGAACAACAAGCATACACAGCACAAAATTTTCTGTATATTTCACATTGATTGTGAAGTGGTGACTTTCAGCCTATTCTCTCTGTCGCTGCTGCTGCTACACTCGCATAATAACAAGCAAAGCACAAAAAAAAAAAACCTTTATGATGCAAGCATGCTTTGCTGTTTTGTAGCTAGCTGCAAGGTTGAAGGATATGCCAGCAAAAAAAAACCGTTAAAAGTCTTGAAAAACTTCGAGATGACATTTTGCGGGGAGTTTGAATTTTCCTCTGAAATGGAAATTCCAATTTATTTGAGCGCAACTGAATCGAAAAATTATCTGTAAATCCAGCTTTTTTAATTGAAAGCACTCGAGCTACGGATGGAAATTTTTTTCGGAGAAATTTCTGCCAATATTGTTCGATGAGAAGAGGAAATTTACAAGTTTCTTTGGATAGATAGCAACAAAATGAATCAAAAGTAGGCATAATGATTTTTACAGACGATTGCTCGTTAAAATGGGATTTAACTCTTCAAGTCTGCTGACCTCTTTTGTTTTTTTTTTGCAGTCTCAACTTGAACCTTTGTCATATTTTCTCTTTGACACGCTCCCCTGAGATGCGACAAAAGTAACAATAGACAAAAATAAAAGAAGAAGAAGAAAATAGCTCCCATATAATGCGTCATCCGCTAAAAAAAAAAGTAATCAACTAAGAGCAAAGTGAACACGTGAACCTTGCACATTCACCCCTCACTCTTGTTGATGTTGTTTATATTTGAGCCCTCTGCATTTTCGCCGAAACTTCTAATAAGAATTGTGTACCATGGCGAAAATATCAATATGTATTGGGGAAGAAAATGTCGTTCGTACATTCGTACAGGAAGTGTGAAAATTTTTGGTAGGGACCAATGCAAAAAATACTAAACACCCTCATGTTCACTTTTAATCTAACACTATACTACCAAGTTGTAGTAAATTTCGAAAAAATTAATGAAATTTTGTCAGTAGGGGTGTCATGTCATTTCAACGAAAATCGAACGGATTAAAATTCATTTACGCACCCTGTACAACATTTTTGTTTTACTTGATTTGCTTATGTTCATATTTTGTGAGTTTTTTTTTTGTTAGAAACTTGCGTACAATGCCGCGCGCGGATAAAAATAAAAACTTGAAGTCTCTCTATACAAGTCACTTTTTTTTTCCTTCTACTTCTTCTTCGTCGTCTTGTTGTTCAACGAACGTCGTCATCGTCATCATCATCGACAAAAGTGTGTGCATAATATGTGACTGTCCGCAGAAGAAGAAGAAGAAATGAGAAGTGTGTTTGTTTGCATGGATGATGATAATAATAAGTTGGAAAAACTCGTGTGTTGATTTTCTTGTGCGTTATTCATAGAGAATCACACAAAAAAACGTCGCTTTTTCGTTTCTTTTCCTTTTGATTGTCACAGCGACGACGAAACGATTTTTCAAAAAAACGTTGATGATTCAAACATCCTTTGGTATTCAAATCGAACGATCGTTTACATATGCGAATCTTGAAATGTGTTTGAATGAATCACGTTCGCGACAAGTTTCTACTATTTTATTTCGCATCAACATACAAGTGACCGTTAGTAGATCGATCATTTTTTTGAATTTAAAAGTTTTGAAGTATTTCAAAACTTTTAGTTCAAAAAAATATCGATCTTAAATTGATTTTTTTTCGTTGATGAGAAATAAAATAGTAGAAACTTGTCGCGAACGTTTCATTCAAACATTTCAAGATTCATGAAGCTTCGACATTTTCTAAAAGGTATCTTTTGGACAAAATTTAAAAAAAAGTCCTAAAAGAGACCTTTAGAGTGTGTCTCTTTCCATCTCCATAGTCTCTGGCGTTCACAAACAAACACACGAAAAAAAAATATATCCAAAGCTTGAACCCAATATACTTTATGTACCAATATGCTTATGTACGCTTTCAGCCATGCAAGGCTGCTGCTTGCCGCTGTTAAATTTTTGCTGTATACTGCCTACCTACTTCACTTCACGGCATATAGCAGCAATAACAACAACAACAACTCCATACCTATCTGAATCTGCTGATATATAAAATATAATGTTGCTTTTGCCTACAGTTCAGAAATACAGCTCTTAGCTCTTTGGAGGAAAAATTTTCTTTTTGAAAAGAAAAAAAACTTATTTATAAATTCTTAAAATAGAACGAAACAAGGGGAAGTTTGACCTTCCTGTTCAGAGCGAGCGACGCGATCTCTATTTTTATTAACAACATCTGGCGGATAAAGTTTGAATTTTTGTTCGATCGTCGAGTTGTTTTGTTCGAATCGCTTTCGGTTCAGCTCAGAACCCAAAACAAGTTTCTTTCATTAATCACCGTCTGTAAAAGGTTAGATAGAGATAGGTATGCAATATATACCAACAACAATAGCTTTGAATCATCTACCTACGTAGCTTCGTGCACGCCGCGCCATCGACCAACAAAATATACCTACCAAGCAATTCTATATACGCAGATGATAATTTCTGTATATAACACATACACACACATGTCCATACAGCTCTGTACTGTATACAGAGTAGAGCACATCACATCAAGTTGTTGTCTTGCTGCTGCTGTTGTTGTTCGAAATATTACGGCTCCGTTCGAATATTATATTATTATTATTATTTTTCGTGAATTTCGTTTGCCGCTTGCTGCTGTGTCGTTCGACAACGTACTGAAACACTCGCTAGGTTGGTTGGCAGCGACACAGCAGCGGCTCGAAATGTAACGTAGAGAGGAAAAATATATTTATATCTCTCTGTGTACGATGATGATGACGATGGTGTTCGCTGTATCGACGGAACTTGGCGTATACGGAATATTTGTGTTTGTTAAAGCAGTTGTTGCCAAAGTGAAGTTGATCGATATTCGAACGATTTGGAAGTGAGTCGAAGGGATGGGAGATCGTTGCTTTAATTTTTTTGACAATTTGAACTGAAAAAGAAGTTTTGTTGACATTTTCTTATATGAAAATGACATTTGCTTGGTTTGGATTAATTGGAAATGATTTTTAAGTTCGAAAAAATCTGAAAATTAAGAGAAATATAGTTAAAAATTTTTGAATTTCAAACATAAACTTGAAATCTTACCTCAGTTTTTTACATCATCGAAAATTTACTGAAAAAATTGTTAAACGAAAAAAAATTAAAATTTTTCTTCAAATAATTAAAAAAAATAATTAAAAATTTTTTTAAAAAATAATTAAAAAAATTAATTAAAATTTTTTTTAAATTATTTACTATTTGAATAAAGTTTAAAATTTGTATCAAAAATCAATTTTATTTCATTTTTCACTTTTTTCCTTTTTTAAGCTTATTTATTTGGCTTTAATATTTTAAAAATCTAAAAAAATAACTTTTAATAACCTTAAATTTTTTATTCAAAAAATTAATAAAAAAAAAATTAAATTTATTTATTTAATTTATTTATTTAATTATTTTATTTATTTTTTTTATTATTTTTTTTTTATTTAAAAACAACTAAACATTAATATTAAAATAATAAAAAAAATCACTTTTTTTCAAGATTTTATTTTTGGCTGAAAAATTATTAATCTTTAAATCTAAAAAAAAAATTAATTTTTAAATTAAAATTAAAATAATCAAAACTGTTAAATAGAAAAAAAAATATTTAAAAAATATTTAATTACCTTTAATTTTTTTTTCTGAAAATTTTTTAAAAATTTAAAAAAAAATTTCTTTTATTTGAATTTTGGATTCAAAATCAAACAAAAAATAACTTTAAAAAATTTAAAATAAATAAATTTAAAAAATTATTAAATTACCTTTAAAAATATTTTTTCTGAAAATTTTAAAAATAATAAAATATCTCATAAAAAATCAATTAAAAATAATTTTCAACAAAATTATTAAAAATTAAAAATTTTAAACAAAGAAATTCACTTGTCACTTACCAAAAACGTGCCATTGACATTTTAGATCAAAATTAGATCCCGTAATTGCAAATTCTCAACTCCATTTCAACCGTAAATTCCTTCAAAAATCAAATTTTCATTCAAAATCCATGCAGGTAACGATTCTCAGCTTCTCGCTCTGTAAAACCGGTTCCCACATTCTGTCAGGTACTGAAAACCATTGCTTTAGTAAAAAATATATCGCAGGAACAGAAAGTGTATACCTCACATATAACTGCCACACAAATCCCGTACAGCGCGGCAAAATATACAATATTCATTCCGTACGGCAAATATTCACAACACAGCTGCACATTTCGAACGATGTCATACATACATGCCATACAGCCATGCTACGTACACAAACAACAACAAAAAATACTATAATATAAAATATAATATGGACGGGTCTGAAAGCAAAGTAAAAACGAATGGTAGATTAGTAAGAATTTTGTTCTGCTATGAAATAGGTTGTTCAACACGAGCTCTGTGCAAAAATATTTTATAATTTTTCCTTGTGTACGAATTTTTAGTAAAAATTCACGTCGTCGTCTCGCTGCTAAAAGTACTCCGTTGTTCAACAAAACAACATTTATTTTTTTTTCTCTTGACTGTACTAAAAAAAATTAAATAAAATTAATTAAAAATTTAATAAAAAATTGAACTGATAAATAAAAAAAAATAAAAAAATTATTAAAAGTGAAATAAAAAAAAATTAAAAAAAAACTGTGAGGAATTGTAAACTCAAAAAAAAACTTAATAAAAAAATAAAAAGTGACATTTATAAAAAAAAATAATTATTTATTAAAAAAAAATTAAATTATGAAAAAATTATTTATTAAATAATGTGACTGAGGTAAGTGTTAATTAATAATATTTTTTTGTAAAAATAAAATATTTTACCTTTCAAAAAAAAAGTTTGGGCGCCAATTCAATTTTCCACAAATTTTTGCATCCTTTTTGCATGGCAAAAAAAAAATAAAAACAATGATAAAAACATTTGTTGATCAAATCACACAACATACAAAAAAAAAGTTTTTGTTTACATTTTTATTATATTACACTCATCATACATTATGTACAAAACATAACCATTTAATAAAATGACAACAAGTATCATGTACCTATCGTACAGCGTACACCCCGTATACATATCCGCGATATATTCTTCTCAGCTTCAGCTCAGCTCTAAACTATAATAATAATAACATGTACGAAAAATGTACGCAAAGTAAGCATTTTTACTCTTCCTTGTATTTCCTGTATGCCGTATTCGTACACAGGAAGGTGTGTTGATGTAATACTTACAGATACTTTACAATATCCTGAATAGCTGAAAAAAGTTGCACCAAGAGAGACCAATTGAGACGAATTCGCAATTTGTATCGACACACATGCTGTTGAAGGGGTTGCTTCGAGAGAATGTTAGCTAACACGAAAAAAAATTCACAATTTTTTCTCACTTTTACTACATACAGAGCTATACAGTGTAATTAAAAGTGTATAGAGTATTTGCTAATCAATGCAATTTTTTTCGTGTCCGTCGTGAGTAATTAACGACGAAGAGCGGCGCGCGAAATGTATGTCAATATACTAAACGCGGTACGAAACTACTATGCCGAAGATCTAAGAGAGAAATTGATCTATTGAAAAAAATACACAAAATATTTTTATGAATGAACTTCGTATTGGATTGGCTCTCAAATAAGAATGTCACAAAATTTAGAACTTAAAAATAATTTATTATTATCATTCTCGATGTAAGTTTCGTTCGTTCGTTTTTTTTCTTACAAACACCTATTATTTTTTTTTTCTTTTTTTTTATTAAACATTTTTTTTCTTTCTTAATTCCTCTATTCTTTTTTAGTCCGTTTATTCGTTCCTCATCCATCCACGATGATGATCGAGTCTTCTTCTTCTTATTTCTTACATGCGTCTCTACCTACAATGTACTGTAAAAATATTTTCTTCTTTTTTGCTTTCGTCTTCATTTTCGTTATCTTCGTTTATTTTTATTTTTTTTTCGAATATGAAAAAAAAATTTGACTCATTCCAAAGCAATCTGGAATGTCGTTTAGTTGGATGGTTGGGAACAAGGTGTGATTTTAGAGTAAAAGATGCTAAAGTTCTTGATAAAAATCGAGTTTTTCGTGGGATGGAGACGCCTTGTTTTTTTGAAAAAAAAATTTTGTTTAAAAAGTTTTTTTTTGATGATGCAATAATTAAAAATTTTTAATTGAATTTTGAAATTTCTTGAAAAAATAATAAAAATATTTTTTATGAGAAATTTTTTTTTAATTTGAAAAACTTTTAATTGAGTTTTAAAATTTCTTGAAAAAAAAATTATAAAAATTTATAAGGAAAAAAAAAATTTTTTTTTTCAAAACTTGAAGAAAAAATTTTTTTTGGCCAATTCAGAATTATCTAATAGACATTTTAAAAAATTACGTATTTTTTACGTATTTTTTTACGTATTTTTTACGTATTTTTTATGTATTTTTTATGAATTTTTTTATTTATAAAATACAATTTTAATTCTTAAAAAAAATCAAAATACAAAAAAAATATTAAATTTTAAGAAAAATCATAGATTTCAAAGAAAAAAAATTTTATTTATTTTTTTTAACAATTTAATTTAAAAAATATATTTTTTCAATATTTTTCAATTTTTAATGGAAAATAAATTATTAATGAAAAATTATTAAAAATAAAAAAAAATTATTTAGGTAATAAAAATTAAAACTTTAAAATATTTTAAAATTAATAAAATAAGAATAAAATCTTTAATAAAACTTTCTGTTTCTGAGTCGCTGAATCGCATTTCAGTACAAATACTAATATTAATAAGCACATGCGACAAAATTATCTTATCACTTCGAAACGATGCGACTTACTGATAAAAACATTTTAATTGTGAAAAAAGAAATAACTTTTGCAAATTTCACGCGTTCTTTAGCTCATTTATTTATTTACCTTTTTTTACGAAGAGAGCCCTTTAGTTTTGTTTTGTTTACAAAAAATGTCATCAACCTCCGCCGATAAACAGATGCAAAGCACTTCTCCTCTCCTTCGAACGACGACGCGGAGACAACGATGACAACAACAACACATGACATGCCAAACAACAATTTATCGTGTAGCGAGAGACAGCACGCGCGTCATCGTCATCTCTTATCAATAATACATAACACACATCAACCCTTTAAAATGCATGAATGAAATAAAAAAAAAGAAACAAATCTCATGTATATACGGCGAGAAACTTCACTCACGAGCAAGATTCAATGTCAACATTCACATATATATTTATAAGCAACGGCGACATTATTATAAAATTCATACATATGTCAAAATATATGAATTTTTTTTTTCGTTCGCCGCGAGTACAAGTACACTCATGTAACGTACATGTGTGCATATAAGTAGCTGCTCTGATAACACACCGTTTATAACTTTGGTTAGATATTCTCTCGCAAAAAAAAAAAAGATAAACTTCTCATAATAAATTTTGCATACAGACCGTACGAAGCGTTGTACGGCATTTTAGGAGTAAAATGAGAAATTCGATGAGTTATTAAGTGAATCGTAGTAGACGACTATCAAAAAAGTGGGTTATGTAATGTTTTATTGATACGTCGTCGGCATTTCTATAGTACTGAATTCGGAGAGACAGAATTATTATCAAACATAATTGTACCTGTTCTGGATTCTGTATGGAAGCGGGAGGAGAGAGAGACAATGAATGGTCAATGGCATGTCTCTAAACACCGCACAAGAACAATATGGTACGTTACTACATATGTTTTTATGATAATAAAAAAGGGCAAATTTTTTTTTATTGTTTTGATTTGTTTTTGCTCTAACGTGCGTAAATGCCTTTTACGATATGATGGGAAATTTGTGGCAAAGACAAAAAAATAACAAAGTGCAGTTAACACGTGGTTGAATTGACCAATTGAATTGATGATGATTATTATGGCGCGCGCCAAATGATGAATTACCGTGAGGGAGATCAAGGTTCTCATTTATGATGCAATGAGACATGGTAGATGAATTATTATTACAGCTTTGGAAATTGAAGCTTTTGGGAGATGAAGTTGAACCTAATGGAAGAATATTGCTTTGAATAGTGAAGTTGATCCTAATGGAAATTTTTTGAAGAGCCCCGAAGTATTGAAGTTAATTTAAGATTTCTTAATTATGCCAATGTCAACTGGGATTCTTTAGTTTTAACATACAGCTTTGGAAATTGAAGCTTTTGAGAGATGAAAGTGATCCTAATGGAACAATTTTGCTTTGAATAGTTCAAAATTTCCAATTGAAGTTGTTAATTCAAGATTTTTTAATTATGCCAATGCCAACTGAGATCCTTATTGAATACAGTTCGTAAGTTTATCCAAAAATTTTGATTAAAATTTTCTCATAAGGATTAAATTCATTTGGATCCTAAAGTTTGTATTTGATCATCAAGCAAAATTTTTGAATTCAAAAGTTTCATAAAGTTGCTTTCCTGAAAATAATAAAATAATGTATATATTGAAAAGTAAGGGAATTCAGAAAAACCCCTGTAGAAATTTCGTTTAATACACCCTCCATCCGTTTCTCGAGTTCAGCTAGATTCGTATAACCACATCACACAACAAAATGCGGTACGAAAGCAAAAGCTCTCTAAATAATAAATCATCTTTTCCATAGGCGTACATCGTCAGCTATATCTACCTACCTACCATTCTGTGTCGGATATCGCTTCATATCCTTTTCCACACGGAGACACATAAATCGATCTCCATCCCTTACGAGACTCAAAGATCAGATCTTTCTCGTGTTTGGTTGTTTGGAGGATCTGAGAAAAGCAATCAACCCGCTTAGCGTTCTTTTCTTCATTTGCGCGTAAAAAACACCCTCTTCTTTGCCTCAAACTCCCGAACATGGAAAATGTGTCGTACATATGTTCGTTTTTCCTCCGTGTGCCGTCTCTCTGTGGGGTTTAACAGGCGAAATTGCTGCCAGAGAGTAGAGATGATATTTACCCTTAACACATATATACGATATATATGCACAAGGAGTAGACATAGAGGCGAGAGTGTTGTGAACCAACCAAAAATATATCAGAGGCACGACGACGACGACGACAACATTACCGCACACCGACGATGCTCTTACAACAATAAACTTCTTCGTTTGCTTTCCAAGAACCAGTACGTTGCCATACCATGCCAGTCAAATGCTATCTCGTCACACAACGATTTTTTGCTTGCTTGCATTAAAGCCGAACTGTCATTCTGCAAAAAAAAATTTCTGAAAAAAAAAATTTTTCATTAAAAAAAAAGTTGAAATTTTTCAAAAAATCTTCAGAGCTCAAAACAAAAAGTTATTGAGTCTCGAGGCTCCTCATAACATCCCGCAACTCACTAAAGTCGTACGGAAAATTTTTTCCCTGCGATACGACGTGACATTCGTCGTACACTCCGTACAACGAGTAACCATGGCAACATTCCAGCAAAACAAAATGAACGAGAATTTCATATTATATTAGATTCAATATAATAATGAAAGTGGGAGGAAGAGCGAAGCGACAGAGAATGCGTTGTATATGCAACATTCATATCGAGTGAGTGTGCCCGTTCTCTGTCGTTCCGTGTATACTTATTTTGCGTTCGTTCGTGTACCATCATCATCATCAACTCTGACTCTGATGCCCGTAATGTACGGCTGTTAAGTGTTTGCCTCAATATTAAAGTTGTACTGTAAAAAAACCTGAATGTGTGTGAATGTTGGTTTAATTTACTGAACCAAACTACACTGTTCTCGTTCGGAAAATGTCAACTTTTGAAACCCTGAAATTGGAAAAAATTTTAGTTTTTGGAGCTGAATGTCAAATTTTTTATTGAAATTTAATTTTTTGAACATTTTAAGTTATAAATTATTCTCAAAATGTTCACAAATTTAATTTTAACAAAAAAATTGACATCTGTCAAATGTCAAAAAATTTTCAAAACTTTTTAAAATAAAATTTTACACTGAAAAATAAAAATTTAAATTTAATTTATGATAAAATTGAAAAATTTTTTATAAAATTGTTCCTAAAATGCTCGAAAATGGAATTTTAACAAAAATTTTGACATCTGTCAAATGTCAAAAAAATTTCAAAACTAAATAAAATGAGAATTTAAGCTCAAAATTAAAAATTTAAATAATTTTTACTTTCTGAAATGAAAAAAAAAAATCTAAAAGTATCAAAATTTCAATAGAAAACTTACAAGTTTAAAAATTCAGGGTTGCCAAATTACCTTTTAATTAAAAAAAAATTAAAATTTTTCAGCTTTTATCATTAAGAAGCTATAAAAATTTAAAATATGAAAATCTTAAGTCAAAAAATGTCAAAATTTAATTAAAAACTTATAAAATTTTGAAATGCAGGGTTGCCAAATTGCATTTTTAATTAACAAAATTTTAGCTTTTTAACCTTTTGTAACATTCAAAAGCTATAGAAATGTAAAATTAAGGAAAATTAAAATCATAAAATATCAAAAATTAATAAAAAATTTTAAAATACAGGGTTGCCAATCAATTCATTTAAATCACTTTTTCAACTATTTAAATCTTAAACCTTTTTTACTTCTCAAACCTGAAAATAAACGACAAAAAATGAGGAAATATCGATTACTTCCAACTTAACAGTGTACCTCAAACTACAGTAAATCCTCGTTTTCCTCCACAAAACTCAAACTAAAAGCACGCGATCCATAGCAAGTTTGGCCCTTGTAACAATTTCAAACTACATTTTCAACAACGAACGATCGAACTTGCCGTATCAGGCCGTTATATGCGGAACTCTAAAAAAAAATATAAACAAAACATGTTCTTCTTACGAACGTTGTTGTTGTTGGTTGAACGTAATACCGCACTTGTACACGGACAAAAGACATAACAAGATTTGAAAATTTGAAAAATAACGTTGCAATTTTATTGCGCGCTAAATTTTTAACGACATTTGCCTTCAATTTTCATACTACTGTCAAAATATCTCGACGCCGCGACTTTTTGTTTTTTTTTTTTTTTTTGGGAAAAAATATATTCGGCAATTTTCAGTACAGTACGACGCGAGGTATATTAATTAAAGCAATATATAGACACGAAATTATCGCCGTAGAACCGCGAAATGTGTCTTATTTGGTACAATGGCACATTTATACATTTATTAGAGCAACAGGTGATAAGAGGTTTGAAAAAAATGAATGAAAAAAATCATAATAATGTGATGTGTGTGTTTGATTCGTCGTCGTCGTCGTCGTTGTATGATTCACGCCCGTTCACGATGATTTGAAGTCAGTCGTGTTTTGCATGAATGATGAATAAGAGGTTGGTTCTCTTCGCTGATCGAGAGGCTTCGGTGACCTTTTCTCCAAGCCATGAAAAAAAAGAGAAAATCTTTTTTATGTGGGAAAGGAAATATGTCCAAGAGGCAATAACACAGCGTCGAAGAAAGACGACGACGACGAAGAAGCACAAGACAAAAATATATAAAAATCTTTTTTAGTAGAGACATTTTCTTCTTCTTCTTCTTCAAAACCTCGTCACCGAACGCGCTACAGTTCGAGCTCGCTGTTGCCGCTCCGCTGCTAGATGTATGCACAAAAATATCATATAAGATAATTTTAATATACATTTTATATCATGATGTTTTTAGACGTCGTCGGAATGGTGTTAGTCTCTTTTATAAATATATTATGTGTACGTTCGCGTCGCTTCGTACAGCGGCGAGTGAGTTGTATTCGTTCCCTTGCTTTCTGCTTGCTTGCGTCTGTTCTCTCTATATTATAGGTTGAATAGTGTGTCAGAGTCCGAGGAATTTCGCCATATTCCACGATGTCTCATGAAATTTCTGCCCGAACACGCATTCGGCGCGCCTTCGTCGCAACTTCGGCTCTACTTGTGTACGGCATCGGCTCGAACAAATCGAATATGGTGCCTTTCCTGCTTTCTATCCAAGTGCGGGGAATAAAATACTTACGTATATACTGTACCTATATCTATATATATTTCATTTCATATGTAGCAGCTACATATGCTGTGTGTGCGCAGAACAACGAATAGTTGAATGTTATAAAAGAATGAAGTCGGCGCATGTTTTTTTGAAGTTTCATATGCATTTGCTTTAGACAATATGATACTGGTACCTTTTAATAAAATAATGTCGAATTCCAGTTGGATCTCTCATGGAACATTTTTTTGCTTTTTTGAGGTTATCTCGAAAACGAACTCGAAGACCCCCGAATTTTTTTCACTAAATTCACTTATTGGAAAATTACGAATCTGAAAATAAATTAAAATTTTGATTAAAATTGAGTTTTATAGGAAAAAAATTGAAAAAAGTAACAAAAATTATTTAAAAATTTTTGAGGTTATAAAATTTTTTTGGGTTGAAATTTATCACAAAAATTTTTAAAAATTAAAAAAATAATTTATCAATATTTTAAATTTTTATAAATTTTTGGACCTAAAATGTCTTAAAATTTAAAAATCATTTGAAATTCTTTCAAAAATATTTCAACTAACAAAAATTCATGTCAACTAAGTAAAAACTAACATTTTCAGATTCATATTTTTGAAACCTAAATAACATTTTTATAAGCTTTTGATGAAATTTAAAAAATAATTTTATTGAAAAAAAATGGTTTTAAATACAAGAATTTCATGAGAAAGTCAAAAATTTAATCAAATACATAAAAAAAATATTAAAAAAATTTAATTAAAAATTTTGAATTATTTTTCTTTTAACAAATGTCAGTTAAAACTTTTTAATTTGACTTTAAAGATGAAATTATTAATTTTGTATTAAAATTTAAAAAAAATTATATAAATTTGGACTAAAATTTGAATTAAAAAAATAAAATTATCAAATATAAAAATTAATAAATTTTTAAAATTAATATTATTCTTTATAAATTATTAAAAAATTAAAAAAAAAATTTTAAATTTGCAAATTTTCAAAAAAAAAATTTTTTTAATTTTCAAAAAAAAAAAATTTTTAAATTTTTAAAAAATTTTTTAACTAAATTCATAAAAAATAAATTCATGAAAAATTAAAAAAAAATTTGTAAATTCAACAAAAACTGACAAAAATAAAATTTTTTAAAATTTTGAATATATAAAAAATTTTAAAAATTATAAATTCAAAAATAAAAAAATTTGAACAAATTAAAAAAATATTTTTAAAAAAAATTAATTTAAATTTTTAAAAAACATAAATTTTAAAAAAAAAAATAAAAAATTTTAAGAACTTAAAAAAAAAATAAATTCAAAAATTAAAAATTTTTTAAACAAATTTTTAAAAATTTTGAAATAAATTAATTTTAATTTTAAAAAAAATAAAAATTTTTTAAAAAATAAAAAATTTTTACCTCGATAAAAATTCACAAAATTATAAATTTTCAAAAAAATAATTTTTTTTAAAATTATTCAAAAAAAATTTTTTTGAGGTTAAATTCCATGCAACTTCATCAAACCTACATGCCGTTCGCAACACTTTACTCAACTCAATTAGAGCTCAGTGCACACACAATAATCAGAAAACCTCTAAAATGTTGAAATTACGAGTACGACGGCAATACTCTAACACTCTCTATCATCGCCGGCCTATATTAAAAACATTTTTCTCCGTACAGTTCGAGTGTTGCTCGCAAAAATATAAGCGATTGTTGGATATAGATAGAGCTCCAACTTTTTTTTTTTTTTGCTTATTATATTCATTTTTGTTCGTTGTGTGCGCTGTTTGTCTCTCCTCTTGCTCGTTTGCTCGCCTGCCAGTTTGAAATGTTTTACTTCATTTTGTTGGCGATAGAACGGAGTAATGAATTTTGTGGCATATCTACCAGTCGTCGTCGTCGTTGTCGTTGCCGTTGTTTGGAAAAGTAGTTCAAAAGCCTCATATCCTGACAGTTAGTCGATCGTTGATGATCATCGGGAAATGAAATTTTTTTTAAAGAATTTCCTATTTTTAGCAACTTTTTTCTTTCGTCGTAAACAAGAAGAAAAAAAACGTTGTCTGGCAATGCACGTTTTCCACAAATAATTCTCCTAAAAATAGCGACAAAAATCGTTCGAAGAAAATTATGTCAAATTTATTTATTTTTATGGGCGATCATTGATCCTCTGCACTTGTCTCTGGATTTTTACGAGGATCCAAATGACGTAATTTGTTTGTCCTTGAAAAATGAACACGAAAAAAATGTGCATACATGCTCATTATTAGTTTATTACCCGAAAAATAAACACGCAACAGGCGAAAAATTTTATTTTATAACAACATCATTAATAATTACCCCTTCGAACGACGACGACGACGCGACGTACGAGAGCCGTACAGCGAATTTTCATTCATTATTTTATCATCCTTCTCATCAACATGCATACTTTTCAAGTCCATTTCCATTTCGCGCACACAGATTTACTCGAAAAAAATATGCTTGAAGAGTTGCTTCGTTTCCTCTTTGCCAACATCGTCACATGGTTCACGAAAAAAAAAGAAGAAGAGAAAAAAAATTATTTTTTGTTTGAAAACATTGGCAGATGTAGAATGCGAACGCTCCTCAACTAAAAACTTTTTTCGAAATGTGTGTCCCTCTCTATATTTTTAACACACACATGGTTCTATACGCGGGATGCACGTGCATGTAGAAAAATATATTTTAGAAGGAACAAAATATGAACAGGGGAAAAATAATACGGGCATGGATTTTGTAAAAGAGAGAAACAACGACAAAAAATTGAAAGGGAATAAGGGCATTTTTCTATGAGTCACAAGCGATTGAGGATGCAATGGCAGATAAGAATCGCCAAAGAAGGAGTTTCCTTCTGAAATATTCATGAAAAAGTGTGAAATGAGGGTTTTTTTTAATAGAGGAATTTGCGAGATTTTTATCGACTGGTTGAGAGTTTTGCTTTATTTTTGTTTAATTTTTTTTCAAAAATTCCTTTAAAAAAATTATTTTATGAAATTTTTAAGATTTTGATGAGAATTTATCAAAAGTTTTATTTTTTTGAACTTAAAAATAATATTTTTTTTTTTTTCATTTTGTTGAGATTAAATTTTATCAAAAATATTATTTTTTGAACTAAAAATTTATTTTTATTTTATAAAAAAAAATATTTTGAAATGTTCATTTTTTGATATTTTCAGAAAAAGTTCATTCAAATTGTTCATTTAAAAATTTTTTTTAGAACCAAATTCATTTTAAATTCTTAAAAATAAATATTTTAAATTAATTTTTAATAATTTTTACTAAAAAGATTTATTTTCTTTAAAAATGTTCATTTTTGAAAACTTTGAAAATAAAATTTATCTAAAATTCTAAAAAGTTCATTTTTGGCATGAATTACATAAAATTTTTGAAATGAACAATTTGAATGAACTTTTTCTGAAAATATCAAAAAATGAACATTTCAAACTTTTTTTTTATAAAAATTAAATAAAAAAATTTTTTAATAAATTTCAAGTTCAAAAAGTAAAATTTTTTAATAAATTCTTATTAAAATCTTAAAAATTTCATAAAATAAAATATTTAAAGGAATTTTTGAAAAAAAAAATTAATAAATTAAACAAAATTAAAGAAAAACTCGCAACCATTCAAATTCAAAAAAAAATTTTTTTTTTTTTGATAAAAGTTGATCTCAAAAAATGGAAAATATTTTTTTTTAATTTTCGAAAAAATTGAAAAAAATTCAAAAATTTTTAAGTTCATGAGATTTAAATTTTATAAAAAAATATTCTTTATTTAAAATTAATTTTTAAAAATATTAAAAATTAATAATTTCAAGTTCTAAAAAGTTTAAAAATTATTTCAATAAATTTTTAATTTTTATTATTTTTAACAATAAAATTTATTTCAAGAATTAATTTTAAAAATTTCATAAAAATAAATATAAAAAAAAATTCTTGAAAATGAGTTATTATTAAAAATTTAAATTTTCTTTGATAAAAATTTAATTTAATTATTTTTTTTTATATTTTTTAAATATATGTAATTTTTTTAAAAAGAAATTATTTAAATTTTATTTTTATGAAATTAAAATTAAAAAAAAAATAATTTTTTATAAAATCAAATTTTTAAAAATTTTCTTAAATTTTTAATAAAAAAAATAAATAAATAAACTCTTCCTCCAAAACAAATTTTCTCATTAAAAATTCCCTTCTCAACAAGATTTTTTTTAATAATAAAAAAAAAATAAATGAATCATCGCAAATTTCCTCTGAAACACACGTTCAAACTTCACTCCCCCTTCAAAATATTCTCTTCACGCAAATAACGGGAAAAAATCGCGCGCGCCATTTTCATCGAATTCAAAAAGTAGCATCATCGAAGGATGCGCCTTGCTACATTTATCATTATTTCGAAGTACTTGAATGAATATTTTTCCTCTGTTCTTTTTTTTTTTTTTGTTTAAAGGTCGCTCACATTGTGCGTTCTCTTCTTCTGCTGAGGAGTAGAAGGCAAGAATATAAATTATCATCACACATAAAAATAAATTTCGTATCGCGGCGTTCGTTGTCGTCGTCGTCGTAGATAGAGAGGAATGCCTATTATTATTATTATATTTTCTTTTCTGTCTGTGACTCTGTTGCTTCTTCGTCTTGTTCTTCATTTCATTTCAACTCGACTCGATTCGACGACTAACGAACGCGCCGCGTTTTCATTAATTTTTTTTCTCTCATTTTTTCAAATTAATGAACGACGCTCAGAATTTCGAAACGAATGTCGTCATCATTTTTATCAGCACTACAGATAAAAGCCTTCTTCTTGCCACCCAAGTTTTTTTTCCATTTTTTTTGTGTTTTTGTCTGAACAACTGAATGGGAAAATCCTCCAACGCATCGCCAACACGATGAGAGAAAATTACTTGAAAGCATTTTCTTTCTTTCTTTCGTTTCTCGTCTTTTTTTGCTGATAATGATGATGACGACGATAGAAAATAGACGAACGCACGTAGCTCTGTAGGCGGCGATACGAAGGAACGAACGTGTATGATACAGTAACAGCCTTCTTGTTACCTATCAAGCCAAGTTCGCAGCAGAGAATGGGAAAAATGGGATTTTTGATGGAAATGGCAAGAGAAGAAGTTCGTTGCCATTTTTTTTTGTTGCTTTTGCTTTTGGCGCGTGTTCAAACACGGAGTTTACTTTATTTTATCTCTTGCGTGTGGTGTGTCGTCGTCGTCTCTCCTCTTGTGTGACAGCCTGATGCCTCTTTTCGCACAAACACACAGCGCATTAATGTTACACTTTCATTATCAGGCGGTTTTACGATTTTCGGCTTCTTGTCGTTGGGAAAATGGATCGGATGAAAGTGAAAAGTGTGTGACGTCAAATTTTAAATTGAAATTTTTCATTAAATTTTCATTCATTTCTCAATAAAATTTAAATTTTGTGAATTTTTAGAACAAAATTTAACCGAATTTAAAATTTTTTAGTACTAAATTCATTCAAATTTGTAATTTTTAGTACTAAATTCATTCAAATTTGTAATTTTTAGTACTAAATTCATTCAAATTTACAATTTTTAGTACTAAATTCATTCAAATTTGTACTAAATTTATTCAAATTTGAAATTTTTAGTACTAAATTCATTCAAATTTATAATTTTTAGTACTAAATTTATTCAAATTTATAATTTTTAGTACTAAATTTTTTCAAATTTATAATTTTTAGTACTAAATTCATTCAAATTTATAATTTTTAGTACTAAATTTATTCAAATTTGTAACTTTTAGTACTTTTAGTACTAAATTCATTCAAATTTATAATTTTTAGTACTAAATTTATTCAAATTTGTAATTTTTAGTACTAAATTCATTCAAATTTGTAATTTTTAGTACTAAATTCATTCAAATTTATAATTTTTAGTACTAAATTTATTCAAATTTGAAATTTTTAGTACTAAATTCATTCAAATTTGTAATTTTTAGTACTAAATTTATTCAAATTTGTAATTTTTAGTACTAAATTTATTCAAATTTGTAACTTTTAGTACTAAATTCATTCAAATTTAAAATTTTTAGTACTAATTTTAAAATTTTTATTTTTTTTTATTTAAAAAAATATTTTTTTGCTTAAAATTGTAAAAAAAATGTCAAAATTTTATCGAAAAAACGCCCTGTCCTTATAATTTAGGACAATTTTCGTATTAAAGCGAACTTTCCTTATAATTTTCCACAAAAGTTCTCTCTGTATGTTCAAATATATATCAAGGCAAAAGCAGCAAAGGCATAATATAATATGAAATTTTTACCCCAACCAAACAACTTGCGTGTCGTTTCAACAAAAAGGGATCGAGAATTTTTTCCTCCGTACGTCGTTCGGCGTATCTACAGAGCAAAATTTCATCATCAACGACGACGACGACGTCGCTCGACATCACATCGAATGGAAGAGGGAACCTTTTCTACAATATTACATTATTATATGGAATATATTTTTTTTTCCTTCTTCTTCTGCTTTGCCATCCACGCTGCTATCGTTCGTCGATGTCGACGTCGTTCCTTGTGTGTAACATTTTTTTTTTTGTGTGAAACGAAAAAATTGAAGCGAGTTGAGGGGGAGAAGAATAATTTGAACCTTAACACACTTTACTTAGGGAGATACGCGACGACGACGACGAAAAAGAAGAAAATGATCGAAGAATTTTTTTCTCTCTCTTGTAGAATTTTCCTTGATTACTAATGCGATAATGTGTGTGCAGCAAGAAAATGGACATGTGTCCATTTTATCATCGTTCATATGAAGAACAAAAAAAATCGAGGGTGGCAAATTTACTCAAAAAAAAAAAAAATTTTTTTTTTAATCAACTGTTGCTCAAAGAAGAAACACGAAGAACGAAAAACCCACAAAAATTTAGAATTTAAAAAAAAATTTTTTGAGGGATTATCTTCGAACGGGATTTAAAAAGGAGAAAATTTACCTGCGACTCAGGTGCGGATGAAGGAGATAAAACGAATGGAACGTAAAAGGGATTCTCAGAAAATTTTTAGATTGAGGGTTCGGGATGTTCATGAATTTTTTTCTGCCCGAAGAGGTGTGAAAAAGGGCCTTTTGAAGTTCTTTTACGAGTCAAATTTGGTAGTTTGGAAAAGGTCAAATGTTTATTTTAAATGGATTTGAACTGAAATTTTTTAAATTTAAAAAAATTGCCTAAAAAATATTAAAAATTATTTTTTTTTTAATATTTAAAGATTTATATTTTCTACGAATTAAAATTTTATCAAATAAAATAAAATTTAATTAATTTTTCTATTTTTTTAAATAATTATTTAATAAAAATTAAAAATATAATAATTAATTTTAAATTATTATTTAATTAATTAATTTTAAAAAATAATTTTTACGATTTTTTTTGTAAACTTTTAATTATTAATTTAATCATCAAAAAAATTAATAAAAAATATTTTTAAAAATTAAATTAATAAATATTTAAATAATTAAATTTATTTATCAATTTAATTAATTTTTTATATTTCTTTTTAATTTTTATATATTATTTCATGTATTTTTATATTAAAAAAAATATAAAAAAAATTATTAAAAATAAAAAAAATATTAAAAAGTAATAAAAATATATTTAAAAAATAATTAATTATAAATTAAATAAATAACTTTATTTTTTATATTTTTTTTATTTTTTAATAATTTTTTTATAAATTATTATATTTTTTTAATAAAAATAAATACATGAAAAACTATAAAAAAATTAAAAAAATGTATATAAAATCTTAAAAAAATTTTAAGATTTAAGATAAATAAATTTTAGAAAAAAATATTAAAAATTAAACAAAAAAAAATTTAAGAAAAAAAAATATTTAAAAATCAATCCATCAAAAAAATTTCAATTGTAAAAATATTTCCGAACACGTAGGACCTCAAAAAACATAGAAAAATACCAAAACCTAAAATTCAAAAAAAAACACATCACACACAAGAAGATTACAAATCCTTCTTATACTTGACTGGAGACACACATCGGCTCTTTTTTAAAAAATAACATCAGATTTTTAACAAAGGATCGAAAGGAAGTGAACAAAATTTACCTGAGTCCCTTTTCATAATTTTTTTTTGTTTGAAATTCATACAAAAAAAAATATTTTTTTTTTTTTAAATAAATTTATCATTTTTCTAAATTTTAAATAAAAATCGAATAATTCTCAAACCCTTCGATTTTTCTTCAAAATTTTCTCTTCAAATAAAAATCACGCGAGAAAAAAAATAGTAATAATAGCTGTTGCTTATTAAAAAAAAAAAAAAAAAAAAAAGTGAGTTGCGTACGTGAAAACAACCATCAAGCAAGCAAGCAACCTCAAAACACTCCGACACACACTTATTTTATTATTTCTCTCTTATATAAAAATAAAAAACTACGAAACAAAAAAAATGTAAAGGAAAAAATATCGCAGCGCTCTAACAAACGACGACGACGACGTAGTTGTTGTGCTATAAAACATTAACGGTTCGAGTTAATCATCGAACAACGGTATGAAGAAACAGCAGAAAAAATGTACGACGATCGAGTACTGAACAAAAGTTTTTTTTTTATATTTTTTATAAGCGAAAAAAAAAATTGCACGACATTTCCTTTTGTTGCCCGGAAACTCGACGATCGTCCCGAGATCAATTTTCGCTGAAAATCACACGAAAAATTTCGTTCAATGACAAAAGGAGTGCCGCTCGTCTAAAATTAACCTCCTGACATGTCATTTTTCCAATATTACTACAGCCAACAAACAACGCTTATCGCCTTTTCTTATCCGTCATGACACCAAACCATTGCATGACCTTTTCCATACCGAACCATTTTCCACTCAAATATTTTTTTTTCTCTGCCTCACACTCGACACATTTGCATGTTCCGTGCGACGCACGACGTAAAAAGAGGCGAACAGGGAAAAGCGAACGTTCATGCATTAATAATAATAATAACAGCAACAACGGAGCAGGAGAGGCAAAAGAACGGAGTTTTGCGCGCAAAAGTTTAAAATAGAAACTTTTTTTCCGTTTGAAAAGTCGATTTTCACGGAAAATTCTCGCGATTTGGTTGCGTGTGGAGTTTACATTAAAAAAAAATACAAGCTTCGAGCGAGCGAGTGAACGATGTGTCATGACGAAAGGTAACAATTTATTTTGAGTTAACTCGGTTGCGGAAAAAAATTACATAAAAAAAATTGTCGATTTATTGGAAAAAATAAATCTTGGAATATGAAAAAACAAATTTTTTCTTATTGAGAATTTTTCATTTCAGTTAAAAATTTAATAAAATTATTTTAAAATAAAAATTAAATTAAAATAAATTAACTAAAAATAAATTTAAAAATTTTTAATTAAATTTGCTTAAAAATATTTTTTTCTATTTTTATATTGTTTAAATATGTTTAATATTTTTCTTTAACTTCTTTTAACAATTTTAAAGAATTTTTAATTAAAATAAAACATTTAAATAAAAGTTTAATTTTTTTTAATGAAAAAAAAAATATTAAAAATTATTTTAAATCTTAAAATTGCTTAAAAAATTTTTTAAACTATTTTTATGAATTTTTTTATTATTTTTTGTTTTTTAATTAATTTTAAAAAAATATGAAAAAATATTTTTAAGCATTTTTAAGATTTAAAATAATTTTTAATATTTTTTTTCATTAAAAAAAAATTTATTTAAATATTTTATTTAAATATTTTATTAAAAATACTTTAAAAAAAGATTAAAACTTTAACTATTTAAATATTAAAAAATTTAATTAAAAAAAAAATTAAAAAATATTTATTCGACATAAAACAATAAAAATTTAGATTTAAATAAATTTAAAATAAAAAAAATATATTTATTTTTTAAATAAGAAAATTTAAATGAAAAAATATTTTTTTCATATTTAATTTTGAGAATTTTATTAAATATTTCAAATATTTAAATAAATTGATTTTTTAAAATTAATTTTAAATTTTAGTGAGAAAAATAATTTTTTAATAAAAATTTATTTAAAAAATTAAATTAAAAAAAACATTCAGTACAAAAATTGTAAAAAAAATAATTTTTCAGTTAAAAATTTAATTTATAAAAATTTTTGACTGTCAAAAAATTTTTTCGAATCACTCCTTAAAAAAACGAAGAACGAAAAAAATTCAACATTTGTTGATCAAAACTTAACAAAAAAAAATATTTTTCGTGTGTGAAACAAGAAACAAGTCAACATAACACACACAAATGGCCTTCGCTGCTCGCTCAAAGAGACGGCGAAACAACAAAAACCGGAATCCGGTTCTCCGATTCTCGAAACAATTTTTTAAGTTTTCAACGTAGGAGTTTTTAAAAAGCCAAGAAAGAGCGAAAGAACGAGGATTCACCTGATATGCCATTTTTGCGCCTGCCAGCAAATCCCTGTCACAATAGACTTCAAATCACTCCAATCCGAACATTTGCCTTGAAGGGTCGATACCTCGTTGTGTCGTGCCGTACGTAACATACCGCAAGCCGTAACAGCAACAACAACAACAACATTCCTATTTATTCACTGTGAAATATATATGAGCTCAAAACTCTTTTCTATCTCTCGGAGTTCGAGTGTTGTGGCATGAAACAAACAGCCATGCATTTTAGATTCCGTGCCGTACAGCCCGAGTCACACAATGAATTTTATATTTCGAAATTGTTCCTCTATCTATGAGTTGTAGGTTGCGTTGCGTCGTCGTCGTCGTTGTTCGTATATGAAATTCCCATCAAATATAAAACTCTTGCTACAAGTCTGTGAAACAACCGAGATACGAGTCGAGAAGAACAATGAATGTGTGTAATTTTTCCTTTGTGGAGTTTTTTTCGATTTTGACGTCTCTCGAGTGAAAAAATCGATTTTTTATTTCAAAATCCTAAAAATAAAAATTAAAAAAAACTTTGAAAATTATTTTAAAATTTTTAAATAATTTTTCCAAATTTTTTAACATTAAAAAAATTTAAAAATTAATTTTTTATTATTAAAAATAAATTAATAAATTTTTAAAAATATTTTTAAAATTATTTTAAATTTTTTTAATTAAATTTTCTAACTTAATTTATAATTTTTTTTAATAATAAAAATTTTTTAAAAATTATTTTTAAAATCTTTTTACAATTAAAAAATAATTAATTAAGTTAGAAAATTTATTTAAAAAAATTTAAAATAATTTTTTTTAAATATTTTGATTTTTCAACATTTAAAAAAAAATTAAAAAAATATTTTTTTAATTAAAAAAATTAAACTAAAAAAATTAAAATCAAAAAATTAAATTTCTTACAAATATTTAAAAATGAATTAATAAAAATAAATTTTTAAAATAAATAAAATTTTTAAAAATATTTTGAAAATTATTTTTAATTATTATTTTTAAATTTTTAATTAAGTTTTTAATTTTTTTTATTATTCGAAAAAAAATTATTTTTTTTTTTAATTTAAAAAATAATTTCGTGTCACCCTAATTCATTTTTGAATTTCACGATCGCCCTACTCTCCATATTCCATTCAACTCCATGGTTATTTCCCAGTCATTTCATTGTAAATATGTCTGACTCGTCGACTCGTGTATACGAACGACTCTACAGCGTGCCAAGTAAAATATAAAGTAAAGTAAAGTAAAGTAAGCAAAGCAGCACAACAATAATGAAATAAAATGAATGAACGAACAAACTAACGAAACGAGCGACGAACGAACGAACGAAAGATTTTTCATCATACCAAACACTCGCAATGTTCGTTCGCGCTGGATGTTATATGAGTCTCCATCAAAATAATGTTTTTTTATACTTTTGCTGCCTTTTACTCGATGGAGAGTACGTTTCTTCATCGTTTGTCGTAATGATTTTGAATACCAAGCTGTTGTTGCTGCTGCTGAAGAAAAAAAAGAAAACTTTCAAATCTGACGTTAATTTTTTTTTTTTGCTTCTTTCAAGTCATCGCCGCGATGATGATGACAATGGGTTCCGATCGCGCGATGATGAGAAGGGAAAGTTCGAAAAGGCGACCAAATTTTTTTTTACAGAAGGTTCATGATTTTGACAGTATCGATTTTTTTTACTTTTTTGAGCTTAAAATAATTAAAATTTTATTGAAAAATCTAATTTTTTAATATTTTTTTAAAAATCGTAAGAAAAAAAAATTTAAAATAAAATTAATAAAAAATATAAAATTCATGTTAAAACTGAAATTTTAAGTAATTTTCATACAAAAAAAAATTTCAATAAAAAAAATTTAAAATATAAAAAAAATAAAAATTTAAATTTTATTTATTTAAATTTTTATACAAAGAAAAAAAAATTTAAATTTTAATAATTTTTGCAAAAATTTAAATTTTTAATAATTTTCCAATGATAAAATTTTTATTTTATTTATTTTAATTTTCAAAAATTTACAAGTAAAAAAAATAAAAATTTTAATAAATTAATTTTTAATTTATTTCAATTTTAAAAAATTGAATTTTCATAAAAAAATAACTTTTAAGCTCTAAAAAGTTAAAAATCATTTTTTTTTCTGTCAAAATAAAATTTTGAAAACTAAAAAAATAAATTAAAATTTTCAAAAAAAAAAAAATAAATTTTAAGCTCTAAAAATTAAAAAATAATTTTTTTCGATTTCTAACAAAAATTTCCTTTTTTTCTACTTACAGAAACGGCAATGATGGGACTTCAAGTAGCTGCAAGTAAACGAAAGTACGAGATTGGTGCGTGCACCGATCTGAACGACATCCAACCAAACTGTACTCCGGCAAAAAATCCTCGAATTGACGAAATTACGACAACAATAACAACGACAAGTACAAGTTCCTCAACCAGTTCAAGTTCGAGCGAGTCTGTGACACTCGCGCAAGACGACCTAATAATATCAACAGAAGCCATTGATACAATTTCCACGCAAGAAGAGAGCAATGCTGACACCACTTCCATTAGTATTATTCAAACAACGTCAACAACTCAAGTCGTTTCGTCGCCTGATGAGGGTACAAAGTCTTCAATTCCACAGCTCACGGGACGCGGGCACGAATTAACTCTCTCGAAGCTGAATAGCAATTGGGCGACAAACGCGGATGATGACGAACAAGTTATCGATCCCATTAGCAAACTGCAGGCAGTTGCTGTGCCCGACGAAGCATGGGGTAGCGAAAGTACCCGATCAACTCTCGCAACGACACTTTTGCCTCCCGACGACTTAGACGAGGACATGGATGATTTCGAAGACGATTTTGACGATGATGATGTTATGTTGCCGAGTTACGGGCCGCCGCCGCAAGTCGCGTATCATCGTCATGTGCCATCGCCCAAAGGTTACACGCCGCAATTCCAAAAGTACCCGCAAGAACAGTATCACAATCAAAATTGTTCGCGCAGCGCGCCGACATCCGCTTCAACGTACAATCGGTACGGATCGTGGAACAATCAGTATGTCAATGAGTTTTATCATAACGAACCGATGCCCGTCGCAGATCCCCCCCAAACGATCCGATGTGCGGAAAATGGAAAATCTTACACGGAACTCGGGACTTATACGTTTTTCAATGCGAACGCGACGCGACACATTAAACGTTGCTGCGACGGAAAAAATAATTGGTGCAATAATAAACAGTGCAACAAGGAAAAACGGATACGAATGTTAAATTTATCGATGTTCAAGTTGTCACGTTTTCGTCAAGCCTCGGATCAGTCGTTGTACCGTTCGGTGTTGATCTGTAACACGCTAAAGGCGATCGAGAAGGAAATCGAGACGGAAAAACGTCAAGCGGCGCAAATGAGAAGACAATTAAGTCAAATAGGACGTGGAAGTAGCATAATTTTAAATGGAGGAATTCGCTCAAGTACGCCTGTACCGTCGCAAAAACCTCCTGTGAGTGCGTCAGCGACGCCGCAGCAGCCAGAGTATCAAGCGGGAGCTCCTCATGCGATAACGACGCCTGAAATTAACACGACAAACAACAATGAATTACAAAAACGTAATGAATACAGTGAAAATAATCCTAATAGCACGAACACAAGTAGTAGTAATAATTTATTGAACGGCAGCAATTACCTGCAATCCACGCAGCAATACACGAATCACAACAGGATATACAGCAATGGCTTCGAAACGCTTTCCGCACAATCCTCTCCGCCGCAAAACTCGTACGAATATCATCCTTTGAAAGATCCTTCGTCGGGCAGAGCAACTCCATTTCCCGCATCCAATGGATACCCGGATACTGATTCAGGTTATGGGGGCGAAGATGATAATTTAAGCCCGGATGGGCAATTCCGCTCGATTAATTGGGGCAGCGTTCTGAGTCTTTCCTCGCAATCCGCTTTGGATCCTCTCAACAATAACGAACTATTTCCCGCAGTACCCGTCACACACGCTGCATCTCCTGTCTCGTCCCCCGCTCCTTATAACACATGCGGCTTCAATTCAACCCTCAATAACTCCGCAACCACAACGACAAACTATCTAGACATGGATTTAGGCTACGACGTACTCCCAAATTGCTACAAACTCAAGCCAATCGTTTGCGATGACTTTTACACGCCCGAAGCACTCAAAAAGTGGATGGAGCCTGGCAGTAAAATAGTCTGCGATGATTTCTACAAAGCGCCAGATTCGCACGATAATAACATGCCTGATACCTTTTCGACGCACATCATGGTTGGCAGTTAGTAAAAGGGGTGCAAAAACGTCGCGCGTCAATTAAAAGCCTAAAAAAGTATTAAGCTCTAAAAGTCTAGTCCTTCAATCCTGTAAAAAAAAGCAAGAAAATAATCAAATGAAGATTAAAATGATGAACAATTGTATTATGTACACATTAAATTATATTTAAAAATTCATAGTTATATTTAATATTATTATATTTAAAGAAAAAAAAAAAGCATAAAAGATATATGAAAAGGTGCATTAAACATTGTTACATGTTTGACCTTTTACTCCAAAATATACATTTAATAAAAAAAAGTAAATATTACAAAAAATAAAGGAATATTAGACCTAAGCAAAAAATTAATTAATAAAAATTGTATAATAGTTAAGATATTTAGCTAATTTAAAAAGAAAAAAAACAGAAAATAAAAAAAAAACTTATACAAAATTTAAAAAATAATTTTTTATTTTAATTTTTCGCTCAAAAAAAAAAATTTTTTTTTGTTATTGAGAAGTGTTTTGTTGGTAAAAAAGGTAAGTATAATGGCTTCAATATTAAAAATTTATTTAAATAAAAAAAATCATCAAAAAAATATTTTTCATGATTTTCACATTTTTCGTTAACAAAAATTTAATTTAAAGATTTTTTTCGAATATTTCATAATTTTTTTAATTCAAAATGAAAATTTCGTAAAAAAATACGTAAAAATTTACGGATTTTTGAAAATTTTATAATTCATTAATTCAAATATAAAATTCTGTAAAAAATTCGTAAAAATAACGTAAAAAAAATTTAATAATTAATTTTTATTTAAAATCTAAAATTAATTTTATTCTTCAAAATTTCTCGAAAAATTACGTAAAAAGCATTAAAAAATTAATATAAATTAAGATTTTTTTTTAAATTTGATTGAATTTTAAAAATTTCGAGGTATTTGACTTTAAAAGTTTTCTTGATTAATATTTTTATTTTTTTTCTTTGTTTTGAGAAAAAATTCTTTTGATTTTATTTAAAAATTAATTTATGAGCCTTAACAAAAATCTTTAAAATTGCAAATAAATATTAATAATTTTTAAAAAATTATTATTTTAAAAAAATTAAACTCAAATTAATTTTAAACAATTTTAAAAATTAATATTCAAAATATTTAAATTTTTAATTAAAAATTAAAAAAAAATAAAAATTAATTTTTAAGCCTTAACAAGTTTTTAAAATTTATTAAAAATTTTAAAATTTATAAAAATAAATTTATTTTAATTAAATTAAATATTCAAAATATTGAAATTTTTATTAAAAATAAAAAAAAACTAAATAAAATAAAAATTAATTTTAATGAAAAATAATATTCAATATAATTAAATTTTTAATTAAAAAAAATTTAAAATTTAAAAAAAATTAATAACTAAATTAAATTGAAATTTATTTTAAAAAAATAAAAATTAATTTTTTAATTAAAAATAATTACTAAATTAATTTTAAATTAAATAAAAGAAAATAATATTCAAAATAATAAAAAATAAAATAAAAAAAAAAATAATTTAATTTTTAATGAATTATTAAATTAATTATTTTTTAAAGAATTTTTTATACCTACACAATTAAAATAAAATTAAATTTATTTATCAATTTCAAACTTACCTGAAAATTTTTACCATTAAAGCTCAATTTTTAATTTCCAATAATTTTCAAGGCTCTTACTCCATTTTTCTTTAATAAAATTTAAATGACGAAATCTAAATTTATTAATTTCAAAAGAAGAATAGAAGAAAATTTGGTCAAATGATCAGACAATTGCCAAACAAAAAAATCCAAAAGTTAATTCGAAAATAATTGGAAGCTCATCTTTATCCAAAAGAACTTTTTCACGGTGCTTCAATAATTTTTTTACATGAACTTTGACTTTTTCCTAAA
This sequence comes from Culicoides brevitarsis, assembly GCF_036172545.1. NCBI lineage: Eukaryota > Metazoa > Arthropoda > Insecta > Diptera > Ceratopogonidae > Culicoides > Culicoides brevitarsis. Next base: position 2,805,041 of record NC_087087.1, on the reverse strand, counting down.
AAAAAATTATTTTTACTCACCGTTTCCGTTATCCAATCATCATTAATCGTCCTTTAATCTCTTTTTAATGTCCCAAAAGTCTTGTTTTGAAATAATTTCTTGATCAATTGAATTTATTTTATTTATAAATCGACCTTTTGAGCTTTCGTCAAGCATTTGAAGTTGAATTTTCATCCGATTTTCATCAAAAATTTTTTTCTGAGTAAAAAAAAAAATTTAAAATGGGCGTCATTCAAATTTCGTACGACTTTATCTTGAGATTTTTCAAGATTTTCGGTCTCGTGCCCAATAAAATCGACTTTCCGCGGATGCCGATGTCGCGTGCTTATGCAACAACTGTCGTGAGTGCTCTTTTTTTCTACTGGGCTGTGTTGCTCTTGTCTTTTTGGGTTCCTCACGGGAAGACAAGCAACACAATTTCGATAATTTCGAATTGGATTCAGCTTTTAGTGAATGCGATAACGTTAACAATCGCTTTGGTTTATCCCGTTATCGCGTCGGAAATCGTACCAAAAATTCGCGATTTATTTCTGCATTTTGATCGAAAAGCCGAAGAATTGGGAGTTGGATGCAATTTTCAACGAATTTCGAATATTGTCGGTTTGGTCATTTGTGCGCTCGTGATGTTCAATTCCTACATGCTTTGTTACGATTTGTACGTGACGTACTTCCTGAGCGCCGTCAGCGATTTGTGGTACTGGCTTTTGACATTTTTACCGCTTTTCGTTTATTCCTTCGCTGTTTGCGGGGCACTTTGTGTCCTTTTGCTCCTTCGTTTCCGCTTCAAGACGCTGAATCAGCTGCTGGCACGCGAAGTCAAGGGAAAAGCTTTTACGGGAAAAATTGACGTTTTGGAAGTTGGCGACGTGAAACCTCGCAGCAAATTGACGAATATTTTTTACTTGATGCACGATTTGTACGACCTTTCGAAGCTAATTGGGCAGTATTATGGGCCGGTATTTTTGACAGTTTTTACGGCAATTTTTATCGTGACAACGATCCAAATTTACTACATTTATACCTTTTTTTATTCGTACGATACGGGAAATGAGATGCTCGTTTGGTCCATTTTGCTTTGCTCGAATATCGTTTTTTTGAATATTGTCATGGTTTTTTCCATTACGTCGGTTTGTGAGTCGATCTCGAATCAGAGCAAGAGAGCCATTGATACAATTTCGAAGCTCAAGATTAATGGAACTGTTTCTTGCGGACCTGAGGTAAGTTTTTTTTCAACCTACAATGATTAAAAAAATTTTTAGAAGATGACAAAAGCAAATTTTTTTACTAAAAAATATTTTTAAAAATAAAATAATTATTAAAATTTTAGTTTAATAATTTTTAATCAAATTAAATTATTTTTTTTTTATTTTAATTTAATTTATTTTGTTGATTTAAAATTTTATTTAAATTTTAATTATTTAATTTTAATTTTAATTTATAAAATAAAATAAAATAAAATAAAAAAAATTTTTAAATAATTTTTAGCAAAAAAAAAATATTTAAAACAATTTTGCTAAGCTAAAATTTTATTTTTAATTTTTTAAAATTTAATTTTAACTTTCATATAAAAATATCAAATAAAAATTTTATTTTTAAAAAAAATTCATTTGAAAAAAAATTCATTTGAAAAAAATTTCATTACCAAAATTTACTGTTTTCATATTCTTAAAAAAATTTTAAATTAAAAAATTTAAATTTTCAAAAAACTAACAAAATAAATTTAGTTAAAATTGAAATAAATTTTTAAAAAAAAATTTAAATTAAAAAATAAATTTTTAATTTTATTTAAATTTTTTAAATTTTATTAAAATTTTTTTAATTTAATTTAAAAATTAATAATTATTTTTTTTATTAAATATTTTTTTTAAAAATTTGAAAAAAATGTTTAAAAATTGACATTTGTCATCTAATAAATTATTCGAACAATTAAAAATATTTTAAATTTTTATTTATTTTTTTTAATTAAATAAAATTAATAAGTTTTATTAAATAAAATTAATTTTGATAAAATTATTAATTTAAAATTAAATTTAATTTAAAAATTTAATTTAATTTAAAAATTTAATTTAATTTGCATTTCTGTTCAAAATTTAACGAAAAAGGATAAAAAATTCAAATTTCAATAAAAAATAAAAATATTTTATTGAAAAATTAAATTAAATTAAATTTTTAAATTAAAACTAAAAATTAAATTAAAATTATTTTTTAATCAAAAACTAAAAAAAAAAATAAAAAAATAAGTCTTGAAAATAAATAATCAGGAAAAAGTTGAAAAATCGCCCTTAAAAATTTTTTTATTTAAATTTTGCAGGAAGTTCAAAAGATCGCAAGTGCTTTCAACTGCACAACTTCTTACGTGACATTCACTGCAAGCGGTTTCTTCGCCATCAATTACTCGATGCTTTGTTCTGTAACTCAAAATTTATCATTTTTTTTTTAATTTTTTGAGTTATTAATTTTTTTAGATGATTGGCGGAATTACAACTTACCTGATCATTTACATTCAATTCTATGCGTTATATGGCAAAGAAGGCGGTGAAACGCAAGCATCTCGCAATCATGACGGTGCGACACCAATAGGCTCTAACACTAATGAAGGAAATGGTCCCGTACGGGGTGCAAATGCTCCCCTGCCATCGCGCTCGTTTATGAATTAAATTGTTTTTGAGGTTGAAATTTTTTTTAAGAGTTTCAGATTTAAAATTTTTTTTTTTTGTTTTTTAGGAAGTTCAGAAAATTACAAATGCGTTTCATTGTGCTACAAATCACATTGCTTTCTCAGCAAATGGATTCTTCAACATCAATTATTCAATGTTGTGTTCTGTAAGTTTAATTATTTAATTAAAATTTCAAATTTATTTTAAAAAAAAATTATTTTAGAAAAATTTTTTTCAAAAATAAGAAAATAAATTTTAAAAAATTTTTGAAAACAAATTTTTGGCCTAAATTTTTTTCCCTAAAAAGTCAGTTTTTGGTTTAAATTTTTTTATCTAAAATCTAAAATTTTTTCAAGAGCTGAAAACAAATTTCGTGGCCTAAAAAGTTTTTTTCTGAGAGCTGAAAAGTTAGTTTTTGTATTAAAATATTCTTTTCCTTAATCTGAAAGTATTTTTGTAAAAACTAACAACTTAACCTCAAAAATCTACAAAAACTAACCTCAAAAAACTTAATAAAACTAAATTTTCTTTAATTTTTTCAGATGATTGGCGGCATCACAACTTACCTGATTATCTACATTCAATTCTACTCCGTTTTTGGCAACAAGCCTGATGAGTTGGAAGATAATTTGGAGAAGGCAAATGCGGATATCACACGATTCACAAAATCGACATAAAAAGCTGGTTTGCTGCGAAAAAAACTGAACTGATTCATTTCTTGTAAAGGCCAAAAAAACTGCCAAAAACGTATTAGGTTGAAATTGCTCTTTTTTGCTTGGTTTTAATAAAAAATAAATGTTGTTTGAAAAAATTAAAAAAAAAAATTTTTTTTGCATCACAATATTTATTTATTTTTAGTTTAGTTTTAAGATCAAGAGAGAACACATTGTTTAATATTAATTTTTAATAATTTATCAACCTTTTGTTCTATAATTCTAATCTCACATGTAGTTATGGTCGTTTTGATCGTTCAGATCGCTATTCTAACATTTTTTGTAACTTTAAGAGATAAGCTGCTTTTTTAGGTTTAAAGAAAGGCGAACTATTGTTTTTTGTTTTTCTAATTTAAGAGTTTACAATTCACATTTTTAGTTTATAGAAAAATATATTTTTTATGCCAATTTCTACTTTTATTGCAGCTAAGTAAGTTATTTATCACTCTGCTATTCTAAAAAGATGTTGAAAAAGAGTACGTATGTTCAGAATTGTTCAGTTTTATTGTATATTGGTGGTTGAAGTTGTTTTTAAACATTTTCTGTCTTTATTTGATCGATTTTTATCATTTTTTGTCTTCGATGTTTTTCTTTTTTGAGTTTTAGATTTTTTTTTTTTAATTTTCAGCTCTTTTGAAAATTTTTATTAGTTTTTGGTTTTCAAGCATTTTAAATGTTTTTAAGTGAAATTTATTTATTTTTTGTCATATTTTCTTTGTTTTGAACTAATTTTTTTGAAATTTAATTAATTATTTTATTTTTTTAAATTAATTTTTTATTTAAAAAAAAGACTTTAAATCAAACAATTCGACCCAAAATAATTAATTTAATTTAATTTATTTTTTTATTTTATTTTATTTTATTTTATTTTATTTTTTTTTATTATTTTTTTTTGATAAATTAAGGAACAAACATAAAATCAAATTATTCAAAATTTTCAAAGATTCATTTAAGTTAAAAATTTGACTAAAAATTTTGAATCATTTAACTTAACTTTGACTTAAAAAATTTTGTTTTCTTAAATTTGAAATCTGAAAATGTCAAAATTTGGAAATCGCCATTTTGCTAATTCAAACTTTTTTTTTCATTATAAAAATTATTTTTTTTTAATTTATTAAAATAAAATTATTAATTTATTAAAATTTTAATTAATTTTTATAATGAAAAAATAAGTTTGAATTAGCAAAATGGCAATTTCCAAATTTTAAAAAATTAAATTAAATTTAAAAAATTTAATTAATTTTTTTTAATCAAAAAATGTAAAAAAAAATTCTTCAATATTTTTTTATCTTTGATTTTATAAAAAAAAATATAAAATAACTGAAATTAAAAAATAATTAATTTAAATTTGATTTTTTATGTTCCTGAGTCATTTTAAATCTATTTTGTCTACTAAACTTTTTTAAATTTTATTCGAAAATATTACAAATAATTAAAAAATAATCTCAAACGTGTAAAAAAATTAAAAAATGAGCAAATCTGTTGGTATATAAATATTAAACTTATCAGCTAAAAATATTTTTTTTTTTGTTCTATAGATTCAAGTTAATATCTTTTAAAAAGATTAAACAGTCCGTCAAATTATTCAAGTAGTCTTCTAATCTCAACAATCTCCGTTTTTTTTCACATTTTTCTATCAATATTGATGATTTTCGCCGGGAAAGACTGCATGACTTGGAAGATAATACGGATGAAGTTGGTTCCGATAGCGTTTCGTGATGAAAATTGCAACTAGCTAAAAATGAATTTTTTATTATTTCGACTTGAAAATTAAAAATTTTAAGAAAAAACATGAAAAAAGTGCTGAAAAAACGAAAAACGCATGCAAAAAAGTGCAACAACATCCAATGAAATGTTAAACGAACAAACCTTGCTTGATTTTTTCTCTTTTTTTGTGCTTGTTAGTTGTTTAATGCATTTTTTGTGTGTAAAAGTTTAATTTTTTTGATTAATACTCTGTTATTTTTTGATTTTTTTTTTTTAGAAAAGACACAAAAGAAGATTTTTACAAGAATGCGCTCGGATTTGCACCTCGAGGGTCCTTCAAGTTACGATAACGAACGGTTAACCACACGCCAAAGAACTTTTTTTGGTTAGTTATGAGAGAGGGAGAGAGAAAATTGCGTTATTTTTGCTTCGTACGAGGATGCGGTGAACAAAAATCGATCAAAATGGGCGAAAAAAACTTACTTCGGTGAAACTGAAGAAAAGTCCCAAACTTCCTGCCATGCGGAACGAATCATCGATGGTTTTTTCCAACTTTGGAAGACACGGTTGACAATTTTTCGTGCAATTATCCGCTTGATCCAACTTGCAACATGCCAATTTGAGACAGGAGGGATGTTCGTTGGCGCTTGAATTGATCAAATTTGACGACAAACCGCAACAATCGAACTTTTCCTGCAAATCTGCCTTTGTTACGTTCGGTAAAGTAGTCCATGCTTCCTCAGCGAGATGTTTTTGCTACAAAAAAAATTAAAAAATTAAATTTTTTCATTAAAAATTCATTTTTTAGATACAAACCCGTTCGGAATTCACCGCTAAACAACTACAAGCGATCGAAAATTGGATCACGAAGAGCACAAAGAGGATTATCATGTAGAAAAAGAGAATAACTTGATGATGTTTCACAGCTCCAACGAGACCAAGAATCGAGATCAGGATCAAAATGATGCCACAAGCGAGAATTCCTCCAATTATCGGCAAAGAAATCACTCCCGTTGCAACTTTTGAGATGTAAATCAACAAAATTCCGAGCATCTAAGGAAAAAAATTCGAATTTATTAAGACGTCATTGTCAAGGCACGAGAAATTTCTTACCACATAGAATATGTTGAGTCCGATAAGAGTATTTTTGCTGCACGAGTATCCGCCGCACATTTTTCTAATTATTTTTTTGGTTTTTTTCTTTTAGCTGATGACTAGATTTTCACGCAACTTGGGGAGCTGCACACAAAAAACTTGCACGAGACTTCAAGACTTTTCCTTGACAATCAAAACAATGCGAAGGAAAATTTCTACTACTACTTACGAGCAGCTGTTTGTCAAAATTGCTTCACGTACGAATGACGATGGGGGAAGTTGAGTTAATGTTATGTGTTTTTATGTGTGGGGAGAGTTGAAACGGTAAAAAATCATTGGCGAACGGTATGGATTCAAATGAAGGAAATTATGTGAAATACGTTAAAATTATTTTTTATTATTTTAAGATTTTTAAATTTTTTAATACTTAAAAAAATTAATTTTTAAATCTTTTGAAAAATTTTTAATTAGATTTTTAAAAAATTATTAAAAAGTTATAATTTTAAATTATTTTTAAACACAAAAATTCATTTAAAAAATAAAAATTTTAGATGTTAAAAGTTTTATAAAATTTTGAATTTAAAAATAATTTAAAATTATAATTTATTTTTTTTTAAATTTAATTAAAAGTAATTTTTGATTTAAAATTAATCCAAAAAATTTTAGATCGTATTTTGAGGTTAGAATTTTAAAAGATCGTTAATTTTGAAGGATTTTAAGTCTTTAACTTAACTTAAGTTTTAACTATTTTTGTTAGAAAACTTTTAAAAATTCAAATTTTCTTTAATTTATTTTTTTTTAACTTTTTGAATTCTTCAAAGTTTTAGATCTTTCGAAATTCTAACCTTAAAATGCGATCTAAAATTTTTTTTTCATAAATTTTAAATCAAATATTATTTTTAATTAAATTTTTAAAAAATTAAATTATAATTATTTTTAAATACAAAAATTCATTTAAAAAATTAAATTTGAAAATAATATAAAATTATGAAATTATTTTTTTTTTAGAAATTAAAAATCTTTATGATACGACATTTAGATCATATCGTTTTCACATAACCTCGAAAAACAGAAAATATTAGAAAATTAATATTTTGACTTTTAAATTAAATAATAAAACATTTTTCGAATTTGTAATCATGAAATACAGAAAAAATTATTTTTGAATTCTAACCTCAAAATTTTAATGGATCTAAAAAATTGACATAACCTCAAAAAAATAAAAAAAATAAAAAAAAATATAAGAAAATGATAATTTTAATTTTAAATTTAATTCTAAAATATTTTTTTTTCGAATTGATGAACGTAAAAAAATATTAAAAAATTAATTATTATTTTTTTAATTCTAACCTCAAAATTTCAAAAGATCTTTCAAGTTAAAATTTTGACATAACCTCAAAAAAAATTTTTTTTTTCAAAAAAACTCTTAATTAAACACTCAAAAAAACTTTATTTTCTCAAACAATTTCTGTCACGACGATTTATTTAATATTTTTATGAATAATTAATAACAAATGTCTTCATGAGTATCTTTTGGACTAATGATAATTATTGTAATGAATGTTGCTTGTAAATATTTAACCTTAACAAATATCCTTTCGGTATTATTTATTATTTAATATAACAACAACAATTATATCGATCGAATTTCGTATTTTTATTATTATTTAATGATTTTATTTAATTTTATTATTATTATTTTGTGGTTAAATATGTGCAAAAATTGGCGTGTCTTGTCTTTCATTTCTGTGATTTTGCTTGCAAAAAATATTTTTTTATTTGTTTTTATTTTTAATTTTAATGATGAGCATGAATTATTCGAAAATTTTATATTAATAATTTTTTTATTTTTATTTTTAGGACACATTTCAATGGTTCATCGTTCATAAGGTAAAATTTATTGTTCAAACGTTTTTTTTTATTTCTATATTTAATTAATTTTTATTAAGATTGTATATTTTTTCATATCCTTAAAAATTCATCGTATATTTTTAAAATAATTATTAAAAAAAATAATTTTTTAAAAAATTATAAAATTTTTTTAAAGCTATTTTTCGTTTTTAAAAAAATAACCCAAAATAAAATAAGTAATTCAAAATTTTCATATTTTAAGCCTAAAATTAATATTTTTTTTTTTATTTTTGGTAAATATTCTAAAAATTAAATTTAAATCTATTTTTTATTAAATTAAAATGCAATAACATTTTTAAAAAAATTATTTTTTTTTGTGTTGACGGAATGGACTAGAATACTTTCGTGATTTGTCTCGAATTCTTTGAAATATTTTTTTTAACAAGAAAGACAAATATTTTAATCAAAAAATGTGGAAAGACAGCAAGAGAGCGAGTTAATTTAGTTCTTATCAACTAATGAGTTTTTGCTTAAGAAAAGTCGATATTAAATTTTTGATAATTATCAAAAATTTTCAATAAAAATTATTTTTTTAACAATTTTTCAAATAAAATAATTTTCAACTTTGAAAAAAAAATTTTAAATGAATTTTTTTAAAAAAAAAAATTTTTCACAATTTAAAAAAAAAAATTTAAAAGTTTGTTTTTTTTTTGAATATTTTGCTTTAAAATATAAAAAAAATATTTTTAAAAAAATTTTTTAAGCAAAAAAAATTTAAAAAATCTATAAAATGAGATTTTTCAAATATTTTACTTAAAAAATGTAAAAAAAAATATTTTTTTTAAATTTTTTCAAGTAAAAAAAAATCTTTGAAATGAGATTTTTTAAAAATTTTACTTAAAAAATTTTTTAAAATAATTTTTGTAAATTTTTCAACCATCAAAATTTTTTTTCGACTCCCTTAACTTAAAAATCTTGCACTTTTCCTATTCTACTATCAAACGCTTGTGTAAATATTGTGAAATCATGATTATCCCGTATTGATTTTCTACCATTTTAGGCATTTTTTTTCTAATTCTGCGGATGCAAAAAGACCCGTTCGTCAGTTTCGATACGTGCCTGATCAATTTCCGACACTGTCGGTATTCCGCTGGGCCATTCAAGCAACTCCTCTTCATGATTCATAATCATTTCAGCTTCGGCATTAATTCGATGCACCTTTGTTCCGTACGCCAAATCCGCATAATACCCGAGAACGAAGCTCATCGGGATAAGAGGAGCGAGAATTGCGGGTCTTTTCAAGCGACGAAACCGTGAAATGAGACCTGTAGTTGTGACGCCATAAAAAGCCGAGAGCCAGAAGAAAAGTTCACGATTTTTCGCAATTTCTTTTGCCATTTCTCGCTGTTTTATCATGTAGTGCATCTGAATCCAGCGTTCCATCTGAAAGATTTTTCAAGATTTTTATTAGATTTTAAGTTTTTTATGAAAAATTAATTTTTTACCTTAATTCGATTCATTTCGGAGATATATTCTTGGTTCTTGCGGAATGTTTCATGGAAACTTGGCGATGAAAAAATCGAACCCATTGCTGCGAGTGTCGTCAAAGGTCGTCTAAATTGATCTTAATTAAGGTTAGTGTTAAATATCTAATAAAATTTCGTCTAAAAAAATTTTTTTCCACAGAAGTTCTACGCAAAACAGCACTTTATTGATAATATTTTGTTGTTTCGAACGGAATGACGTCAGAAATTTCCGCAACTTGAGCGTATTTTTCCCATTCCATCGACGTAAAATGCCTTTTTGGACGATTTTCGCTCGAGAAATGTCAAAAACCGCTCGTACCGCAACAAAAGTCAAAACATTCTCACACATTTGAAATGCAGCAATTTCGCACAAAATTCCAAAATGTGCCGAAAAACGTTCTTACTTGGTTTCCGGGGCACATGGGACGCAGTCTGAAGGTCATGCAGCAAAAGCTCAAACAAGTAGATTGCATAATCGAAGTCCATGACGCCCGAATTCCGTTCAGCGGGCGCAATGAAGAGTTCAAATACACAATTCGCGGCGTAAAACCTCACATAATGGTCTTCAACAAGAAGGATTTGATCGAAAATCGACATTTTCGGGCAATTTCGAGGCAAATTCAGCAAGAAGACGGCTTGAATGACGTTCTTTTCACGAATTGTCGAGACCAAAAGTGCGAAGGAATTAAAAGATTGCTGCCGTTGGCCACGAAATTGATTAGCGAGAGTGACAGATTCAACAGAAGCAACGAAAAAGACTTTAATATTATGATAATTGGAGTGCCGAATGTCGGCAAAAGTAGTTTAATTAACGTTTTAAGGAATCGCCATCTGAAAAAAACGGGGGCGGCTGCTGTCGGAGCTGTTGCGGGCATCACAAGAAGCGTTTTGAACAAAATTAAGATCTCCGAAACGCCAAAAGTTTATTTGCTCGATACGCCGGGGATTTTGATGCCGAGTATTTCGGATACGGAACAAGGATTGAAGCTCGCGTTGTGTGCCTGTACCCAAGATCATCTCGTTGGCGACGAATTAATTGCGGATTATTTGCTTTTTCGACTCAATTTGGTGCAGAATTTCGATTATGTCGAGTTGATGAATCTTGAGGCGCCAACGGATGACATTACGGAGTGTCTTGTTGCGTGGTGTCGAAAACATGAGAAATACCAAAAAGTTAGATCGGCGGAAAAAGCGGGATTTGTTCTTAGACCGAATACGAAAGTTGCGGCGCAATTTATGTTGAAGCAGTTTCGAACGGGAGTTTTAGGGAGAATTTTTCTTGATGAGAATTTGTTAGTGCAAAGTTAATAAAAAAAATAGTTAGTTTTAGAATTTTAACCATTTGTTTCTTTTTTTGCGAAAAAAAAATTTTTTTTTAATTGGAATTAAAATTTAATTTAAAAAAAATAAATTCATTAAAAAAAGCTAAAAATTTGAAATTGAATTTAAAAAAATCAAAATTATTTTTTTACTTTATTTTTAAAATTAAATTAAATAATTAATTTTTAATTTAAAAAAAAATCAAAAAATATTAAAATTGCGAGAATCTATTTTTTTCAAAATTCAAGTGCAAAATATTTTTTAATACCTATGTCTGTTTGATTTTTTTTATTTTTTTTTTAATTTAAATTTTCAAGAAAAAAAAATAATTTTTCATTTTAATTTTTAAAATGTTTTTTAATTAATTAATTTTTTTTTAAATTTTATATTTTTTTTTAATTTAAATTTTTTTCATATTAAAAAAATTATTATTATTTTTTCAAATTACAAATTCATTGAAACAAACTAAAAATACTTAAAAAATTAAATTTTAGAAAAAAAAATTTTAAATAAAAAATAAATTTTCATTTTTAAAATAATTTTTAAAAAATTAATTAATTGAATTCAATTAATAATTAAAAAATTTTTAAAAATATATATAAAATTTGTGCGAATTTTAATATTCTTTTATGTAGAGATATTTTTTATATGTTTAGTTTTTTTATTTAAATTTTTAATTTTTTTATTTAAAAATAATTTTTAATCATTTTTTAATTTAATTTTTAGAAATATTTTTCCAAAATACTTTATTTTTTTTTTTAATCTAAATTATTTTTTTTTAATAAAATTTTTTTAATCAACTTTTAAAAATATATTTTTTACAAAAAAAAATTAAAATTGATTTAAAAAAAATATTTTTCAAATTTTTTTTTTTTTTTTTAATTAAAAAAAAATTCGTATTAAAATTTTCTTTTAATTTTTTTATTTAAAAACTTTTTTTTGTATTAAATTATTTTTTAATTTTATTTTTTTTTTTTATTTTTTTGTAATACAAAAATTTAATTTTATATTTCCAACCATTCATTCATATAAAGACACGTTTTTGCCGTTATCGATCCGCAATCCGAGCAATTTTTCACAACTGGGCAAATTCCGCAGGGCATTTGAACGAGTCCCGTTGGTTCGATTGCGTGATTCACGGCTTTGTACAAATACGTGCCATCACTCTGTAAAATCCTCTCTGCTTTCCCATCGTAAAAGACAGTTTTGAGAATTGTTTCTAAATCTTCGGCATCGAGGGCAATTTTACTGATTCCAAGTTCGCTGATGAATTTGTGAACTTGAGCGACGGAACAACAAGACATTGCGTGAGCTGCTAAAGGACCCTCATCCATTTTATTTGCTTGATCGCGACGCATTTGGAGAAAACGCAGGCATTGTTGGTTCAGAACGTCGACAAATTCTGCTTCGAAATCTTGATCTTGATACCATGCGCCTCCGCTTACAGAACGATCGGGCTCGAGATTGTACAACATGTAGACTTTTTTCTTGCTTGCCTGAAAAATAGAAGAAATTTTTATTAGTTTCAAAAAAAAATTTAAATTTTTTTTCTAAAAATCATTTTTTTTTTTAATTTTTTTTAAATTCATAAAAAAATTAAAACTTATTGATTAAATATTTAAATTTTTTACTTATTTTAATTTTATATTTTTTCACGAATTATCAATCAAGTCAAATTAAATTTCCATAATTATTTTCAATATTTTTTCTTAATTTTTAATTTTTTTAAAGAATTTCTGATGGTTTTCTAATAATTTTTATAAATAAATTTTTTAATTAATTTTTCAAATTTAATTTTTATTTTTTTTAATGAACTTTTAATAGTTTAATTTTTATTTTCAGTTAGGTATTTAAAATTAAAATTCAAAAATTAAAATATTTTTATAAATTAATAAAATTATTTTTTTGTTATTTTTAACTTTTTTTCATTAATTTTTTATTTCTATATTTTTTATAATTTAAATGGATTTCAATTAATTTTTATGAATAATTTTTTTAATTATTTTTTTCAAAATTTTTTAAAATTATTTTTTATTAATTTTTATGAATTTTTGAAATTTTAATATTTAATTTTATTTATAAAAAAATTAACAGTTTTTTTTATATTTTTTTTAATAATTTTATAAAAACTTGAATTAAGTTTTTAAATATTTTTTTTTAAATCGAAAATTCAGAAAAAATTAAATAAATTTGTTTTATTTAAAAATTAATTATTTTTTCAAAAATTCAATAAAAAATAAATTTTTAAAATTAAAAATTTTATTATATTTTTTTACATTTTTATATTAAATATTTTATGAATTTTCTTTTAATTTTTTGATGAATTTCGAAAAAAAAGTAAAATTAAATTTGAAATAAATTTTGAAAAAATAAAATTTCTTTTAAATAATTTTTTAACATTTTTTTATTCATTTTCGGAAATCATCTCATTTTTTAAAATTTGCTTAATTTTTAATAATATTTATTTAAAAATTTTTATTATTTTTTGATTCAAGATTCTGATTTGCATAAATAATTTTTTTTATTTTTCATTTTATTATTTTTTTTCAGAATTTTTTAAAATAATTTTTTATTATTTTTTTAAATTAATTTTTATGAATTTTTAAAAATTTAATATTTAATTTTATTTATGTATTTATTAAAAAAAAAAATCAACACTTTTTAAAGATTTTTTATATTTTGTTAAATAATTTTTTAAAAATAAAAAATTGAAGATTTAAAGAAAAATTATATTTAAAAAAATTAAATAAAAAAAAAATTAAATTAAAAAAAATTAATTTAAAAAAAAAATTCAACTCACATTAACACTCTTAACCGCCTTGATCAACTTCTTATTCTCCAAATTCTTCAAAATCTTATTCAACTGTGTCATAATAAGGTTACTTTTTGTCCTGATATCCCGAATCCAAATCCCCTTATTGCCGCCCTCCTCAATTATCTGATAAATAACCTTTTCCTCATTGTCAATATCGCCCGGCGCCGTACTTTTGCCCGACTCTTTGATGCGATAAATGAGACTTTTTCCCTTTTGCAGCAGCTCAATTGTGCCGGCTTGGAGCAATTTGTTGATCGCCTGCAACCGAATGGCGACAGGAATGTCACTCAATTCCGCATTTAAATCTTCATTCGTGAGACCTCCGCTGCTCGTTTTCGTCGCTGACAGGGCTGTGATCCTCACACAAGCTGCGGAAACGGCAACGCCATCAGACTCGGATTTTACCTCAGGTTCAGTCATTTTTTTATTGTGACTTTTTGGTTTGACATTTCTTGCGGTACGAAGGATTTTGACGTTTTGAAGTGTCATGTTCGCCGATGACTCGCAAAAATCAAGAATTCGAGGAAAGTTGAACACAAAATATTAAAAAGTCCCGATTTTTAAGTGAAATAATCGAAAATGGTGAGTTTTGAAATCAATTAATTAAAGTTTTTTCTTCATTTTTTAAGAAATTGTATAAAAAAAAGTAAAAAAATTATAATTTTTGATAAAATTTCATCAAAAATTTTCCTTTGTTGTTGATAACTTCAATTTTTTACCGTTTCAGGGTCAAAATCAATCGGGAGCTGGCGGAAGCGGCGACAAAAAAGACGACAAAGACAAGAAAAAGAAGTATGAGCCTCCAATCCCGACGCGCGTCGGCAAGAAAAAGCGCAAGGCAAAGGGTCCCGATGCCGCGATGAAACTTCCGCAAGTCACGCCACACACAAGATGTCGCTTAAAGTTACTCAAGCTCGAGCGGATCAAGGATTTCCTGCTAATGGAAGAGGAATTCATCCGAAATCAGGAACGTTTGAAGCCACAAGAGGAGAAAAACGAAGAAGAACGTTCAAAAGTCGACGATTTGCGCGGAACTCCCATGTCTGTGGGCAATTTGGAGGAAATTATCGACGATAATCACGCCATTGTCTCAACTTCGGTCGGTTCGGAGCATTATGTGAGCATTTTGTCGTTCGTGGATAAAGATCAACTCGAGCCCGGATGCTCCGTGTTGCTAAATCACAAAGTTCATGCCGTCGTTGGGGTCTTAAGTGACGACACAGACCCCATGGTGACGGTTATGAAGTTGGAAAAAGCTCCGCAAGAGACTTATGCCGACATCGGAGGGCTCGATACGCAAATCCAAGAGATCAAAGAGTCTGTCGAATTGCCTCTGACGCATCCGGAGTACTACGAGGAGATGGGAATCAAACCTCCGAAGGGCGTAATTTTGTATGGAGCACCGGGAACGGGCAAAACTTTACTCGCAAAAGCTGTTGCCAATCAAACTTCGGCGACTTTTTTGCGTGTTGTCGGTTCGGAGCTCATCCAAAAATACTTGGGCGATGGTCCAAAACTCGTTCGTGAACTTTTCCGCGTCGCTGAGGAACATGCCCCGTCAATTGTCTTCATTGATGAAATCGATGCGGTCGGTACGAAACGTTATGACTCCAATTCCGGCGGCGAACGTGAAATTCAACGAACAATGTTGGAGCTTTTGAATCAGTTGGATGGCTTTGATTCGCGCGGCGATGTCAAAGTAATTATGGCAACGAATCGCATTGAAACCTTGGATCCGGCGTTGATTCGTCCCGGACGTATCGATCGTAAAATCGAGTTCCCCTTGCCCGATGAGAAGACAAAACGGCGTATTTTTAACATTCACACGGCGCGAATGACCCTGGCTGAGGACGTAAATTTGTCCGAATTGATTATGACGAAGGATGATTTGTCGGGTGCCGATATTAAGGCAATTTGCACGGAAGCTGGCTTGATGGCGTTGCGCGAACGACGCATGAAAGTCACGAACGAGGACTTTAAGAAGAGCAAGGAAAGCGTTTTGTACCGAAAGAAGGAAGGAACTCCCGAGGGATTGTATCTTTAAATATTTTTTTTTTGTATTTTCCTCGATTTGAAACTTAAAAAAAAATAAAAAAAAAATTAAAATTAATTTTTTGTTTCGTTTTCGTATGAAATCTCCCCAAAATCGGTCTTTAATTGAGAAATTCTCTCAGTATTTTTTGAAATTTGTTTCTCCCGAAGGATTTTTAAGTCAAGTTTAACTAAATTCGCATCGAGGCATGTTAAACATTCGCCTCGCGACGTGTTTTCTAAGGAAATAGGTCCTTTTAGGGCTTTGTATTGTCCCAAAATGAAAGCAAATTTGAAAGCATCTTCGAATCCAGCGTCAAATCCTTGTTGGAAAACAGCATCTCGACCATCGGAAAGTCCTTCGGCGAATCCATCCTGTGAAAAAAACATAAAAAATTGAAAATATTTGTTTAAAAAATGTTTTGGATGAACTTACAACTGAACTTTTATCTTGAACTTTTTTGAATCCGCTGAGAATTGATTCGTCTTCGTCACTTTCTTCCATGATTTTTACGAGTTTTGATTTAAAATCATTAATTTTTGTATGGAATGGATAAAAAATTGAAGAATTATGATGAAATTCGGTTTTTGTTTATGTTTTTATTTTGCTTGTCACTTATTTTGACGTTTGAAAATTAACCTCAAAATAACGGTATTTATGATATTTTTTTAAAGAAATTATGAATTTTTTTTAATAGTTTTTGTGATTTTTTTTTTAATTTCATAAAAAATTAGGGCTTCAAATTTTATATAAAAAATTAAAAAAAAATTAAAAAACAATTTTTAAAAAAAATTTAAAAAAAAATAATTTTATTTAAAATAATTTAGAAACAAATAATCGAAAATGAGAAGATGTTTCAGAAAAATTGAAAAAATTTGATTTTAAAAAAATTATTAAAAATTTTAATTTTTGAGTATCTTTCAAAATTTGATTTTTTTTTCATAAATAAAAAAAAAACATTTTAAAAAAATATATAAATTAAAGATTTTATAAAATTTTGGAAAACATGAAATTTAAGATTTTTTTTTTCAAAATCTGAAGGATTTCAAAAATATTTTAATAATTTGAAAAAAAAAATTATTTATAAAAATTAATAATTTAAAAATGTTTTTTAAGAAATTTTTAAAATCTGAATTTTTGAAAATTTTTCGAAAACCTGAAAGATTTTAAGAATTTGATTTTAAATATTTTTTTAATTATTTGTTTTAATAAGAAATTTAGAAAAAAAATCTACATTTTTCAAAAAAAAAAATAAATTGTAATTTAAAATTTTTAATTTAAATTATTTAAAAAATTTTATTAATACTTTAATAATTTTTTTTAAAGAAAATTGAAAAAAAAATTGAACATATGGTATTAAAAAAAAATAATTTGAAAATTAAAATAATTAAAAAAAATTAATAAAAAAAATTAAAATAAAAAAAAAAAATAATTAATTTTAATAAAAAATAATATTAATTTATTAATAATTTGCTAAAATTTCAATAAGTTTAAAAACATTCAAAAATATCTTTTTAATGTTTTTTTTTTTTTAAATTAAAAAAACATTTTTTTTTTTGCAAATCATATAAATAATTAAATTTTATTCGTACAAAAAATTTCAATAAATAGGAAAAAATTACAAATTACTTAAGTTCGAAAGTGCATCGGTAATATTCAAAATGCACGGAGACCAAATCTGATCAAAATTATCCAATCCATCAAAAACATTAAAATAAGTACTTGTAAAAGTCGCAATGAGTCCAAAAAATATCACCGCAATCGACAACAAACAATCACTCTTCAGCACATTATAAAATGCGTGGCAACTCGATTTCCAAACACTTGAATTTTCCTCGACACTCATTTCAGGAACAACTGACATTATTGCGCCATATCCCGAATATTTCTCTTTGACTTCTTTCTGAACTCGTTTAAAGACTTGCTCGTCATCCGTTGAAGCTGAAACGTCTCTTAATTCTCGCACTGTGGCTCGTTCTTCGTCAAATTCGCGTTCCATCTTGAGGATTTTCGTGTAAAATAACGGCGGAAGGATGAAAATTAGCGGGCCTGTGAGAGTTCCGCCAATGAGTCCCATTACGACATCAAATCGCGGCAAAAGTTCGCCCAAAATGACAGCTAAAGCAACGAGCGCTGAACGAATTACGCATCTTTTAAAGGAAAAATCACGTGAAGCGCCGAGAAGATCTTCGATGTGTTGAAAAAGAGCTGAACTTCCAACTGCTGAACTGAGACAAAGTTGCAACGTGACGAGAAGAATGATGAGATAGAGATCCCAACTGCGAGGAAGTGACTCGAGAACGTTCGCTGTTGTGAAAATTCCGTAACGATAGGATGCGAGAAGGGTTGTCATCGCGGAAAGGAAGCAAGTTGCTGAAAGAAAATTAGAAAAAAATATTAGAAAAAAAAATTAATTAAAAAAAATATTTAAGAAAATAATTCAACTTAAATTCGTAAAAAAAAAATTTTTTTAATTTAAAAAATTTAATGAGAAAAGATTTCTTAAAAATTTTTTTAAAATAATTTCAAACAATTAAATAAATAAAATGCAAAAAAAAATTAAAATTTAAAAACAAATTTTTTTTTTGATGGGTTTCAAAGCTAAAAGTTAATAAATATTCATTCTAAAGTTGATTTCCATTGCTATCTGATCGATTTTTGATGAAATAAAAAAAAGTACGATTTTATCATATGAGGAGCAAAAATCGTACTTTTTTCTCAAGTCAATTTTCAACCAACTTTTGATGGGTTTCAAAGCTAAAAGTTAATAAATATTCATTCTAAAGTCGATTTCCATTGCTATCTGATCGATTTTTGATGAAATAAAAAAAAGTACGATTTTATCATATGAGGAGCAAAAATCGTACTTTTTTCTCAAGTCAATTTTCAACCAACTTTTGATGGGTTTCAAAGCTAAAAGTTAATAAATATTCATTCTAAAGTCGATTTCCATTGCTATCTGATCGATTTTTGATGAAATAAAAAAAAGTACGATTTTATCATATGAGGAGCAAAAATCGTACTTTTTTCTCAAGTCAATTTTCAACCAACTTTTGATGGGTTTCAAAGCTAAAAGTTAATAAATATTCATTCTAAAGTCGATTTCCATTGCTATCTGATCGATTTTTGATGAAATAAAAAAAAGTACGATTTTATCATATGAGGAGCAAAAATCGTACTTTTTTCTCAAGTCAATTTTCAACCAACTTTTGATGGGTTTCAAAGCTAAAAGTTAATAAATATTCATTCTAAAGTCGATTTCCATTGCTATCTGATCGATTTTTGATGAAATAAAAAAAAGTACGATTTTATCATATGAGGAGCAAAAATCGTACTTTTTTCTCAAGTCAATTTTCAACCAACTTTTGATGGGTTTCAAAGCTAAAATTTAATAAATATTCATTCTAAAGTCGATTTCCATTGCTATCTGATCGATTTTTGATGAAATAAAAAAAAGTACGATTTTATCATATGAGGAGCAAAAATCGTACTTTTTTCTCAAGTCAATTTTCAACCAACTTTTGATGGGTTTCAAAGCTAAAAGTTAATAAATATTCATTCTAAAGTCGATTTCCATTGCTATCTGATCGATTTTTGATGAAATAAAAAAAAGTACGATTTTATCATATGAGGAGCAAAAATCGTACTTTTTTTCTCAAGTCAATTTTCAACCAACTTTTGATGGGTTTCAAAGCTAAAATTTAATAAATATTCATTCTAAAGTCGATTTCCATTGCTATCTGATCGATTTTTGATGAAATAAAAAAAAGTACGATTTTATCATATGAGGAGCAAAAATCGTACTTTTTTCTCAAGTCAATTTTCAACCAACTTTTGATGGGTTTCAAAGCTAAAAGTTAATAAATATTCATTCTAAAGTCGATTTCCATTGCTATCTGATCGATTTTTGATGAAATAAAAAAAAGTACGATTTTATCATATGAGGAGCAAAAATCGTACTTTTTTCTCAAGTCAATTTTCAACCAACTTTTGATGGGTTTCAAAGCTAAAAGTTAATAAATATTCATTCTAAAGTCGATTTCCATTGCTATCTGATCGATTTTTGATGAAATAAAAAAAAGTACGATTTTATCATATGAGGAGCAAAAATCGTACTTTTTTTCTCAAGTCAATTTTCAACCAACTTTTGATGGGTTTCAAAGCTAAAAGTTAATAAATATTCATTCTAAAGTCGATTTCCATTGCTATCTGATCGATTTTTGATGAAATAAAAAAAAGTACGATTTTATCATATGAGGAGCAAAAATCGTACTTTTTTCTCAAGTCAATTTTCAACCAACTTTTGATGGGTTTCAAAGCTAAAAGTTAATAAATATTCATTCTAAAGTCGATTTCCATTGCTATCTGATCGATTTTTGATGAAATAAAAAAAAGTACGATTTTATCATATGAGGAGCAAAAATCGTACTTTTTTCTCAAGTCAATTTTCAACCAACTTTTGATGGGTTTCAAAGCTAAAAGTTAATAAATATTCATTCTAAAGTCGATTTCCATTGCTATCTGATCGATTTTTGATGAAATAAAAAAAAGTACGATTTTATCATATGAGGAGCAAAAATCGTACTTTTTTCTCAAGTCAATTTTCAACCAACTTTTGATGGGTTTCAAAGCTAAAAGTTAATAAATATTCATTCTAAAGTCGATTTCCATTGCTATCTGATCGATTTTTGATGAAATAAAAAAAAGTACGATTTTATCATATGAGGAGCAAAAATCGTACTTTTTTCTCAAGTCAATTTTCAACCAACTTTTGATGGGTTTCAAAGCTAAAAGTTAATAAATATTCATTCTAAAGTCGATTTCCATTGCTATCTGATCGATTTTTGATGAAATAAAAAAAAGTACGATTTTATCATATGAGGAGCAAAAATCGTACTTTTTTCTCAAGTCAATTTTCAACCAACTTTTGATGGGTTTCAAAGCTAAAAGTTAATAAATATTCATTCTAAAGTCGATTTCCATTGCTATCTGATCGATTTTTGATGAAATAAAAAAAAGTACGATTTTATCATATGAGGAGCAAAAATCGTACTTTTTTCTCAAGTCAATTTTCAACCAACTTTTGATGGGTTTCAAAGCTAAAATTAAATAAATATGCATTCTAAAGTCGATTTCCATTGCTATCTGATCGATTTTTGATGAAATAAAAAAAAGTACGATTTTATCATATGAGGAGCAAAAATCGTACTTTTTTCTCAAGTCAATTTTCAACCAACTTTTGATGGGTTTCAAAGCTAAAAGTTAATAAATATTCATTCTAAAGTCGATTTCCATTGCTATCTGATCGATTTTTGATGAAATAAAAAAAAGTACGATTTTATCATATGAGGAGCAAAAATCGTACTTTTTTCTCAAGTCAATTTTCAACCAACTTTTGATGGGTTTCAAAGCTAAAAGTTAATAAATATTCATTCTAAAGTCGATTTCCATTGCTATCTGATCGATTTTTGATGAAATAAAAAAAAGTACGATTTTATCATATGAGGAGCAAAAATCGTACTTTTTTCTAAAGTCAATTTTCAACCAACTTTTGATGGGTTTCAAAGCTAAAAGTTAATAAATATTCATTCTAAAGTTGATTTCCATTGCTATCTGATCGATTTTTGATGAAATAAAAAAAAGTACGATTTTATCATATGAGGAGCAAAAATCGTACTTTTTTCTCAAGTCAATTTTCAACCAACTTTTGATGGGTTTCAAAGCTAAAATTTAATAAATATTCATTCTAAAGTCGATTTCCATTGCTATCTGATCGATTTTTGATGAAATAAAAAAAAGTACGATTTTATCATATGAGGAGCAAAAATCGTACTTTTTTCTCAAGTCAATTTTCAACCAACTTTTGATGGGTTTCAAAGCTAAAATTTAATAAATATTCATTCTAAAGTCGATTTCCATTGCTATCTGATCGATTTTTGATGAAATAAAAAAAAGTACGATTTTATCATATGAGGAGCAAAAATCGTACTTTTTTCTCAAGTCAATTTTCAACCAACTTTTGATGGGTTTCAAAGCTAAAAGTTAATAAATATTCATTCTAAAGTCGATTTCCATTGCTATCTGATCGATTTTTGATGAAATAAAAAAAAGTACGATTTTATCATATGAGGAGCAAAAATCGTACTTTTTTTCTCAAGTCAATTTTCAACCAACTTTTGATGGGTTTCAAAGCTAAAAGTTAATAAATATTCATTCTAAAGTCGATTTCCATTGCTATCTGATCGATTTTTGATGAAATAAAAAAAAGTACGATTTTATCATATGAGGAGCAAAAATCGTACTTTTTTCTCAAGTCAATTTTCAACCAACTTTTGATGGGTTTCAAAGCTAAAAGTTAATAAATATTCATTCTAAAGTCGATTTCCATTGCTATCTGATCGATTTTTGATGAAATAAAAAAAAGTACGATTTTATCATATGAGGAGCAAAAATCGTACTTTTTTCTCAAGTCAATTTTCAACCAACTTTTGATGGGTTTCAAAGCTAAAATTTAATAAATATTCATTCTAAAGTCGATTTCCATTGCTATCTGATCGATTTTTGATGAAATAAAAAAAAGTACGATTTTATCATATGAGGAGCAAAAATCGTACTTTTTTTCTCAAGTCAATTTTCAACCAACTTTTGATGGGTTTCAAAGCTAAAAGTTAATAAATATTCATTCTAAAGTCGATTTCCATTGCTATCTGATCGATTTTTGATGAAATAAAAAAAAGTACGATTTTATCATATGAGGAGCAAAAATCGTACTTTTTTCTCAAGTCAATTTTCAACCAACTTTTGATGGGTTTCAAAGCTAAAATTTAATAAATATTCATTCTAAAGTCGATTTCCATTGCTATCTGATCGATTTTTGATGAAATAAAAAAAAGTACGATTTTATCATATGAGGAGCAAAAATCGTACTTTTTTCTCAAGTCAATTTTCAACCAACTTTTGATGGGTTTCAAAGCTAAAAGTTAATAAATATTCATTCTAAAGTCGATTTCCATTGCTATCTGATCGATTTTTGATGAAATAAAAAAAAGTACGATTTTATCATATGAGGAGCAAAAATCGTACTTTTTTCTCAAGTCAATTTTCAACCAACTTTTGATGGGTTTCAAAGCTAAAAGTTAATAAATATTCATTCTAAAGTCGATTTCCATTGCTATCTGATCGATTTTTGATGAAATAAAAAAAAGTACGATTTTATCATATGAGGAGCAAAAATCGTACTTTTTTCTCAAGTCAATTTTCAACCAACTTTTGATGGGTTTCAAAGCTAAAAGTTAATAAATATTCATTCTAAAGTCGATTTCCATTGCTATCTGATCGATTTTTGATGAAATAAAAAAAAGTACGATTTTATCATATGAGGAGCAAAAATCGTACTTTTTTCTCAAGTCAATTTTCAACCAACTTTTGATGGGTTTCAAAGCTAAAAGTTAATAAATATTCATTCTAAAGTCGATTTCCATTGCTATCTGATCGATTTTTGATGAAATAAAAAAAAGTACGATTTTATCATATGAGGAGCAAAAATCGTACTTTTTTCTCAAGTCAATTTTCAACCAACTTTTGATGGGTTTCAAAGCTAAAAGTTAATAAATATTCATTCTAAAGTCGATTTCCATTGCTATCTGATCGATTTTTGATGAAATAAAAAAAAGTACGATTTTATCATATGAGGAGCAAAAATCGTACTTTTTTCTCAAGTCAATTTTCAACCAACTTTTGATGGGTTTCAAAGCTAAAAGTTAATAAATATTCATTCTAAAGTCGATTTCCATTGCTATCTGATCGATTTTTGATGAAATAAAAAAAAGTACGATTTTATCATATGAGGAGCAAAAATCGTACTTTTTTCTCAAGTCAATTTTCAACCAACTTTTGATGGGTTTCAAAGCTAAAAGTTAATAAATATTCATTCTAAAGTCGATTTCCATTGCTATCTGATCGATTTTTGATGAAATAAAAAAAAGTACGATTTTATCATATGAGGAGCAAAAATCGTACTTTTTTCTCAAGTCAATTTTCAACCAACTTTTGATGGGTTTCAAAGCTAAAAGTTAATAAATATTCATTCTAAAGTCGATTTCCATTGCTATCTGATCGATTTTTGATGAAATAAAAAAAAGTACGATTTTATCATATGAGGAGCAAAAATCGTACTTTTTTCTCAAGTCAATTTTCAACCAACTTTTGATGGGTTTCAAAGCTAAAAGTTAATAAATATTCATTCTAAAGTCGATTTCCATTGCTATCTGATCGATTTTTGATGAAATAAAAAAAAGTACGATTTTATCATATGAGGAGCAAAAATCGTACTTTTTTCTCAAGTCAATTTTCAACCAACTTTTGATGGGTTTCAAAGCTAAAAGTTAATAAATATTCATTCTAAAGTCGATTTCCATTGCTATCTGATCGATTTTTGATGAAATAAAAAAAAGTACGATTTTATCATATGAGGAGCAAAAATCGTACTTTTTTCTCAAGTCAATTTTCAACCAACTTTTGATGGGTTTCAAAGCTAAAAGTTAATAAATATTCATTCTAAAGTCATTTCCATTGCTATCTGAAGTTTTTTCTCAAGATTTCCATTGCTATCTGATCGATTTTTGATGAAATAAAAAAAAGTACGATTTTATCATATGAGGAGCAAAAATCGTACTTTTTTCTCAAGTCAATTTTCAACCAACTTTTGATGGGTTTCAAAGCTAAAAGTTAATAAATATTCATTCTAAAGTCGATTTCCATTGCTATCTGATCGATTTTTGATGAAATAAAAAAAAGTACGATTTTATCATATGAGGAGCAAAAATCGTACTTTTTTCTCAAGTCAATTTTCAACCAACTTTTGATGGGTTTCAAAGCTAAAAGTTAATAAATATTCATTCTAAAGTCGATTTCCATTGCTATCTGATCGATTTTTGATGAAATAAAAAAAAGTACGATTTTATCATATGAGGAGCAAAAATCGTACTTTTTTCTCAAGTCAATTTTCAACCAACTTTTGATGGGTTTCAAAGCTAAAAGTTAATAAATATTCATTCTAAAGTCGATTTCCATTGCTATCTGATCGATTTTTGATGAAATAAAAAAAAGTACGATTTTATCATATGAGGAGCAAAAATCGTACTTTTTTCTCAAGTCAATTTTCAACCAACTTTTGATGGGTTTCAAAGCTAAAAGTTAATAAATATTCATTCTAAAGTCGATTTCCATTGCTATCTGATCGATTTTTGATGAAATAAAAAAAAGTACGATTTTATCATATGAGGAGCAAAAATCGTACTTTTTTCTCAAGTCAATTTTCAACCAACTTTTGATGGGTTTCAAAGCTAAAAGTTAATAAATATTCATTCTAAAGTCGATTTCCATTGCTATCTGATCGATTTTTGATGAAATAAAAAAAAGTACGATTTTATCATATGAGGAGCAAAAATCGTACTTTTTTCTCAAGTCAATTTTCAACCAATTTTTGATGGGTTTCAAAGCTAAAAGTTAATAAATATGCATTCTGAAGATGATTTTCTTAATTTTTAAACAAATTTAAAAACTTCAATTAAAAAACTCACTTAAAATCCCGTAACAAACAGCTTTCCCAATCTTCCGTTTCTCCTTCATGTCAACCTGAATCGTCAACAGCATCGGATGAATATCAAACTGAAACGCAATAATCCCGTAAGCCTTCAACAAATTAATCGCCGGCGGCGGATCCATGCTCAAACCCGCAAACGGTTCATATTCCCTCACAATTTCCTCCTCCCAAATATCCGTTGCATTATTCGTCACATTTCCTCCGACCCACAAATCATCGCTCGTGTTATCGACGATATTTGTGTCATCAAAAATTGACAACCACGTGAGCACAGCAACGGAGGAACAAACCGTGACACTCACTGAAGCCAAAATTTTCATATTTTTCGGCGATCCGAGCCACATAAGGGGACACAACAAGCATCCGATGATGATCAACCAATAGCAGAAGGAAAATTTAAACGCGCCGTGTGTGATTCGAGAGCCAAGTAATTCCAAATTTTGCGAAGCGACGAGCAAATTTGGGATTCCGCCGCCAAAAACAGTGACATCGAGCAAAATTGTCACGAGATAACTCATCTTTTTGCCGAAAGTTAGTTCAGCTATTGCAGCATATGGGTAGCGATTTTGGTTGTTGATGGAAGGCTTGAGACGTTCAGCAATTACCCAACAACGCCCGAGAATGACAGCTGTGTAAATTTGCATCGTTATCACGAAGAGAACGAGAGGGACGCCGTAAAGACCTGAAAAAATTAAAAAAAAAAAATGAAAAATTTTTGGTAAATGAACAGATTTTAATTTAATCTTTAAATTTATATTGAGAAAATTTAATTTGATTTAAATTTTTTAAAATTTTATTTTTTTTTTAACTTTAATTTTTTTTTTTTAATTTTTATGAAAATTTTAATAACTTTTTTTTTATTTTAAATAATTTTAATATTTTTTAATTAATTTTTTTTTTTTTAATTTTCATTTATAGTTGATTTTTTTATTTATTTAATTAATTTATTTATTTTTCAAAATCTTTAAGTTTAAATTTTATTTTTAATTATAAAATTTTAATAAACTTTAATATTTTTTATTTATTTTATTTTATTTATTTTTTTTTTTAAATTTTTTCACTTTTATTTTTTATTTATTTTTAAATTAATTTTTATTATTTATGAAATTTAAATTTTATTAATTTTTTTATATTAAATTTTAATTTTATTCTTTAATAAATATTTATCTATTAATTTTTTTAATTTTTTTTTACACTTTTTTTTTAGCTTTTTTAATAAAATTTGTTATTTTTCTCATTTTTTTAATACTTTTTCAGTTTTTTCACATTTTTTCCAAAAAAATACACCAAATTATTTCCCAAATTAATTTGAAATCCGACAAAACCTGAAGAAAAAATGACAAAACTGTTGAAAGTGTATCGAATTACGTACCGCACAGAATAATGCTTCTCGGCAATGCGACAATGGGAAATACGCCGAAGAGATCGATGACACAAAGGCTCGCGAAGAACAGTGACAAAGTTTTTGATCCATGTTGAAAATTTTGCTGTGAGTGCCTCGGAGCTTCTTCTTCTTCATCAGATCCCAAAAGAAAATCCTCTTCAGACATTTTTACGGAAAATGAGACGAAATCGACGTTTCAAGTGCAGCAACGAATGAAGACTGAAATAGTTTTGAAAGAAAAAATGAATTTTTTTTAATAAACGAACAGGAAGGTATTCAGAGGGAATTTTTTTCTATATAAAAATGTTAAAAGTACTGCCCAGTTGTGTTTACATCAAAGAAGCCAAAAAAGTGTGACGTGAATTTTTTAAACTGAAAGTCATAAAGGTATAAATTTGAAATTTGCGTTTCGTTGCGTTTTTATAAAAATATTTTTTTTTTTTTTTGAAAAATTAAAATTAAATTAAATTAAAAGAGAAATTTAATAAAAAAAAATTAGGTAAATATTTTTTGAGAATTTATTTTAATTTTTCCTTTAAAATTTAATCCATTAAATACTCACCAAAATTTTTCGTGACAAAATTAATACTTTTTTATTCCAAAATTTCTTCAAAATTGTTTAAACTTAACTTTATTAACGTATTTTGCGCGACAAAAAACACGCTTGCTTGCCATAACTTGCTGTTTAAAACTAATAATAATCACAAAAATCTGGAAATTATGTTGAAACTATCTCTCTGTGCGATGATAATAGTGAGTAAATGACGATGATTGACCCTTTTTGTACAGTTTAATACAAAATCACGATGCACAAAAAACGTATATTTGTAAACAATATGATAAGCAGCAAATTTTAGACTCGAATTATTTTGTGATGATTTTCCGTGCGGAGATGCATCGTTTCGGGATCAACTTCAAACAGTCTGTCATGCGATTTGATCTGTTGCGTTTTAAAGTTTCGGTAGATTGTGTAAGCAATTATCCATAAATAGATGCTGATTGCTAAAAAAAAAAAATAAATTTAAAAAATTTTAATTTTAAATAAGAAAAATAAACTTTAAAATAATGAAAAATAAATTTAAAAAAAAATATTTTAAAAAAATTTAAAATTTAATTTTGTAAAAATTTAATATTAATTATTTTAAAACAAAAAATAAAGTTAAATAAAAAAAATAATTAATGAAATTAAAAATAAATAAATAAAAATTTAATTATAAATGTTAAATTAAATAATTAATATAAAAAATAATTAAACAAAAACATTAAATGAAAAAAAAATAAATAAATTAAAAAATAGTAAAAATTAACAAAAGGTACAATTTAATTTTTTTTTTAAATTAAAATAAAAAAAAATTATATTTTCTTATAATAATGGTATGAAAAATATTTTAAAAAAATTAAAAAAATAACAATTTTTATTTAAAATTAAAATCGAAAAAAAAACTCCTTAAAAGTTTTCATACCATTATAAGAAAATATATATTTTTTTTATTTTAATTTAAAAAAAAAAATTAAAAAAATAAAAGAACCTTTTGTTAATTTTAACTATTTTTTAATTTATTTATTTCTTTTTTCATTTATTTTTTTTTGTTTAATTATTTTTTATGTTAATTATTTAATTTAACATTTATAATTAAATTTTTATTTATTATTAATTATTTTTTTTAAATATTATATGAGAAATTATATAAAAAAAAATTTTTTCTGTGTCTTACCATTAATAACCATCAATTTAATTCCATAAAACGGATCAATGTAGAAAACGTAAACATTCCTTGCAATTGACGGAAACAATTCCAATCCTCCAATCACGAAATAAGTCTTCATAAGGTCCAAATTTCTCATTGCGACGCCCAAAATGAGAGTTAAAATTATTAAAACTCCAATTATTCGCCACATAATAATTGTTCCATCGAGAATTTGATCAGCTAAAAATTAATTTCTTTAAAAAATAATTAAAAAATTTGGAATTTCATCAAACTTACCATCATGCGGCGTCAAGGACTCCGGACTGTGATCATATCCCAAATACGTATCGATAAAAATCGATGCATGACCCACGATTGACAAAACGCTCAAGATAAAACATCCAATTTCGAGATCGATGCAGCAACAACAAACTCTCGGCAATGCCATTTTTTTTTATTAAATTTAATTTAAAAACAATTTGAAGAACTTGTGCCTTCTGTATTCTTGAACGAACAAATTATCACTGCAGAATATTCTTAAAAACGGAGAGAGATGCGATAAAGAATGATGATGAATGGAAAGAGGAACGCACGAAGAAATTGTTATCATCAAATTTTTGACTCTCCATACAGAGGAGACTACGATGATTCACCTTTTGAACCTGATTTTGTGTTGATAGGATACGTACAAAAATTATCGTCTTTCAATATTAGTCAGATTTTAAAATTTTTGTGTGTTTTTGTTTGTTATCAGTTCATTTTTTGGATGTTTCAACACGAGACAACAAATTTTCTGTGTTATTGAATTTTTTAACGGCAAAAATTTGAAATTTTTGAAAAGGAAATGAAATTTAAGTTGAAGAAATCATCAATAGATGGCGCTTTAAAATAAAAATAAAATTAAAATTTATAAAAAATATCAATAGATGGCGCTTCAGAACGTAAATATTAATAAAATAAGATAAAATTTTCAATAGATGGCGCTTTATTATACAAAAAGTACTCTAGATGGCGGTTTAGGTCCAAAGCTTCGGGAATTTCGTTAAAATTTTCTAAAATTTTAGCTTTAAAAAAAATAATAATTACAATAGATGGCGCTTGAGAACGTTAATTTTGATAAATTCAGAGGAAATTGTTGTAAGTTATCGCTTAATTACACAAAATTTACTCTAAATTAATTTAAAGAGGTTTTATAAAGAAAATTTCAACAGAGAGAGCTTCTTTTCATGATTTTTTTTTATGAAAAAACTTTCATTAGATGGCGCTTTATTATACAAAAAGTACTTCAGATGGCGCTTTTTAAATAAGTTCTTCAGGATTTTGTTGAAATTTTCATTAAATTCAGTTTTAGAATAAAAATTATACAACAGATGGCGCTGTAGAACACAAATTTTATGAAATTTAGATAAAATTGTTGTAAGATGGCGCTTAATTATTCAAAATTCACTCTGCATTTCTTATTCGAAAAAAAAATGTCAAAAATTTTTTATTAAAAAAAATCTCAACAGTCTCAAGCTTTACTTCAGAGGGCGCTTTTTGAACCGTAATTTTACTCATTATGAGAAATTCGTCGTTAGATGGCGCTTTAGGATAAAAAATTTTTCCTCAAAATGAACTTTTTCAATGCGAAATTTAAAATTTTTCCCATAATTTATCATTAGATAGCACTTTATAATTAAAATTTTCCATCAGATGGCGCTGTTAAATACAAAATTAAAAATTTTCGTAAAAAATACTCCATAGATGGCGCTTGAAATATAAAAATAATTCAAATTAACTGCTTTTCAATTAAAAGAACATCAACTTCAGATGAAGTTAAACCGGAAATGCTTCCTTTCCCTTAAAAAAAACTTTCCATCAATCACAATATTTCATCAAAAACGTCGTCTTAATCGTATTCAAAGTCAACTTCGAGTCAATTCACGTCAAAATACGTTCAATCACAATAAATACATTTGTTATTATTTAACAATCTGTCTTATCAATTTTCATGTTGAAGTACTTTACACAGCTACTGATCGTCAGTAGCACTATCAGACACTTGTTCAAATAAGCAGCTGTAATTTTTTAAGTTCTAAAGTCAAAATTCGCTGAGAAAAAAATCAATTGTTCCGGAAAAAAATGAGAATTTTCTTTGCATCTGTTTCATATAACTGTCACTATAAAACGATTATCGCATATTTTCACACATTCAAATTGTATCAATAAATTCGTGTAGTGTCCATGCTCGCACGGGGAAACTTTTATCATGTTTATTTAATCATCGCATCGACACACAACAGACCGTGCCCCGGCAAAGTTGCTCGCTAAATATATTCATTCACGCGCGAGAGAGAGTAAGTAGCTACTATTAAAAAAAAATTTTTGCCGTTTTCATATCAAATTTAATAATAAAATAATAACAAACAAAGCAGAGATTACGCTCCTTTACGCTCAGTTCGTGTGCGCGTCTCAACGGGAAAAGATGTCGACTGACGCGATAAGCCGCGCTACCATTTAAAGCGCATTATAAGCTATCAACTTTAATTAATAAATACATAATCTTCGACGATACGACGCTTATCACCTGAATTAATACAAATTTTTTTCGATTAAAAACAGTCCGTTGTTGACTTTGCTGCGAAACGGAGGTATTTGAACTTCGCGCCAAAACACGTCAAAACAAACAATTAATTCGAGAATTAATTAGAGAGTCAATATTTATCCAAATTTTCCAAATAAACAAACAATTAAAAATTAATTTGTGATCAAAAAATTTCAAAACAATGAAAGATCAAAGAACATAACCTCAAAAAAAGCAAAAATTGAGGTTATCATGCGCCATTTTGTTTTTTTTTTGTTAAACAAAGAAAAAATTAATTCTTAAAGACTTAATAAATAAAAGTTCTGTGATCAAAAGTCATTTAAAATAAAAAAAAAATAAAGAATGCTCATCAGGTTGACGTCGTTTATAGTTGTCGCCCAGGCGATTATTGTGATAACAGCTAATCGGAAGGCTGGTGAGTGTTTCGTTATCGCAGGCTTATTTTGGAGCTGCGATATTTACCCTTGATAAGATATCGTTGATAATATTTGAATATTTAGTTGGCTGCAATGGGGGATTAGAAGTGAATTTGCATAAATTTTGATAAAAATTGAAAAAAAAATTTCGAAAATTCATGAAAAATTTAATTAAAAAATAAAAATTTATTTATTTATTTTTTGATAATTAAAAAAAAAATTTAGAAAATTAATTTTTCAATCTCAAAAAAATAAAATAATAAATTATGAAAATTTGTAAATTTTTTATCGATATAATTTTTTTTTTTTTTTTTTTGATAAAGTAATTTTGGAAAAATTATTTTTTTTATTTATTTTTTTTAATTTTTAATTTGTTCTTAAAATTTAAATTATTATTAATTTTTTTAAAAATTATCTCAATTCAGAAAAATTTTTAACTTTAAAAAAAATTAAAAAATTTGTAAATCGCTTTTTGCTAATTCAAATGTTTTTGTTTAAAAAATTTACAAATTTTCATCCATCCAAAAATTTTAGTATTATTAAATTATTTTTTTATTTTTTTAATTGAATAAAAATAATTAAAATTATTTTAAAACTTTTTAATTAAAAAATTAATGTTTTTTAAATTTTCATTTTTTTTTTTAATTTAAAAATCAATTATGTCAGAACTATCAAAAAAAAATTTTTTCATAAAAAAATTAAAAAATAAAATTACCCAAATTCGGTCTGAAAATTCTCGTCTTGTGAAAATCTTTAAAAAAAATTATTTAATTTTTTTTAATTTAAATATTTATATATTTTTAAAAAAATAATTATTTTCTAAACTAAAAAAAATATATGTCAAAACTGTAAGAAAAATTCCATAAAAAATAATAAAAAAATTAAAATTTTCAAACCTTTGAAGTTAAAATTAATTTTTTTCTCATTTTCAGACAATTCCCTATCTCGGATTCGGCGCGATCGCCCCAAACAAAACGACACAGACATTAGTCGCCTTATTGAAATGGAAATCGGCTCCAATATTCAGATGAATTGTACTATTAGTCCCGATCACTTACCTTTTAACCAAAATTCCTCCGTTGTGTGGTACTTCAAGCCATGCACGAGCATTTTCTGTGATGATAGTTATAATTATTCCGAAGTTTCGAACGAAACGGAATGGATTCAGTTGAATCACAGCACTCCGATACTCAAAATTTCCGATTTGGATGTCGATCGGGACTCGGGGTTGTATCGTTGCTCCGTTGAGCCATACAAAGTGCGCGAAAATGTGACACTCAACATTCAGTTTGTCATGAATCATCATTTGGTTGTGATTGGTAAGTTCGGAAAATTTTCATATTTTCTTCGAATATTTTTGGAGTTTTGCGAAATTTTTATAATTTCCTTCAAATAATGTCAAAAAATTTAAATAATTTTTCAAAATTTCCATAAAATTTCCGGAATTTTTATAAAAAAAAAACTCATTTTTTTTAATTTAAAAATTTTAAATAATTTTCAAAAATTTCTTAAATTTTTTTTAAAATTTTCTTCGAATATTTAAATTACAAAAAATTCAAAAAATTTATTAAATTAAAAAAAATTGTATTAAAAGTTTTCTAAAATTTCCTTTAATTTTTAAATTTTCTGAAATTTTTATAATTTTCCTAAAAAACTTAAAAAAAAATCTTAAAAATTATCAAAATTTCGAAAAATAATTAAATTAAAAAAAAAAAATTAAAATTTGAACATTTAATAATTTTCAAAATTTTTTTTTTCTAAAATTTTTATAATTCTTCTCAAAACTCCAGAAAAAAATTAAAAAATTTAATTAAGTTTAAAAAAATTCATGTAAAAAAAATTAATTAAATTTGAACATTTAATAATTTTCAAAATTTTTTTTCTTAATTTTTTTTTTTTTCAAAAAACTCAAATAAAACTTAAAAATTTTCAAAATTAAAAAAAAAATAATTTAATTTAAATAAAAACTAAATACTTAAAAAAATTATTTAATTAAAAATTTTTTTTTTTAAAATTTCCTTCAAATATTTAGATTTTTTTTTTTAAATTTCGACAATTTTTTTTCGTTCATGTCAAATATTTTCCTCAAATTTTCGTTCGATTTTTTTTTTAATTTTTTTAAATAATAAAAAAAATATCAAAATTTCGAAGAAAAAATTTAAATTAAAAAAAAATGTCAAAAAATTAATCTTTTCACATAATTTTCAGACAGCAAACGAAGAATTCCTCACATTTTGGATCGCACGCCGGCAAATATTTCCACGTACGAAGGTCAAACGGCGATTTTCCATTGTCGCGTACGCGGTGACGAAACCACGAGTATCCGATGGTACAAAAGGGGCATGCCACACACGGGAGACTCGTTGGCAACTGCCCGATCTATCACATATTTGAACGTCAAGTACGACTTGATCCGTGCCGGCGACCAGAAAAAACTCGCTGACGACTTGTACTTGAGCAAACTCATGCTAACGGGCGTCTTGATACGAGATAGCGGCATTTATGGATGTGCTGCCATGAGTTATGGCGGCTTCCAAAAGCAAGAAGCTTACCTAAATGTCACGCGGGCTCCCGTGGGAAGCGATTCCATCAAAATTACGAGTTCACAGGAAATTCGAAGCTTTTTTTGGCTGTTTGCGATCCCAATTTGTCTGTTTATTCTGCTTCCGTGCATCATTTGGATGTGGTTTCATACGTACAAGAAACAGTGCACGATGGAAAAACGCTTGGAGCCCGAGGGAGGATCCAGTCGATGGATTGCAAAACCAAAAAACGGAAAAAATCCGTATTTAATCGTTAATTTAGACGTCATTTAATAAAAAAAAATAATTTTTTTATGAATTTTTTAAAATTAACAAAAAATCCCTTATTTATTTACTTTTTTTTTTAGAGAAAAAACCGAAAGTTGAGAGAAAAAATTAATACCGCACGGAAAATTTTTGTCAAAGTTGAGTTTGTAGCATTTTTTGTTATTCCTGAAGACAGTCGAGGTTGTTCTTGTTGTGTTGAAATGTGAGTGTGGCGCAAAAAAAATCACTTTTAATTAATTATTTAACTACTCGATCAATTTCTTCGCCTTGAAGAAGCGCCTCAGATACAGAACTTGCCATGTTGCGAGCCCCAAAAGGCAACACATGCTGAAGATTGAGAAGAAAAGGACACGATTGTTGGTTGATTCTGAAAAAAAAGTTAAAAATTTTAAATTTTTTCGAGTGAAAGTTGATTTTTTTTCGACTGACGAACCATTAGTGTCTCGCATTTCTTCCTCATTTTTGCGCATCAAAGCAAAATCTTGAACAATTGCATCCGAGAGATCTTCCAAACGTTTGAGATCTACTTCGAGAGGTTTCAATTTAGCAGCTTCGCCCAACTAAAATACAAAATTTTGTTAAAAATGATTTTTTTTGATGAAATTTCATCAATTCAACTCACTCCTTCGTAACTTTTGGTCTCGATGCCCTTTTTGGTGTTCAACGAGACTTCTTGCACGACGCCGTTATGCCCTCCGAGCACTTTCGAGATGAAACAAATCTCATAAGTGTCGTACACTTCTGACGTAATTGAGAATTTCCCCCTCGAAATGTCCTCTTTTTGTGTGAAAATGTGTCCCTTGCTGTCGCGAACCTACGAAAAAATTTAAAATTAATTTTTTTAAAATTATTTTTTTGTGAATTTTCGCACGAAACTTACCACATAGTCAATTTTTTGTCCGGGTGCCGAACTGACTTCGTATTCGCCAGCGACAATTTGATGAGCTTGCATCTCCTCTTTCAAGCACTTTTGTGTGTTTGGGTTCAGGTTGAACATGATTGCCTGCGCATACATGATGCTCAGGCAGATTTTCAGCAGGAAAATTAGGGTTTTCATCTCGAACGGACAAATCGGAAAATATTTTTGTGATTAAAATACGTGGACTTCGTCGAATTTGACAGTTGTGATAAACATTTGACAGAATTTGACGTTCATGTATCCTTGGAGAAATGCGGTATGAATTCCATATGAATTCCAATCGACATACAAATTGTTCATTTTTCAAAAATAATGAATGAAAAATTTAATGAAAATTAGTTTTTTATGAAAATTATTTTTTTTATCAATTTTTATTTATTTATTTATTTTTTTTTTTTTTTTTAATAATGAAAAAAAATTGTTAAATATTTTTTGCAGGGTAGCGTTATCAGTAGAATAGCCAAAGTATCCAAAACTAACAGATAATCAGTTGTGAAATTGCAGAATAATTTATAACTTGAAGCGATTCAGACGCAATTTTAACAAGTCTTAATATTTTATACAAAATGTGTCATATTCTTCAATTAAATCATGACGTAAGCAAAACTTTTGCCCTCAAAAAAGACCTTTTACCTAATTCTTTACCACTTTTCGAAGAAAAATTCGGTATTGAACTCGACTTGTATTTAATTTTCTTAATTTTTTCAGGAATTGGAGATGATTTTCAAGAGACTCTCACGTGACGATCGCTTAAAATGCAAAGAAGTCTGTAAGAAATGGTACGAATATTTTATGGAACCACTAAATTTTCGCGAGGATCGTACCATCTACTTAACAAACGAAAGTCGAGTTGATGCAATGGTCTCAACTTTGGCAGCAGCAAAAGGTTCTTATGAAAAGTTGGTAGTCGTTGAATTAAATAAAACGAAAAAGTTTACAAAGCTTGGTAAATGTCTTCGTAAAAATGGATTCAAAGAAGATTGCTTCAAGAGCTTCTATAATGATTTGTTGCCAGAATTGACATTTGTTGAATCTTTGTCTTTTGAAATAACCTCCGATTTTCCGAGATTCCGTGAAGTTGCATCAAAAAACGTTTTTTTCGAAAATATAAAAAAGGTTGCAGTTTCAATAGACTATGTTGATTTTGGAGAAATAAACCATATCATCATGAGTGAACTTCCTGCATTACGTAAAATGATACCAAAAGATGTCGTAATACATTTCAAAGTTGATTGTCTAACGGAACCTAAATGGTTGCCAAATTTTAACACAACAATGTATGCTTTGAATGTGAACTTTAAACTAGTCAAAGCAAGAGTTGATGGGTTCTCAAGTTTGGTGAAAGAAGAACTTTTGGATTTTAGCAAATGCAGAATGCAACAACTCGATATTCAATATTCTGAAGGACTGCCAATGAAGTTAGAAGAGGATTTAAATAACATGGAACATATTCGAGAGTTGAATATAGCCATCATTGAGGACATTTCAATGTTAAGAGAATTGAGTACGAAAAATTTGGCAAAAATAAATGAATTGGATATTGACGTTGCGATTTGTAAGTTGAATCATGACATCATCAGTTTTCCATCTCTTTTAGAACTATATCTCTCTGATGTTCAGTGTGAGGAATGTTATAAAACTATTCTTAATAGCTATACGCCAAATCTAAGAGAACCCAAATGGAAGAGAACTTATTGTCTTTGGATTTCCGTCTTCTATGACTTTGCAAAAATGGGAGAATTTGGAATTTGTGAATTTTCAAAAACCAAAAGAGTTTGATCTAAAAAATATCTTCCAAAATTGTCTGCCTTCTTTACAAAAAATTTTGGTAGCTAACATCCAATTTCCGACTCCAGAATTGTCAGTTGAAGCAATTGAGAAAATTGACAAGTTTTTTCCAAAACTTGAAACGTTTGAGTTCAAAACAAACGTATATTTGGATTTAGAAGTCAAGGTTTCTCCATCATTGGAACATTTGAGAGATGTTTTGACAAATGGATTCGAAAGTTTGAAAAAATTTACGATAGATAATTGTGAACTTATAAAGAAAGATGAAGTTGTCGAGAAATTCCTTAGAGTAAAAGAAAGACCGATTTATAGATGCGGAGGGGTTTTTTAGAAGTCTTTCATTAATGTATGTCAAAGAAATGAATCAAAAATGTCAAGAGAATGAATTTAAACTTCTATTTTCCTTATTTAACAAAACAATTTTCAAACTTCCTTTGAATTATCTAAACTAAAATAATATAAAATACTTTGTATCAAAAAATATTTCATAAATAGCCAAATAAAATAAAACTTTCTAAACAATAAAAAATTTTACATTTTTAGAACGTTAAATTTATTGAACAACAATGTGCTTTGCAAATGGTCTAACAGAAATAAATAAAATTATAATTGTTTAAATATAAGATTTTACAAAAAAATCATATTTTACGTTCAAAAAATTCAAAGAAAAATGAAATTCGAGTTACGTGCCTCCAATTTATGAAATCCACAGTCACGAAATAAGTAAACAAACGGAAATTTCTCTCGCGTGAAAAGTCTTAATTTCCCCGAAAATAAGGAAGAATGAATTGAAAAATCGTGTCAATTCAAAACCTTTCCATTCATTTGTTTCAAGTCAAAGAAGTAACAAGCTCTTATTTTTTGTAATATTACATTTAATTTTTTGTTCAAAATGTACCATATTCACGACTTAAAAGACGATGTAAGTAAAATTCTATTTGTCTAAATATTAACTTTTTTAAGAATTCTGTTTTTCAGGAATTGGAGATGATTTTCAAGAAACTCTCACGCCACGATCGTTTGAAATGCAAAGAGGTCTGTAAGAAATGGTACGAGTATTTTATGGAACCACTAAATTTTCGTGAGGATCGTACCATCTACTTAACAAACGAAAGTCGAGTTGGCAAAATGGTCTCAACTTTAGCAGCAGCAAAAGGCTCTTATGAAAAGTTGGTAGTCGTTGAATTAAATAAAACGAAAAAGTTTACAAAGCTTGGTAAATGTCTTCGTAAAAATGGAATCAAAGAAGTTTGTTTTAAGAGCTTCAATCCAACATATTATGATTTATTACCAAAATTGACATTTGTTGAATCTTTGTCTATTGAGAGCTACTATTTCCCGAAATTCTGTAAAATTTCATCAAAAAACGTGTATTTCAGAAATTTAAAAAAAATCACTATTGTAATAATACATGGTTTCTGCTTTGGAGAATGGAACGGTATGAGTGAACTTCCTGCATTACGAAAAATGATACCAAAAGATGTCGTAATACACTTCAAAGTTCGTTATCTAGATGATCCTAAATGGTTGCCAAATTTTAAC
Organism: Culicoides brevitarsis; assembly: GCF_036172545.1. Classification (NCBI taxonomy): domain Eukaryota; kingdom Metazoa; phylum Arthropoda; class Insecta; order Diptera; family Ceratopogonidae; genus Culicoides; species Culicoides brevitarsis. The sequence goes on along the minus strand of NC_087087.1, from coordinate 2,766,590 downwards.
GAAGCAATGAAAGCTTTAAATGTACACTTTGAACTAATTCAAGCAATTCTAATTATTGGATACTCAAGTTTGGAGAGAGAACAACTTTTGGAGTTTAGCAAATGCGGATTGCAACAATTCATAATTCATTGTCCTGAAAGACTGCCAATGAAGTTTGAAGAGCTTTTAAATAACATGGAAAACCTTCGAGAGTTGAGGATTTACGGCATTAAGGACATTTCAATTTTGAGAGAATTGAGTGCGAAAAATTTAACAAAAATTACTGAATTATGTATTAGGGATGCGATTTGTAAGTCGAATCATGACAGTTTCAGCTTTCCATCTCTTTTGGAACTCAACATTAAAAATTGTCAGTGCAAGAAATGCTTTGAAACTATTCTCGATAGTCGTATGCCAAAACTACGAGAAATAACAATTGATAAACCTCCATCCCCTGTGATATTGCGACAATGGGAGAATTTGGAGTCAGTGAAACTTATTGAACTAAATGAGTTTGATCTAACTAAAATCTTTCAAAATTGTCTGCCTTCTTTACGAAAATTTTTAGTACTTGAATTTGAACTCGAGACTCTAGAATTGTCAGTTGAAGCCATTAAGAGAATTGACAAGCTTTGTCCAAAACTTGAAACGTTTGAGCTCATAACATACGAATTGCACGACATACAAGTCAACGTTTCTCCATCATTGGAATATTTGGGAAATGCTTTGACAAATGGATTCAAAAATTTGAAAATGTTTAGGGTAACGGGTAATGAAGGTTGGAGTCAGTTGCAACTAACGAAGAAAGATGGAGTTGTAAACTATTGTAATTTCAAAGATGACCTCAATGTAAATAATGCTAAGAGAAGAAGAACCGAAAATTAATGAAACAAAAAAATGTAGATAAGTTTCGATATTTAAAAAAATATAGTTTTCTCCCTATATTCATATCGACATGCATGCAGCATGAAATTTACATGTCGACATGTAAAATATGAAAATAAAAATATTTTGAAAAAAATTAATTTTTTAAAGAAAAAAACAATAAATTTTTTTTAAATTTTTACAACGTGTATTTCATTTAATAACAATGTGCTTTGCAAATGGTTTAACGTAAATAAAAAAAAAATTGTCTAAATATAAGATGTTATGATTAAAAAACTTCAAATTTTTTTTTTAAAAAATTTTATTTTTCGAAAAAAAAAAATTTTTTTGAAAATTTTAAATTTTGAAAAATATTTTTGGTTTCTAAATTAATCAGAAATTCTTAATAGAAATTAAAATCAGAAATTTGAAAAATCACATTTTTAGCTTATCAATCTATTAAGCCATTCAAAATGTTGACTTAAGTCAAAGTAAAAGCTTTTTCGTTATTGACTTTTTGCTTTTACTTAAGCAAATGTAAATCAATTTTTTGAGCTTTTACTTTTGACTTTAAGTAAAAAAACAATACTTTCATAAAAACTCACAAAAAAGTTTTTCGACCCTGAAAAAAAAATTTCTTTCGAATTTATTGTTCAAATAACTTTTGGCATAAAATTATTCACGAAACTCCGAAATTATTCATTTAACCGCCATTTTGAAAAAATTGCTTCTATAAATAAAATTTTTTTTCAAATTTTCTTTTTTATTTTAAATTTGAAAAAATTCAAAGTTGAAAATGAATATCTAATATTTATTTTTAACGAACTTTTAAAAAATAATTTTTTTGAATTTTATTCCGTAAAAATACTACAGCGTGTACGAGTTATACATAAAATCAGCTGTTTTCTGTTGATAAACCAAAAACTGCTGTAAAAAAGTCGAAGGAGGATAAAAAATCAAAATTTTTCCCTTAAATTCGTCAACAAAATGTCTTATTCCTTCCATCAAAACATCAAATTCCACAATTACATCAGCTCCATACAAAAAGTTGTCGTTTACGAGACACGGGCGCGTCTCTATCTCGTCGGCTCGAACAACAAAGAAAGTCGTTTTCGTCTTCTGGAGATCGACAGAACGTCGCCCGACCTGAAATACTTTGAGCATCAAGGCGAATTCGAGAAACGTGAATTGGTTCGCTTGCTTCCGTCAAATTTGAAGGATTGCCGGCCCATAAGTGCATATGGGGTTCTCGGATTTGTTCGTTTCACGAGTTGCCATTACCTGATTCTCGTCACAAAACGAACAATGTGCGCTCTGATTGGCATGCACATCATTTATACGATCAAGGATACGGTCATGATCAAAATTAACGAGGGACGAGGCGTCGGAATGAATCCAATGGAGCAAAAATTCCTGAAACTCTTCACGAATGTCGATATGAACAGCAATTTTTACTTTAGTTACAGCTACAATTTGTCGCGAACGTTGCAATATAACATGGCGCCGCCGCGATTCATCGAGCCGGATGGGCTTTCGCGGCAAAATGTCGACGGAATTGTTTGGGAATCGATGGAGGCAAAGTCGCGGATGGATTTTTCGGTGCGCGGGACTTCGAGAAAACGCTTCATTTGGAATGAGTTCTTGATGCAACCCGTTAAAGGCAAAATTCATCCAGATTGGCTGCTTGAAATCACTCACGGGTTCGTTTCGCAATCGCATATCAGCATTTTTGGACGTCCCATTTACGTTTGTCTCATTGCGCGTCGCAGCAATCGTTTCGCAGGCACGAGATTTTTGCGACGCGGCGCTAATTTTGTCGGCGATGTCGCCAACGAAGTCGAAACGGAGCAAATTGTCACGGATGGCGCTCGTTTATGCAGTTTCGTGCAAATGCGAGGCTCCGTGCCGCATCGATGGTCCCAAGATATCAGCAAAATGGTGCCAAAACCCCAAATTATGATCGATTTGTCGGATCCGTATTCCGAAATTGCCGGCAGACACTTTCAAAAGTTGTTTTTTCACTACGGAGCGCCAATTATTTGCTTGAATCTCGTGAAAAAACGCGAGAAACGCATGCACGAGAACATTTTGACGAGCGAAATGGTCGGAAGTATCAAATATTTGAATCAGTTTTTGTCCGTGGATCATCGCATCAAGTACATTCACTTTGACATGGCGAAGAGGAATCGCGATGGGAAAGTTATGAAATCGCTTGCGGATATTGCGGAGAGGGTTATTCAACAAACGGGGATTTTTTTGAAGAGTGAGGAGCAGAATTTGTTTCAAACGGGCATTATAAGGGTGAATTGCGTGGATTGCTTGGATCGAACAAATACGGCGCAGTTTTCGATTGGAAAATGCGTTTTGGGACATCAATTGCACAAATTGGGATTTATTAATTCGCCAAAGTTGGAATTTGATTCGGATTGCATCACGATGCTTGAAAGTTTGTATGAGGATCATGGAGATACGCTTGCTTTGCAGTATGGGGGATCGCAATTAGGTAAGATTTATTTTTTATTTTATTTTAAAATTTAAAAAAAAAAATAAAAAAAAAAAATTTTTTAAAATTTTTCATTAATTAAAAATTAATTATTGAAATATTAAAATTATTTAATTTTTTTTTAAATTTTTTGAAATTTTAATTAATTAAAAAAATATTTGTTTATTTAATTTAAATTAATAATTATTATCAAGTTAATTACTCTTCAAATTAAAAATAATTATTTTTTTAATTTCGAAATATTTATTTAATTAAAATTTACAAAATAGATTTTTAAATTAAAAATTTTTATTATTTGTTAATTGATTTTTTTTAATTTCGAAAATTCTTTTTAATTAAAACTTAATTTTATTAATTTTTTATTAAATTAAATTTATTTTTTATTTTATTTTAAAATAATTTTTAAATTTAATTCATAAAAAAAAAAAATTTAATTTAATTTAATTTTAATAATTATTTTATTAATTTAATCAAAATAATTTTTTATTATAAAATATTTTTTAATATTTTTCATTTTTTAAATATTTTTTAAATTAATTATTGAAAAATAAAATAATTATTTAAAGTTATAATAATTTTTTTAGATTTTGATTAATGAAAAAATGTATTAGAATTTAATTTTCATTCAATTCAATTTAAAAAAACAAACAAGAAGAATGTGTTCAACTTCTAAAGTAATTTTAAAAAATCAATTTTGTGCTTAATTTTTTTATTCAATTTAATTTTATTTTTAATTTTTTTTTAATCTTTAATAAAAATTTTGAAAATTTTAAAAAAAAAACAATTTAAAAATAATAAAAATTAAAGAATATAAAAAAAATCAGAATCTAAATTAAAAAAAAAATTAATTTTTCGAATTTTCAATAATTATTTAATTAATTATTTTTGAAAAAAAATTTTTTATATTTTTTAAAATTTTAATTTTTATTATTTTAAATTTGTTTTTTTTTTTCTTTTAAAATTTTAAATTAATTTTGAATTTAAACTTTAATTTAAATAATATTTTTTTTATTAATTTTTAAATGAATTAAATTTATTTTTTACTTTTATTTGTATTTTTTTCAAATTTATTATTTTTTCTTTGCAATAATTTTTTTATTATATACCTATTTTTTTAAATTTTCAAAAAACTTCATAATTTAAATTAATTTTTTCATTCCAATTACAGTTCATCGCATCAAAACTTACCGAAAAACTGCTCCATGGACATCGCAAGGCAACGACATCATGCAAACTTTGAGTCGATATTACAGCAATACCTTCAGCGACACCGAAAAGCAACACAGTATCAATTTATTCCTCGGATATTACGTCCCGATCGACTTTAGTGCGAAAGATTTGCAAACTATCACAGACATTCCAACGGATCATTATTACCTCACACGAGCTTTCGACCCCAAATTCAACGAAAATCCCCTCACGCAATTCATTTCCGACAAAATTGCGCGAAATCTTCCGCATTCCTGCAGCAACGCGAATAAAATTGTCAAAGAACTCGTTCGAATCGAATCTCCTGACATCGACATGGTCGACGTTTACTCAAATTACCATCAACCACACAAAATTACGACATTCGAAGAAACGATCGCGTATCAAATCTCGCAAATTTCCCGACATTTTGTGTCGACTTTCAAAACGAACTTTAGTCCTTTCGAACCGGGACGACGCAGAGAAGATCGCATCACAAATAATCCATCGATGACGGGTCAAAGTTCAACTGGATCGACAAATTCTTCAACGACAGACGAAGATTCGAACGGCAGTCAATCGGAAAATGACTCAGAAAATGAGACAAAAGTCACGCAAAATACTTTGCAATCGCAAAATTTTGTGGAAAAACCAAAATTACCGCTTTCGAGTACGCGCGAAAGTTACGGAATTGAACTTCAGAGCCCGAGTAAGGAAAATATGAAAAAATATAAAGATTATATCGCGTTATGGGAATATTCGAGCAAACTGAATGCGGGAGGAAAAGTTGACTTGACGAGTAAATTCGAGTATAAAATGTATCCGGAAATTAAAGTTTCGGAGGAAAGTCGAAAAATTTATGAGAATTATTGTAATTTACCGAATAATTTGACAGTTAAAGATGAGACAAGAGTCGTAATTGCCAAATATGTCGCAAGTTTGTAATTTTTTATAAAGAATTATTATGAAATAAAGTTGAAATGAATTAAAATTTTGATAATTTTAAACAAATTTAATTTTTTTGAGTTTGAATTAGCGAAAAAGCGATTTTCAAATTTTTAACGGTCATTTTTTGAATTGACATTTACGAAATTTGAATTGAAAAATGCCAAAAGTTTGAAATTTTTATATGAAATGAGGTCTTAAAATTTTATTTTTTTTATCGAAATAGTTTTTATGAAAGCAAAATTGAATAAAAAATTAAATTTAAAAAAAATATTTTTTTTTTAATTAAAAAAATTTTTTTGGGCACTTTTCGTATTTTTTTTTTTTTTTGTAAAAAAAATAAAAACTTAAAAAGATTTAAAATTTTTAAAAATTATTTACTTATTTATGAATAAAATTTGAAAATATTTTAAATAAACTTACAAAACAATGAATAAAAAACTTGAGAAGGCTCAAAAATTAAATTAAAATTAATTAAAAAAACACAAAATATTTAATTAAAGTAATTAATTTTATTCATATTATTTTTCAAAAAAATAAAATAATTAAATTTTCAACAATTTTCATAAAAAATAATAAAAATATCTTTCAATTTTTTTTTTCATTTTTTCTTCATTTTTATATAAAATTTATTTAAATTCTTTATTTTTTTTCGGAATAATAAAAAAAATTATTTAAAGGCAAAAAAAATATTTTTAGAAAATTTTAAATTTTTGTAAATTTTTTTAAAATTCTAATTTTTTTTCCTTAAAGTTTGTGAAATAAAATATTTTTTTAATTTTTTTTTAATGTTCAACTTTGAGAAATTAAAAATTTTATAAAAAAAAATAATTTTCAAATTTTTAAATATAAATTTCTTTTTAATTTTTTTAAGAGAAAAATTTAAAAAACATTAAAATTATTCAATAAAATTTTTCAAAAAATATTTTTATTAAAAAATTTAAGAAAAAAAAATATTAAAAGTTCTTATAATTTTTTTTTACTAAATTTCACATAAAAAATCATCCCAAACGCGTAAGAAAAAAAAGTTGAATGATTAAACGCCAGACAGATTTCTATTAAAGATTTGTTCCATTTTTTACGCCCCGCATTTATCACTCTGTCTGAATCACTTAACTCAGGAAGTAAAACTTTCCAGACAATTAACATAATTTTTATTTAAAATTTCTCCTTGATTCAATTTTTTGTAGTTTTTACCTTCTTTCATTTCCTTTTGTCATTTATTTATTAAAAAAAATTAATAAAAACTTTTTTTTGTTGTAACTTGACTTCTTCACAGCAAAAATATCAAATTCATCTTCCTTCGTCGTCACTTCCTAGAAATCGAATTAGATTACCTTTGCTCCTCTTTTTTCGCTCGTAACATATGCTTCTTGTCATTTTTTGCGCCGAAAAAGGCGACGATGGTCGAAAAATGCAATCAGAAGCTTGAAATTAGCACGGACTATTAACACGTAAATTTTTTTGGTTGCTTGTTAAATTAGCTTTGAAAAGGGTTCTGACAACTTTTTGAGCAAAAAAATCACAAAAAATAGCGTGACTCGTGAATGCAAGAATAACGGTTCAAAAAATGAGAAATTTAATTTAATAATGTGTTAATCGTCGAGCGCCATGCCCTCATGATGAATTAATAATTCGTTAATTAGTGCCTTGATAAATTCTCGATTTTTTTTTTTTTTTTTTTTTGTAATAAATTATTCATCGAAGGGTTGCATCTTTGGCGGTCCGCGGGTGTTACAGCAACATTCACAGCGAGAATTTTTGTGTTTTTACCTAAAAGTCAAAATAAAATAAACAAAAAACAAAACATTTGACGCCCCTTTTGCCCGTTTTACATCAAAATTCTCCTCGAAACGCGCATATTATGGACTTGTTAATTTTTTTTTTAGAAATATTTTTATTACAAGATTATTAGTTTTGTTGTTTCGGATGATTTATTGCCGATTACAACTCTATCTCTCGAAAAAAAAATAAACAATTAATGGAACGTTTAGCAAGTTGTTCGGGCAAGGGGTGATAAAAATGATTAATTTCGGGTCCAAAAAGAGGCAAAAGACGTAAAAATCGAAAAAAGGGATCGAAAATTCTCTGAAATTATCCTTTTTCGCCTCGTTCGTTTGTCTGGCGATCCTTTTTTTCACCGGAGTTACTTCTGAGAAACGGCGTTCGAAGACAAATTGAATGATATTCCTGCAATTTTTAAGGATTTATTTTTCGTAAAAAAAAATAATTAGATAATTTTTAAACTTTACCATGTTAATTTTTTTTTTGCTTCGGTCTAATCGCTTTATTTGCATGTTTTTTGAAGTTCATTGGAGAAACCAGTCATAATTTGTGATAATTTATCAATCATCGTTATCATTGTCAAATTTTTTTCTTCTCATGTTTTCTTTGGAAGACGAGTTGAGACGAAAAAAAGGGCGTTTGAATGTCAATCTGTCAATAAATCCATCAAATTTTTGGAACTCCCGTGAGTTTAAGTTGTTTTGCGGAACTTTGACGTACAAATTATGCGATGAAGGAGAAAAAGGAGGTCGGCAAATGTGATTTGCGCAAGCAACGGATGCGTAATGAAGTAGAATTAACGGAAGCGATCATGTTGCGGGGGAAGAAAATTGTCAAAAGTTGCTCAAAAATTTATTTTTTTTTAATTTAAAATTTTTAAAGATGCAAATTTCAATTTTTTTAGACAAAATTTTACATTTGAAGAAGAAATTTTAATATTTTTAAGCGAAATATGTCATTAAATTATTATTTTTTAATTAATTAGGTATTATTTATTTTTTAATTATTTATTAATTAATTTTTAATTAATTCTTAATTTTTTTTTTATTTTTATGTTGAAATTTTTATTTAATTTATTTTTTTTATTTAATTTTATTTTTTTATTTATCGAAAATTTTAAATTTTATTTTTAATTTATTTTTTTATTTAATTTTTATTTTTCGAATATTTTTATTTCTAATTTTTTTTTATTTTTTTATTTAATTTAATTTTTTATTTTTCGAATATTTTTACTTTTTATTTTACTTATATTTTTAATTTTTTTTTATTAATTTTTAAGTTAAATTTTTATTATGGAAATATTTATTTAAAAAAATTATTTCTTTAAGAAAAGATTTAAGAAAATTTTTTCACTTTTCCATGTTCATTTTACAAAATTTAAAAAATTATTTTTCATAATTTTAATATTAAAAATTGATTTTCAAGAGAAAAATTTCGAAAAATGATAAAAATTTCCTTAAATTAATTTTTTAAAAATTAAATTTTAATTAAAAAATTTAAGAATACAAAAAAATTCTCACCTTGTCGGAAATCCTTGAATGAAATTTCAAAAAAAAATCACACTTGAAGCAAAAAAAAAAAGTTCTTACCTGTTCAATTCATCCAATTTAATTGACAAAATCTTCTTTCGCAACGAAAAGCCGACGAACCTCAAACAAAACCGAAGCACTTGACTCTCTCAAGCACCGGATTAAATGTCAATATTATTACAAAAAATTTTTTTTCATCACAAAGAATCCCGATCTTGCGTCAAAATCCTTAATTTTTTATGTCAACATTGTCTGCTACTGAATTTATTGCTTTCAAATCGACGAAAAAGAGACAAAAATGCAATAAATATCTTTTTAAATGTTTTTGGGATTGATCTGATGTTGATTTTATTGTCAAATTTTGTCGTTTTTTCCTTTTCTTATCTCGTTTTGTGGTTTGTGCCGATATGATATGAGATCGTTTTTGTCGCAAGAAGGTCAGGGGGCGTGCCTTAAGACAATTTGGCGTCCTATTTATTAACCGCTGTGACACTTTTGTACCAAAATATTCCTCCCTTCAGGTGTTTTCGTCGCTTTGGGATGAATGAAAACCCCTTTTACGAAGGGAATTTATGATTTTTTCCGTTCTCAGTCTGAATTCGAGGCGTTGATGTCTGAAAAAAGAAGAAAAATGATAAATTTATGTGTGAATTCGATCCGTCTCGCAACGAGAGACGATCCTGTCTACAAAATTTTTTGATTTTTTTCCGAACCGGAGCAAAAGTTTACACAAAAATTAGCAAATCATACTAATTTACGAAGGAAATTTACGGAAACAAAGGTAAAAATTGATATTTTGATGATTTTCAGGACTTGTCGAGTCATTGTTCTAATGATCGCGTCGGATTTCTTTTTGGGATATTAATCTCTGTGCGCAACTCTTTGTACCAAAACACGTCAAATCAACGCAAGGCGCGCGTCATTAGCTCCTAAAACGAAAAAAATTAAAAAAAAAAAATTATAAAGGACGAAAAATTAAAAATCGAAAAAAAAATTCTAATAAAAATTTTAATACAAGGAGAAAGACAAGGAGATATTGAGCCATCTGGCACACGTCGAGTAATCTTAATATGCCTTGTTTTCGTTCAAAATGTACACGTGTTGTTGATATTTCCTTTTTTTCTCGATCCCCTTGCTTACAAAGTCTCGATTAAATACACAAAAGGTGATTGCAGAAGGACATTTTTCTACGTTTTGAATGAAAAATGTGGATCAAAGTTGATTGTAACGTTATTTCTTCAAGGGTGAACAGTTGGATTGACGACATGATGCACGACGCAGCAAAATTTTCATGCTTGGAAAAAACTTTTCAGGTGAGTTTTTGAAAGATTTTTGTTCGTTTAGAGTAAAAAGTGATGAAAAATTTGATCTTTTGTGACTTTTCATATAAAAACCTTCAAAAAAAAAAATTGAATTTTATAACAATTTTCTTCAAAAATCGTCTGAAAATGATTATTTGATGTAAATTTCCTTTAGAATCTTTAATATTATGAACTTTTCATATCATTTTTGGATGATTTTGATAATTAACAGTCCATAAAAAGCCTTAAAATTAAAGAAAAATTGAATTAATTTTGAAATTTTAGATAATTTTAATGAATTCAACCAATTTTTAAATTTTCTTTTTTAATAGATATCCTTAAAATTTTACAAAAATTCAAATTTTTAATAATTTTGTACAGGAACTGTTTAAAAAGTGTTCAAAATTCGCTTTACAATTATTTTTTTTTTATTTTTAAAATTTTTTTATTTTTTAATTTTTTAATATTTTGAATTTTTTAAATTTTTTAAATTTTTTAATTTTTTAAATTCTTTAAATTTTTTAATTTTTTATAATTTTATTAAATTTTTTAATTTTTTAAATTTTTTAATTTTTTAAATTTTTTAAATTTTTAAATTTTTTAAATTAAATTAAATTTTTCAAATTTTTTAAATTTTTAAATCTTTTAATTTTTTTTTTATTTTTTTTAAATTTCTTTAAAGAGTTTTTTCGTAAAAATTAAATTTTCTTAAAAAGTAATTTAAAATCTTCAGTATTTTTTTTTTGTATTTTTGTAATTTTTTTTAAAATTATTTTTGTTCATTAATGTTAGAAAATAATGTTAATGTTGCATAAGGCATGTTAAAAAAAAATTTAATTTCAGAAAAAAAATTCTTCAAATAATTTTTAAGCAATTTTTTTACATTTTTTATAACAATTTCGAAGAAAGTTATTTTAAATTGCATTTTTTTAAAAATTATTTCACTTTTCTATAAAGAAAAAATTAATAAAAGGCAAATTTTTATCACTTTTCAGATGAAAATCGAAGAAAATTCATAAAATTTTGTTTATAAAGTACGAAATTTGTCTCAAAATCTTCTTCAAAGTTCATAAAATTCATGAAAAATCCTCCAAAACCTCCATAAAACGTTAAATTTCTTTCATTTTCTTCATTTACTTTCGTCAAAAGTCACTTTAATCTCCGTTGACATCTTATCCTGAGGGCAATTCAACTGCCAACGACGACGAGACATTGTCCAATCCATACGAAGCATTTATTAAAAATTTCTATTGGTTGTTTGGCGCGTGCCTCTGATGCTATTCTTCCTTCGTTCTGCGTTCAATTTTTACAGGTACAAGAAACAGGTAACACAAAATTCCCCTCAAATTGCAGAATGAATCTTTTTGTGTGTGTCGATACCCGAACGAACGATGCACGATGATCGCCGGCACGAAGGAAGGTATAAAAACATGAGATGAACATCACGACAGGTTAGTTTTGAACGAAACGTCTCAACGAATTGATCCCATCGAGAAAAAAATCTAAAAAAAAATTTTTTTTTTAAATTTTGTGAAAAAATTTAGTGTTTGATTAAAAAAATTTGTTAAAAAATTTACAATGATGGATATGTATCGTTACGTTTACCTTCCATCGACGGAGAAATCTGGCTTGCCGGAGATGCAAAATGCCTTCACGTCACAAAATCTCCCACAAATGCACGAAAATTTCGCGTCAACGTACTTGTCGTCGTACGAAATGATGCATTGCGGCGCCTCGGATGGCTACCAAACAGCATCTCCCGACAGTTTGCGCTCCTCCAGCCCGGAATATATCTCCATTGGCGGTGCTCCCGATACTTATCACGTTCCAACGTTTCCTGATGCCGCATTAAATGGCTCCCTGCCCGTGTCAATGTTCAAATCGGAGCCCGTCAAAGCATCTCCTGCGGAAAAACCGAAACGAAAATACACGAAAAAAGACACAAAAATCACGCCAACCATCAAAGTCGAGTCATCAGGCTTCGAATCGCCCGATTGCAGCAGCAGCAACGAAGAATCTCTCCTCAACGACAGCAACTCCTCGAAAGTCGGACAGAAAAAACGTCGCGGTAAGATGGTGCCTCCTGTCGTGAAGAAAAAGCGTCGTTTAGCGGCAAATGCTCGAGAACGTCGCCGCATGCAAAACTTGAACACCGCTTTTGATCGTCTTCGGCAATACCTTCCATCGCTCGGAAATGACCGACAATTGTCCAAACATGAAACTCTTCAGATGGCTCAAACGTACATCACGGCGTTGTGTGAATTGTTGAACTAAAAAAAATAGAAAAAAATCAGTATTTAATAGAAATTAAGGAAAAAGTGATCCCAAAGTAAAAAAAAAATATTTTTTAAGTTAAGCAGGAAAATACTTGTTAAAAAAAAGCAACAAAGCTAGACGCACCGAAGTTAATTTTTTTTTCTTTGCCATAAATTTGTTAAGTTTAACGTTAAATTTTTTTGTTAAATAAATTTTTCGCGTTAAGGAACAATTAACCTCTCAAAGTTAGGAATTTAGTTACTCGATGTACTAAAAAAATAGTTTTTAAATTAATTTTAATTGAAAATTGTACAAAAATTGTAAAAAAAATAATTAAATATTGAATTAAATTATTATTAAATATATTATTGAAATAAATTTTAATGTTACTAAAAATAATTTTTTTTTATTTTTTTTATCTTCGTTTTTTTCTTAGAAATCGTGCATGCAGATAATTGGTTGGATCAAAAAAAAAAAAAAAAAAGAAGAAGAAACACTTTTGCTTGTAACTTTGTAAATTAGTTGAATATTCTTCTTCTTTTTTATTTTTAACAATGGACCAAAAAATAACCAGACAGTCGGTGCCAATTTTATTCTGAGAAAAGAAAAAGATGTAACTGACCTTTTCCAAGTTGAAATTATGATGAATGAAAGTTTTTTTTTGATAAGAATCTATTTTTTTCTGAAAAGAAACCACAACAAAAGACAATTTTTTATTTTATTAATAAAAAAAATAATAAATAATTTACCTAATTATTATCCTTTTTTGGTCCTTGAAGATTTTTTTTGATGCTTAAAAAATAACGAATTTAATTGACTTTAATTAGCTTAAAGTGAAAATTTTTGTTAAAGTTAAAAAAAAATAAAAATTTAGAAATTTTCTTTAAATTTTTAAATTTTTTTTTTAATTTTTTAATTAAAATTTAATTACCTAATTATTTTACTTGAATTAGTATTATTTTAAATTAATTAATTATTTAATTAAATTATTTAAAAAATAATTTTTTACGAATTTCTTCTTTAATTAGTCTTATTTAATTTTTTCTTAAAGTTAAAAAATCATGAAAAAAAATTAAAATTATAGAATTTCCTTACAATTTTTATTTTTTTTATTTTTTAAATTTTAAATTAGATTTTTTTTAAATTAATATTTAATTAATTATTTTAATTTATTTTTTTTTTAAATAAAATTTAACTTAATTTAATTTTAAATTAATATTATTTTCTTAATTTTCTTAAAATTTTTATTTTTTCTTAATTTTTTTTTTTTAGATTTTTTAAATTAATATTTAATTTATTTTTAAACATTTAAATTTTTTAATTTCATTTTTAATTAATTAAATTTTATTAATTTATTATTAATTCAAAATTATATATTTTTTTAAATTTTTAATCAAAATTTTAAATTATTTTTATATTTTAATTAAATTATTTTTTTAAATTTAATTTTCACTTTTAAAATTATTTTCAGTTAAAATTTTAACTTTTATTTAGAACAAAGTTAAACATAAATAAATTTAGACATTATATTTATACTAAAATTATTAGTTTATAAGAAAATTATATGTATTTATACAAAATTTTATTTTTTTAATATATATTTTAATTTTGATTTTTTTGTAAAAAATTTTTTTTTTAAATTACTAATTAAAATTTTAATACATATTTGTAGAAATTATAATTTTTAAAATAATTTTATATAAGAAAATTCGTGAAAATAATTAAAATTTTAAAATTTCAAGTCCCGAAAAATAACCAAAAGTCACGTAATTCTGATGAAAAAAAAGACCTGCATTGTATAATATTATAATAAATATAAATATAATTATAATTAACAACATATGTTTGACAATAAAGACGACAGGTAGTGAGATGATTATTTCTTCCGTACGTCTTCAATTCTCTTTTTTTTTAACCAACATAGACAAGGTTACTTACACTCGTCGTAAAAAATAAAAAAAGAGAGCATGCTAAGCTATTGTTACAATTATTCGTTTAATTTCTTTTTTTCGATACTTTACTTACTTTTTTTTTATTTTTATTTCATTCATGCACCCTGTCCATGTCTTGAATGAGGTTGAAGTGTTTCCTTCCTCATTTCCTTTTTGAATTTATTTTTTTTTATTTTTTTGTTTAAACCAAAAAAAAAAGTTTTTTTTTTTTAATAAAATTGCACATGTTGTTACTTTTGTTTCGTTTTTTTTGCGTGATATCGATGACATTTGTGTGCAAATTAAGACGAATCGTGGATCCCCTAACCAATTATTTTCCCTTCCGCTCGATATTTTCTTCAAAGGAACTGATCTCGATCAAAATTGTACGAAATCGCTTAAGTGGCTCCTTGTCGCGTCTTTGGATGAATGAAAAGAAACAAAAAAATAGTGAGTAAGCACAAAATTTAACCATAAAAGCCACTTATGAACAAAAAATAAATTAAATTGTTTGTTTTTCGATATGCTTTTGTCTTAAGCAGCTTTTTTAAGCGAATCTCCGTTTAATCAAAAACAAACATTTTTTTTCTTTTCACAAAGTATAAAATTATACACCTCGTAAAGACGTGAGGAAATTATCGGCTGCATCGTGCATTTAAGACACCAAAAAACGATTTTTTGATGATTTAATAAAAGAACGAGAAACGTTCGATGCGTCAAAAATTATGATGTGTTTGGATTTTGACGCGTGATACGATCGATGCGCCGAAAATTGGCAATTTGCAAACGATCAATATGGGTTCAACATCTTAATTTGGAATCATCAAAACTAATTTATTTTGGGGCAGAAATCATGATGTCTTTATTTGCGAAAAAAGTGAATTTAAAAGAAGGAAAAGAGCAATTTTTGAAGAGTCTGTCTGTTAATTTGAAATTTAAAACGCCATCTGGTGAGTATTTTTTTTAAGAAATTAATTGAAAGAATTTATTTTGAAATTAATTGAATTTTAAAATTTTGTGGATATTTTATCAAAATTTTAATATATTAGAATAATATAAAGCGCCATCTGTTGGATTTTTTTTTTCTAAAATTGATTAAATTTTGTATTTCAGTTAGTTTTAAAGGCATGGTGCTTTCATATAATTTTTTAAAAATTCCATCATAGGGCGCTATTTCAAAGCGCCATTTGTTTTTTCAAAAAACGCCCTTAAAATTTTTTAAAAATTTAATTAAATTTTAAAAAATTTTCAAAATGCGTTTTAAATCTTTGTAAACATTAACAGAAAATTTTTAAACATTTTGGAATTCACTTTTTTCGCAAATAAAGCCAATGGCAAATAATTTTTTAAAATTTGATTAATTTTGTGCCCCAAAATAAATTAGTTTTGATGATTTCAAATTAAAATGTTGAAATATTGATTTTGCAAATTGCCAATTTTCGGCGCATCGATTTTCACGCGTTTTAAAATCATAATTTTTGACGCCATCTGTGGGCAGTTTTAAAAATTTAAATATTTTTTTGGTGTCAAAATGCACGATGCATTGATAATTTTCAATTCTTTACGAGGTGTCAATTCAACTTTACTTGAACAAAAACAAATTTTCATTCATTAAACTCTTCAATCAAAAAATCAAAGAAAAAAAGACGTAAAGCAAAAGAGGAAGTAACATAAAATTTCATAATATTTCTCCGCAAATAAATCGCAAAACCCATCATTAAAATTGGTTCCCAATATTGCAAAACAAACAAGGTGCTTGCTTGCTACCTTCTTGCATCCATCCTTCCTCAAATCATTGATCTTTTGATAAAACGTCGTTCTTTGGTGTGATTCTCTTCACTTTTCTTCTTTTTTTACCTGAAAAAGTTCACACAATCCGTGTTTCAATCCATTCGCGAACAATTAACTCGTTTATTTAAAAAATTAAATTTATTCAAGTCATTTCACCCGAAAAATAGCCCAAAAACGTAACAAAGCGTGTGTGAGGTCCGCTATTATTTGAATAAATTGGGGAATAATCGAGACTTTTAATAAAAAAAATTACCCAAAAAACGAAAATTTTGTATTGAGAGTCGCAGCATGAACCAAATTCAAGCTTTAATCGATAAATAATCATTTCTAATTATTTTCAGGATAAAAACAGGAAGTCTAATTTTTTCTTTGAACGCCGAAAAAAGGGTAGTTTAACGGTTTTTGTGTCATTTTCTACCCGATAGCGTGTTGCTGAAGGTGTAAATTGATAAAAAATTAAAAAATTATTTTTTCTCACGTGATCCTTTCTGTCTTTAGAGAAAATAGAAAGTAGAAAAAAAACAATAAATGTCCTTTTCTTGATCTAATTTCAGTAGCAAAGCCTCAAGGATGTCTTTAATAACATGTTCCGTGCAACAATAAAACCGCATATGAGCTTATTAAGATGCAATTAGCCAACGCCAGACAATTTTTTATCTATTGTTGAACTTTTTTCTTTTTCGACTTTTGAGGATTTCGAGAGTATCATTAACGGAATTTTATAACAATAAATCAAACAAAATTGAGGAAATCAAAATAATGTCAAAACAAGATTTTTTTAGAGTAAAAAGTAAAAAAAAATCTATTGTTGATCATCAAATTCAAGGATCAAAAAGGATATAAAAATATGACTAATTAGGGAGGTGAGTTATTTTTTTTATTGAAAAATTTAGAAAAAAATTGTCTTTTGTTAATTTTTTTATCTGGAGTCGACTCGTCATCTCTATTGAAAAAATCTTAAAATTTTAAAAAATTATTTTTTTTTTATAAAATAATTTCTCATTTAATTTAATTAATTTAAAATTAAATTATATAAAAATTAATTATTTAAAAATAAATTAAAATAATTAACTAAATATTAATTTTAAAAATCTAAAAAAAAATTAAAAAAAATAAAATTTTATGAAAATTCAAGAAAATTAAGAAAATAATTTTATTTTTAAATTAAACTAAATTAAAATTAATTATTTAAAAAAATTTAAAAAAATCTAAAAAAATTAAAAATGAAAATTAAAAGTAAAATAAAATGAGGCAAATTATTAAATATTGTATTTTTTTTATAATTTATTTTTTATTAATAAAAAAATTGTCTTTTGTAAATTTTTTTAACAGAAGTGATTTCTTCTTAAAATTTTTTAAAAATTTAAAATTTGTAATAAAAAAATATTTAATAAATTTGTATTAAAAGTTGCTCTAAAATTTGGAATTTGTATAAAAAATTATTAAAAAATAATAAAATTTGTAAAATATTTATTTTAAGTTAAAATTAAACTAAAAAAATTTTTTAAGTCAAAAATTAGTACAAATGTTTTAAAAAAATTTTTTTAACGAAAAAATATAAAATTTGATTTGCAACAAAATTTCTAATCTAATCTAAACTTTACTTTAACAAACTCACAAACCACAGGAGAAAGAAAGAAATTAATTTTTATACATTTTTTTGTTGATTCTTTTCAGATTCACACACAAAAAACCCCAAACAAAAAAACATAATAAAATTATAAATCAAAAAAAAGGAATAAAAACAGAAAAGGAAACCAAAAACTTGTAATAATAATTTGTTACGTCTTTTGTGTAAAAGTATTCACGATCGAGGATAAAGAAGGACGAACCTCTTGATGCAATTCTATTAGTTCTTGTTCAAAATAAAAAAAAAACTATTCCGCCGTGGTAAGTCAAAAAAAAAAAAATTTATTGGAAAAAAATTGAAATATTTACCCTTGTTTATCGTAGGTTGGTTCAAGGCGGAACAGCGAGCGAAGAAAAAAAAAGTCCGACATCAAATCCGACGAAAAACCAGAAATAAATTAGATTCGCTTATAATTCGATAAATAATGAGGAAGAAATTTGTGTGCCTTACGAATGATGGATCGTCAAGAGGGCGGACGAACATTTAACTCCGTTTCTGAGAAAATAAAAAAAAATCGTTACAAAATCTGACGAAAATGCAAGTAGACATTATCCAGACACCGAAAATCATCGCCAGAAGTCACTTCTTGTCAAATGTACTCCAAAAATATGCAACAAGGTAGCTCGATAATTTCCACGAAGATGCTGCCGAAGTCTCATTATCATAAATTTCGTGTGTCTCAAATTAGTTCGCGTGCCAAGTTCATTCATATTTTTGTTTTTTTTCGTTAGCTACCAACAAAAAATGCATAAATTTGAAGCCTAAACTCTGTGCAATTATGCGGTATCGTTTTTTGACGTAATTGCTCCTACGAGGCAAGCAGCAGCCGACGAAAAACAAAAATTTGACATCATCTGAGAACAACGTTGAATGGTGCTAAATAGGAGAAGAGAGACACAAGTGCGTGTTTGAGTTACAATGTTTTTAAAGGCGCAACTTCAAATTTTGCAATTACAGAAATTAACTTTTTTCTTTTTAGAATCACAGCCTGAAGCAACGTTTCTGCCAATATTTACCGAAATGCATCAAATTACGGATAATGAGAAAAATTACCTTCACTTTCAAACAAAAATCTCAAAATCGCAGAATTTTAATCCGAATCCCATTTATTTCAATTAACAAAAAAGTTCGGATGTGGCGAATTAGAGATGGTTTGAAGGCTTTTAACCCCCATGTAGAGAAAAAAACTCCATTTTTATATCAAAAGCGTGTTCATTTGTTGGATTAGTATAATTTGGTTGGTCCTGTTTGAAGAAAAAAAAAGTAACATAAGTTGCTGTAGTTTTAGATTAATAACAATAAAAATTAAAAACGAACCTTTGGCGTGTGCCAGATGGTATGGGCCATATTTATGATTGAACTTTTGATGCAAAAGTAGATGAATTCATGTGCTGAATCATATCATTTACCAACAACAACAATTTTTTTAGAGAAAGATCTATTTTTTGCGTTCTAACAAAGAAATTGAAGAGGAAACGACGACATATGACGAGAAAGTATCGAGTTTGGTTTGGATTAATTGGTAAGTTTGAAGTTAGTCACGTGCGAGATTAATTTAAAGGTAAATTTGGATTGAATTTGGTAAGTAAATAGAATTATTTTGAAAAATTATTTATTTAAAAAAAATATTATTTATTTTATTTTATTTAATTTTTTTTATTTTTACTTTTATTTATTTTTTTTTTTTATTTATTTTAATATTTTATTTTTTTTTATTTTTTATTTTATTTTATTTATTTTTTAATTAATTTAATTATAATATTGAAAAATTATTTAAATTTTCATTTTTATTTATTTAATTTTATTATTAAATTTTTTTTATTTTATTTAAAAATTATTTTTTGAATTCATTTTTTTTTTATTATTTATTATTTTAAGATTTTTTAAAATTTTTTATTAATTTTATTTTTTATTTTTCTTTTATTTAATTTTATATTTTTAAAATTATTTAATTTTCGTATTTTTTTTTTAAATATTTAAAATTATCTTTTAATTAATTTTTTACTTTATTTTTTTTTCTGAATAAAAAATTAATCAATTCAATATTTATACAAAAGAAAATAATGGCGAAAAATCTTAAAACAGATGAACAAAAAATGAAAGTCAATAAATTTTTTTTTAAATAAATATCAATTAGAAATTTTGTAAAAAAAAATTTAAATAAAATTTGAAATTTAATTAAATTAAAATAATAAAAAATTAAAAAAAAAAAAATTAATAATTAATTAAATAATTAATTGAAATAAATTAATAATTTAATTAAAATTGAAGAAAAAAAATTTTTCTCTTCCTGAAAGTCAAAAGTTCATTAAAGTCATGTCCTCGTTCATTGACATTATTTATAAATTATAAAAAAAAATGAAATCCACAAAAAAATCTAAAAATAAGGCGTTAATTAAACACACCCAATTAATTCCTTAATTTCCCAATAAAAAAAATCCATCGTAAATGCAACAAATTTGCTACTTATTATCTCGAATAAGTAAATTATTAATAGCGTGTTGCCAAAAAAGCAAATCGAAATTGAGTTTCAAGTAAGTTTTAAACAATTTTCAAGAAGACGACTGATCCATATTAACCAAATGCCGTAAATAAAGACTTGTAACATCATACGGAGCAAATTGTTTGAATGAACATGAACTTGTTGCAAGTATTATTTGTATTATGTTTAACCCCTTTATTTATTTCTTTTTTTATATTTCGAGCGTAATTGAACAGAAAAGGGTCATTTTTTCATGTTTCGAAAAAAAAAGATTAAAAGTTCTGAAGAAACAATTTTTACAACAAGTGAAGTTGATTCCTAGAAGACAACAAAATATCCAAAAATTGATGATAGATCGTTAAAAGACGACACACTTTACTTTTTTTCAACATATGGCTCCGATGCATGACAAAGAAAATACGAAGACAGTGTTGATGCACTTGAGTGACTGACCAATAAAATTAATGCCCGATGCCTATTAATTTATTATAATTCATAAAATATGGAGAGAAGTGTGGATGGCACGTGGTTCAAAATTTTCATGTAAATTTTTATTATTGAATTTTATTAAAAATTTCTATTTTCGGATTTTTTTTTATTTCGAATTTTTCGCCATTATTTTTTGTATGAATTTCTAATTACTTGAAGGAAGAGAAAATTTTATTTTTTAATTTTTATTAATTTTTTAAATTTATTTTTAATTTTAACTTTATTCATAAATTTAATTAATTTGTTTAATTTTTGATTTAATTAAATTTTCTTAATTTTTTGAATGCCTTCAGAAATAAAAATAAATAAAGTAAAAAATTAATTAAAAATTATTATAATGAATAAAAAATATTAATAAATTATTAAAAAAATTTAAATAATTAATAATAATTTTTAAAATAAATAATAAAATTAAGAAAAATTAATTAAAATTATTAAATTAAATTAATTAATCAATTAAATAAATAATAATTTTTAAAATAAATGATTAAATTTATTTATTTTTAAATTTTTGATTTTATTTCAAATTAAATTATAATATTATATTAAATTATATTTTAAAAATTGTAGGTTTCAATTATGAAAAAAAAATGACAAACAGGACCTCACGGAAGACATCTCCATGAAAAAATTGACCAAAATTTGACAGTTCATCCATCATTTTACGTAAGTCTTTAATTTTAACTTTTTTTTCTGCATGCAACAAGGCTCGAATTATTCTAATGTGATTTTTCTTTGTTTTTTTTTTTGTAACTTTGCATGTCTTCGTCATTTATTTAGATTGCTCGTTGTTAAAATGTAACAAAAAATAATCGATTATAAATAATGGATGTGGTTCTGTTTAGTATTTTTTTTTTGAAAATACAAAAAAATCGAGGAAACACACACACATGGAGAGAGAGAGGAACAGGACATAATATCCGTAGAACGAAGTGAGCTCGAGCCTTGAACGAACGAACAACTGACGTGTGCCAGATGGTGAGACACTTCGATATTTTTATTACTGCTGTTGTTTCGTGTTATTATAACATTTTTTTTGTCTGTTTTTCGTGCATTCATCGATCGATCGTACTTTCTAGTTAGATCAAATTATCAAAAGTCGCATAATTTTTATTTACCTGATCGCTGACCTTTTCATCAAAAAAAAACGGAACGTTACCAAGAAATGAAGTTAATCAAGAACGGCGCAAAAAACAGGGCAGAACATGTTGTCAATCATTTCATCAACATCTCGGATTTCGGTCTTGTTAAAAGGTTTTTAGTAAAACAAATACGTAAAACGCTTTGAACTTTTAACGCCTTGCATCATCGGTCAAATTTTCAGGGGATGTGCAAGAAACTGCAAAATATTATTTTTTTTATCTTTTCATCAAAAAGGAAAAAAAATAAAAGAAGACGAAAAAAATGATCTTTGGCTAATTTACGGATTATGCCAAATTAATGTTTTGAGAAATGTTTGACAGGAGTTTAGAGATGCTCATTTGTTGTTATATGCCTTATGGTACATTAGCGCCAACATTACGGTAATTAGGCATTTTTGAAAATTCAGTAGTTTTTAAATGCTTCATGTTCTTTTTAAGTCATCAATCTCCTGAAAAATATGAAATGCTCAGTTTATTTCTTGAAAAGTTGTTTAGAGACGTTTTTTGTGAAAAATTGTAATTTTTAAAATATATTATGTTTTTCTAAAATTTCATGCTTTTAAGGAATTTAATTTTTAATAAAAAAAAGTCTTTCTTTTGATGATAAATTTTTGAAAAATTTTATTTTTAATTTAAAATTGAATTTTTATTAAAATTTTTAATTTATTAAAATTATTTTTTTTAATAAATATTTTTTTTAGTTTAATTAAATTAAATTATTTTTAAAAAAATAATTTTTTTTTCACAAAATATCTTAATGATTTTTTTTTTCATAAATTAATTTTTATTTTTAATTTTTTAAATATTATTTTAATTTTTTCACAAAACATATTAAAATTTAATTTTATAATATATTTTTTAAATTTTTTTATTTAAATTATTTATTATTTATTTATTTTATTTTAAATTAATAAATTTGTTTTTTTAGTTTAATTTAATAAATTTTTAAATTATTTTAATTCAATTAATTTTTTTTTTTAATTTTTTGTTCACAGATTTTTTTTTAAATTATTAATTATTTTTTTTTTTTTTTTGTTAAATAAGCTTTAAAGACAAAAGGTTTTTTTTATATAAAAGTTAATAACATATTAGAGAAAAACAATAAAATTAACTAAAATATTAACCTTAAAAATGATCAAAAGGCAAAAATACAAAATTGCCTCAAAATTATCCTAAAAACATCATTAATTTTAATGTTTTCTATCAATTTTAGGTAAAAAAGTTAAAAGCTTACTTCGGATAAAATGGAATCACGCTTATTAAGGACAACAACAATCTCTCTTGAAAAAACGGATCCTTTATTATTATAACGTAACTGTATCAATTTTTTTCATAATCTTTCTAATAATGCATTATTATAAAATTCTTTCATCAAAAAATTGTAACCTTGAAAAAAAAAATTTTTTTATGAACTCTTCACGAAATTGATACAATCAGTTAACGGTTTAATTGTAAATATTTACCTAACTCAGATTTTTTTCTGTTCCTCATAAATTAATGAGGATGTCTAACGGGATTGCGTGCAAGGAATAAATCAGGATGTGCTCGATTTGCTTTAATTTGCTCAATAAATTGTTAGAAAATGTTTGTTTTTCGATGATCTTCTCATAAAATATTTTATCAAAAACTTTTTTTTTTTGAGTTTCATGATAATTAAGGTCGTTCACGATAAATTGGTCAATCGCGTGACAACTTTTTTGACTTTTTGAAAGGCGCTAAAGGAGACATAAACGTTGCTGATTATTTACACATGATTAATTTTTATTATATTTTATCGTTTTTTTTAAGCCACACACAATTATTTTGTTGCCCACACATTGTAAACAATTTTCATTCAGAGGTCATTGTGAGGATTTGTTGTTTCTCGTAAAAGAATTTTTACTTAAGCTTAATTTAAAAATTAATTTTAAATAAAATTTATAAATTAATTTTATTTAATAAAAAAAATATTAATTAATTATTTTAAAATTAATTTTTAATTTAAATTAATTAATTAAATTTTTTAATTATTTTTTTTATTAATTTTATTTTTTTATTAAATAATTTTTTTAAAAAAATATTTATGAAAAAAAATTATTAATTAATTATTTATAAATAATTTTAAAATTTAATTAATTATTTTATTTTTTTTAATTAAAAATAATTATTTAAAAAATTTAAAAAAATTATTAATTGAATTATTTTAAAAAATTTATTTAAAAAATAATTAAAATTAAATTTTTAAATTATAAAAAAATTAAAATTAATTTTTTTTTAAAATTCAAATTAATTAAAAAAAAAATAATTAAAGAAAATTATTAATTAATTAATTATTTAAAAATTAATTTAAATTAAATAATAAATTTTTCATTTATTTTTTTCAATGTAGGTATTAATTATTTATTTTTTCAATATCCTAAAAACCTGAAAAATAAGTAAAAATGTAAATTATTTAAAATTTTCTTTTATATCTCATCAGTTTTTTAACTTGCGAAACACAAATTTTTCCCAATATGCAAAAGAAACGATTTGCAAAGAAACAGTAACATCGACGAAGACAAGGAACAGGAATTAAACTAAATGAAAGAGGACAGCTTATATCAAAATATAGTGACCACACATAATTTTGTGTAAGTTTTTGATTCATCTTTTTCGTTTTTTGCGCACCGATGAATTAGATCCGACTTACCTGACGTCAAAGATCTTTCCCTCGAGATACGTTTGCGGATCTTTTCTCTTTTCAAAAATTGGCGCCAGATGCTGAAATTGATATGTGCAATGGTCATCGTGCAAGTCCAAATATTTACTATTTACGATCTCCCGAATGACGAAGGAGTTTCTAATTCCCTTAAATTATTGCACTTTTTTTGATTGTCTTAACTTTCTTCAATTTGAGATTTAGATTTGATGCGTGATGGTCAAGGGGCGTTTTTCGATCTCTTTTAGTCTCTTTCGTTAGAGAAGCACTCGAGAAATTGTTGAAAGAATATTTTTATTTGTTATTTGTTCTATTTCTGAATTATGTTTCTTTAACAGTAACATCTTAAATAACAAACCTCTTGAATTAGGTACCTGCCAAATATTTACTTTTTTTTTTTTGAAACAACTTGAGGCACTTTTAAACTTTCTTGTAGAAATAAAAAGAAGAAAGACAAGTGTATGAATTTTTTTTTGTAGTTCAAGTTTAATTTAATAAGGTTCATACGACAACCACTCGATCAAAAAAAATTTTTTTTTTTTTTTTTTTGAACGATGATGGATTTCAGTAATTTGATATGAAAAGATCGTTACGAAGACATAAAAACGGTGCAAAACTCGTCTGATGAAGCAGTCGATCAAATATTGATCGGATCCCTTGTTAATTTTTCTTTTCCGAGTAAATGAGTGTAATCTACCAAAAATTATTTAAATTTTTCATGATTTTTTAACAAAAGCGCATTTACGAATTTTTAATGAATTTCATTAATTAAATTTTAAATTAATTTAAAAATTTAATTTTTTTATTTTTTTTTTTAATTTTAAGTTAAAATATGAATTTTGAAATTTCAACAATAATTCTAAAAAAAAAATTAAAATTTTAAAAATAAATTTTTAAATATTTTTAAAAAAATAAATTTTTAAATATGTATTTTTTTAAAAATTAATTTTTAAAATAGTTAAAAAAAATTTAAAATACAAATTTTGCACATTTTCGTACTCCTCTTCAAATTTTTATGAAAATTTTTAAAAGTTTTGTAAGAATTTTTAGAACTTTAGTAAAAAAATTAATAAAATTTACTTTCCTTCGTTTTAGATTTGAAAATTTCACAGACAGACATCCAAAACGGAGCAATTTCAACGAATCCCTTCAAGTAGTGAATTCCGTGAAGATCAAGGTTTACTGAAAGACAAGTGAAAAAGACGAACAAGACACACACACATATCGCACGAAACAAAACGCATTGACTCATCGATGATTTCGCATGCCAAGCCGATAATTTTTCCCAATTTTTTCAACGTTAATTCGTTTGCACTCAATTTAAATTCACTTAAAAATAGTTTTTTTGCGATGCTCTCGTAATTACCCTTTAATCGCCTGTCTAAAATCAAATTTGAACATTTTTTGCGCACACAAAAAAAAAAGAAAAACGCAAATAAGAGAGAAACGAACGAACGAACGAGTGAACAAACACACGTGAAGTATTAAAAATTTAAAGAGCAATTAACTTCTATTATCAAGAGAAAATCAAACATGTGAAGTTGGATGTTTGCACTCATATCGTCATATCTCTCTCTCACTGCACTGTTTACACTAAAAATTGTTACACACGGGGAAAATTTTTCGTTATTTGCACTGACCAAGCCGTATCTTTTCATTGCATCCTCGTATCATCATCGCAAGACAAATATTGAAATAATAATAAATTTCGATTTTTTTTTGTGTGTGAGCGCTTTTATTAATCGCTCAATCGACATTCATAATCGTATTATTTAATAAAATCGAATCCATTTCCCGTCGTCGCTTTTGTGTCCTCGGCATTTGTCAAATTCTCAAACGAGATTCTCGTTAATGCAAAAATAAATGAGAAAAATTAAGAGATACTTATCGGGCAGGAAGTCCCTCAATTAATAATTTTTTTAAGGGAAAAAAAAAATCTGCAGTAGCTGAGAGACTTTTTGGTAGCAGAAGCAGCATAAAAAATTTTTTGAGTTATGAGTTTGGGTGCAAAAATTGAAAAAAAAGAGAACGAAGATGAAAAAAAAATTGTTAAAAAGAAGCAGTTTGAGGTCATTTATCAAATCAATATGAATAAATGTCTTACTCAAATAATATTTTGTAAGGATGACCCGAAAAAAGGGACACAAAATCATAAAAAGAGACAAATATTGCATTTTTTATGTAAGGTAAGTTTTTTTCTTTAGAGAACGATGAGCATAAAAATGCATAACAAAAGTCTGTGAATTTGCATTTTTTGCAGATTGCAGTTTTTTTCAGACTTTAAAGTGAATGAAATTGGAAGCAAAAGGAACGTAAAGGTAAGTCAGAACTCTTTTTTAATTTGGGGTGAAAAAGATTTTGAATAAAACCCATCTTCAAAACAAAGCACATCTAGCTTCTCATGAAATCGTTTAAATTTTGTCTTATTATTTGGGGTGAAAAAGCTATTGATAGATGACTGCCGGCATAAAAACCATCTTCAAAACAAAACACATCTATAAAAAATCTCTGATCCAGCAAACTCACTTTCACAATGTCTCAGTTCAAAGAAGCGCTCGTGTCTCAAATTTCTTGTCGGTTAATGGCGTATCATTTTGGCTCGGAGCTCAGGAAACTTAATGTTCTCGCGTAACAAGTTAAAAGCGAATATTACTTCAGCGAGTGTCCTACGATCTTCCAAAGAAGGCAAGTTTATGAGGGCCAACCTTGCATGGTAGTTGAATTGATTCGATCTTTTGTGCGTCTCGTTTTGTAGAAGAATTCCAGATAATGCTCGCATATTCGATAATCGAGCGGAGAAGAGAACAGTAACTGTCAAAGGTAAGTTTTAAACAAATATTTCAATTAATTCAAACCAAGCAAAAATTTTATAACTATACTTACTGCCCGATTTTCTTCCTCCTAAAATTTTGAAGATCTATGAAATTCAAAAAATATATAATTTTGTCTAAAACTCCTCTCAATATCTTATGACCTCATGTCGATCCAAAAAGTTCATTCCCATTGTTGACATTATCAAGTTGCTTGTCAGTAAAATTGATCAATTAATCCGTAAACGAGACTCCTACTTCTTCTCCTTTTTTACTTCACTTTCTTGAAACACTACAAAAAAAACAATAATAAATATTTAAATAAGTTAAATAATACAAATAAATAATATTTCTTTAATACAAAAACATACAAAAAAATAAGAAATTATGCGAAACCGACAACCTGTGAGCAATAACTCAGAATATTTTATTAGCTTTTTTGACAAAAATGACGTTCGGCACCCGTCCTCTTATTCATATCATACTACTTTACATTTCAAAACAATTGTTACATTTTAAATCAATTGTTTAAAAAAAAAACAAATAAAAAATGACAAAAATGCTATTTAGGCGAAAATTAGAGCCTAATGTGTGGTCTTTCTTCAGAGATGATGAAGCCTCATCATGAACATTTATTTCCCCTCTTTTTTGTTTCATTTTTCTTAATTTATTTTAAAGAAAAAAAGGTAATTTTCTGTTCTTCAACATGATATAGTTGCGTATAAGAAATACAAAAAATGAGATAAATTGAACGGAAGTTAAACATTGTTGAGTAAATTAATTGGAAATCCTGCAATAATTTCGACCGATTTTTTGCAAAAAAAAATTTTTTAATTTTTTTCGATGTTACGTAAAAAAAAGTGACCACAGTACAAAACTTTTTTCCCACAAAAGGAGGAAAACCCCTTTTTTGTTGTTTGTTCCTGCCGAAGAAGCAAAAAAAGTTTCAAAGTGTGTGGTAAAGGCGCCCACAAATTCAATAAACATTTGTATTTATTATTTTTATTGGAAATTGATTGCTCTGTAATACAATCCCTTTGAAATTCTTCTCTTTAAAGAATCAGTCAACTTGATCCGATTGCCTCGCATTCACGTCAAACATAAAAGAAGATCATTAACATCGCATTTTATTGTTAAAAAACACCCGAAATTTATGATTATTTGGTCCGAAAAAGGATACTTCTCTAATTTCTTCTTTTGAAAAAAATTTTCAAAATAAAGGAACAGATCAAGTGTTCTTCTATTGTTTGCCATGGAACGGACTTCCAACAGAGGTAAAAACAAAAATAAAGTCATAAATATCCTTAAATGTTTGCGTTTGTGTGTCGGTCTTTGATCCTGTTGTTTAGTTTACTCCTGTTACGGCTTTTGTGTTGATTGAATCAAAGGTCCTGCTATTGTGCACCGAAGCTCATTATTTCTCCTTTTTATGACTATTGTTACGATATTAATCGAATTTATTACACAATTGTAATCGGGTAGGTAAATCAGTAACACGTGATTGAATTTCAAATGACTCCCGCGCCGTTTTTTTATCTTCTTCTTGAATATCATTTTGATTAAATTCCTTAATTAAAATTATTCGGAATTTAAAAATGATTAATTTTACCTTCGTTTTCGTTTAACTTCAAAGTTACAAGTTGAGTCACGATTGTGATCGCGCAAAAGAGAAGTACAAATCAATCACTATATAAAGCGAAATTACTTCACATGCAAACTTTTGTTTTTATTTTTCGTAAATAAAATGCGAATCGATGTGAACTATGTGCAAAAAAATCAACGAACTTTAAGAGAAAAGGATCCAAAAATTAACCAATTATGTGTCATTTTGTTTCAGTTTCTCCCTTTATTTGTCGATTGGAATGCAAATTTTTATCATTTAAGTTAAGTTGAACATTAAAAAGCGTGAGTAAAAGGAAATGAGAGATTACTACCCGAAAAAAAATTGACCTTTCGTGCGTTTAAGTGCGCGTCAAACGATGTAGTTAGAATTTTCGTGTTTTTTTGGAATGTAAGTAATGAGTTTGAATGATTTTTGGAAACTTAAGGAGCAACTACTGATAATGATTTTTTTTATTTTTAGGTTTAAATTGGAGCAATTTTAGAAGAAAATCAAATCAAGATGAGGATTCAGGATGTTGGTAAGTATAAAAAAAACTAACTGGATATCCTATCCATTAGACAATATGGGAAAATTTTTAACTTTTAAGAAGGCTTCATTTCATCAACTTAACGATTCTAAGTTCATTAAGTCGACATGACGAACATAAATATGGAAATACACAGGAGAAAATTCGGTTGGATCGAACATGACCTTCGCAAAGATCCTGAGGAAGTATGCAACAGGGCTCTTGTATATAACTCACAAAGAAGCCGCAGAAGATATCGCCCATAAAACATCTGACGAAGCTTCACACTCTCAGAAACCAACATCATCAGAAAGGGTGAGGGGCATATAACTAACCTCTGAGATCTGAAAGACTTAGCTTTAATTTTAGTGACAATTCCATCATAAACCATACCAAAATCTTCTTCATTTCCTTTCAAATCTATCGTAAAAAGTATCAAAAGACAAACTAATCGTCACTTCCAATCAAGTTATCTAAGCAATTACGATCGCGTGTTCAAATCGCCTTGATTTCCGAACAAATTACTTTCATTTGAATACAATCAACAACTATTTCAATGAGTTCAATGCTAATTGGCATAAATCCAAAAACAAATCACTTTCACTTATACTAAATACTTTACAAACACTTCTAAATTTCTCATGAAACCCATGTAAAAAAATCCCTTTTATTTAGTTTTGGTCAAGAAGTTACGAAACTCAGGTAGCAAGATTTTGATCGAAGAAAAAAAAATGTTATAAATGACACCTATTTATAATGTTGTTGCTGTAAAATAAGACAAAACAATAATTTGGGTGTAAAGTTATGAGCATAAATGTGTGAATTTCGTAGAAGAACCGTTTTAGAATCTGATATTTTAATCGGAAGCTCAGACTCTCTCAAATTTCCTTCCTAAAATGATGAATTTTTCTACAAATAACTTCCATAAAAACTGTCAAAAAACCTCAAAATATTTATGGTTTGCGAAAAAAAATCTATTTTTTTGCGTAACTTTGAGAAAAAAGAGGTTTAAACGTTTAATTACGCTTCATTTGACTTTCAAACCACCCAAATTTTAGATGTAAAATTATACTTTTTGTAGCCTCTTGAATGATGTACAAGGGAATTATGTAACCTGAGAATCGATGTTCGACATGATTTTATCAAACAAGTCACTTCTTTTAACAAAGCAACGACAATGACGACGAAGAACAAAAAAAAATTAAAGGTTTCTCGTCTACTTACCTCAACATCGAAAATCTTTTGTAATACTTGATATTTGGAGCAAAACTCTTTTGTTCGTTTTTTTTTTTGATTCTTCTTCTTCTTCGTTGTTTGCGTAAACTTGAACTTAAACCGATAAATAAGTGGTTTCTAATTGACCTGAGAGTAAAAATTAACGTTTTCGGTTAATTGTATATGTTTTTCATATCAAATCGTAATTTTTGGCTGTAAATCGAGTAAGTGCAAATGTAAGTAAGTGAGAAACTTTTTGTACATTACTCTGATATGGATGAGAAATTTTTTGTTTTTTTTTTTCGTTTCTTACCTGATCAATGTCCTCGTTGAGTGAGAGTTAAAATAAAAAAATTCTTGAAAAAAATATAAATTACGAGCTAAAAATTATCACTTTTTGACATCGACGAAAAAAATGTCAAGTGGCTTATAGGAGTGTGTTAAATCAACACTCAAGTCCCGAGAGAAGATCTTGAGAGATATCTATTATTAATATTACGAGGAAGCTCGCCACAGGTGAAGAAGGTAGCATGATGATGACACAAAAAAAAATATTTATTAAGGGTGATATTTTCATCAGGATCGTTTCTTTTTTTTAATTTTATTATAAATGATCGGATGACGAGAATAGATCGAAGTGAAGATTAAATCGTTTATTTTTCATTGTTCAAGCTTCATTGTTACGATACGATCAAAAAGATCAATTCCGACCGTGAGATGACGAACTAATCTGTGAAGACTACTGAAAAATTATACTTGAAAGTCATGGGTTTCAGGAAATGTTGAGCAGTGTGTTCTATGGATTCATATAAAAATGAGATACGATAAAAAAAAGTGATGAATAAATTATGAAGGAAGAAAAAAATACTTCCTGTCTTTCAGCGGGAGAAAGTTTAAAAAATCATTAGTTGGTTGGATTCTAAAGTTGTAAAAAAATAAGTAAAAGTTTTTTTTTTGAATTATTAGAATTTAGAAAAAAATATTATAAATTATTTTTATACATTTTTTTTATTTTTTTTGTCTTAATTTAATTTAATTAAAAAATAATATAAAATTAAAAAATATTTTTAATTATTTTTATAAATTTTTTAAATTTAATTTTTAAAAAATAATATAAAATGAAAAAATATTTTAAATAATTTTTTTACAATTTTTTAATTTTTTTAACATTTAAAAAAATTAAAGGAAATGAATTAAAATTAATAAAAAAAATAATTATTTATTAAATTAATTACTTTAATTGAATTAAAATTGAATTAAATTAATAAAATTTTTAAAAATAAAAAAAAATAATTTTTAAAAATTCAATAAAACAAATTTTTTCATAAAAATATTTTTATAGAATTTTTAATTTTTTTTTTTAATTTTGAAAATTTATTAATTTAATTTAAATTAAATTAATTAATTTAATAAATAATTATTTTTTTTTCATTAAATTAAAACAGAATTTAAAAATTTTTAAAATTAAAAATTCAAAAATTTTAAATTAAATTAATTAGAATTTTTAAATTTTTTTTCCTATTAATTTCTTCAATAAAACAAAGTCAATATTCTATAAATTTAATTAAAAGTGAAATTAAAATTCCTTACCATACAATGCCATTTTTTTTTCATTGTTAATTTATGTAAATTCTCGTTTCTTATCGACAATTCTGGAGAAATTTAGCAAATTTTTTTTGACAAAAACAACAATCTAAAAACTCGTTCATTACATAAAATTTTGTTTTAACATCAAATTTTATTTTAGAAATCGTATTCTATTCATTGTAAAGTCAACCTTTTAATAGTTAAGACCAAAAATGGTTCTTTTAAAATTTTTATTATTTTCGGCAATTGCCGTTTTACTTACCTTCGTGAATTGCCATCCTTCAAGCTCTTCACATCCCATCAACGAAGATCACATTATCCAAAAAATTAACGACATTTTTTTCAACGACACGGGAAATTTCACCGTTAAACCTCCCATTTCAACGACAACTCGTCGTCCCTTATTCGGTGAATCGGATTTCTTCGCGTTACTCGCAAATGCTCAAGATTTCGTCGCTCATCAAATAAATTGCGCGGAAAAATCCATGAACGATCTCGAGATCCGCGCGCGCGAAAGTTTGAATGTAACGGGCGTCGTTATGAATCAATTGGTTCACGATACGGAACGCGCTTTGCAAGAATTTCGCGCGCAAATTGAAGATGAAGCAAGAACAGCAAAAATGAGCGATTGCCTTGAATCGAGAAGTCACGTGCAAATTCTCGGGGTAATTAGCGATGCTCGAGATCAAATTCGCGAATGTGCGAGGATCGCAAATAACCAGATGAACAAACAGCTGAAAAAAGTTCTTGCGAATATTGAAGAAATTGCGCGGAAAATTTTGCAGTTGAAGAGGATTTCGAAATTTTGTTGGCGCGAACCTGGCATCGGTGAGAAGTTAAATTGTTTTCTCGTCAAAACACGGAAAGTAGGTCAAATATTGCATCGCATTGTTACAGTTTTTCGTGCGACAGTAGCAAGTACGGCGGAAAGCTTTGCCGTGAATGTACGACGAGCCTCCGTTTGCATGACGCAAATTTCGCATGAAGCCATTAGAGATGTGAATGCACTCATAACGGTAGGCAGGGAATGTGCGCAAGCCAATTCAATTGCTCCCGTAATTGATATACGGGCGCAGCAGCACGCAGAAGGCATGGATTTTGACGATGACTTTGATGATGATGAAAAGGTGTCAGAAGTTGCGGCAACAACAACGAAAAAATTGCTGGAATTGATTGATGATGACGACGAGAAAGAAGAAAGCAAGAATAAAATTGAATGAACAAAGATTGCATGTCGTTTAAATCGTCTGATCGCGTGCCTTAATGCAGTCAAAGCTAATTGATAATCGGTTTCGTTTAATAATAAAGAGCTTTCTTTGACGAGGTTTCTGTGAAGAAATTAAGAAATTCTTGTAAATAACATATTAAATTATTACTTTTTTTTATAAATATTTGATAAATTTACACTTACATACAACAATAAGAAGGCATTTTATTACAAAGTACAGGGAAGTGATCGATTTTTATGGCGATTCTTGACTAGAAACGTTCAATTTTTGGCTTTTTAACTGATATTTTGTGAAAAAATTAATTTTTTAATTTTATTAAATTTTAAAGAAATTTTCATTTAATTTTTTTTTCACAAAATATCAGTTTGAAGCTTCATATTTGAATAAGTTCATAAAATTATTGACAGTTTTTTAAAAGAAAATTTTCTTAAAAATATTTTTTCTTTTAAATAATTTTTTTTTTTTTCATTAAAAATATTTTTTTAGAAAATTTGCTAATTGGTATTAAAATTATTAAAAATAAATTAAAATTATTTTTAAATTAAAAAAATATGAAAAAAAATTTTTTTTTCAAAATTTCTCAAAAAATAAAACAATATTTTTTATTTAAAATAAGACTTCAAAATGAAAGCTGTCAAATTTTTTTATTTTTATTTTTTTGGAAATTTAAAAAAAAATTTTTTTTTATTTTAAAAAATTAAATATATCTTAAATACTTCTTTAAAGTTAAAATTAAAAAAAAAATAATTATAAAATTTAATCAAAAAATAGAAAAAAAATCATTTTGACGTATGACAGCTGTCAATTTTTTTTGTTTTTTCGAAATATTGAAAAAAAAATTTTGAAAATTTTTTTTTTCTTTAAAGTTAAAATTTTTTGAAAAAAAAAAAATAATTATAAAATTTCATGAAAAAATAAAAAAAAATAATTTTGACATATGACAGCTGTCATTTTTTTATTTTTTTTTATATTTGGAAATTTTTTTTTTATTTTTGTTTTTTTTTAAAAACAAATGTAAGGTAAGGTAAAAATAATTTTTTAATTTTTCATGAAATTTTATAAATAATTTTTTTTTAAATTTTAACTTTAAAGATGTATTTAAGAAATACTTAATTTAAAAAAAATAAAAATAGGTACAAAAAAAATCTCTTTTAAATTTCCAAAATAAAAAAAAATATATTTGACAGCTGTCATACGTAATTTTTTTTTTTTTATTTTTTTATGAAATTTTTTAAATAACTTTTTTTTAAATCAATTTTTTTTATTTTTTGAAAATTTTGAAAAAAAAATTTTTTTTTGGTTTTTGTTAAATTTAGTATTTTTGAATACTTCTTTAAAGTTAAAAAAAAAATATAAAATTTCAAGAAAAAATAAAAAAAAAATTTTAACGTTTGACAGATTTCAATTTTTTTTTCTGAAGTTTTGTATTTAAAACGAGCTTTTGATTATTTTCTTTCATTTTTTTGAATAAATTTCTCGTTTAAACTTTGAATTAAAAAAAATAAAATTTGATAATTTAAAAAAAAAATTGCTGTCAAAAATTTTCGTAAAATTATATTTAAAAAAAATAAATAAAGTTTTAAAAATTAGAATTAAAATTTTTTAAAATAAATAAAAAAATAATTAAAATAATTTTTTTTTAATTCTTGTTAAAAAATATTTTTTTAATAAAAAATTATTTTTTCAAAAAAATATTTTTAAGTAAAATTTCAATCAATAACTGTCAAAATAATTTTACCAACTTCTTGCTTCAATAAAAAAAAAAGTTACAAAAAAGAGACACTTAACAACTATTTAGAGTTCTTTCGTTTATCATCTATATTAACGAGCAGTCCCAAACTCCTCGATTTCTTCAACTTTTCTCTATTCGGTCTGAAAATCCTGCTCAAAATGTGCGAACTAACGGATTTCGTGACATTACTTCCTTCGTTCAAGCTACTTCGACTACTTGTGCTCGTAACTTCCGCTTTTGTGCTTTCTCCCGTAATATCTGCTTTCAAGCTTTGTCGACACAGCGCCGTTATGGCTCCTTCTCTCACAGGCAGCTCCTTACTATTCTTCCGCAACTTGATTTGACGAAATTTCGAAGCAAGTCCCGACAAATTGAATCGACTTCCGGCATTGCTTGACGTCCCAGCGAACGAGGAACTTTGCAACGGGCTACTATGACGATCGACTGACGTTGTTTCGCTCGGCATTTCGTGACTTTTGCTCTTTCGGATGAAAGATTCGTCAATACTGCTACAAGTCGCGGTGCTTATTTGACTTAAACGGTTCAGGGCTTTGTCAATTGGCTCGTCGTCAGTTGTTGAAGAGACATTTGGGAGCAAAATTGACATTTGAAGGAACTCTTCTTTGGCTTTTCTGAGTTTTTCCGCACGTTGAGTCAACGGGGATTTCGGAGGTTTGTCCGAAACAATGTCCGGCGACACAGAAATGCTCGTTTGAAATGCGGGACGTTGCTCGTGATGGGCTTTTCTCGTGATTTTGGGCGCCGAGTTGGGATCTTCGAACAAAGAAATGCTTCGAGCGTACGTTTCTTTGGGGATTTTTCGAACGGCGCCTTTTGTGGATGCATCTTTTTGACGTTGTTCAAGCCAACTTTTCTCAACGTCGTCAGCTAACTTGCAAATGTCATCACAAACGGTCTTCTGTGCTTCCAGATCTTTAATTAGCTTCTTTTTTAACGTATCGTAGGACAGCACGGTGTCGTAATAATCATCAAAAGTCTCTTTGGCATCGAAAAACGCTTCACTTGACAGCTCTTTGCTGCTTGAACTGTTCTCCAACTTTTTTCCCGTCGCTTCTTCATCGATTTCCTTCGAACTTTGGGACTTTTTGATCGAACGAAGACTCGGCACGGGCGATGAAATTTGTTTTTTGACACTTCCCGCACTATTTGACTTGCTTAACGTGCCTTCTTGGAACACCGCAGCTTGTTTTTGAACTCTTCGATCGAAAACGGGCGATTGCCATGGCGAGTTTTTCGTTTCAGGAGACTTGCTTGTGTCTGAATTTAACGAATTGTTGTATTTTGAGATCATGAGACGAATGTTTGGAGCCATTTCCTTCGTGCTAACGCGTCGTTGTTCTCGCGGCGATTGCGGTAACGGAGGTTTTTTCACATTTTCTTCAACTTCGATGCCCTTAACTTCCGTTATTTCGCCCGTTGAGTCACTTTTCACGGGAGAAAATATTTTTCTCTTCGTTTTGATCAACACAGAAGCCGTTAACGGAGCTGAAATTACATCTTCCTTCGAATCTGGAATTAGTTCGACATGTCCTTCCTTCGACGGGGTCGTCGTAAAATCGTAACGAACTTCCGTTTCGTTCGCCAAAGTCGGTTTCAGCTTCACAACGTACACAACATCGTCGTTTTGGGCATCAACAGGACTCGAAATTGTTGCTTCATCAGCTTTTTTGTTGCATTTGCTCGTTTTTCGCTTGACTTTTCGCGGTGCTTCGAGTACAATGTTCATGGCTTCGTCTTCGCTGCTTGCACTTTCCTCCGTTTTGCTGTTTTGACGCGAGCCCATGCGTCGTAAACGAACTTTGCGACGTGATCCCGTGCTTAAATTCCGTTCTAATTTGTGACGATTGTCCTTCGTTTCGCTTTCCAACGAGGAACTTTGCGGTTGAGACGTGCCCGAATCCAAATCTCGATCCGAACTCTTTCGTTGCTCGCTGAATTTGATCTCGGTACAGACGTAAGTTGGCGTTACGGAGACCAAAGCTTTACTTTTGGCATCTAACTCGACTGTACTGATGGCATGGGCGCCATAAACGGGCGTTACGCTCAATTGGGGGATGCGTTTTTGACGTTTTAGCTCGAAAGCGGCTTTGGGAGGAGATGATTTTCGTTCTAAAATGAAAAAAAAAAATTTTTTTAAATTAAAAATTTAAAAAAAAAATCAATTTTTTTACCTTTTTGTAAGTAAACTTTATCCAAAATCTCCCGCAAAGAGTTGAAACGTTCGTTAATCGCATTAATTTTCGGTTCAACTTCCCTCCGCTCATCGATATTTTCCATCAAATCGTTCAGCTGCAACGAAAAATGCACAAAAAAAATTCGACATGTCACACAAGGCATCAAACAAACACAAAAAATCGACGAAAACATGCAATTTTCGTTAGAAAAGCGCGAAAAATCCGTTAGTCACGCACTCACCAAACGAATAATCTCGTACGAAAGCTGCTTAATGAGAGGCAAGGGAACTGTCCGTTGTGCCATGAAGACGCTCATCTTGGGCAAACAGTCGATTAGCGCTTGTAAACTTTGTCTCATCTGTTTGATATCAAGTTTGATTACTATTTCGTTGCATTTGACACTCAAAAAACTAACTGATTTTACCGCTTCGATTGTTAACTGGATGCTGAAAAAGTCTTCGTCTTGTCTGAAAATGTAAAAATTTTAGTTTTGAGTTGAATTTGGAGGGAAAAAGAACAAACCCGATGTAGGCTTCGTCACTTGAAACGCCCGCTGACTTCAAGGGGCTTGAGAGATATTCCATTTCTTCTTCGACTTCGACAATTACTGCTTCGGGTTCTTCGTCATCGGCAACGTGTGAGCTCTAAAATAAAAAAAATATATTTTTAAGATTTTGGTATGAATTTTTAAAATTAATTTTTCAAAAAATTTATTTTTCTTTATAAAAAAAATTTTTTGAAAGAAAATTTTTTTAAATAAATTTTTGTAAAATTTATAAAAAAAAAAACAATTTAATAAAATAAAAAAAAATTAAATAATTTACATTTAAATTAGAAAAAAATATTTTTCAAATAAAATTTTGATTAAATAAATTTTATTAATTTATAGAAAAATAATTTTAAAAAATTAATACAATTTTTATTTAAATAAATTTATTTATTTTGCTTTATTTTTTATTATTTTTTTTTTAAGAAAATTTGTAAAATTTTTAATTTTTTTAATATATTTTTCATAATTATTTTTAAAAAAAAAAAATTAATTTAAATTAAACTCGACTTGTCGTTTTGAAAAATTTTTTAAATTTTTTTTTTTCTCTTGAAGTTTCAAAACTATGTTTTTTGGCAGTTTTAAGTTATAAAATGATTAAAAATGATAAATTAGAGCCTTCTGATAAATTTTTATCCATTCGGAGCAAGATTTGACAAAAATTGCTTTGACACAGTTTTTGACACAGTTTTTGACACAGTTTTTCTCTTGATTTAGTTTTTAAAACAAAACTATGTCAAAGAAAAAAAAATTTTTCAGTTTCAATTTTTTGGCAGTTTTAAGTTATAAAATGATTAAAAATGATAAATTAGAGC
Source organism: Culicoides brevitarsis (assembly GCF_036172545.1). NCBI lineage: Eukaryota > Metazoa > Arthropoda > Insecta > Diptera > Ceratopogonidae > Culicoides > Culicoides brevitarsis. Next base: position 2,727,839 of record NC_087087.1, on the reverse strand, counting down.
CTTCTGATAAATTTTTATCCATTCGGAGCAAGATTTGACAAAAATTGCTTTGACACAGTTTTTGACATAGTTTTTGACACAGTTTTTCTCTTGATTTAGTTTTTAAAACAAAACTATATTTTTTCAGTTTCAATTTTTTGGCAGTTTTAAGTTATAAAATGATTAAAAATGATAAATTAGAGCCTTCTGATAAATTTTTATCCATTCGGAGCAAGATTTGACAAAAATTGCTTTGACACAGTTTTTGACATAGTTTTTGACACAGTTTTTCTCTTGATTTAGTTTTTAAAACAAAACTATGTCAAAGAAAAAAATTTTTTTCAGTTTCAATTTTTTGGCAGTTTTAAGTTGTAAAATGATTAAAAATGATAAATTAGAGCCTTCTGATAAATTTTTATCCATTCGGAGCAAGATTTGACAAAAATTGCTTTGACACAGTTTTTGACATAGTTTTTGACACAGTTTTTCTCTTGATTTAGTTTTTAAAACAAAACTATGTCAAAGAAAAAAATTTTTTTCAGTTTCAATTTTTTGGCAGTTTTAAGTTGAAAAATGATTAAAAATGATAAATTAGAGCCCTCTGATAAATTTTTATCCATTTGGAGCAAGATTTGACAAAAATTGCTTTGACACAGTTTTTGACACAGTTTTTGACACAGTTTTTCTCTTGATTTAGTTTTTAAAACAAAACTATGTCATAGAAAAAAATTTTTTTCAGTTTCAATTTTTTGGCAGTTTTAAGTTATAAAATGATTAAAAATGATAAATTAGAGCCTTCTGACAAATTTTTATCCATTTGGAGCAAGATTTGACAAAAATTGCTTTGACACAGTTTTTGACACAGTTTTTGACACAGTTTTTCTCTTGATTTAGTTTTCAAAACAAAACTATGTCAAAGGAAAAATTTTTTTTCAGTTTCAATTTTTTGGCAGTTTTAAGTTATAAAATGATTAAAAATGATAAATTAGAGCCCTCTGACAAATTTTTATCCATTCGGAGCAAGATTTGACAAAAATTGCTTTGACACAGTTTTTGACACAGTTTTTGACATAGTTTTTCTCTTGATTTAGTTTTTAAAACAAAACTATGTCAAAGAAAAAAAATTTTTCAGTTTCAATTTTTTGGCAGTTTTAAGTTGTAAAATGATTAAAAATGATAAATTAGAGCCTTCTGATAAATTTTTATCCATTTGGAGCAAGATTTGACAAAAATGGCTTTGACACAGTTTTTGAGTTTTTGACACAGTTTTTCTCTTGATTTAGTTTTCAAAACAAAACTATGTCAAAGAAAAAAAATTTTTTCAGTTTCAATTTTTTGGCAGTTTTAAGTTATAAAATGATTAAAAATGATAAATTAGAGCCCTCTGATAAATTTTTATCCATTCGGAGCAAGATTTGACAAAAATTGCTTTGACACAGTTTTTGACACAGTTTTTGACACAGTTTTTCTCTTGATTTAGTTTTTAAAACAAAACTATGTCAAAGAAAAAATTTTTTTTCAGTTTCAATTTTTTGGCAGTTTTAAGTTATAAAATGATTAAAAATGATAAATTAGAGCCTTCTGACAAATTTTTATCCATTTGGAGCAAGATTTGACAAAAATTGCTTTGACACAGTTTTTGACACAGTTTTTGACACAGTTTTTCTTCTGATTTAGTTTTTAAAACAAAACTATTTTTTTTTCAGTTTCAATTTTTTGGCATTTTGAGTTATAAAATGATTAAAAATGATAAATTAGAGCCCTCTGACAAATTTTTATCCATTTGGAGCAAGATTTGACAAAAATTGCTTTGACACAGTTTTTGACACAGTTTTTGACACAGTTTTTGACACAGTTTTTTTGCTCTTGATTTAGTTTTTAAAACAAAACTATGTCAAAGAAAAAAAATTTTTTCAGTTTCAATTTTTTGGCAGTTTTAAGTTATAAAATGATTAAAAATGATAAATTAGAGCCTTCTGACAAATTTTTATCCATTTGGAGCAAGATTTGACAAAAATTGCTTTGACACAGTTTTTGACACAGTTTTTGACACAGTTTTTGACATAGTTTTTCTCTTGATTTAGTTTTTAAAACAAAACTATGTCAAAGAAAAAAATTTTTTTCAGTTTCAATTTTTTGGCAGTTTTGAGTTATAAAATGATTAAAAATGATAAATTAGAGCCCTCTGACAAATTTTTATCCATTCGGAGCAAGATTTGACAAAAATTGCTTTGACACAGTTTTTGACACAGTTTTTGACACAAAACTATGTCAGATAAATTAGAGCCCTCTGACAAATTTTTAATTTGGAGCAAGATTTGACAAAAATTTTTGACACAGTTTTTGACATAGTTTTTCTCAATTTTTTGGCAGTTTTGAATAAAATGATTAAAAATGATAAATTAGAGCCCTCTGAAAATTTTTATCCATTTGGAGCAAGATTTGACAAAAATTGCTTTGACAAAGACACAGTTTTTGACACAGTTTTTGACACACATTTTGACAGTTTTTCTCTTGATTTAGTTTTTAAAACAAAACTATGTCAAAGAAAAAAAATTTTTTCAGTTTCAATTTTTTGGCAGTTTTAAGTTGTAAAATGATTAAAAATGATAAATTAGAGCCCTCTGACAAATTTTTATCCATTTGGAGCAAGATTTGACAAAAATTGCTTTGACACAGTTTTTGACACAGTAGTTTTTGACATAGTTTTTCTCTTGATTTAGTTTTTAAAACAAAACTATGTCAAAGAAAAAAAATTTTTTCAGTTTCAATTTTTTGGCAGTTTTAAGTTGTAAAATGATTAAAAATGATAAATTAGAGCCTTCTGATAAATTTTTATCCATTTGGAGCAAGATTTGACAAAAAAGCGTAGGTATATAACATCGAAACGCGGTTCTTTAGACGACTACTTTCTCTATTTTTTTTTTTAATAATTTTTTGGAATAAAAAAATTAAATTAAAAAAATTATTGACTTTACTTGACTTATAGAATTTATTTTTTTTAAATAATTTTAATATTTTTCTTAAACTTTTTTAATTTTTTTAAATTGTTATAATTTTTTTTTATTTATTTTTCTGATTTTTTTTTTATAAATATTTAATTTTGAGAATTTTTGGCACGTTTAAATTAAAATTCGATAGAATTTAAAGTCTTACCTTCCTCTCTGCTCTTGGAATTTGTTCCTTCAGATCATCCATGTCGTTCAGCGACAAACTCGACGGTTGATGCGAAATCGATGGATGCGAAACGTTCGGTGAAATGCTATCACATGAGAATGATCGTTGAATTGTAGGCGATTTTTCTCCTAAAAAAATATTTTTTTAAATTTTCATCAAAAAATCTTCAAATTTTTTCTTACTTTTAATCTCCTTAGCAACATCAGCTCCTGATTCGACGACAACAGGTTGATATCCGGGATGTAAAAGTGCAAAAGTTGACGATTCCGGACCAATTCCTCTCGCTTTTTCCCATTCGTACAATTTTCGCGTGAATTTCCGTGAAATGCCTTCGAATTTCAAGACGCCTTTTGTGGTTTGAACGACAATTTCCTTCTTTGGCGTCTCTGTTGTGACCAAAGCTTTAAGTTTTGATAAGCCTTCGTTCTTGTGACGCTCGATATCGTCGACGGTGCGTGATTTTTTGACAGCTCCATAGACACTTCCTGTTGTTTTCACGATTTGCTTCTTTAAACTGTTGCGTTTGAGACTATCGCCTGAAGTTGATGATTGTGTCGAATACGAAGGGACTTTGTTTGTGGCTTTTAGTTGCTTCCATTCACCTAAAAAATTAAAATTAAAATTAAAAAAAAAAATTGAATGAAATTTCATTAAAAAAGTTACAAAAATATATTTTTTTTTTGGTTTAAAAATTCAAAAAAAAATAAATAAAAAAATTTTTTTTTGGTTCAAAAATTTAAAATTTTTACCAAAAAATTTTTGTTTAGTTTAAAAATTCAAAATTTTTTAGAAAAAAATTTTTTGGTTCAAAAATTCAAAATTTTTAACAAAAAAAAAATTTTTTGGTTCAAAAATTCAAAATTTTTAAATAAAAATTTTTTTTTTGGTTCAAAAATTTAAAATTTTTAAATAAAAAATATTTTTTTCAGTTCAAAAATTTAAAATTTTTACCAAAAAAAAATTTTTTTTCTTCAAAAAATTAAAAATTTCGATAAAAACTCACTTAATTTCTTTTGGAATTCTTCCGGCAAATCCTTCGCATTCGGTAAAATCGCCAATCCTTGTCCTTGTAACTTTGTTTGTCCCGTTTTCCATCCTTCCCAATCGGGTTTTCCTTTCTTTTCGGGCTCTTTAACGGGCGAAACAGCAGGACTTGCCTCCTTAAAGCTTCCTTGTTGTCCCTTTTTCGTGCGCCATTCATCGAGTTTCTTCTTAAAATCCGCCGGCAAATCATCTTCAACCACAGGCCTCACTGCTGTCGCCTTAATATCATCTTTAAACAAATTATGAACGGGACTCGTACTCAAAACGGGCCTCAAACGATCCCATTCTGATTGTTTCGCCTCAAATTCACACTGAAGTTTTTTCTTCAATTCCGCATATTTGTTCTGAATTTCTTCGCGTTGCTTCAATAAACTCCGAGATTTATCCGAAAGACGTCTTTGGGGCGTACTTGATTCCGAATAATCGACACTTGAGGCTTCGCCGCTTTCTAAAAATTGAATTTTTGAGTAAAATTTTGTTAAAAAATTAAATTTTCTTACCGATATCCATGAAAAATTCAAAAGATTTCATCGGGCTGTTGGGCATCGAGAGCGTCGTTGGTCTCTGAACGAATTCTTTCGACGGCGATTGAAAATTTTCGAATAATTCAGCATCGCTTGTGTCTGTTTTCAGCTCCAACGGCGATGGAGGACCCATTTTACGATTATTTGGAGTGATATTTGTCAATAATTCCTTCAATGTTTCGCCTTCGGGAAGACTTTGGATCTCCGGGATGTGCTTATTTTTCCGAATTGGTCTCATCGGAGGGCGTGGCAAGTCATCTTGAAACGAAAAACCCGCGACAGAAGGCGAAAAACGACCTGAATCGATGCCGGGATTCGTTAAAGTGAACGTTGGCGTTGGATTTCTCACTCCGGGCGATGTTTGACTCGATGAAAAGGAGTCGTTTCGATCCATCTACGAAAAAAAATCTTTAAAAAAAAATACTTTTTTTTAAATTCGATGAAAATTACCTCATAAGCAGTACTTCCCAAATCCAAAGATTCGCAAGGACTCACATCACGACTTCCTTCGAGACTTATTTGGTTCGAAGTTGATGATCGAGAAACGGTTTTCATGGAAGATCGATGCGTTTTTACGATGCCTTTGACTTTGCTCCAAGCTGATTTTGGTTTTTGTTGCGTTTTTGAGACGTTTAAAGTTTGATCGCTGTCTAATGAACGACTTCGCTTGTCTTCCTGACTGTTTCGCTTTTGCAATGTTTTTGCGGGATCTGAAAAAATGAGGAGAAAATGTCAGAGGAATGAACTTTTTATTGGGAAATTTATGACAAAAACGCGTGTCATCCATTAAAGATGAGAGAAATGTTCGGTTTTTTACGCACTGAATCATTTTTTTAGTTTTTTTCTGAAGTTTTCAACGAACTTAGCAACGATTTTGAGGAAAAATTATCTAAAATTTTGAATTTATCAAGATGATTTAATTCTAAAGTACTTCGTCAAACAAATTTCTTTTTAAATTTTCAAAAAAAATTCTAAAAATTATATTTTTGTCAAATAATAAATAACGCCATCTATCGTCAAAAATTGAAAATTTCTTAAAAGAACCGAGATTATGATAATTTTTCTACTTTTTTGCTTATTTATCGAATATATTAAAATTTTAATTTTTTAAGAAAATAGTCGAAAAAAATTTAAAGAGACTTTTTTTAAAGCAATTTTCATATTTTATGAATTTTAACGCCATCTATCGTCAAAAAAAGAAAAATTTCTCAAAAGTATTGAAACTATTTTTTTTTTGTACTTTTTTGATTATTTATCGACTTTATATGACAAAAATATGAAAAATTTTAATTTTCTAAAAAAATTGTCGACAAAAATTTTAAAAGACTTTTATAAGAGCAACTTTTTTATATTTTATGAATTTTAATGCCATTATTGATTAACAAAATTAAAGTTTTTTCATAGAAAATTTCGAAAAATGTAAAATTTTGATCAGTTTTTGCTCTCAAATGGCAAAAACATTAAAATAATTTATTAAAAATTCTAAAAGTAAAGAATTTTCATGATTAAAGAAAAATAAAGCGACCTCTATCGTCAAAAATTTCTTAAAATTTATTTTATATTAGAAGATGTTCAAACTTTGAAAAAAAAAATGAAAAGAAAATCTTCTAAATGAAAAATTATAAAATTTTTGAAAATTTTGAAGTCAAAATTAATTTCTATTAAATCGATGAAATTTCTTATTAAAAGTCTCAATTGAAAAAAAAATAATATTTTTAAGAAATTAAATTTATTAATAAAAATTTTATTAAATTAATTAATTAAATTAAATTATTAATTAAAGAAATAATAAAAAAAAACAAATCTTTAAAAAATTTCCAAATTTGGAGATTATTTTAGATTTTTATAAAATTTAACGCCCTCTAACGGTAAAAATCTCTTCGAGTTCGTTGCTAAGTTCGTTCCTAACATCAGTTCATTTAATTTCAAATCATCTAAAAATCAAAATTTCGCTTTGAAATGTGAAAAAAATTCATTTAAAAAAATATTTTGATTGCTCGTCGTTTTTTTCACGCAATAATCTCTGACGTAAGGGGAAACCTTGTAGTTGTAGGCATAAATAAAATTTTACATATGCAAAAAAAAAAGAGTAAACTCTGTCATGTTTATCATCAATAATAAAAATACTACTGAATTTACTACAGAAACACCTACGAACGCGACTCGTCTCTGTGGATGTCTATTCACGAAAAATTAAAAAAAAAAGTCTAAAAATACGGCAAATCCGAAAATAAACAACACATTGCCACTGTACACTTTTCTTCTTTCATTCCGCGGACTGGCGCAATGCCCTACAATAATAGTAAGATAATTGCAATTAAACTACCTGCGTGTGCCTCAATCGCAGCGCGAAAAAGTTTATAATTAGACCTTGTTGCTAAAAATATCGCGCAGATTTTTTTCTAAAACGAATTTTTTTCAATGAATGAACTTTTATTTTTTTACCTTTTTTACTTTCCATTTCATCGCCAGAGCTGTCGGAGCTCAAATAGTCAGGGGATTGCCCGATGTCGCGTGACGATGAACTAATGACGGAGTCTCCGGAACTCGCTGCGGTGCAAGGAATTGAAGGAACACGCAAATAACGAGCAACTTCAGTATTCACGGGAGAAATTTCTTTGGTTTTTCCAACGAGCGTCGATGGAGGTTTTGACGAGGTTTGATGCATTTCATCGTTGTCGGGTAAAGCGTTTGCCTTTTCCCATTTAAATGCCGCTTTGACTTTGGTCCATTTGGAGACTTTTGGTTTGAAGTCGACGATGGCAGATTGACGACGAAGAGGATAATTGCGCGGGGAGTCGATGGAAATGTCTTCGGCGATGGCGCTTTTGCTTCGTTCACTAAAAAGGTAAGAGAAAATTTTTAGTTTTTTGAGGTTATGAAAGTTAGAAATTGATAAATTTTTTTTTTTTTTTGTTTTTAGAAATCCAAATTGTTAAAAAAATTATAAGAAGATCTAAATTTTTCAACTTTTCATCTAAATTTGTGGTTAGTTTGATCTTTCAATTTCTTAATTTAGTAAAATTTTCAACTTTTCATCTGAATTTGAGGTTAGATTAATTTTTCAAGATCTTAATTTCGTAAATTTTTCAACTTTTTGAGGTTAGTTTGATCTTTCAGGATCTTATTTTTTAATATTTTTTAACTTTTCATCTAAATTTGAGGTTAACTTGATCTTTTAAGATCTTATTTTTGTAAATTTTTCAACTTTCCATCTAAATTTGAGGTTAGTTTAATCTTTCAAGATCTTGTTTTTGTAAATTTTTCATCTTTTCATCTAAATTTGAGGTTAACTTGATCTTTCAAGATCTTGTTTTTGTAAATTTTTCATCTTTTCATCTAAATTTGAGGTTAACTTGATCTTTCAAGATCTTGTTTTTGTAAATTTTTCAACTTTTAATCCAAATTTGAAGTTAACTTGATCTTTCAAGATCTTGTTTTTGTAAATTTTTCAACTTTTAATCCAAATTTGAAGTTAACTTGATCTTTCAAGATCTTGTTTTTGTAAATTTTTCAACTTTTTATCGAAATTTGAAGTTAACTTGATCTTTCAAGATCTTGTTTTTGTAAATTTTTCAACTTTTTATCTAAATTTGAGGTTAGTTTGTTCTTTCAAGATCTTATTTTTGCAAATTTTTCAACTCTTCATCTAAATTTGAGGTTAGTTTGATCTTTTAAGATCTTAGTTTCATACATTTTTCAATTTTTAATCTTTAATTAAGGTCAACTTCAACACTTTTTAACACTTTAGAGCTCCAAAAACATTTGTTTTCCAAAATTCATCAATTTCTAACCTCAAAAAACAAAATTTACCGTTTAACACTTTCCCGCTTTTTACTCGCGTTATCTCCTGAAGCAAGAATCTGCTCCAACAACGCCATATTTTGTTCGATTTCTGCATCAAAATCTTGCTCTGAGGTCTCATCATTGACATTATTCGCCACAAACTTCTCGGGATCTTCTTTAATCTGCAACAAAAAACGAAAATTAAATTAAACGAGAGACAATAGCGACGCAAAATGAAAAATGTTGACTATTTTCACCGAGAGACACGAGAAAAAAAGAAAATAAACGAGATAATGTGAAACAAATTGTGTTTATTTCCTCGTTAATAGTTTTTTTTCTCGCGACGCGTAAAAATAGAGAGACTCAGCGAAAAAAAAAATGTAAACAATACGTTAACCTCATTTAAGTAGTTCAACATGTTTTTCCGAGAAATTCAAATTTTTTACCTGATTTTGTATCATTTTCAGGCCGAACAACGTGTTTGCCGTCTTCGCAGCACGCGTCATCCGCAAATTCTGCTCTTGCAAGTTCAAAAATTGCCCCACGAGTTTATGCAGCGAATCGAGTTGATCCAAGGCGCCTTTTGTCGATAACGCAACACTCACACTCGGGCCCGTGCGATTGATTAGCGGCGCAATAAATTCATCGCATTCCTTCGCAAGCATGTCGGGCGTGATATTTTCCTGCGTTGCCGCTCCCTCATCCGAATCCCAAAAGTCGCTGCCCTTGTTGCCCAAGCCGCTGTCGTCGTTGTAAATGCTTTCGCGTGTCGAAGCGGGCGACGGTTGCTGATTCCGGGCTGATGATCGTTGAACCGCTTCGCTGAGATCAGAGAGGAAATTTTTTTCGCGTTCGTGATAGAGGGAAATGTGCGTGAAGGGATCTTCTTGCGCCTCGATGACAATTGTGGGATTTGAGGGTTTTGGATCGGGCGGCGCTTCAGGCAACGTTTTGCCACGATCCAAAGATTTTGTGCGAGTTTTATCCATTTTTCACTTTTTTATTGGTTTTTTCTTGAATGTTTACGTCTTAACTCATAATTTTCTTCTTCGTTACAGAGCTCCTCTGGTATACATCAAATTAAATATTACTTCTATCAATCGACAAATATTAAACCATTCTTATTTATTTCCAATAATATACACACGCACAAGAAAAACATTACGCGAGTCATAATATTCTCATGAAATACAGCGAAGAAAATTGATTTTGAAGCGTTTCGACGAGAAAAATGCGCTTTTATCGATGTCTGTCTGTTAAATTTTTTTATTTAAAAATTTTTAATTTTTATTCGTTTAAAAAAAATTGCAATTAATTTTCATATTTTTTCTTTTAAAAATATTTTTCACTTTTTGATCAAATTTACGATTTTTTTAATTTTAATTATTTTGGAAATGCAGAAAATTTAAAATAAAACCAAAAATAAAAATAATAAAAAATCTTTTAATTTATTATTTTGATTTTTATTTATTTTATTATTTTTTATCAAAAAATTTAAAAAAAATGTTGAAAAAATTTTAAAATTATTAATAAATTAATTTTCTTTTCAAACTAAAAAACATTATTTGATTTTAATTTTAATTTAATTTTTTAAACTAATAATTATTTGAAAAAAATTAAATTTTTTAAATTAATTTAGGAATAAAAAAATTTAAAAACTATTAAATTTTTTAATTTTTTTTTATTTTTTATAATTTTAAATTTCTTTTTATTCAAAAAAATATTTTTTTGATTTTAATTTTTTAAAGTTTCATATTTTTATTTAATAATTTTTCAAAATTTTTACTTTTATTTTATTTATTTAAAAAAATTAAAATTTTTTTTTAAAAGAAATTTTTTTAAAAATTTATTTTGTCTTATTTTATATTTTCCGCACTTTCTTTATAATTCAATTTAGAACTTATTAATTGATTAAATTAATTGATTTTAAGAAAATTTTTAAAATGATGAAATTTTTAGATTTTTTAAATTGTTATTTAATAATTTTTAAAGAACTTCATACTTTCACTATTTTAATTAGATAAAAATTGAACATTTTTAGTTATTTTTGTCATTTTAGTTTTTTTCAAATTTCATCATTTTAGATTGTTTTAAAATTATTTTTTAAATTTTTTTTTTAACCAATTTTAATATTTTTCGTTTTTTTTTATCAAAAATTTTTAACTTTTAATTTAACTTTTTTAACTTTTAAAACTTTTAATTTTTTAAATTTAAAAAATTTTTTCAAAACAAAGTTATTATTTATTTATTTTTATTAATTTTAATAAAATTTTATTAATTTTCTTATTTTTTATTTTATTTTATTTTTTATTTTTTTTTTTTTTTTGTATAAAAATTAAATTTTTTTAATATTTTTCACTTTTTTCTTCATAACTTTTTAAAATGCGCTCAAGTCGATATTTTTTTCCTCCTCATCATTAAAAATTTTTCACATTTTTTTAGCATTACAGACAATCACTTATTCAACGCGTCGATTCCTCGTACGTTTTCCATTCTTGACATCTGTTTATTTATATTTGGAAGAAAAAATTTTCAATGTTTGCTTTTTTAAATAATTTTTTTTTCGCTATTTCACGTATATCGATCGAATAATTTGTAATATTTTCCGTACAAAAAAAAAATATTTTACTGCGGCAATTACATTAAACAGTTTTACATCATCACTCGAGCCGAGCCGCAAAATGTTTATAATAATAAATAATTTTTATTTTTTTTTTTTTTCAGAAAAAATCACTTTTTGGAAATATTTTGAAAAATAAAAAAAAATTCAAGAAAACGAGAACAATGAATTATTTTGAATTATTTCGTGAAATTCCAATGCGGTGAGAAAAACAACAATTTACGGCGCACAATATTCTCGCCTCGCAAAAAAAAAATAATTGACCCGTGTGAGTAATCTCTCAAAAAAAAGTGATCGAGACGCTAATTTTCGTCTGTTTTCATGCTCTTTTCGTTCGAAATTCTTTTCGAATTATTTTTCTTGTGCGCGCGATATTTATTATTATTTCACTTCACTGCTGATGTTGCTTTTCCACGGCGGCGAGTTTCGACACACATACGCACGTGACGACGACGACGACGCGATGTAGGTTATAGATGCAACTCGTTCTCGTGAAAAATTTTGTATTATTTTTTCCCATAACACGTAACGGTCGAACTGTTTTATTTTATAGTCTAACTATAGAAGATTTTCTCTTTCGCCTGCTTCTCGCGCTGCTACTCGCGTCTTCTTCCTACATTCCTACATCATACTTATTTTTAGGAACTTTCATTTCTTCTGCGATCGTACACTCTTCTCGTACACGAATTAAATGGTTTTTGATTAATTTTTCAATTTTTTTTTTCTTTTCTTCTTTTTTCTTAATTTTTCGTATGGAATTCTTATTTTTTTGCACTAAAACTAAATTTTCTTTACAACTAAGCAATAAATAATTATTTAAACATTAAATTTTTAACTTTAATGGAAAAGGGTTAGCACACAAATTAAAATGTATAAAAAAGTTAAATGTGTGAACGGAAACAACGACGACACGTCCAACAGATCGAACGATTCTCGGAAAACTGTGAAAATTCTGAAAATGTAGAGGAAAATTTCGAGAGTCAAGAGAAAAAAGTTTTTCAAAGCTCAGAGCGGAAATTTTAAAACTCTCGAAAAATTGTTTGTTTACAAAATTTTGTGTAGCAATGTATGCGAAGTGATAAGCGTTATCAGTGATCAACAGAGAGAAAAGTCGCGGAAAAAGAGAAAAACGTTGATCGAGAGATAAAATGAGGAATATGAAAATTTTTCATTAAGATTTTGTGTGAAGAAAAATTTTTCGTTGAAGAAATAATTTTTTTTGAATAATTTTTTAAATGATTTTAAAAGTTTGAAATTATTTTTAACGATATATTATTTTTGAGCTGAGTTTTTTATTTAAAAAAATTAAATTTTAAAAAATTAAAAAAAAATTAATAATAAAATTTTTTTAAATATAATAAAATTTTTAGAAAATGTTTATAAGAAAGTCTTAAAGCAAAGTTTAAAAATTCAAAAAGTTTAAAAATTAACCAAAAAAATTTTTTTTTTGAATTTCAAAATTTGCTTCTGACAATTTCAAATTCCTTAAAAAAATATTTTTTTTTTTTTTAATTATAAATTTTTGTTTAATTATTTCAAATTATTCTAAAAAATTCACAAGCTCTTAAAATATTCTTTAAAAAAAATTTTTAGAAAAAATTTTAAAAAAATTTTTGGAAAGAAAAAAAATTTTTTTGAACTAAATATAAAATTTTGAAAATATGTAAGTTTTTTACTTTTAGAAATGAATTCAGAATTTTAAAATTTTTTGTTCAATTTTTGAAAAATTTTAAATAAAATTTAACGCTTTCTTAGAATTGTTGAGTCTTCAGAAACATTTTTTAGAATTTCAAAACTAAATTTTGTACAATTTCTAAGGAAGTTGAATAAAAAAAATTTAAACAATTTTTAAGAAATTTTAAACTTTTAGAAAATTATCAATAGAACTTCTCATTTTTTTTAATTCTTCAGAAATATTTTTAGAATTTTGTAAAATAATTTTTGAAAAATTTTAGAAGTTATTTTTACAATTACAATTCAATTTATTGTAATTCAAAAAAAATTTTTTTTTTTATTTTTAAAATTTTTGATTTTTATAAGACTTTTGAAAATTAAACTTTAAATTTTTTCTAAAAAAATTAATTTTTATTTTTTTTTTTTGTTTTTTTATTATTTAAAATTAATTTTTGAATGTTAAACTTTTCAAATTTTTTTTGTAATTTTTTATATATTTTTATATTTTCTAAAAATTTTATTTTATTAAATTTTTTATTTATTTTTTTTTTATTAACTTTTTAAAATTTAATTTTAATTTTGAAAGTTTAAAAAAAACTTTTTGAACTTATTCATTATATTTTTGAAGAATTTCTAAAAATTTTTGAATTTCCATTTTTAGAATTTTTAAATTTTAATTAAAAAATGTTTTCTGAACAATTTTTAAGGAATTTTAAAGTATTGGAAAAATTTTTGAAATTTTTTTTTAGAATTTTTAAAACTTCGAAAATTATTTTTTTGAAAATATTTTCTAAAAAAAAATAATTTTTATTTTCAAAAACTTATTGTAGAGTCAGTTTCAAAAAAAAAATTAAAAATGTAATTTTTTTTTAAATTTTTAAAATTTTTTTTTTTTTTTTTTTTAAACAAAAATTATTTTTTAAATTTTTTTGAAGGAATCATCAAATAAAAATTTCTTCAATAAATTTTTAACGAATAAAAATTTCAAACCTTTTTTAATTCCATTTTTCATTCATTTTTCAGATTTCTCACCTGACATCATTCCATCGAGCTGTCACCCATTCTCGTACTTAACTTCACAGCACGGCAACAAAATGCTGCATTTTCGCCGTAATTTTTGCACAGCAATTAAAAACAAGCTAAAAGACGATGCCTCGACAAAAGCGCCTCACAAATTCATCTCGCACATCCCGCTTTTCGACTTGGAAAAGGCCTCGTACCAAACGGCGCTTCGTCACAGCCTGAAACATCGCTGCAGCAAATTCGATTTCGACCAGATAAAAATGCAGCACGACTTATTGCTCGACATCGAACGCATTATGGCGAATTTGGAAGCTGCCAAGAAGGAAGTCAACAAAAAATTCAACGAAGCTGAGACGAAGGAAATTCTGGAAAAGTGTCAGTACGAGGGAAAATTGATCCGTGAAGACATCCGAAGCTTGAAAGAAGTTCTCGTTTCGCTGCGGGAAGAAGTAAATTTAATTTCGCAAAAATTACCGAATTTTTTGCATGAAAAAGTGCCGTTGGGCGATGAAAAAGACATTTTTTACGAGCAACCCGGGACTTTTATGAAACAAGGAACGACAGAAACGCAGCGAAATTCCTTCCCAAATTGCACTTTTAGTACGGAAAAAGACGCGTGGCTCGATTTAATTCTCCCGATGAAAGCTGTCGAACTTTTGACGCAAGAAAATTTCGTTCAAACATCAAATCCGGACTTTTTAAGGAATTTTGTGACACGCGCAGGAGGAATTTCGCCGAAGAAAATTGCGCCGTGTACGAAGAAGACTTGCACGTCGAAGATCAATTCCTGAAACTCGTCGGCGGAGGATCTTTCGCCTCATTTTTGCCATACATCACAAAATTATCGCTCTTTTCCTCAGCTTTGCCCTTGAAATTAGTGACTATGGGACGCGAATATGGCGCTTTTGATGATCCTCAAGCAGGTCGAATGCCAAGTCAAGCTCAAACAGTGTCAATTTTCGAAGCAAACAAGACGGAAAATGACTCTTTGGACCGAATTGACGCCCTTTGTGACATTTACAAGAATTATTACTCAACTTACGGGCAAAGTTTCCGTTTTAATTACGCCCCAGCGAAAGATCTGACACCTTCGGAGGCATTGCGCATCGATGTCGAAGTCGAATCCGCATACACGAATGAATTTGTGACCGTTGCGAACATCAGATATTTCGGAAATTACATCAGCAAAAGGACTTTATTCAATTTCCGGCAGGAAAATAGCAAAAAAATCGCATTTCCTTACATGATTGGCGGCACTTTTTTGCATATGCCGAAATTGTTGAGTGTTGTGAACACAGATACCATTGAAATTGACTCATATTTTACGCAGTAAATAGGTGATATAATAAAAATTGCAAAAAAGTTTATTGTTGACACTAAATTTGTGTGATTTTTTTTGTTTTTTGGAAAATGCACCGAGTTACTTGACGAAGCCGCTCTCTTTGAGTTTGGCAACTAAAGTATCGACATCGGGCAAAACAGAGCCAGCTTGACGTGTTGGGGGGTCTTCGACGGAAACTACTTCGATTCTTGCTGCGGTATCAACGCCCAAGTCTTTTGCTGCGAGCTTTTCGACGGGCTTCTTTTTGGCTTTCTGTAAAAAAAAAAATAATTAAAAATTCATTTGAAAAATTTTTGAAAGAAATTTGATGAAAAAAGTGTAAAATTTGTAAAATTTTGGAAAAAAAAATTAAAATAATTTTTACAAAGCCAAAAATTCGATTCGAAAAGCATTTCTAAAGTAAAATTCAAGTTCTAAAATTCAATTTAAAAAAATTATTAGAAAAAAGTTAATTTTTTTTTTTTTTTGAAATAAATTCATAAAGTTTTAAATTAAATTTTGCTAAAAATTTAAAATTATTTTTATCGAATTTATGAAAAGGTAGAATTTTTATGAAATTTGTAAAAACCCCCAAAAATTATTTTAAGAAAGAAAAAAAAAAAATTTTTTCTTTCAAAAATAAGAAAAATATTTTTTATGAAAATTTTAAAATTCATTTGAATGAACCAAAAATTATTTTAAGAAAAAAAATTTTTCAAATATTTTAAAAATTTTAAGAAAATACAAGTATGAAATGAATTTTTAAAATAATATTTTTCCAAAAAAAAATTTTTTTTTTCAAAAAAAAAAAAAGAAAAATGTTCTAAATCTCATTTTTTTTAAATTAAAAAAAAATAGATAATTTTGTGAATTTTTATGAAATTAATTTCTAAAGCTTTATCTTTAGAAACTGAATTTTAATTAAATAATACCTAGTTTTTTTTTTTTCAATATAAAAAATCTCAAACTGAGGCAAAAAAATAATTTTTTTCTAATAAATTTTAATTTTTAATTATTTTTTAATTTTAATAATTTTTAAAAAATATTTTTAAAAAAAATTAAAATTAATTAATTAAATAAAAATTTAATTTAATTAAATAAAAAATTAATTTAAAAAAATAAAATTTTGAAAATTTGTGAGAAAAAAATTAAATTTTAAAGTAAACTTGATTCATAAATTTTTTCAAGACACATTTTTATAAAAAAAAAAAATGCACTTTTCTCTCAAATCTTATCAAAAAAAAAAAAAATGAATTTCTTACCATAATATTAGGCAATGTGGCATATCTCGGCGTGTTCAAACGCAAATCCGCACTAATGACAGCGGGAATTTTGCACGTAACAGTCTCCAAGCCTCCATCAATCTCACGTGTGACTTCAATTTTGTCTCCTTTCTTCTCGATTTTCGATGCGAACGTCGCTTGTGGCCAATCCAACAACGCCGCTGTCATTTGTGCTGTTTGATTTGAGTCGTCATCGATCGCTTGTTTGCCTACAACGACAAAATCGACTTTTTCCTTTTCCGCAACTTTGGCGAAAATCTTCGAGACGTGCAACGGTTGCAACAATTCCCATTCCTTTCCGCTGATTTCGACGTGAATTCCGCGATCGGCGCCCATCGCAAGCGCCGTACGGAGTGTTTCGACAGATTGAGCGGGTCCAATTGTGAGAGCGATCACTTCTTTCGCCAACTTGTTTTCCTTCATTTTGACGGCTTCCTCGACGGCGATCTCGTCAAAGGGGTTCATCGAGTGTTTCACGCCTTCCGTAACTACGCCGCTCTTATCAGGCTTCACTCTTATCTGATCCGAAAAAATTGAAAAAAAAAAAAAGTTAGAAAAGGTTTTCAAGGTCGTTGCCGGATTAATTTGACGTGAGGAGAGGGTTCAAAGTCTGATTCGTGTGTCTTTCGGAAGAAAAATTACGAATTTTGGAAGAATTTCTTACCTTGACAGCATAGTCAACGACTCGCTTTACTCCAACCAAGATTCGTGACATTTTGGGTTAAAAAATGGTGCAAAGTTTAAAGAAAACACGAGAAGCAAATTAAAATAACAAATTTGCCAACACACGACCTGCCTTTTTTGAGACTTGTTGATAAGGTGACAAAAATGTCAAACGAAAGACAGACGAGAAATGAGACAAAATTTTTGAAAAATGTGAAGAAAAATGGAATTACGTTAAAAATTTTTGGGGAAAAAAAACATAAAATTTGAGAGAAAAAGGGAAAAATTTAATAAAAAAAAATATGAAAAAAATTTTTTAAGAAGTCAAAAAATATTAAAAATTAAAATAAAAATAATTGAAAAATAATTTTAAAAAATTAAAATTTAATTAAAAACAAATAAAAAAATAAATTAATTTAAAAATAGAAAAAAAAATTAAAATGTGACAAAATAAAATTTAACTTAAAATAATTTTTGAAAAGTTATTAATTAATTATGCTAAAAATAAAATAGTAAAAAAATTAATCGATATAAAAAAATATCATGAATAAAAATTAAAAAATTTTCAAATCAAAAAATATTAAATAAAAAGTTTTAAATTTAAAACTAGGTAATAAAAAAAATAAATTAAATTAAATTGAATTGAATTAAAATTAAATTAAAAAATTAATTAAAATTTAAAAAAATTATATTTTTAAAAATTTTTTAATGTACAAAATATTTAATAAAAAAAAATTAATAGAAAATAATTAAAAAATAAATATAAATAAAACTAAAAAATGTTTATTAAAATAAAAAATAAAATAATAAATAAATAAATTATAAATAATTTAAAATTGAATAAAAAATTTAAAAAAAATAAAAAGAAATATTAAAAAAAAATATTTTATTAAAAAATTATTTATTTATTAAAAATTTAATTATTATTTTAAAAAATAAAGAACAATTATAATAAAAATATTAAAATGAGAAAAAAAATAATTTTTCATACAAAAGAAAACAAAAGTCAAATTAAAAAAAATTAAACAATAAATTACATTAAAAAATAATTAATTAATTAAAAAAAATTAAAATTTATTATAAATAAGAAAACCTTGTAAAAAGTGAATAAAATCGAAAACAAAAATTTAAAATAAATACCTAATAATCTAAATAAAATTTAAAAAAATTAAAATGAATAAAAAATAATTAAAATGATAATTAAAATAATAATAAAAATATTTAAATTTTGTATTAAAAATATTTATCAAAAAATTAAAAAAAATAGGTTTTAAAATTAAATGTCAATTTAAAAAAAAACTATTTCTGATTTTTTTTCTGATAACAAAAATTTTACAAAAAAAATTATAAAAAAAGGGAATACTTATTATTTTCAGAAAATTCGAAATTGAAGCCTCAAAAATAAAAAAACTCAAAAAAAATTATTTTAAAAATTTTTTTATTCGTTTTTATACTTAAAAGTAGTACAAAAGGCACAAAATCTACATAAAAAAATTAAAATGGAAAATCCTTTGGACGGAATTAGTTCTTTAATATACTTTTTCGGAATGTCAAGAGATTCGAGCTTAATCCTAATTTAATATTTTTTTTTTACTATTCGACTATGTATTTATATAAATTGCTTCATATGTGCATTTTTTTCTTAAAAATTACTTATGAGAAGGTTCAAATGGTTTCCTAAAAATTATTTTTTTTTTCATTTTAAGGCAAAGTTGGTTAAAACTTTTTGTAAATCGCAAAGACTACAAATCCTACAAGTCCGAAAATTACACTCAACGTTGCGCGAATTGACGCGGCGCCTGCCAATCTACACTTGTACATGTCATATTTCGTCGGTTTATCCATAACAACATTCAAGAATTCCGCTTCGACAACTTGCCCGTCGTAATACGTGATCAAATCCTCGAAGGGATATTCGTATCCTTGCAAACATTCGCATTTATAACCGCCCGAATCGAAGCCCCGGCCCAAAATTGGCACGCAATACGACGTTTTCTTGTCACATTTGTGCGTATTTTTGAACGCATTCGGCACAAAATAGTCATCGGGGCACTGATTGATGTCGAGTTGCTGAATATCCATCGAAACGGCAACAACTCCCTTGAATTCGAGTTTCACCCGAAGACTATCCCATCCGAAAAAGGGCGCCGAATACGTCACAAGCCATTTTTTCACAAAGCCATTGCAATCGAAGACTGGTTCAGACCAATGTCCGTGCTCGAGTTTCGCCGAATGATAGAAATTCGGGAAATGTTCGTACTTTTGAGGATATTCTCCGGTTTCGTTATGACGAATTCGCATTTTTAGCCAATTTTTCTCGAGAGCATCGAAGTTTGTAGCCCATCGTTGTTTCAAAAGACGGAAAAATGGCTTGCTCGTGTAATCTTCGCCTGTTTTGTTGAGTCTTGCGAGATCCTCGACTTTGAATTTTCGCGTGTTAAGTTCTTTTTTGTAAGCAAACGGAGCAAATAACGTTCGATTCGTGAATTTATTCCGCTCCCAATACGTCCCGGCACTCCAAATCTTCGTATCGCCCAAAACCAAAGCCAAAGTCTCGCCAATCATCTGATCTTCAGTCAAGGGTTTGTCAGCAATCCTTTTTCCCGAATAAACTTCGTTCGGATCGGAAATTTGCAAAAATGCCGAAATGAAATTCGCTAAACGAAGCGCCATTTTTGCCTCATTTTGGAATTGTTCCTTCGCTCCGTACGAAACATCGCCATCCAACATCAAATCTTGCGGATGGTAGTTTTTGCAAGTATCGGCGTTGACACTCCAGATGAATCGCAAGACGGCATCGATGTTAATTCGCGACGTGTGAAGTGCCTTGGGTCCCGTCGTGAAATTTCTGTACTGCGGATTCAGATCTAAATATTTTTGACGAATGTAATGCGGTGCTTCTTCATACTGAATTGGCAGCTTTTGCACCCATCCGATTCGTTGACAGTCGAAATTGTTGTAATATTGCTCATCAGTCGCTCGTTCGATAATTTCACCTAAAAATGGCGTTCGAACGATGCTCGGCAGTCGATATTGCGGTTTACATCGACATTGGTAACCGCCTCTTCGGAAGCCCCATCCGTGAATTGGTTCGCATTCAGTAGTTTCCTTTTTGCATCGCGCTGTGTCGGCAAAGCGATTCGGGCCGCGATTTCCCTGCCCTTTGGGACACTGATTTATGTCGATACGCTCGAAATCCATTTCGATAACTGACACGGCGGTGTATTTGGGGTACTCGATGTGACGGAATTGCGTGTGACGAGGATAAATATCGGCGATGGGGACAACAGCAGCAACTAACCATTTGTTGGAACGACCGCAATCGAAGTAAGGACGAGTGAATTTAACTGGACCTGGATCTTCGTCGGCTCCCGGAGGTCCTGAAAGAGAGAGAAAAAGGGATTAGAATTGATTTTGAGACTTTTTGAGGTAAGAAATTGATGAAAATTTATTTTTTATGATAAAAATTTGAGTTGAAAATCAATTTTGTCTTCAAAAATTAAAATTTTGAGTCTCTAAACGAAACTTTCTTAATTTTTTAATTCAACTTGTCTTCAAAAATTAAATTTTTGATTCTCTAAAAGAAAATTTCTTAAACTTTTTGTTAAACTTGTCTTCAAAAATTAAATTTTTGATTCTCTAAAAGAAAATTTCTTAAACTTTTTGTTAAACTTGTCTTCAAAAATTAAATTTTTGATTCTCTAAAAGCAAATTTCTTAAATTTTTTGTTCAACTTGTCTTCAAAAATTAAATTTTTGATTCTTTAAAAGAAAATTTCTTAAATTTTTTGTTAAACTTGTCTTCAAAAATTAAATTTTTGATTCTCTAAAAGAAAATTTCTTAAATTTTTTGTACAACTTGTCTTCAAAAATTAAACTTTTGATTCTTAAAAAATAAAATTTCTTAAATTTTTTGTTAAACTTGTCTTCAAAAATTAAACTTTTGATTCTCTAAAAGAAAATTTTTTAAACTTTTTGATCAACTTGTCTTCAAAATTGAAATTTTCGATGCCCAAAAGTTCATTTTTGACAAGAAAATGCTTGAATTTTGTCTTCAAATCATCATCATAATTTCAAATCATCATAATTTTTCATCTAAAAATAAAAAAAAAAATGTTAATAAAGACAAAATTTCGACTTACCATGGAATGTAAAGGTCTCATTAGTGTTGTTTGCATATCGAATTTCCACTTGATACGTCGTTTTCGTGTCATGCCTATTAAAAACATCATCCGGCAACCACAATTTATACCATTCATTGATTTTATAAAAGTCTGTTGTATAATCCGACGACGAAGCACCTGCTGGAATCGCACCCAAATCTCTCACATCAAAAGTGTTCATTGTAGAAATCTTCGCCAAATGAATTGGATCATTAAAATCATCTTCTCTGAACGTTCTCGGAGCGAATCTCGGAAAAGTTTTATTGAAAAATCCTCTGTAAGACGACGAAAACGACGAATTCGGAGCAAAATAAATTGCTGAGGCGTTAATATAGGGATTTGCAGCTACATCCGCGACTGTTGACAAGAAATAATACATCATTCCGGGATCATAAGTGTCGTTAATGGCAGGTCTGATGAAACGACTTTGCAAGATGTAACTCCAATAGAAGGCACGACTCAACGCCATGTTATGCAAATGCAACAAAGCGGTACGATTCGGAAACACGGGATTGATATTGACCTCCTTGATGTCAGGTTTGTGCGAAATCACGTCTTCCGGCAGGTACAAGTCGCCCAAATGCATAATTGGGCAATTGTCGGGCGTCACACGATCGAATTTTATCTTTATTTCGTCGAAGGCATCGCGAGCTTGCCATTCGTACTGCCCGAGCACCGTAACTACCAAAATTAGCGTGAAAAGGGCGACACTTCGCCAAAAAATATCGGTAATTCTCATCTTTTGCGACACTTGCACTAATTTTTTCGCATTTTATTCAAGGGACGGAATGTAAAAATTAAGATTTTGAACAAAAACGAGACTAACGATGTCTAATTGTCTGCAGAATGTTTTGACAACGCCTTGAAATCAACAAGTTTTTGTCTCGACATCCCCAAAATGTGTCCTGCTCTCGCACGAGAAATGATTCGTGGGCCAGAACGTACGTCATGCGTCACATTTGAATTTGGCATACGTTAAATTTATTCCAAATTCACGTGACATAATGATGAATTGACTTCTTTAATTGTTTTTAAATCAATTATCGATGGCTTGGCATCACGGAGAGTTCAATAAACATTCAATTAACCGACTTTTGAACCAAGTTCTCGGTTTTTTGTTCCTTTCTTTCACGAATTATGTCAAAAAAAATGTTTCCGGGGGACACAAAAGAAAGTAAAACCACAATTTTTTAATAAATTGTTCTTTTGTGGCTCTAACAAATGTCATGTCTCTCTCTAATTATAGCATAGTATGATCCTCTAACATACAATTGCTCGGTTTTACAGTTTTTTTTATGGAAAAATTCATTTTTATAATTAATAGTTTAATTTTTTTTTTTTGGGGAATGACATCATGCAACATTGTACGTTATTGTTGCTTGGTTTTTGTCAATTGTTCAAAATTTGTCGATTAGAACTTGTTGGCATTTGAAGCAATTCATGTGAAAAATTTACTTTACATTTTTGAGTATTTTTTAAAAAATTAATTTCGAGCTATTTAAATCTATATGCTTAAACGTATACTTAGAGATTCACAGTTTTTAATTTTTTACTTAATATTTAATTAAAATGAGTTTTTGTAAGAATTTACAAAATTGTCAAAATAATTTTTTTTTTAAATTTTATTTTTTGTTAATTTTATTTTTTTTTTTCATTTTTAAGTTTTAAAATTTGACAGAATTTTAATTAATTAATTTATTTATTTTTTTTAAATTTAATCAGAACTTTTGTTTTTTTTTAACTAAAATATAAAGTTCAATATTTAAAAAAAAAATTTCAAACAGATTTTTTTTTAAATCTTTTTAAAAGAAAATTAAACTTATTTTATAATTTTTTTTAATTGAAATATATTGATTTTTTAATTAAATTAATTTGTATGAATAAAAAATTTAATTTAATTTAAAAAAAAAATTAAAATATTTTTAAAAAATTAAAATAATTTTTTATGTTTTTTTTTTTAATAAATTTTTTTTTATTTCAGAATATTAATTTTTTTAATAAAAATTTTTATTTTGATAATTTAATTAAAAAAATCAATATATTTTATTTAAAAAATTTCGTAAATAATTTGCATTTTCTTTTAAAGAAGATTTTAAAAAATTCTATTTTAAATTATTATTTTTTATTTTTTTGAAAAAGTGTTTTTTCAATTTTTTTTCACTTATAATTTTTTTAAATATTTATAAAAAAATAAATAAATTTATTTATTAATTATTTAATTAAATTTATTTAAATTTTTATTATAATTTTTTTTTATAAGTAAAAAAAATTTAAATAATTTTTCAAAAATTAATAAAATAATTTAAATGTTATCTGCATTAATTTTTAAAAGTATTTTTTTTTTGTTTCAATTATTTTCCAAAAAAAAAAAATTTTTTTTTTTTGTAATTTTCGAGAGAAATATGTATTGAAAATGTTCAATTGAAACCTATTTGTGATGTTTAAAATTTTTTCAATTAAAAAATGACTCAATTTTGTAAATTCTTACAAAAACTCAGTATTATACATTAAAAAATTTGTTACCTAAAATTAAATTCTTACACTTCTACCGTCGAAATCTGTACATCGCAACGAACGTCAGTCCCAGAAAACTCAAAATCACGCCAACTGTTCCTCGATTTGCCATCGCTCCAGCTAATCTACACTTGTACATGTCATATTTCGTCGGTTTATCCTCTACAACATTCAAGAATTCCGCTTCGACAACTTGCCCGTCGTAATACGTGATCAAATCCTCGAAGGGATATTCGTATCCTTGCAAACATTCGCATTTGTAGCCGCCCGAATCGAAGCCCCGGCCCAAAATTGGCACGCAATACGACGTTTTCTTGTCGCATTTGTGCGTATTTTTGAAGGCATTCGGCACAAAATAGTCGTCAGGGCACTGATTGATGTCGAGTTGCTGAATATCCATCGAAACGGCAACAACTCCCTTGAATTCGAGTTTCACCCGAAGACTATCCCATCCGAAAAAGGGCGCCGAATACGTCACGAGCCATTTTTTCACGAAACCATTGCAATCGAATACCGGTTCAGACCATTGACCTTGATCGAGATTCGCTGCGTGGTAATAATTTGGAAAATGTTCGTATTTTTGCGCATATTCTCCTTGCTCATTGTGACGGAAACGCATTTTCATCCAATATTTTTCCAAGGCGTCGTGATTTGAGGCCCATCGTTGTTTCAAAAGACGGAAAAATGGCTTGCTTGTGTAATCTTCGCCTGTTTTGTTGAGTCTTGCGAGATCCTCGACTTTGAATTTTCGCGTGTTAAGTTCTTTTTTGTAAGCAAACGGAGCAAATAACGTTCGATTCGTGAATTTATTGCGTTCCCAATACGTCCCGGCACTCCAAATCTTCGTATCGCCCAAAACCAAAGCCAAAGTCTCGCCAATCATCTGATCTTCAGTCAAGGGTTTGTCAGCAATCCTTTTTCCCGAATAAACTTCGTTCGGATCGGAAATTTGCAAAAATGCCGAAATGAAATTCGCTAAACGTAACGCCATTTTTGCTTCATTTTCAAATTGGCTTCGAACCCCATAACTGATATCGCCCTGTAACATCAAATCTTGCGGATGGTAATTCTTACAAGTGACTTCATTGACGCCCCAGATGAAATTCAGAGCCTCGTGAATGTTCAAAGTTGGCGTATGCATGGCTTTGGGTCCTTGCGAGACATTTTTGTACTCTGGATTCATATCTAAATATTTTTTCCTCACATAATCGGGCGCCTTTTCATACTGAATCGGTAATTTTTGCACCCATCCAATTCGAGAACAATCAAAATTATTGTAATATTGTTCAGCTGTCGCTCTTTCGACAATTTCCCCCAAATACGGAGTTCTTACATTGCTCGGAAGGCGATATTGAGGCTTACATCGACATTGATATCCGCCTCTTCGAAAGCCCCATCCGTCGATTGGTTCACATTCGGTTGTTTCTTTTTTGCATCGCGCTGTGTCAGCAAATCGATTTGGGCCGCGATTTCCTTCTCCGCGAGGACATTGGTTGATATCAATTGTATCCCAATCCATTTCAACGACAGAAACTGCGGTATATTTGGGATACTCGATGTGTCGGAATTGCGTGTGACGAGGATAAATGTCGGCGATGGGAACAACAGCAGCAACTAACCATTTATCAGAGCGCCCACAGTCGAAATAGGGGCGTGTGAATTTTACAGGACCCGGATTTTCATCAGCTCCCGGAGGACCTTTAAAAAAAAATTACGAAGAAAATGACATAAAATGAATTATTTCTTACAAAATCGAGAGAATCGACTGAAAATTTTATTTTTTGCTCTGTTAAAAAAAATTTTTTCGTGTTATTTTTATTTTTTTTTCCATTTTAAATTAATTTAGTTTGAAAAAAAAAATAAAAATTAATTAATTAAAATCAAATAACAATTAATTTTAAATTAAATTAAAAATTTTTTCAAAAAAATTTGAATATAAATTTTTTAAAAAAATAAATAAAAAAAAATTATGAATAAAAAAAAAATAAATGAAATGAAATTAAAAAAATATTTGATTGAAATTATTCTTCTTTACTTTATTAATTTATTTTATAAAATTAAAAAAAATAAAATTTAATTAGAAAAAAAATAAATTTAAAATATTTTATTACCTAATTTAAACTTATTAATTATTTTTATTAATTTTTAATTAAATTTAATTTTCTTTAACTTTTTAATTTTTATTTTATTTTGTAAATTAAATTTGAAAATATTATTTTTTTGAATTATTTATCAAATTTCATTAATTAACAAATTTTTATTATTAATTTTTTTTTTTTTTTTTTTGTAAATTTTTTAACTAAATAATTAATTAATTTTTTTTTTTATTTTAAAATTTAATTCTAAAAATATAACTTTTTTATTAATTTTAATAATTTTTTTTATAATTGTAATTGTAAAAAAAAAATTATTAAAATAATAAAAAATTATTTCTTCAAAAATAAGAATTAAAAAAAAATTAAATTAAAAATTTTCAGTCGAATCTCTCGAATTTTCGTATTCAAGGAAAATTCATTCGAAAAAAAAATTTACCATGAAAAGTGAATGTTTCATTCGTATTATTGGCATATCGAATTTCAACTTGATACGTCGTTTTCGTATCGTGTCTATTGAAAACATCATCCGGAAGCCACATTTTATACCATTCATTAATTCTGTAAAAATCTGTCGTATAATCTGATGATAAGGAATCTTCAGAAATTGCGCCCAAATCTCTCACATCAAAAGTGTTCATTGTAGAAATCTTCGCCAAATGAATTGGATCATTAAAATCATCTTCTCTGAACGTTCTCGGAGCGAATCTCGGAAAAGTTTTATTGAAAAATCCTCTGTAAGACGACGAAAACGACGAATTCGGAGCAAAATAAATTGCTGAAGCGTTAATATAGGGATTTGCAGCGACATCCGCGACTGTTGACAAGAAATAATACATCATTCCGGGATCATAGGTGTCGTTAATGGCAGGTCTGATGAAACGACTTTGCAAGATGTAACTCCAATAGAAGGCACGACTCAATGCCATATTGTGTAAATGCAGTAAATTTGTTCGATTTGGAAAGACAGGATTGATATTGACTTCTTTGATATCAGGCAAATGCGAGACAGTGTCCTCAGGCATAAATAGCTCGCCCAAATGCAGTAACGGACAATTATCGCCTGAAACACGCCCGTAAATTGCGCTTATTTCATCAAAAGCATCCCGCGGATGCCATTCATATTGCGCCAACACAGCGACGATCAGTATCAGCAAAAATGTCGCGGTACTTTGCCAAAATACGTTCGCCATTTTTTTTTTTTGCTCTATTTAATTTTTTTTGATAGGTATCTAAAGAAGTGTCATCATTAACTCGTGCGCTCTGTAATTAATACAATTAATCAGAATTAGAATTTCGTGTGTTTTCACATGTCATCCATGTCAACATAAAACATGACCCCGCAAGACCTATGATTCCGTTCAAACGAAATTCGCTTATCTCAAATTTGTCATAAATATGAGAAGAAAAAAAATTGTCATTGCATGTTATTCAATAATGACAATAATCATCGTTCGTCAAAGAGAAGAATACCGGAGATATCGTGATTTAGACCCTCATCAAGAAGCAACAAACGCTAATTGCATAATTATACGACAACTGAGTTTTTCTACGAAAATTGTTTCCTTTCGTAAATTCCTCCCTTTTCTATTGAACCATCAAACCATAAAGTCATTGAATATGTAAAAACGCTTTAAAAGTGCGTAGACCTACCTCTTTTATGTGTTTATTCGTTGTTCATCTGTTTTAATAGTTGAACAACGTTTTTTTTTGTTTTAAATAAATTTTCGTTATCGGTAATGCGCCTATGATGTGGCTCACTAAACACCAAATATAACAATTATCGTTAAATTGATATATAGGTGAATTTTTTGATCGTTTCTCTATATATATTGAACGACAATGGGCGATAATAAACAAAACAACAACCGGCAATAGGAAAACGCGACACACTTCATTAATCATAGTTAACTTGACGGGGATACGCTCACAGTGTGTTCTTTACACATATAAATAAATATATGCAATGAGTCAATCGATATTTGCCGGCATCCAAAATTGCGTTTGAAAAAAATTTTGGCGCTCTTTTTGTATGTCTGTCTGTATTGACAAAAAAGTTCAGTTAACGGTTAACAGATTTTTATCTACATGGGTTTAAGACAGATTTGGTAAGTTTTGAAATTGCTTTTAAATTGATACATTATACGAAAATTAAGTAATTTATATTCTTTTTTTAGCTTGAAGAACTTGAGAATTATTGACCGAGTATTTGATTTAAGTTTAGTTCATCATGCAAACATAAAATATACGAATTCTTTATATAGTTAGAGATGATATAATCCATGAGGTAAAAATTTCGTAAATCGATATGTTTAATATTTCATTGAAAAGTTAAAAAAAAATCAGCAATTTTGTCAATACAAAAAGTTAAAATGATTCAGATTTTTGAAGTAGGTCCATGAGCAATATATAAATTTTCATACAAAAGTTTTAGCTTTGGAAATATTTCAAATTGGTTGATGATGTTTTCCTTTCAGAGATGGTTAAATACGTTCCTCGATTGTTCCGCTTGTACAAAACAATGAGTTGGTTCTAAAATTGTGTATAAGAAAATGTTCAAGGTTTCGAGCATATTATGACTTCTATTGCAATCCGCTTCTTTTAACCACCTTTTCTTGTGTTACGATGCTGTGCCAATTTTTTGGTATCTGGTAAGAGTAACATAATAAGTTTTTTCAGATGCT
This sequence comes from Culicoides brevitarsis, assembly GCF_036172545.1. Lineage (NCBI taxonomy): Eukaryota > Metazoa > Arthropoda > Insecta > Diptera > Ceratopogonidae > Culicoides > Culicoides brevitarsis. The sequence goes on along the minus strand of NC_087087.1, from coordinate 2,699,292 downwards.
TCTTGATAAACATAAAATAAGTTCAGATAAGATTTTCATAGCTTTTATAATTCTGTCGAAAGATTTCCATATAAAGGATTTGCTTCTATAAATGTGTTTTTTTTGTTTCTGAAAGAATAAAATGTTAAATAAAAATTTATTTTATAAAAAAAATTACCGTACTTTTCTCTTGTCAATTTTTTTCTCTCTTTGAAAATGCGCTCTTGTCAACTTCACATCGATAGTATGGGTCAAGTTCTAACTTTCTTATAAATAGAACAGCGTTAATTGGGTTGACTTCGAAATTTTGTTAATTGACTTGAACTTGGCCTTTACACTCCCGTATTTTTGCATAACTCAAAAGAAGCATAATATATGAAAAGAAGTGAAAGAGAAACGATCAAAACTTTTGATTAATAAAAAAAAAATGAGGAGGGAAATCTGCATCAGATAACTTTTGATAAATGCATAAATTTTCTGCAACAAAGTGAGAGGTGTGAACAATAGAAAAAAAGGGAATTTTCCCATGTTTCATGATTTCGCAAATAAAATTTGCAAATAATTCATCATGTAGTACGCCAAAGGCACAAATTAAAACTTTATTAGATTCATTAAAATGCTAATCAATTCTTTTTTACACGAACAATTTTTTTCTATTTTTTTTTTTTTTTTTTTTTTTTGAGCATTGAATTAGGCTCATGTATGCGTTCAATTGAGTTGAAGCGTACAGTTTAATGTGAGCAAGAACAAAAAAATTCTCGATATAGATCTCGTTTGAGTTTCATTGTTACATTACGCATGGGCTCTAAAGCTACTTTTCGAAGCTTCGAAGGAAATCAAGCCTCGCAATTCTGTGGTGTGGGAATCAAGTTTAGTTGTTGGACGACATGTAATTATTTTCAGTAAGTATTTTTGTGTGTTAATGGCGATCATAAACGCATTTTATGGATAAATTTGAATGATAATGAGCAATAAATAATTTTGTAATGATATAGTCCGGTTTACCTCAGAGATTTTTTCGAATATTGAGTTGCTTATTTTATTCACTTTCAGTTAGATTGCTTTGTCATGTTCGTGTACTTGTTTCTAAATATTTGAACTATTAAAGAGATGACACACAAAAACTATTTTGGTATTCACTTTTTTTTTTGTATTACTCCAACTCTCAACTCCTCTTTAAGATTTTTTTTTTGTAATTTATTTTTTTTACAGTTTTTTTTATATGATTTTTTTTTGCTGGTCATTCACCGAAGAACATTAAATAATATGCTTCGTAAGTATTTATAAAAAATGACACGAGTAAGCCTTTTATAATAATAAATTTGCGAATATTTGACCTTCACTGTTTTTTGTGTTTTCCTTCTTTTGTGCACAATTTATTATAACTTGTCTATTTTTTTTTTCTATTTTTAGATTTTTTAATTTTAAATTTATTTCTTTATTTTTTTATTTAATTTAAATTTTTATTAAATTATTTTTTTATTTAATTTAGTTTTTTGATAAATTAATTTTTTATTTATTTTATTTTTATAATTATTTAATTTAATTTATTTATTCAAATAAATTTTTAATTAATTTAATTTTTATTTTTTTTTTCAATTTAAATTTATTTTTATTTTTTTAAATTATATTTTGATTTTTTTTTATTTATTTAAATTTAAATAAATTTTTAATTATTTTAATTTTTTTTTTAATAATTAAATTAATTTATTTTTTAATTTTTTTATATTTTTTTCTCAAGCACAAAACGACGCCGTTCGCGAAGTAACACGCACAATATTAAAAGACCTCTTCCTCGCTCGAGTTTCAAAAGTGTTTTAGCAACGAACGAGTTGTTAGGTGTTTCAAATACCGTTCATTGGCGGTTTTTTTAGTTGAATGAAATTTTAGTTTTACATTTTTTTAATGAAAAAATTTTTTAAAAAATGTATAAAAAATATTTAAAATTTTTTTTAATTTTTTTTTTTAATTTTTACTTACAGATTTCGAAAAATTTGAAGGAAATTCTTCAAAAAAGCCTCAAAAAGGATCCTGTATGTGTTCTGTAGCGTATTGAAATAATGTGTGATGACATGTGTTTTTCATATTGGGTCAAATTTTGACGTTTCATCATCTGTTTTCATCTAAAAAAAAAACAAAAATATTTTTTTTAATTTTTAATAATTTTTTTAAAAATAATTTGCTCGAAAGGAAATGCTCAGAAGGACATTTGGAGTTGCCTTGAACAGTTTTCAACGAAGATTTTATTGGTAAAACACATTTTCTCATCAAAAAAGTACTTTTTTCCATTAAAATCTTTGATTTTCTCTCGTAGCAAACCAACAGAAAGCCGCTCAAGCTTCGTAATTAATCACGATGGCGATTTGGGCTTGTCGAAAATGCTTTCGGGGCAACGTCTCAAGAAATCTGATCCGATAATTGCTTGCATTGGAGCCACAGAAGAACTCAACGCCTTCCTCGGACTGTCTCGAATTCAAGCTCGCGAAGCAAATCATCCGTATGTCGAGCACTTGAAACGAATCCAAACAGTTTTGATCGATTTGGCGAATCATCTTTCCAAATCCCCCACGGAAGCTGACTCAGATCTCGCAATTCACACGAAAGAAATGGAAGAATGGCTTGACGCGTATTCGCCGCAAGTTACGCCGATCGACAATAATTTCATTGTGCCGGGCGGAAGTGAAGCAAGTGCAACGTTGATGATTGCACGAGCAGTTTGTCGAAGAGTTGAGCGATCGGCAGTTGCGTTGGTCGATGAAAAAGTTTTGAGTACAGATGTGACGGCTTATTTGAATCGATTGGGAGACTTTTTGCTGATGTTGTCGCGAATTGCCACGAAATTGGATGAGAGAACGGAATATGTGTACATTCCGAAGCCTGATACCGCGAAAAAGGCGTGATTTTTGCCATGTTTTTATTTTTATCATTTTTTTTTTTATTTTTAGAGAATTTTATTTTTATTATTGAAGAAGAGACAAAGAAGCATTTATGAAACAAATAAAAAAAAATATATATGAAATATTGAGTTTTTTTCATGATTCTGATACAAATTTGAAATTTGAAGGATTATAAAGAGACAACAGACGAAAAATGTAAAAAATAAAAAAAAAAATATTTTGAACTTTTTGATTTTTCAAAAGTTTCATTTTTTTTGAAAAAAATTAATCTAAAAAAAATTTAAATTTCTTTCAAAATAATATTTTTATAAAAAAAATAGTCAAAATTTTAATTTAAAAAAAGTTTTTAAAAACTAAAAATTTAAATTTGAAATTTCGTTAAAAAAAAAATTAATTTTTTTGAATTTTTTATATTTTCCAAAAAAATTTTCAAATTTTTAAATTAATTTAAAAAAAAAAATTTTTTTCAATTTATTTAATTCAAAGTAATAAAATTCTTCCAAAATTTTCAGTTACAAAAAATTATATGAAAAAATTGTTGAGATTCGCAAAAATTTAATTTCTTAAATCATCGCCAAATCTTTTTTTTCAAAAACTAAAAATTTTTTTTGAAAAACAAAAAAAGATTTTTCAAAAGTTCATTTTTTCAACAAAAAAAAAAATTAAAAAAATTAAATTTTATAATTTCATAAAAAATTAATTTTTTTTTTTTAATATTTTTTGAAAAAAAATTTCAATTTATTTTAAAGAAAATTAAAATTTTGAAAATGTGTTTTTTATAAAATAAAAATTAAAGATATGTTTTAAAAATCACTTTTTGAACATTCATGCTCAAAAAAATATTTTTAAGTCGCTCCAAAATAAGTTCATTAAAAAAAAAAAATTTTAAAATTAAAATTTTAAATTAAATTAAAAATTTTAAAAAATGTTTTTGATTCATCTTTTGTAAAATTTAAAAAAAAATCGATAAACAACCTTTGAAAGTTGAAAAATATTAAAAAATTTTAAGAAAAAATGAATTTCTGAAATTTTTTAATTTTATAAAAAAATTTAAGAAAAAAGTGAAAATTCGTAAAAATTTAAAAAGAATAAAATTTACAAAAAAATTTTTTTTTTGAAGAATATAAAATTAAAAGAGGATAATTTTTTTTCCATAATTTTCAAAAAAGAAAAAATATCGCCTTCATTTTTTTTAAATGACTTTTTAAGACAAATAATTTTGAATTTTTTAAAATTTCTTTACGTCTACTTTTATTTTAGATAATTTTAAATTTCATGAAGAGACAAAGAAGCATTTACGAAAAAAATTTAAAAAAAAAACACAAAATCGCTTATTCAGATTTTTTCTCGGGCTCTGAAACAGGAACAGCAGCAGCAGCTGGAGGAGGAGCATTTTCCGCGACAGGCGCTTGAGCAGGCGGCGGAATTGCCGGAGGAATTGTCGGCGGCGCATGTTCAGGCGTCATCGCAGTTGGCGGCGGACCTGCGGGAGGAGTTTGCTGCGGCGCATAATGATACGGAGTCGGAGCGTATCCAGGTCCTTGCGGGAATTGATTGTGATATCCGTACGGCGGATGTTGCGGATAATGCTGCGGATAATGTTGATACGGGCCCGGACCATAAGCTGATGGCGCATATCCTTGAGGCCCATATCCCTGATGATACGGCGGCATATGCGGAGGTCCTTGTTGATTTTGCGGCGGCATTACGGGAGGATTTCCCGGAGTTACGGGCGCTTGTTGTTGCTGCTGCGGAATTTGCGGCGGAGGCATAACTTTAGCAGCTGCGGGTTCTTTTGTCGCAGGAGTTGATGGTTTTTGTTCTGTCGCTGCTTTGGGAGCTTCTTTTTCGGCAACAGGAGTTTCAGCAGGAGCTTTTGGGGCTTCAGGAACGACAGGCGGAGCTGTTTCTTGCGTTGCTGCGGGAGCTGCGGGCTGTAAAACAGTCGTTTCTGTCTCAGATTCTGAAGGTTTTTGAACTTCTTCCGTTTGTTTCGCCGGGGGTTCAACTTCCATCGGCTAAAAAATGAGAAAAATATTAAAATTTGTTCGGAAAATGGTAAAAAAATGAACATCAAAGCAAAAATCAAAGGCAAAAAAAGCTTAAAATGCATCGCAAACAAGAAAAATCACACAAACACGACAAACGACGATTACCTGAATGTAATGCAATACGCTCATCTACGGATTTTTACATAAATTTTGTGTAATTTGCGAGGGTGAATATATAAAAGGAGAAAAAATGAAACGAAAAAAGGCGATCATCATCTAAATTTCTCTAAAAATCGAATCTAAAAGGTCTTTAATGTGCGTTTCGGGACATTTTCTACCATTTTATCGACTAAAATCGTTCAATTTCTTACCTCAGAAGATGCTTCTTCAGGTTTTTCCGTTTCCGAAACGGGAGCTGATGTCGCCGCAGGTTGTTGCGGATCACTTCCAATCGTCTCGGGCTCTTCTGCCTTGTCAGGAGTCTTCATTTCCGTAACACTTCCCGTTGGCGGAGCATTTTCCGAAGCGGGAGTTGCTTCGGTAGCGCCAACACTCTCAGGGCCCGGAGCGGGAGGTTGATTAACTTGCGCCGTTTGTTGCTGTTGTTGTTCCATCGCACGCATTCGTTCACGTTTGAGGATCTCGTATTGACGTTCGACCATTTGTTTGAACTTTTCGTCGTCGACAGCGGGTTTGCAGTGCTAAAATTTTGAATTTTTAGTTAATTTTGAACAGTTTTTGGTAAAAAATTGGTAAAAATAAGACTTACTCGTTTCAATTCTTCTTGAAAAACGTCACTGGATTCGACGAATTTACGTTTTTTGGATTCGAATTTCTCCTCAATTTGCTGCAATTCGGCTTGGAGCTTCATTTGATGCATTGCCAATGATTGGACTTGACGTTTTAAGACGTGCATGCGTTGAGTCTGTAATAAAATTCGAAAATTTTTATTAAAATTTTTTTCAAATTGGTAAGAAAATTAATTTAAAAAATTTAAAAAAAAATTATTTAGAAAAAAAAATTAACAAAAAATAATTAAACTTAATATTAAAGAAAATTATAATAAAAAATTAATTAATTAATTGACAAATTTCATAAAAAAAAATAAAAATTTTTAATAATTAATAATTTTTAATAATAATTAAAAAAAAATTAGTTAAAATTTTAAATTTTTTACAAAAAAATTAACAAAATAAATAAAAAAATTAAAAAATCAATTTTTTTATTTAAAAAAAATATCTTAAAAAAAAATTAAAAATTCAAATCGAAAATTTTTATTGAAAATTTGTTCAATTTGGTAAAAAAATTATTTTTAAAAAATTAAAAAAAAATATTTAGAATAAAAAATTCAATAATTTTGAAAATTTTTCAATTAGAAATGAAAAAAATTTATTGAAAAATTGATTTTTTTTATATAAAAAATTAAAAAATATATTTTACCTATCTAAAAATTTTAAAAATTTTTAATAAAAAAATTAAATTAAAAATTAAAATTAAAATAAAAAAAATGTTATTTAACAAAATAATTTAATTATTTTTTTCATTTCAAAATTTAAGGCAAAAAATTATTTTTTTTTAAATAAAAATTTTGTATGAAAGAAAAATAATTTTTTTTTCTTATAAAAAATTACAATATCTGATTTAAAAAATTAATTTTTTGATAAAAATTAAAAAACTATAAAAAATCTTAAAAAATTTATAAAATTCATTACTCACAGTGACAACAGAACGCACATCCGGCACAACAGCATCGCTAAAAATCTCATTTATCAATCGATGATTGCGCAAATAACGCGCATAAGCAACATGCTTCACAGAAAATCCATCTTGATCCGGATCATCGTCATCTTCAGCTGGTTGAATGTCAATTCTGCGATCTGCTTGTTTCCTCTGAGGCTCATGATGCATGTCAGAATCTAAAATTTCAAAGAAAAATTAACAAAAAATTCCAAAATTTCGAAAATTCGAAAATTCAATGAAAAAAATGAAAAAACTCGACATACCAGATTTAGATTTGCTTTTAGCAGACAAATAAGCCAAATAAGCGGGTGAACTGTGATACGTTTTCAATTGCTTTTCATAGTCAGCCTACCAAAACACACACAAAAACAAGTGAAATGTGAGAAAAAACATAAAAAATTGTTAAAAACTCGTGAAAAAGTGAATTTTGTATCGTTAAAGTGATCATGAAAGGCGTGAGACACACAAAAAACAGAAGAAATTTTTTCTGTACCTCGATATTTCGTCTGATGACGTCTCCAAACGACAAATTCAGGAGACATTTGGTACGTTTTTAGTGCGTCAATGTATTGAGCCTTTAGGATTTAACGTTAAAATCAAAGAAAATTGTCATAATTTTAAATTTTTTTACCTTGTCAACTTCATATTCGTTGATATATTCTTGTTTTTCTTCGTCGCTCAAGTCACGCCATTGTTGCCCAATCAATTTTGAGACTTCCCACAACTTCATTTCGGGATTGTCGGCTTTTACTTGATCCCAAACCTTACGAGAGTACCGCCAATAGGGCATCAGAGGCTTTTCGGGAGCCTTTGGAGGTTTCGGAGCACGAGTTTCAAGCTAAAAAATAAAATTTTATTGAAAAATTTCATTCAAAAAAGAAATTTTTGGATTTTTTCATTGATCTGACTCTTTTAACACTCACACTAACACTGGATTTGCCGACTTTTTGCGGCGTGAATGCCGGATTTCCATGAATTGAGTGCGAAAAAGGACTTGCTGTGTCTTTTCGATCTCCTCCGCCGCCCGAAGCACGAAGTCGTTCTAAAAATTAAACAAAAAAATATTAATTTTGAAGAAATTTGGGCGAAAAATCGAAGAAAATTGATGAAAATTAAGCTGGATTATTAGAATTTCATGCGAATTACGATTAAAAAATATTTTTTGATTAAATTTTTTAGCTGGGAAGGATTTTTTTTACCTTTGAGGATGTTGAATGAAAGCGGATTACTCATTCCAGGCGACATCATATCTAATAAGATAACAATAAATAAAAAACAACAAATAAGGGAATAATTTTGATGCACAAAAAATGTGAAATAATAAAAATTTTGATCAAATTTAATAAAAAATTTCGGGAAATTTGTAAGCAAGGGACACTAACAAAGCGAGAGATTGTTTCATGCATTCATGCTGAGTAGAAATTTGTAAATTTTCTTATAAAAAATTAGTTTTTGTTAATTTTTTAGACTCAAAAAACAACTTGGAGAAGAAATTTTCGTTTTTAAAAATCCTTTTTGTTGAATTTTTCTACTTACGAGACGGTCCCGGAGATTGCATCGCAATTTGTTTGTAATTCGGAGGAAGAGCCATCCTAAAAATACATGAAAAAGTTAATTTTTGTCTTTTTCAGATGTAAACAGAGACGCCGCCATAGTTTTTTTTGACTTGGCGTCTTTTTGTTTTTACATTTTTTGAAGAAATTTGTGCGTTTTGTGTCGATTTTCAGCAATACAAACCTGCCTTGATGTTCAAGTTCGAGAATTTCAACACCGAAAAGTGGTTTTTAGTTGTATTTTAATGTGAAAAGTGAAGTTTTATGCGGATTCGATGTAGAATTTTCTCAAAAAAGCCGAGTTTTTGAAACGTCAAAAGTGTCAAATGCGGTTGAAAGTCACATGAGAGTTAATGTCAAATCATGAAAGCGCATTTTCAGTAAGAAAATTTTTGAAATATTATTTTTTTTTTGAATGAAATTTAAAATAAAAAAAAAATTAGAAAAAATTCTTAAAATTATGAAATTTTGAAAAAAATTTCGAATTTCAATAATTTTTTAAAAATTTTAAATTCAAAAAGAAATTTTCATCATTTTTTAATTTTATATCAAAAATTTTTAAATTTTTTTGAACAAATTTTTCAAAATTTTTTTTTAAACAAATTTTATCAATTTTTTTTTATTTTTAAAAGAAATGAAGCTCTAAAAGGATTTTTTTCTAAAACGAAATTTTTACTTTTTTGAACAATTTTTAAATTCTGAAGCGAAATTTTTATTTTTTTGAATAAATTTTTGAATTCTGAAGCGAAATTTTTATTTTTTTGAATGAATTTTTGAATTCTGAAGCAAAATTTTACTTTTTTGAACAATTTTTAAATTCTGAAGCGAAATTTTTACTTTTCGAACAAATTTTTGAATTCTGAAAAGAAATTTTTTCTTTTTTGAATAAAGTTTTTAATTCTGAAGCAAAATTTTTACTTTTCGAACAAATTTTTGAATTCTGAAGAGAAATTTTTTCTTTTTTGAATAAAATTTTTAATTCTGAAGCGATATTTTTACTTTTTGAACAAATCTTTGAAAATTTTCTAACAAAAAATTCGATTCAAAATTCGATTGAAAAATAATTTTTTTCTCTAAAACATTTTTTTTATAAAAAAAAAAACAAATTTTCAAACAGACAGACAAACAATGAAGCCAAAAAAGCGCATTTTTCATAACTCCGCCTGATGAACAAATTCACATTTCAACTCTATCAAGCCACGTCAATTCAGCAGGAAAACACCCGAAAAATCATCAAAAATTTTGTTAATAATTGTCGAATTAAGCCGTAAATCGATCAAAAATGGTCTCCGTATTGAACACAATCGACACCGCGCATGAAGACATGATTCATGGAGCCGAAGTTGACTATTATGGCTTGCGATTAGGTACGTCTCGCCCATTCTCATTACAGGAAATTGATTAAATTAACCAGAATTTCGTGTTTTTTCTTGCAGCAACTTGCAGTTCGGACAATTCCGTGAAGATTTTTGACATCAAAAATGGAGCTCATACCTTAGGTGAGTTGAAATTTGACGTAAAATTAACAAATTTTTCATGAAATTTCGTTTTTAGCTGCTGATTTGCGTCACGGCGGTCCTGTTTGGCAAGTGAATTGGGCACATCCGAAATTTGGAAACATTCTTGCGTCATGTAGTTACGACAGAAAAGTCATTGTGTGGAAGGAAATGGGCGAATGGCAAAAATGGCATGAATACAGCAATCACGATTCTTCGGTAAATTCCGTTGCGTGGGCTCCGGCTGAATATGGGCTCGTTTTGGCATGCGGATCTTCGGATGGATCTGTCTCCGTTTTGACTTGCAACTTGGAAACGGGCACTTGGGACTCGAAAAAGATCCCGAATGCTCACATAATTGGTTGCAATGCGGTTTCGTGGTGTCCATCAACCGTTTTTGAGCCAACTTTTGACACGGGAAAGGCGAAAAACGAGCTCGGATTGGCAACGAAACGTCTCGCCACGGGCGGATGCGACAACACAATCAAAATTTGGAAGGAAGAAGGCGATCGTTGGGTCGAAGAGAATCGTTTGGAAGTTCATAGCGACTGGGTTCGGGATGTTGCATGGGCGCCAAGTATCGGATTACCTCGCAGTCAAATCGCAAGTTGCTCCCAAGATCGTCGCGTAATTATCTGGAATAGCGATGACCTTGTGACATGGACTCCGACAGTTTTGAACACTTTTACGGATGTCGTGTGGAATGTCAGTTGGTCGATTACGGGAGATATTCTCGCGGTATCGGGCGGCGATAACAAAGTCAGTTTGTGGAAACAAAATATCGAGAATCAATGGATTTGCATTAGCGAGGATAGTAACAATACACAGTCGTCTCAAGTTGAAACAAGACAACTTTAAGCCTTTTTTTTGTATTTTCTTCTTTTATGTTTAAAATAAAATTTACTCTCATTGATTAAAAGTTTTAATTTTTTTTTAAATTAAAAAAAAAATTTTTTTTTGAAGGCATCTTAATTTTTTTTTTAATTTTTTGTGAATTATTTTACCAATTTAAGACAAATTTTGAACATTTTTTTTAATTAAATAATTTTCTTGAAAATTATCATGAAATTAAAAAATCTAAAAAATTTGTAAAAAAAAAAATTAAATTTCACATTAAAAGAAAATTAAAATTAATTTAAATAATTAGGTAAATTTCAATTAAAATTATTTTTAATTTTTTTTTTAGTTATTTTTTAAATTATTTTTTTTTTTATTTTTACGAATTTTTTTTTTATTTTTAAAAATTTTTTTTTTTTTTAATTTTTAAAAATTATTTTTTTTAATTTTTTGAAATTAATTTATTTAAAGTTTTAACAAAAATTTAGATTTTATAGAGATTTATATTTTTTTTTTCTTTGTAAAAATTATTTTAAAAAAATTATCAATTTAAAATTTTTAATATTTGCAAAAAAAAAAATTTTTGTTCACATATCTGAGTTTTAAGCGATTTGAAGTAAATTTTTGTGATTTTAAGACAAAACATATTTTTAAACATCAAATTAAAAATTTCAAAAATTATTAAAAATTATCTTGAAAGCCTTGTAGAAATAAAATTTTAATTTCAATGAGCTTTGAAAACATTTTCGTGCAAAAAATTTTTGAAAATTATTCGAAAATTCGTGAAAAATTGAGAAAATGTAGTTTAAACTTCATTGCATATCTCAAGGGGCATAAAATTATTTTTTCCTTATACGACGTTCATTGCATACTTTCAGGAATTGATTTTTTCGACGACTTGCACAGATTTTATAATAAAAACACTCATTTCTCTATTGAATTTAGGAGTAGAACAGCTTTACCAGAATTTATTTTCAATAATTACACTTTTTATTGGGTTTGGTTGATGGGATCCAATTTAGGTTCTTCGAATTTGAACTCGGGGAATTTGGTCATGTCTTCCTTGCCAGTTCCTCCGTACGTTTTGGCGATACGTTCCAATTCGTTCTTCAACTCCTTCTCGGTTTCGGGTGAAGGATCAACCAATTTGCCGCCGCTAAAAAGAAAAATTTCAATGAAAAATCTTCGAAAATTTAAGATTTTCTCTTGACTTACGCGCTCTTCGCTTTGTATTCCTTGATTTTGTCCAAGAACAATTGTTGGATGGGATCGGAGACCTTTTGCATGGCGGGAGCGGCGATGCCAATGTTGCGACGAGCAACGAGACCCAAAGTACGGGCTCCGGCGAAGAGTTGCGATGTGAGCATCTGCAAAGAAGAAATCATGTTAAGCAAGTTGGAAGTTATGTAACAAATATTTTGGGGGTTTTTTGGGGAAATTACTGAAGGAAGGAAAGAAATTTGAGTCAAAAAGGGTTTTGTGATAAGAGAATTTCGAAAAGAAATGAAAATTATGGGAGAAATTACCTTGAAACTTGTGTTTTAAGCGATTTAAAGACTGGCAAAACACTCGGAAATTTTCAGACTCGCGATTTCAGAGACGTGTAAAAGTGATAAACGTAACTTTTTTTGACGTAAGATGTCATTTTTCAGAAAATTCGCTATGGGAAATTTTTTTGAAAAATTCGTTATCGATAAAAAAATAAAAAAAATTAAATTAAAATTATTATTTTATTAAATAAATTAATATTAATTAAAATTAAAACAAATTTATTAATTTGAATTAAAAAAAAATATATTCTGATTAAAAAAAAAAAAAAATTTAGAAAATCAATTAAAAATTTAATTAAAAATTAATTAAAAATTTAATTTAAATTATTAAGATAAAATTATTATTTAATTAATTATTATTAATAATAAAAATTAAATTAATTAAATTAAATTAAATTAATTAAAATAAATAAAATTAAATTTAAATATAAATTAATCAAAAAAAATTTAAATTGATAAAAATTAATAAAAAATTATTTTTATTTAAACTTAAAAAAATAACTAATTAAATAAAACGCATTAATTAATTTAAATTAATTTAAAAAAAAAATAAAAACTAAAAAATTTTAAAAATTAATAAAATGAAAAATACTTAATAAAAAAAAATATATGAAATTTCATTTTATAAATAAAAATGAAATAAAATTTAATTTAAAATCAAAATAAAAAAATTAAATAAATTAATTAAAAAAAAATTAAAAGTAATCCAAAGGAAGGAAAATAATAAATGAAAATAATTTAATTTAAACAACAAGAAAATTTAAAAAAAAAATAATAAAATCTTAAAATTTAAAAAAAGTGAAAAATTAAAAAAAAAATACATTTTAAAATTTTTTATTATATTTTTTTTATTAAAAACTAATAATTATCACAATTTTGACGATGACAATTTTCATCGTAATCTGAAGGTTCACGATAATCATAGTCATCATATTCGGGATACTCTTGAAGCTCATTTTGCGTCATTTCTTCGACATTTTCTTCTTTAACTTGATAGTTTTTATGTTCTTGTTCTTCTTCTTGTTGCTGCTGCGGATGTTCTTGCGACAACGGGAGCTTCTTGACAAAACATTGAAAGGCATATTTACTTCCATCCATGTCCCTTGACAACTTCTTCCTTATGCAAAACGTGCTTGTAGATGGTAACTGGAACATGATACGGTTTTGGGACGGGAATTTCAATTTTTTTGATCACCTGGCGTGTTAGAGATGAAAAATTTGGGACAGTTAAAAATAGTTTCAGAGAAAGGATTTCACAGAAAGGGACTCAAACTCACTTCAACGGGATAAGGTTTCTTCACTTCGACGGGTTCCTTGATCTCGACGGTGTACGGAACGGGCTTCTCGATGACTTGAGGCACGACTTTGTACACGGGAACGAGAATTTTGTGTTGAACGGGCACATGTTGAGCGAATGGAGCGGGTACGGGGACTTTTAAATATTGCGGAACAGCAACAGCGACGGGATGAGGAACTGGGATGTGAACGTCTTTCGAATGATGATCGCCTCCTGATGCTCCGACGGATTCGTAACCTCCGCTCGATTCGTATCCTCCATGACCGCCATCGCCGCCTGCTGAAGCGCCGTAGCTGTAGGATTCATGTCCGCCTCCCAAATGCCCGGCAGAGGTAAAGAGAACGCAGGAAAAAATGAGAAGACATTTCTGGAAGAAAGAAAAAAAAATTTCGAGTTGAGTGAACGAAGGCGGATAAGTTTTTATGATTTTTTTTAACGCATCAGCGCCTATGAAATTGGTAATTATGTTTGTTTATCTGATTTATTGTTTTTTTTACACCAGAAGTGCAATAACTTTCGTTTTTATTTTTTTTTTCTTTTTTTTTAAAAATAATTAAAAAAAAAAATTATTTTTAAAAAATTTTTTAAAAAATTTGTTAATAATTTTTTAAAATTATTTAAAAAATATTTTTTTAAAATTCAAAAATTTTTTATTTTTTAATTTAAAAAAAAATTAATGTTTGTCTTAAAATAATTAATTAATTTTTTTTTAATTATTTAAAAATTTATTTAAAAAATTTTAATTTTTTTTTAAATTTTTTTAATATTTTTTTTATTCAAAAAAAAAAATAATTTTATTTGAATTTATTAATTTTAAAAAATTTTTTTTATTAATTTTTATTTTAATAATTTTTTTTTAATTTAATTTTTTTATTAAAAATTTACTCACAAATTGATTCATTTTTTAAATTTTTTTTTTTCAGTTAAGACAACAAACTTCAAGCACTTCACTTTTCACAATGTATCTATTTGCAGTCATGCTCGTGCTTTTATATTTCGCAGTTTTTTTAAGGAACCACACTCTCGTACACATTTTCGCTCACGAGCGTCAGGTACTTGCAATTTTTGTTAAGCTTTTAATAGTAAAGGGTAATATTTCTCATTTTTTTTTGTGTTTCGGTGCAAGTAGAGATATTACTTAATCTGCAATTTCCTTTGTGATTGTTTTTTTTGTTTACATTTCGGTTTGAGATAATTTCGGCGCGTAATTAATTTTTTAATGATTTTTATGAAGAAAAGTATCTAAAAAGAAAAAAAAATAATTTTTAATAATTTGTAATTTTTTTTAAATATATTTTTTTTAATAATAAAAAAATATTTTTTATAAAATATTTTTAAAAATTATTTAATTTTTTAAAATTATTTTAAACATTTTTCTCATATAATTTTTTTTTATTAAAAACTTCCTTATTTAAAAAATTTTATTATTTTTTTTAATATTTTTAATTTGAAAAAAATATTTATTTTTATTTTTTTAAACATTTTTTATAAAAAATTTTTAATTTAATATTTTTAATTATATTTTTCAACATTTTTAAAAAATAAAAAAATAATTAAAAATAATTTAAATTAAAAGAAAATTAAATTTGAAAAAAAAAAAAAATTTTAATAAAAAAAAAATTATTTATTAAAATATTTTTTTTATATGAAAATTTAATTTTTAATGATTTAAAAAATCATTTAAAAAATGATTTTAAAAGTAAAAAATAAAAAAAAAATATTTTTAATTAAATTTAATTAAATTTAATTTAACTTTAAATTTAATTTAAAAAGTTTTTTTAATTTAAATTTTTTAATATTTCAATTTTTTTAATTTTCTCACAAAATGCCAAAAAAATTGACCTTCAAATGCATTTTTTAATTTTCTTACCTTACGAAACTAAGCTTTTGTGAACGATTTTTGCATTACTCATAAACGTGTGACTTTTTTTTTGTCTAAAACTTTGACCCATAAAATATTAGAAACACATTTTCAAACAATTACTTTGCGTTGCTCATTCATGAATTATGAATTAAGTTCATCATTTCGCATCTCAAAAAAAAAAAAAAATCTCATGTAGTAAATCTTTCCTTGAAATTTTTAATTGAATTTTCAAAAGTCGTTGACATTTGAGCAACAAAACAAAAAAAAAAGAATTTAGGACCCGCAACACTTTTACCGCTCACACAGCATCGCAACGTCGTCGCGTCATAAAAAAGTATTGAGTAATTGCAATTTTTTCAGCTGCCGAGAGAAAAAAAAGAGGAAAGGAAAGGTTGCACTACATTTTTAGCGTACTTATTGTTTGTTACGTAGTTTTGTTGGTCCATTCATCTTTGGCCCATTTTTCTCGTATTATGTTTTGTTTTTAATTTTTTTAAGTTTGCCGGTCTTGCAAGTTTTTGTTGTGCACTTTATCTTTTTTTTTAATTTCTTCGTGAGGTAATCACGAATTTAGAGGATTTACGAGTCAATTTGGTGAATTGGTGCAATTGAACTCGATTGTCATTTTTTTTAGTGATTGCAAATTAAAAAGGGATTTTTAGATAGAGAGATTAATTTGGAGTAAAAGTGAAGTGACGCACGTGACTTATAAATGTTGGGAAAAAACTAACCGGTAAGTTGAAAATTTTAATGAATGATGACGTAAAAATTGTTTTTTTTCTCAGAATTTTTTTAAATTAATAAAAAATTTTATAAAATAATTTTTAATATTTTTTTAAAAATTATTTTTAATAATTTTTTTAAAATTATTTTAAATATTTTTTAAAAATTAATTTTAATATTTTTTAAAAATTATTTTTAATATTTTTAAAAATTATTTTTAATATTTTTTTTAAAATTATTTTTAATATTTTTTTTAAATTATTTTTAATATTTTTTAAAATTATTTTTAATATTTTTTTAAAATTATTTTTAATATTTTTTTAAAATTATTTTTAATATTTTTTTAAAATTATTTTTAATATTTTTTTAAAATTATTTTTTTTAATTTTAACAAAATTTTAAAAATAAATTATAATTTTCATTAATTTTTAGTTCAATTAATTAAATTTTAATTTAAAATCTCTCAATGAATAGTCCTTTTAGAATAAAAATTACCATTTCGTCATTTCTTACAAAACACTTCTTCATGTAAATTTGTGTTAATATTCAAGTACGTCACCAACTGATATTTCTTTTTGTTTACTTTACCAACACAAGCAAAGTCATTCCGTATCACGTAAAGTAAAGTAAAGAACCTGTTGTGTTGATCTTGATCTTCTCTCTTGAATTTCTCACACAAATCGTCTCAGTCGTCATCTTTACTTCGATCGGTTTGTTATCATTTTTTTCCTCGTCGTCGATGTAAAATTAAAAAAAAAATATTTATTTACATCCCGAAAAAAATAATCTATAAAAACGTGAAAAAATGAAGATTTCTTTAAAACTCGTCGCCATCGTCTCTCTTTTCACGTATTTCTCGGGAGTCTCAAGCACAAACATCAAAGAATCAATTTTCGACCTCAGCGTCGAATGGCAACGACACTTGCGACAACACAACGAAATCGAAGCTCATGAAAATTTTCTCTCCTCGCCCCTCGGAATTTCCGTGCTGCTTGCTGAAATTCGGATTTTTGCCAATTCGCAGCTGAAAGATGCCATTAACACACTCCTCAATTGGGGCAAAGGTGAAGGTCGACTTTGACACGCGCAGAATTTTTGAAAAAATTTATGTTTTTTTTTGACGTCATTTTTGTAAAGGTAACAGAGTTCACTTGGAATTCCGACGAGAACTTGATAAGCTGGCAGTACGTGAAGACGAAGTTTTTAAGCTGAAGTGTCAAAATGCGATTTTTCTGCCGAAGGAAGTGAATGTGAGCGAAATTGCGGAAGATTTGCTGAAAGATCATTACAAATCGGATATCGTCAAATTGGATTGGAGGTGAGAATTGGAAACGAAAAGAACGAGAAGTGAATTAATTAGCCGAGAACTGGTTGAGTTAATCGGTTGAATAGCGGATCGTGTGTTTTTTTACATTTAAGAGAAGTTGAATGTTTTGAGATAATGAAACGACGTGATAATCGGAATGTAAATAATAATGAGTAGTAGAGGGAAATTCCCAATTGTTGAGTAAAACAGGAAAAAAATATCATTTATTAATTATTTGGGTCAGAAATTGTACGTTTTATGAGTTTATAGAAGATTTTCAGCTATTTTAAAGTCAAAATCTAACTTTTTATCTCTTAAAAAATCAAAATCTAACTTTCAGTTTTTTTTAATTTCTTCACAAAAATTTTTTAGGCCATAAAAACTAACTTTTTAGATCTAAAAAAGTCAAAATCTAACTTTCAGCTCTTGAAATTTCTTTAAAAAAATTTTCAGGCCATAAAAACTAACTTTTCAGCTTTAAAAAAGTCAAAATCTATCTTTCAGTTTTTAAAATTTCTTCAAAGAAAATTTTTTAGGCCATTTAAACTAACTCTTTAGCTCTTAAAAAATCAAAATCGAACTGTCAGCTCTTAAAATTTCTTTGAAAAAAATTTTTTAAGTCAATAAAACTAACTTTTCAGCTCTTGAAAAGTCAAAATCTAACTTTCAGCTCTTGAAATTTTTTCAGAAAAATTTTTTAGGTCTTGAAAACTAACTTTTTAGCTCTTAAAAAATTTAAAATCTAACTTTCAGCTCTTGAAATTTTTTCAGAAAAATTTTTTAGGTCTTGAAAACTAACTTTTTAGCTCTTAAAAAATCAAAATCTAACTTTCAGCTCTTGAAATTTTTTCAAAAAAATTTTTTAGGTCTTGAAAACTAACTTTTTAGCTCTTAAAAAATCAAAATCTAACTTTCAGCTCTTGAAATTTCTTTGAAAAAATTTTTTAGGCCTTAAAAACTAACTTTTCAGCTCTTAAAAAATCAAAATCTAACTTTCAGCTTTTCAAATTTCTTAAAAAAATTTTTTTAGGCCTTAAAAACTAACTTTTCAGCTCTAAAAAAGGCAAAATCTAACTTTCAGCTCCTGAAATTTTTTTGAAAAAAACTTTTTAGGCCACAAAAACTAACTTTTTGTCAAATTTAAACTTATTTTTTCTTTTCATTTCTTCAACAGAAATCGTTCCATCGCCCAACAAACTGTCGATGCATGGGTCAGCCAAAGCACAAACAAACTAATTCAACAATTACCTTTACCTCAAAACGCTGAAATGCTTTTAGCCAACACAATTTACTTTGAAGCAGAATGGCTTGATCCTCTCGATGCTCGAATGACGGCAAATCTCCCGTTCAACGTGTCTCCGAACAAAACTGTCAACGTCGATTACATGCGTTTCTCCGAAGATCTCTTCTTCGCCGAAGACACTTATTACTTAAAGTGCAAAGTCATCGCTAAACCTTACAAAACGCACAATTCCTCCGACGAAAGTCGCGTCAACATGTACTTCATCCTCCCTGACGAAGGCAACGACATCGAAAACTTAATTTCGCTCATCAGTAATTTGAATTTCAATCAAATGCTGCAATTTGGCGATTACAAAAAAGTCACTTACCAAATCCCGAAAGTCAGTTTAAAGAGCAAATTCAAGTTTAAGCCGTTCCTGAGCGAATTTTACGGCAAAGAGCTGAATTACGAAGTGCAAGGATTGACATTGGGCGACAAAAAGTTGAATATTGATGATATTTCGCAGGAAACGGTGCTCGAAGTTGATGAAAAAGGCACCCGAGCTGCTTCCGTGTCGTCGGCTACGATCGATTATAATTCCGCTGACAAGACTTTTAAAATCGACAGACCTTATATCATGTTGCTGCGAGACGAAGACACGAAATTTGTGCTTTTTTGGGCGACAATTCGGGATCCGACGTTGCATTAAAGCCCATTTTTGATGGTTTTGACGTATTTTTAGTCAATTATTTCGAATAAAAGACAGAAATTTTTTATTTACTTTGAACTTTTGCATTTTTCAAGTCATTTTTTGTTACGTCACTGCACAGTTTTCCGTTTTTTTTTTGCATTGTTTCTTTGTCACATGTCCTTCCCTTTCCTGTTGTTAAGCTATAGAAATCGTGGCATCAATCCGTTGCAGACTTCTTCGCTATTTTTAGAGGGAAAAATGTATAAAAGGAAAATTGTGAGAAGAAGAAAATTCAGTCTAAGTTGATCAGTTGTGAAGGAAGTTTAAGAAAAAAGGAAAAAAGTGAAAAAAAATAAAAATGGTGAAAGGCCAACAAAGTTTGTGCCTCATTCTGGTTTTGCTTTTAGCAGCAAATGCTTATGGATATCATTCTTATAAAGGTAGAAAAATTTAAAAATTTCATAAAAAGTGATTTTTTTTAAATAAAAATAAATTAATTTTATTTTTAAGAAATTCTAAAAAAAAAATAAAAATATTTTTTTATTTAAAAAAAAATTAATTTTATAAAAAATTTTTTTAAAAACATTTATAAATATTTAAAATAAATAATAAAAAATAATTTTTACATAAATCATTTTTTTATTATTTTTTTTGCATTTTAATTTTTTTGATAAACTTTTAATGGACAAAAAAATTGAAATGCAAAAAAAAAAATATCATTTAATTTTAATTTATTTATTTCTAAATATTTTTAATTATTTTCATTTTTTAACAAAATAATTTTTCAAAAAATCTTGTTTTTAAAAATTTGTTAAATTATTTGACAAAGTTTTAAATATTTTTATTTAAAAAAATTTTAAAAAAAAAATAAAAATAAATTATTTAATTGCTCGAAAAATTTTTTTTTTAAATTTAATTATTTTTTTAAATATTAATTAAAAAAAATAAAAAAAAAAATTTGTAAATATTTAAATAATTTTTTTTACTATATTTTAAAATTTTAAGTTAAAAATTAATATTTTTGTTTATAAAAAATAAAAAAATTATTTTTAAAACGAAAATTAAAATTTAATCAAATATTAAACTTTTTAATATTAATTTAAAAAAAATTTAAAACTTAATTATTTATTTTAAAATTTTTTAATTAAGAAATATTAATAAAATTAAAAACAAAAAAAAAAATTTCAGATGCACTTCGTGCCAAATTCGACGACGAAGACTTCATGGAAATGTTTTCTGATGACGGGATTAGCGATCGTGTTTGTAAGATTTTTATTTCTCATCGAATTGCATAAAAAATTCTAAAAACTTTTACATTTTTCAGATTTTTACAGAACTCCAATGTCAGCTTATGCCGATCTCGCAGAACCGTTTGGCAAGAGAACCGTGAATAAGTTCAAAAGTATGTGAAAGTTTCGAATCTAATAAAAAAATTCATGATAATTGCTCGATGATTTATGGGAGAAAGTTGATTTGCAATTTTTTTGCATTAAAGATGGAGAAGGCTGGTTATTAATTTTTTTGAATTAATTTTGCAGATTTGATGATTAACAAGGACATGATGGAAGGCGAAGGAGGAGTTGTAGATGTTCAAAAAGAAATGAGTCGATCTTATTTTCCGCGAACAACACCGAAGAGGGGAGCGATTTTGAGTTGGGCTCTTCCAGCAGCGAATCGATTGTAAGAATTTTTTGAAAAAAATTTTAAATAATTTCATAATTTTAAAAGTTAAAAAAATTAAATTTATTTTTTTAAAATTATTTTTTGCCAAAAATTTTTTTTCAAACTTTTTTTTTAAATATTGAATAATTTTTTTTTAAAAAAAAAAAATTTTTTTTCTACATTTATAATTTTTTAAATTTCTGAAATTTTCATTTTAATTTTTTTTTTATGTTTGTATTTTATTTTTTTTTTAGTTTTTAATTTTTTCTAAAATATTTTTTAATTTAAAATTTTTTTTTTTTTTTTTTTTTTTTTTTAAATTTTTAATTTTATTTTTTTTAAAAAAAATTAATTTTTTTTAATTTTTTTTTTTAATAATTTCTTATAAAAAAAATAATTTTAAATTAAAATTTTTGAAAAATTGAAATTCAAAATTTTTGCAAAAAAATTAAAATTTAATGAAAATTGTGTCAGAAAACGATAAAAATTACCTTTCTTTCTCTTTTTAATTTTTTTTTTCTTTACACGAGAAGTCGCGAGATGAACATCAACTACAGACCAACGACATCAAATCGACCTGCTGCTTAAAAAAATCAAAAAGCTTCAACGCTAAAAGCTGATTTCACTTTAAAATATGGGTTTCTTGTAAATAATCTATAAAAGCAGAGTGAATCTCGTCATTCTTTATTCAACTTTTTTCCATGATGATGGAAGCAAGGGATGTACTTAATAAAAAATTAAATTAAAAAATGCTTTTTTGGTGTCTTTGATGCTTTTTTAATACTTTTACTCCTCTTTAGTCTTTGTCTCTTCCGAATTTTTGCTGAAAAACTTCTTTATTGAACTCAGCGAGAGTATCACGGGGATCATTATTGGCAGGAAAAGCGGGATATAAATGGCGTATCTACAAAAAATTTAAAAAAAAAATTTTTTTTTTAAATTTTTTTTTTTTAGAAATTCTAAACTTACTTTTGTTCATCGGGGAAATAAAGCAACGCCAACAAGCTTGGATCGAAAAATGCGGCTTCAGCTGCAATAAAAGCGTTTCTTGCATGCATCACAGCGCATTTTAAGTCACTTTCCGCAAGACATTTTTTCGCAGCGACAACTTCCGCATACGAATTTTTGATTTCCGTGCCGACTTGATCGTTGATGACGATATAACTGATGCCTCCGAGGAGTTGGATCAACGAATTGAGCGTGGATTGGGCCGAATGGATGAGATGAATGGCTCCCGTTCGTAAATAAGTGTCAACTTCCCAATTTCGGGGCAAAATTGTTTCTTGTTCTGTCATCCCAACACCTTTTATCGGTTGATTTGACTCCATATCGAAAATTTTCCGGAGCAAAAAAAGAGCTTTTTCCATGGCATCGTGACTATTGACATCGACTTCCGTTAAAATTTCCTCATTTTCCATGAATTTCTCGCAAACAGCTTCCGGGGGATTCACAATTACGATTCCGCCCCATTTTGCCGAAATAAATGAGTCGACATCGTTCGTCGAAGCACGTTCCCCGTTCTTTTTGTAAATGTGCAAAGGTCCTTTTTTGCATGGCGGCATGTAGAAAACCAGATGAACGCACGGATAACTCGACACTTGGTTGCCCAAACGTTTCTCCAGCGACGTGATAATTTGCGGTAAATGGTCTTCGTGCAGCATAAAATGTCGTTTTAGCTTCGAATTGTCGGGAATTTGGCGATCCACGTGATCGAACTTGACTTGATACTTCCATTGCGATTTAATTGTGAAGTTTGATAGCGGACTGAGTGATTTCAAGTAGGGTTCGATGTAACGTTCGGCAGCTAAACGAACGTTCCAATTGAGTTTTTGCAATTCGGGGTTTGGGTTGAGCACGGAAAGTAAGACGTCGTATTGCGGTTGAGGCGGAGGCGTGTTGTGATGCAACTTTTGACCCGAAACTGTCGTTATGGAACCCAAAATTGACTTGAGACGGTATTCTTGAAGGAGCCATGAGCGGATTACTTGCTGGATTTTACTTGCAGCTGTGAAAAAAATAATTTTTAAATGAAAAATTTGGTAAAAATATAAAATTTTTTTAAGAATTTTAATAATTTTGAAGAAATTTTTTTGAATTGAAAATTTTTTTATACAAAAAAATTAAATTTTCAAAGAATTACTAAAATTTAATAAAAAAAAACATTAAAAATATTTAAAAAATATTTAAAAAAAATATAAAAAATAAAAAAAAATTAATAAAAATGTTTAAAAAAAATTAAAAAGTATTTCATTTATTTTGTATTTTATTTTTTTTTTTAATATATATATTTTTTTAAATATTAAAAATATTTTAATTTTTTTTTTAAATTAAAAAAAAAATATTTCTTCGTACTTTACATTTTAAAAAATATTGACGAGAAAAATCTTAAGAAAATTTAGAAAAAATTAAAATATTCGAAAAATCTTGAAGAAAAATAATTTTTTTGACAAGAAAAAGTTTAAAAAAATTAAAAAACTGAAAATTAAAAAAAATCTTCTAAATTTTAAAATAATCATAAAATTTCGACAAAAACTCACTCGCATTGCTCGAAATAAAAGCAGCTCGTCCCGAATTAACCAAAACTTCTTCCGTCAACTTCATCCATTCGATGAACATAAAGTCTCCATCCCGCACTTCGACACTTTTTTGTGCCAAATTTTCCAAAGCAGCAGGAGAATGAGCCTCTTCCGCGAGTTTTTTGTCCAAATTGATGCTCGAAAAGTGCAAATCGACAATTTCGTGCTCTTTAAAGTACAAAATCAAGTCGTGAATTAAGGATTTTGTGCGTTCTTCGTTATGAGTGAAAATTCCAATGTTGACTTTTGTCTTAATTGGCGTCTTGAGAAGATCACTGATCTCGGTATAAGGCAGCGGAACACGATAAACTTCGGTTGTTTTCCACCACATGGGCACTCCGATGACGAGAATTACGATGATGAAGGTCAGAGTTGAGGAAAAACGAAAAATTGCTGAAAAGTAAAAAAAAAATTTTTTTAAGAAAAATTTAATTTTTTGAAAGAAAAAGGTAAAAAATTGATTTTTTAGATTTTAAGAAAAATAAAAAAAAAAGTGAAGATCTTCGAAATTTTTTTGAGAGCAAAAATTTTTATAATTTTTAAATAAAAAAATTTTACAAAAATAAAATTTTTTTTTTAATTTTTATTTTTTTAAAGCTTATTTATTTTTTTTTATTTTATTTAAATAATTTTTAATTAAATATTTTTACAAAAATTTAATATTTTTTTTTTAATTTTTAAAATAAAATTCAAGCTAAATTAAAATTTAATAAAAATTAAAAAAAAAAAAAAAAAAAAAAAATTAAATAATTTTAAATAAAAAAATTCTTACAAAAATTTAATATTTTTTTTTTTAAATTTTTAAAATGAAATTCAAGCTAAATTAAAATTTAATAAAAATTAATAAAAAAAATAAAAAAAATTAAATAATTTTAAATAAAAAAAATTTTATCAAAATGTAAAAAAAATTCAAAAAGTTAAAAAAATTTAAAATTTTTTTTTAATGAAATTTCAAAATTATGTTTTTTAAATTTTTGACAAGTCGTTATTATAAATTTTAAATTTGAAAATTCAAAAAATTTAAAAAAAAAATTAAATATGCAGTATTTTTGTGGTCTAAATAAAACAAATTTAAGTAAATTTTTAATATTTAAAAAAAAAATTAAAAATAAAAAAAATATAAATTAAAAAAAAAATAAAATTAAATATCTTTAAATAAAAAAAAATTGAAAATTTTTAAATAGAAATTCAATAATTTTTTTTTTCCGAAATAAAATTAAATAATTAAAAAAAAAAATAAAAAAAAAAAATTTAAAAAAAATTAAAATAAAATTAAATAAAAAAAAAAAAAAAAATAAAAAAAAAAAAATTAAGATTTTTTTTAAAGAAAAAATCAAAAAATTGGTCAATATCCTCTCGAATTTCCTTGAATTTCGCATCAAAGATTCAATATTTCACTTTAAGAAAGCTAAAAAGTAAAAAATTCAATTTTTCAAAATATTTTCTGTATTTAAAATATTATTCCTTGTATCTACAGACTAAAATATAGCTATATTTGCCTTCTTTCAGGCAATTTTTCGACACATATTTCGTAAACTTTGTTATTCCTTCATTGCGATAAACCAAATTCAGCGCATTATCTTTCGGATGAATTGTCAACAAAATCGGATCAATTTCCTCCTCTTCCTCGCCTGCTTCGTCATCCAACGAGTCCTCCTCAGGCGACAAATACGTCACGACTCCAACTTGCGGATATGCGTTTATATAAAAAATTAAGTCGAGCGTGCAATCCGCATACTGCGATGGATCTCCAAGCACCGTATAACATCCTCGTGTCCATCTCTGAAGCTCAACGGAACATTTTGGCTCTGCGACATTCGCTCCGTGCAAATCCAGCTCCGTGTATTCGTGCAGCAGCTTGAAAAATGCTTTGGATTGAAAAATTTCCATGAATTTGGCGACAATTGAAGGCGTTTTTTCGTTCAGCGTCAAAACTTCGTAATTTCTGACGTTGGCGGGACCCTGAAGTTGCCACGAATCCGCCGGAATTTGTTGAATTTGCGTCAAAATTTGATCGTAAAAGTCTTCATCCAAAAATTCCTCGAGCGAAGCTTCGGAATTTTCCTCAATTTGTTTGTGAATGTCTTCTTTGTACTCCGTTTTGAGGTAAATTGGGTTCACGAGCTCGTATAAAGCATCGTCGGTTGTTTTTTCATGCGGCGTCGTGTAATGCAAATCAATTTGAGGTATTTTTGTTGCTGTTTCGTCATCCGCGGAGGGTCCATGAAACCATCCATTGATCGTCAAACGTGGAAAATCGAAATTTGTCACTTCGCCAACCTGATGAAACGAATCCGAGCCCACACGAAAGAAGACAAATTGATTATTCGTCGGCGGAATTCGCTTTTTAACCGGAAACAAAGGCTCCTTTTCGCGATTTTCGAACAATTCAAGAGCGCCGCCCATCTCCGAAGTCCATTTTTCAGCTCCTTTCCACGGCGAAATGTAATAAACGAAGGCAACGCGTCGATCTGTCATCAAATCGTCGTGCACGAGCAAATAATCGCCCGCATTGTACATGCTACACGACGCCGAAATGTGCGAAAGCTTAATTCCCGTCAATTTTTCCATCCACGGCATCACGGTGTCGCGTAAATGCGCGTAAAACATCCGCATTGCTGGTTGACTCTCGAAATTCACCAAATCCGTGGATTGATAAAACTCGTAAAGATCCATTTGGCGACGATCGAAACTAATTTCGGTCATTTCTTGAACAAGTTTTTGCAATAACGAGTCTTTGTCGGTTAAAAAGTCCTTGAGACAAGCCAATTTGAAGGGCGATGCAAGCAAATCGACGGAAGAATCGGAAAAACTTTCATTTTCATTCCAAAATTTTGAAAAATTCGCAAGAAATTCCTTCGACAAGTAATTGGAACTCATCTGAACCTTAATTGGAGCATCGTAATCGATCGTAGATGACCCAGCTTCGCACAATTTCGACTGTTTTGAGGCTTTAAAAGCATCTGAAATGAAAAAAATTACAAAATTAGCAAAAAACTTGAGGTTTTTCGATGTTTTTGTTTTCCACTCACCCGCAAATCTTCCCGAAACGCATCCATTTGGCAAGGAAATTGAGGAAATTCAAAAGGAAATTCGAAAGAAAGTGACTTTTTACGCACAAACGACAAAAGAAATGCGATATGAGTGTGAAAAGCTCATAAAAAATCGTGAAGCAAGAAATTTTTTATAAAAAAATGTTTTTTTAAGGAACGCCAAACATACCTTCTTTGTCATTTTCCGTCTCGTCCGATAATTTTCGCTTCTCACTCATTTTTGGTAACGTTTTTGTCCTTTCACAGAATCCAAATTGCTGATTTGAACATGAATCTGATGATTATTTTTGGTAAATTTGGTAAAAAATCGCCGGCGATGAGTTTAAAAGCCTCAAAAATTGGAATCGCCTTAATGGATTTGTCAAATTTGACAGTTGATGGGCGTTGTTCAGGTAAGAATTTGTCTTTAAAGTCAATAAACTGCCCGGTTTTTCTATTTTCTTGAATTTTCTCACAAGAAAATTACAAAATTTTGAAGAAAATTCAAAAATTTTGGATGAAAAGCTCGATTTTTTGCATTTTTCTCGTAACATCACTCGCCGCCTGTCTGTTTCTCGTCAAAAATCAAAGGTAAAAAGGTAACAAACAACTGATAACCTTTCCTCTTTTGCATTATTCATTATCAATTGTCTTCCAGACTGTCGATTTAATGATACGCCGTCTCGCTCAAAGCACTTTCAGTTCAAATTTTGCACGAATAACACGACGTTCCCTTTGCAGCTCCTCAAAAATGACTCCATATGCCGTTTGTTACGTTACCGCACCCGATGAGACCATCGCGAAGAAGCTTTCGCACGAAATCATCACGAAACAACTTGCAGCCTGCGTTAATATCGTCCCGCAAATCACTTCTGTCTACGCGTGGGAAGGAAAAATCAACGAAGATGCCGAAGTAATGCTCGTTATCAAGACCAAAAAGTCCCGCGTTGACGATTTATCGGAATTTATCAGAGCAAATCATCCATATTCCGTTGCCGAAGTCATCTCCATGCCCATTGAGAATGGAAATCCGCCGTATTTGGACTGGATTGGCAAAACTGTTCCTGAAAAATAAAGAAAAATTAAATAAATTTGTTCAAATTTAACGTTTTTCATTCAAATCTAACAAAAACTCGACGACTTGACGTCTCAAATCGACAAATTTGACGTTTTCAGTATTAATCCATCGCCCGAAAGGAAGAAACCGAAAAAATTTTTTTGTTGTCCTGCAATCTTTAACGAAACTTCAACGATGTCTGACGTAAAATCCGAAATTGATAGCGATATCGAGCAAAATTATTCGCTCAACAGTACTGCAGATCCCAAAAATATGCAGGAATTGTCGATTTATGTGAGAAAAATGACAAACCCGTATCCTGCGACTCATCAATAACAACAACAATTAATTTTTTTGCAGGTGCAAACGCTCTTGCAAGGCGTTCAGGACAAGTTTCAAACGATGTCGGATCAGATAATCACGAAAATCGACGATATGGGTAAAAAATTTTTAATTTTAACAAAAAAAATATTTTTTTATGAGAATTTTTCATTTTAGGAACCCGTTTGGATGAGCTGGAAAAATCCATCGGAGACTTGATGCAACAAGCGAACATGGCAGATCAACCCGAAATGGGCAAATGACTAAGTCATGAAAATCTGTCGAGCGAATTTTGAATGTCAGAGACGCAAAAAAAAATATTTATTTTGAAAAACTCACAAAATTGTCACATAATCAACAAGAAAATTCCCCCGCATGAGAAATAATCGATTTTTATGCACACTTTTTGTCAAAAATAATATTTAAGCGAAAAAAGATGTAACAATAAATAACAATAAACGTAAAATCATGAAAAAAAATCGCACGCAATATTGATTAAACAAAGAAATTTGTGTCGAAGTTAGTTCCATTTATCAATTTTTTTGGGTTGGCGGTTAATAAAGTTAACAGGAATGTTGTTTGGATGTCGTCAAGGAAACATTTTTGTACGATTTTGAGGAAAAAATGAACTTAAGGCAAAGTTCAGATCGAATTTGGATGAAAAATCAACGGAAATTGGATTTGAAATTGATTTTATGAGATTTCAGGTCCGTAGAATCGGGGGGATTTTCAAGCGTGTTTTTTACGTATTTTTTTACGTAATTTTTACTATTTGATGAATTTCAAGCTTAAAAATTATCAAATATGCTAGCAAAGTCAAAATTACGTATTTTTTACGTAAAAATTACGTATTTTTTTACGTAATTTTTATTTTTCAAACGTTAAGCTTGTGAACCATCAAAAAGACATCCAAAGTAGTTTTCCATACTATTTGATGAATTTCAAGCTTAAAAATTATCAAATATGCTAGCAAAGTCAAAATTACGTTTTTTTACGTAAAATTTACGTATTTTTTACGTAATTTTTATTTTTCAAACGTTAAGCTTGTGAACCATCAAAAAGACATCCAAAGTAGTTTTCCATACTATTTGATGAATTTCAAGCTTAAAAATTATCAAATATGCTAGCAAAGTCAAAATTACGTTTTTTTACGTAAAATTTACGTATTTTTTACGTAATTTTTATTTTTCAAACGTTAAGCTTGTGAACCATCAAAAAGACATCCAAAGTAGTTTTTCATACTATTTGATGAATTTCAAGCTTAAAAATTATCAAATATGCTTGCAAAGTCAAAATTACGTATTTTTTACAAATTTTTCATGCTTGTGAACCAGTCATATTTTTTACGTAAAAATTACGTATACGTATTTTTTTTTATTTTTCAAACGTTACGCTAAAAAGAAATTACGTATTTTTTACGTAATTTTTATTTTTCAAATTTTAACCTTATGAACCATCCAAAAGACATCCAAAGTAGTTTTCCATACTATTTGATGAATTTCAAGCTTAAAAATCATCAAAAATTACGGAAAATTAATTTGAATGTCTTTTTGATTGTTCTTAAGCTTAAAATTTGAAAAATAAAAAATACGTAAAAAATGAGCCCTTATACTTGAAAAATTGCCCTCTTACCATTTTACTCTATTTCCATCCCTGTTTTGACTGTCAAACTTGTTATTGTTATTAAAATCAAAGAAATTCGAAACTTTTTTTTAAATTCTTTCTGCTGACTCGTCTCTTTTTCCCTGTTCCCCGAACTAATTGAATTACGTGAAATCACGCCTTAAACGAAAATTGTGATAATTAAAAGTACAAAAAAAAAATGGCAGAAGCTATTGGTGAGTTTTCCAATTTCTTATCAGTAAAATTTCTTATCTCTCATTGTTCTCCTCGAATTTTTTTTTTAGATTCAAAATTCAAGATTGAACCGCAAGACGTACGAAGCCCGGAGCAAAATAGTCTCGTGCACACGCCAAATTCGAGCACGCAGAACACCGACGAGGAGGATGACAGTGTCGGCGAGGACAGCACTCGTTCGATGAGCTACAAGGAACGTCGTCGCAACGCCCATACGCTGGCCGAGCAAAAACGTCGCGACAACATCAAAAAAGGCTACGAAGAGTTGCAAGAAATCGTGCCAAAGTGCAATCAGAACGACGCGAGCGGCTACAAGATCAGCAAGGCGGCAGTTTTGCAAAAATCCATCGAATATATCTCGTTTTTGCACAAAGACAAGAAAAAGCAGGAAGATGACTTGCAAACGTTACAAAAGGAGGTGATGGCATTGCGGATAATTCAGAAGAATTACGAGACGATGTTGCAAAATCAGAATCAGACGCCGAATAATGAGAGCACGTTGAGCGAAGACATGAAATTTGAAGTGCTGAAGAACGTGATGGACGAGATGTTTTTGAGTTTTGAAAAGTTACCGATGGATACGTTCGCGGAATTGACGTCTTCGAGCACGGCATGGGTCGAGGAGCACTGCAAACCGCATCTCTTGAAGAAAATTGTCAATCAAACCATCGAAAAAGTGCAGCAACAGCAACAAACGGAGTGAATTTTCATCAATTTTATTTCTTAATTTGCTATTTTTTGTCTGAGAAATTGAAAAAAAAAATTTAAAAAGGGGCAAAACACAATCCTTAAATTTTAAGACACCTAAGAAATGCCTTTTACGCGTCGCTCTTACAAAATACGGGGTTCTTTTTAGAAAAAAAATCAGTCTGAGGAATCGCTCTCGTCACTTTCGTCGTCGTCATCTTCTTGCGCCGCGGTATTTCCGTTACTTCTACTTCGTTTCCCGACCAAGGCGAGCGGTTGTGTTTGCACGGGCTGCATTTGTTGTTGCGACGACGTCGTTGAAGCCACATGAAGATTTATCGCGGCAACTGGTTCTGGGTTTTGTCCATTTTCCTCTTCCGGCGGCATGTCTTTGACGTCTTTCACATCTTTCACCAAATCGCGCAAAAAGTCGAAATTTTTCTCGGATTCGATCACCATTTTCATGTGTGACGGCGACAGCGTTTTCGAGTTGCGGGCATTTGTGACGCGCACCGTTTTGGAGAGCAGGGATTCGATAAAGAGCTCCAAGCAACGCGATATCATGATGGGGCAGTGTTGTGAGACTTTTCCAACTTCTTCGTCCGTTTGCATGATTTTCTTGATGCGACCCTGTTTCGGGGGAAAAATGGAGAAAGGAATTTTTTATTTTTGTGGAATTTTTTGGGTTTTTAGGGATTTAGAAGATTTTGGGGCTTGAGATGATGAAAAACGATAAAAATGAAGAGAGAAAGACTTACAGCAGGGAATCTGGCGTTATATTTCTTCTTTTTTGAGGGCATTTTTGTGAATTTCTTTTATTTTGTTTACCAAGTCTCCTGACAACTTTTTGAGACGAATGAAATTGATAAGTTTTAGTTCTGTCAAAAAATTTTTTAGGGTAGTCGATCAATTTTATTAATTTTTTTTTTCTAAAAAAAATAATTTTTTGATAATTTTAATTACTCAAAACTGCCGAAAAATTGAAACTGAAAAAAATTTTTTCTTTGACATAGTTTTGGTTATAAAAACTAAATCAAGAGCAAAACTAAATCAAAAACTATGTCAAAAACTGTGTCTGCTCCAAATGGATAAAAATTGAAACTGAAAAAAAAAAATTTTCTTTGACATAGTTTTGTTTTAAAAACTAAATCAAGAGCAAAAAAACTGTGTCAAAAACTGTGTCAAAGCCATTTTTTGTCAAATCTTGCTCCGAATGGATAAAAATTTATCAGAGGGCTCTAATTTATCATTTTTAATCATTTTCTAACTCAAAACTGCCAAAAAATTGAAACTGAAAAAAAATTTTCCTTTGACATAGTTTTGTTTTAAAAACTAAATCAAGAGCAAAAAAACTGTGTCAAAAACTGTGTCAAAGCCATTTTTTGTCAAATCTTGCTCCGAATGGATAAAAATTTATCAGAGGGCTCTAATTTATCATTTTTAATCATTTTCTAACTCAAAACTGCCAAAAAATTGAAACTGAAAAAAAAATTTTCCTTTGACATAGTTTTGTTTTAAAAACTAAATCAAGAGCAAAAAAACTGTGTCAAAAACTGTGTCAAAGCCATTTTTTGTCAAATCTTGCTCCGAATGGATAAAAATTTATCAGAGGGCTCTAATTTATCATTTTTAATCATTTTCTAACTCAAAACTGCCAAAAAATTGAAACTGAAAAAAAAATTTTCCTTTGACATAGTTTTGTTTTAAAAACTAAATCAAGAGCAAAAAAACTGTGTCAAAAACTGTGTCAAAGCCATTTTTTGTCAAATCTTGCTCCGAATGGATAAAAATTTATCAGAGGGCTCTAATTTATCATTTTTAATCATTTTATAACTCAAAACTGCCAAAAAATTGAAACTGAAAAAAAAATTTTCCTTTGACATAGTTTTGTTTTAAAAACTAAATCAAGAGCAAAAAAACTGTGTCAAAAACTGTGTCAAAGCCATTTTTTGTCAAATCTTGCTCCGAATGGATAAAAATTTATCAGAGGGCTCTAATTTATCATTTTTAATCATTTTATAACTCAAAACTGCCAAAAAATTGAAACTGAAAAAAAAATTTTCCTTTGACATAGTTTTGTTTTAAAAACTAAATCAAGAGCAAAAAAACTGTGTCAAAAACTGTGTCAAAGCCATTTTTTGTCAAATCTTGCTCCGAATGGATAAAAATTTATCAGAGGGCTCTAATTTATCATTTTTAATCATTTTCTAACTCAAAACTGCCAAAAAATTGAAACTGAAAAAAAAATTTTCCTTTGACATAGTTTTGTTTTAAAAACTAAATCAAGAGCAAAAAAACTGTGTCAAAAACTGTGTCAAAGCCATTTTTTGTCAAATCTTGCTCCGAATGGATAAAAATTTATCAGAGGGCTCTAATTTATCATTTTTAATCATTTTCTAACTCAAAACTGCCAAAAAATTGAAACTGAAAAAAAAATTTTCCTTTGACATAGTTTTGTTTTAAAAACTAAATCAAGAGCAAAAAAACTGTGTCAAAAACTGTGTCAAAGCCATTTTTTGTCAAATCTTGCTCCGAATGGATAAAAATTTGTCAGAGGGCTCTAATTTATCATTTTTAATCATTTTCTAACTCAAAACTGCCAAAAAATTGAAACTGAAAAAAAAATTTTCCTTTGACATAGTTTTGTTTTAAAAACTAAATCAAGAGCAAAAAAACTGTGTCAAAAACTGTGTCAAAGCCATTTTTTGTCAAATCTTGCTCCGAATGGATAAAAATTTATCAGAGGGCTCTAATTTATCATTTTTAATCATTTTCTAACTCAAAACTGCCAAAAAATTGAAACTGAAAAAAAAATTTTCCTTTGACATAGTTTTGTTTTAAAAACTAAATCAAGAGCAAAAAAACTGTGTCAAAAACTGTGTCAAAGCCATTTTTGTCAAATCTTGCTCCGAATGGATAAAAATTTATCAGAGGGCTCTAATTTATCATTTTTAATCATTTTATAACTCAAAACTGCCAAAAAATTGAAACTGAAAAAAATTTTTTTCTTTGACATAGTTTTGTTTTAAAAACTAAATCAAGAGAAAAACTATGTAAAAAACTGTGTCAAAAACTGTGTCAAAGCAATTTTTGTCAAATCTTGCTCCGAATGGATAAAAATTTATCAGAGGGCTCTAATTTATCATTTTTAATCATTTTAGACTGATACTATTTAAAAAATATGAAAAAATTAACAAAAAATTGATATTTAGATAAGATCAAAGTCGAGATTGAAATTAACTTTTTCATCTTAAAAAAATAATTTTCTTCCAAAATTTAAAGATTTGTATCTCAAATTAATATTGAAGCCCAAAGTTTTATCAAAAATGAATCTAAAGAAACAAAAAAAAAATAAAATTGAAGCTTTTATAAAAAAATTAACAAACCTAACCTCACTTTCCGCCATTTTAAAAAGAAAAAACAACAAACATGTACAAAATCAGGATATTTTTATTCATAAATTTAAATATTTTTTTCCAATATGGGTTAAACTAAAATTACGCTAAGTATATTATTACTTTATTTAATAATATTCTATATATTTATCTTGCTTAAAACTAATTTGCACGACGAAAAAAATTCACGTCGCCAATCGAAATGATCAATTCAAGCGGATCTCTCTTGATCGTCGGATCGAATTGATCATTCCGATTGCAATTTTTTTTTTAAATATTTTAGATTATTACATTTATTTATTACGATATCTCCTGGAAATACACATCATGATACAAATGATTTATTTTTTGGTACACAATTTTCACATTGATTTTTTTTTTGTTTAATAATAATATTAACATTTGCTTGACATACATTAGAGATCAAATCTGAAAATAATAAAAAAATGATTTTTTTTATGTGTTTGTGTGAAAATGGTCGATGTTAAAATAATAGTACATTCTATATATTGACTCAGTTTCAATTATTTTTTTTCTAAATTTTATCTAACGTCTAATAATAAACAATTGCTTGTCGACGAAAATTCTTAAGTAGATTCTGATATAAATTTAACTTATAACAAAAGCGAAAAAAATTAAAATTATTTTTTTATATCTTTAAACTTATCACAAAGCTTTACGATTTTTTTCTGCGTCAGTTTTTCAGTGGGGAAATGGTTTTTTTTATACAATTTTCTTTTTATTTTTTCAAATTTTAGAGATTTAAGGCACCATCGGACAATGCCGACATAATTTTTTTTGATGAAACGAACTCCAAATTAACAATTGAGCATGTACGGTATAAAATCGTGGGGGCATCAAAGGGGATTTTCACATAATGAAGGAAGGAAGGAAGCACAATAAAGCGGTTGAAAGGAAGAGCAACGGGTTTACTCGTCATCCTTCTTTTCTGGCTTAAAGTCGACCATTGCGTGTACTTCTTCGGGTGTGTAGCCCAGCAGGGATTGGATGTCGCAGGTGAATCGATAAACATATCGTCGTCCCTAAAAATTAAATTTAAAAAAAAAGTTAGTTTTGAATTTTTTGAGGAAATTTAGAGTAAAGGAAACTTACAGTGGTTTTGTGAATGATATTTTTGTCGTAATAATATCTTAATCCTCGACTAAGTTTCTCATAATTCATTTTTGGTTTGTTTTTGCGGATTCCCCAACGACGAGCAACCTAAAAAAAATAAGAAAATTTTTATTAGTTTTATTAATTTAATTTTTTTTTCTTATTAAAATTTAAATAATTTTTTTTATCAAAATTTAAAATAATATTTTTTCTAATAATAATATTAAATTAATTAAATTAAAAAAAATTATTTTAATTGAATTTTAATAATATTTCATTTTTTTTTTAATTTTTAGTTTCATTATTTTTTTTTTTTAAATTTTTATTTTTATTAAAATTTTTATATATTTTATTAAAAAAGTAAGAATAATTAATTTAATTTAAAAAAAAAAAATTATCAAGATTTAAGAAAATATTTTTTTTTAAATAATTAAATTATTAAATTAATTTAATTTAAAACAAAATATTATAATTAAATTTTAATAATTTTTCAATTTTTTTACAAATTTTTAGTTTCATTATTTTTTTTTCAAATTTTATTTTTATTACAATTTTTAAATTATATTTTTATCAAAATTTTTAATTTAAATTTTTTCATAAAAATTTTTAATTTTTTTTAACTATTTTTGTTAAAATATTTAAATTCATTAATTATTTTTTATAGTTTTTTTTATTGTTGTTCTTAACAAAATTTGAAATTTAATTTTTTTTCTCATGAACTTTTTTTACCAAATTTTTTTAATTAAATTTTTTAATAAAATTTATATTTTAATTATTTTTTTAACTATTGAAATTAATTTATTTTAATTTAAATTTAATTTTAATTTGAATTTAATTTATTGAAATTTTTTTTTAATTTACCAAAAAATTTTTTAATTAAATTTTCGTTAAATAATAATTAATTTTTTTTTCATTTAAAATTTTATTTTTTTAATGAAATTTTAAAATTAATTATTTTTTAAAATAATTTTTTTTTTTCATAATATTTTTTTAAATTTTCATATTTAATTTTTTTTTAAATTTTAGAAAAAAACAACTCACCTCATCAGGATCAACAAGTTTGAATTCCCATCCATCTCCGGTCCACGTGATGAAACTCTGACATTGCTTATCCGTGAGTAGTTCAAGTAAAAATTGCCACAACTGAATCGGGCCAGATCCCGTAAAGCATGGCGTGCCTCCTTGAGCGCCATACGTACCCAACATGCCCTTATCCAATCCCATTGTCGCCATATAAGCAGGATGCGATTGAAATTCCGGATGCGCATGTAACGGTCCCCATTGATCTCCTCCATTGGGCGCTCCGCTTCCCGGCACCGTTTGGAATGGCGGCGTATCATAAGATCCCGTTGACATGTTCCCGTACTCGTGATATTCGTGATACGATCGATTCGCGTATCTCTTGTTGTACAGCGAGGGCGGAGGTTGCGCCGCCGCATACTTTTGATCCATCATGCCGGAATAAAAATCGGGACTTCCGTCGAGACTGTAGGAGTTTGGTTGGGAATTTGATTGTTCGCCGCCGCCGCCAATTGACGTGTACTCGGATTGTTCGTCGCCGTAATGCGACTGATGCGACACGACGCCAAAATTGACGCTGTGATCGTCGCTCGTCGGATACGAATTCGTGCCAGCTTCTTCCTTCACTTGATGGCCATTTGAGAGATATTGTGACGTGCTTCGTTGCTGCTGCTGCTGCTGCTGACTCGCAACCATTTGCATGTAAGACTGTTGTTGTTGAGCATTATTATTGCCACTTTGTACATTAGCGCCGGAAATTTGTGCGGGAGCTAAAGGAGACGGCGATCCATTGCTTCGTTCAGCAATCGATGAGTAACCTGAAATTGGAACAAGGAAAAAAAAAATTAGTTTCAACGAAACACGAAAAAAGAGACAAATATAGTCATGCATGCAACGCGACGTTCGTATTTTCTCGCGGCATGTTCACTCATTCAACGAGAACAGTCGTCGTCACGATTGGTTAAACTCAAAATCGAATCTCATGATTCATACGAAGAAAAATTATATGCTCCTCCTTTAGTATTGAAAAAAATCGCACATGCGCGTTTTCGACCAAAAATTAACAAAACAAAAATTAAGATCTTGTTTTTAACTGATAAAATTGTAACAATTGATGTTCAACAAGTTTGCGGTAATTTTTTTTCTTTCAAACAAA
Organism: Culicoides brevitarsis; assembly: GCF_036172545.1. Classification (NCBI taxonomy): domain Eukaryota; kingdom Metazoa; phylum Arthropoda; class Insecta; order Diptera; family Ceratopogonidae; genus Culicoides; species Culicoides brevitarsis. The sequence goes on along the minus strand of NC_087087.1, from coordinate 2,662,270 downwards.
AGCACAAGGTGTGCCGCCTCACATGTTTATTTATTATTTATAAATATTTGTTCTTAAAAGCTTTGTTGAACATTTTTAATATTTATTACAGAAAATATGAATATTCAACGAGTTAAGCAGTGACGGATCGAAAAAAGCTTCAATTTTCTAATTTTTCAGGTAATTATAATTATTTAAATTTAAAAAAAAATCAAAATCAAATAATTAATTAAAAATAAAATAATTTAAAAAATATTTTATTAATTAATTATTTTTATTTATTTTAAATTAAATTATTTTATTAAAAAAATAATTAAAAATTATTTATTTTATTTTAAAAATTTTTTATTTTTTAAAAATAAAAAATCTAAATTAAATAATTAATTAAAAATTAAATTAATTTAAAAAATATTTTTTTTCAAATAATTTAATAAAATATTTTATTAATTAATTATTTTAATTTATTTATTTATTTTTTTTAATTTTTACTAAAATATTTTTTTTTTAGAAAAAATCCAAATTAAATAATTAATTAAAAATAAAATAATTTAAAAAATATTTTTTTTTAAATAATTTTAATAAAATATTTTTTAATTAAATTATTTTTTTTTTTTAAATTTTTAATAAAATATTTAATCCAAACCAAGCATAAATATTTTTTCAGGGAACATAAACCTCAAAAAAAAAAAATCAATTCCATCACTGTTCAAGTGTCAACTTAAAAAAAAAACGTGAAAATTATTTATAAATAAATATTTACCGAATGTCAATACACTCGAAAACCTAATATTTGGTCAAATTACACACAAACTCGTCAATGAATAATTTTATAATATTTTTTTTAGACGCGATCGAGACAACCTTTTATGTCGCACAGCAATCACGCAACCGATTTAATTTAATAAAATAATAATAAAAAAAAATCTTGCTAATGATTGAGAGCGTTCATTGCACTGTTCAAGTAACTAAGTTGTATATGTTGTTGCTAACGATCGCTAAATAATTACTATTATTATTAATACGCATGTTAGTGTGTTGCATAATTAGGGTCGTCACTCTTGAACGCTCGATGCTCGATAATCTTTAGTAATCGATGTCATCAAAGCAAAAAGTTTCGCATATAAATATTCATGAAAGAACAAAATTTTATTTTATATTATTAATTAATTATGCAAGTCTCGAATTCAACGTTCGTTCATAAATTATTATTTTATATTTGAAAAAAAAAAAAACAGTAAAATAATATTATTTATAAATATGTATACTATGTGTACAATATGTCTCCTTTTTCGTTTAATATGTTTAATTTTTTTATTTATACATTTTTTGAGTTGAGTCATCGTACACATTTTCACGCTTCATCTAATTTTAATACACAATTTCTGAACTTTTATTCGAAATTATAATAAAGGTGCATGTAACCTTCAACTTCGGTAGACTCGAAATATAGTTGAACGAATGCCATATGTGCGTTTGCTTTTTTTTATTAGTTTAAGAATAAGAATTTTTCGGACATTGTCTATGAAATTCATGACCATTCATTTTTTTTACAAATTATATATTTTATCAAAGTTGTATTAAAAATTATATTTTGGTACAAAATGTATATTTTTTAAATTTTGCAAAAAAAAAAATAGATTTTATTACATCATATATAATATATATAATATATAAAATATATTTTGTATAAAAATTATATTTTTTAATATTTTTTTTACAATATATAATTTTAACCTTATTTTTACAATATATTAATATTTAATATTTTTTTTACAAAATATAATGTTAAAAAGTAATTTTTATAAAAATATATATTTTATAATTAATTATAAAAAGTTACAAAATAATAAAATTTCATACAAAATTTTAATGTTTTAAAGAAAAATGTATGTATAATACAAAAAAATTATTTATATTATTTTAAAAATATTAAAGTTATGTTAAAAATGTATAATATATATTATACGTTGTTAAAAAGTAATATAAATGTTTAAAATTTTCTATAATTTATAATAAAAAATTACAAATATGGAAAATTTCATCTAAAAAAAAATTTAATCGCAAAATATATGTTATATAATATTTATAAATTATATAAAATTATGTAAATTATATAAATTTTAAAATTTATATAAAAAATATATATAATTTATGTTGAAAAAGGTATGAAAGTTAAAAAAAAAATTTGGCAAATATAATTTTTAAATATTAATTGTATATGAAACTAACATATATAATTATAAATGTTGAAAATTCTTATAAAAATGTTTATAAACTTTATACATTATAAAATATATATTGACATATTCATATAAAATATCAAATTATATTAAAAAATTAACATATATACATATAATTAGAAATATTTAAAATTATAAATATAAAATTATAAAAAAACAAAGTCAATCATCAAAAAATTAACTTGTAAAGGTGCAAAATATCAAAAACTTGTCAAAAACTCGAGCATTATTATTATTTTATGAGTGACAGGTCAGTTTCCTCCAATATTATTATTCTAACAATATAATTATTTTTCCTATTAATGCATCTGTATTTATCTTGCGTGCATTGTTTTTCGTTGTTGTCTATCTCTCTAAATAATATTTGAGCTAATATAAAAGCTAAAAACAAGAGACACACAGGAAATTTAAACAGGTGCAAAAATTATTACTATTAAATGCATCCTGCATATGTCAATGCGTGTTTTTGTCTTGTGAGTGTGCCTCCATTTAACTTTCGGATGTCATGCAGAGCAAAAAAAAAATTAAGAAAAAAAAGGAGACGAGAAAGAGATTAGGAAAAGGTCACGAAAGTTAAAACAATAATAATAAAGTTTAGTTTTTATGATTTTTTTTTCGAGTCCTTATAAATTTTTTTTTAAGAAGAAGAAGAAAAAAAAAAGTAAAATCGTAATTTCCGTTTTTATTTAAGAAAATTTGATTGATTTCCAACCCCTTTTTTATAAGAAAGCGCGATTTCTGTCAAAAATTAGATTTTTCGTAAATAAAAAAAATAATAATCTTGATAATTTTCGACTTCCGAAAAGACGTGGCGCAAAGATTAACTTCCGTTTCGTTGATGATGTCGCGATTTATTTCACTTTCATCACTTTTCGTCGATTATTTTGCGTTTATCTCGTCAGTCAGGGGTAATTTTTTGATAAAAATCGGATTTCAACACGAAAAATGACCAAAAAAAATGATCATCATTAAAGACAAAAAACATCCGGTGACATTGAATGCTTAAAATTTTTCCAAAATTTTAGTACAAAAGTTTACCTTGCCAATTATTATTACTATTTATCGCGTATTGTAATCCAGCGCTATCTAAATCTGTGTAATTATAACTACTACTGCTACTATTGGGATTTGTGGTAGGATTTTGGGGCGCATAATCGCCGGCATAAGGTGACAAATTGTTGTTATTGTGTTCGTGAATGCCGCCGTGCAACGCCGTTTGATGGTACGGATGATGCCCGAAAATGTGACTCGCGCCAATGTTCATGTTGCATGTTTCGAGAACCATTTCTCCCGGGTTTCCGTGCGAAGACGACGAACTTTGGAGGTATGAGGGACTAACGGAGGGCGCGTTGTCGGATTTTTCTTTGGATTTGGCGGCTTTCGCAGCGGACGAGGGGAGCAATGGATCGAAATATGAGGTTTGCTCGAATATGGTACACAGCTTGATGCCTTTTATTTTTTTTGCATGTTATTATTTCAAAATTATTTTTTTTTTAATTTAATTTTTTTATTTTAAATTATTTTCTTTGGTAATTTTTTTTATATTTATTTTTGGCACCTTTTTAATTAATTAATTGTTATTTTTTTATTTAAATAATTTTTTAAAATTATTTTTCACTTAAAAAATATTTTTTTTTATATACACATTTTTTTTATTTTTTTTTCAGTATTTTTTCAAATAAAATATAATTTTTACACGACCGTCACATCAGATGTTCGCTTCAAGACTGACTACTAAAACTATGTTGAAGAATGGAAATGTTCGTCACATACAACAAAAAATAAATGATCTACGTTTGTTCATGCTTTATAAAAAAAAACAAAACGAAGGAGAAAACGAGAGAGAAACACAAAAAATTACCCGAGAGTGAACGACGCAGATAGATATGTTCACAACTTCGGGTATTGTCGTGTTACTTGCTCGTAAAATGTTTCAAGAGATCTTTCATTCATCGGAAGAATAGAAGAGATTCGCGCAGAAACTTTTTTTTTTATTTGTGAACCATTCGTTGTCCAGGTAAAATTTTCGAGCATATGGCACGACAACGATTGTTGTTTTTATTATTACGTGAAGTTGGATGATGATGATGATTTTTTTCTCATAGTCGTCATATCAAAACATAACGATGCATTAAAAAGATTGTGCACGGGAGACGTTGAAAAAAAGACGAGGAGATGCTTCTGTGTGCATGGAGATGATGCGATGTAATACGATTCGCCGGAAATGATAAATATATACGTGTTTCTAGATTTTTTTTTTGTTTAATGGAAAAGAATAATATTTTAATATTCGGGATTTTTTTTTTGACGTTTTTACTTTTTATATTTTTGAAACATATTTAAAAAAAAAATTTTAATAATTCTTTAGAAAAAATATTTTTTTAAATTATTAAAAAATAATTTTTATTTATTTTTTAAAAAAAAATATTTTTAATTTTTTTAAAAACATATTAAAATAAGTTAAATTTTTATAAAAAAAAAATATTTTATATTTTATATAAAAAATATTTTATATTTTTTTTAATATTTGAGAAAAATATTGTAAAAATTTTTTTTTTTTTATACTTTTAATATTTTTTTTTTAATTTTAAAAAGATAAAAATTATTGTAATTTTTAACTAATTTAAAAAAAAATTATAAATTTTAATTATTTGACAAAATATGATTTTTTTTTACTTTTTTTTTTGAAAAATATTTAAAAAGAAATTAATAAAAATTTTATTTTATTTATTTTTTTTACTTAAAATAATTTTAAAATTTTTGAAATGTTTGACAAAATATATTTTTTTAAATTAAATCAAAATATATAATATATTTATTATTTCTTTCAAATAAAAAATATTAATTTTAATAATTTAAAAAAAAAATATATTTTTTTTTATATTGTAAAAAATTATTTTTTTATACTTTTAAAATTTAAAAATATTTTTTGTTTGACAAAATTTTAATTTTTTATAAAAAAAAGTTAAAAAAATATTTTTTTTTAATATTTTAATATTTTTTCTATAACTTGAAATAATTATATAGAACAATTTTATTACAAGTATAAATCAAAAAATAATTTATAAATTACATGTATAAAAATTTATTGTGAGAAAACTGCATCTAATTATAATTTCTCACACCCTCATTGTTTTTATAAAAATTTGTGCGCATTACAGAACAACGAAACACGTCAACAAACACGGAGACACCTTTTTTAAACGAAATTCACACAATAAACGCGATAACCACCTGTCTGACGCTCATTCACTCCCGTATATGAATTTCAAACAAAATACCTGTACAAGTAGCAGCATTTACTCGACATATGTCCATATCCTCGGAAAAAATTTCACATATTCACACAGAACATTTATTTACATGTAAACCGATATTATTTTCCTTTTTATACGATATTAGCTCCGTACCGAAAATATTTTTGTATATTTTGTGTAAAAAAATGTTAAAAATTATAGATCGCCCGATATGTGTACGGGGCATAAAATATAATATTTTCCCATGCATTTAAAAAGATATTTGTTACACATATGGCTAACTAACTACGTAAAAGGGATGGAAGCGATGTGTTTTTTCGAGTCAGGTATCATTTTTTGTCTTATAAAAAAAATTCATTGAACCTGTTCGGTTTCTCGTACGAATCAGTCATCCATTATTAATCAATCACTTTTGGGAGCTTACTTTCGCTTGTTATAAAAAAATTTAACATTAATTATCATTTTTTTTTATTTTAGTAGAGCAACTTATGTAACAAAAAATGAAAAAATTCGCACAGACGAATAAATAATTAATAGTTCAACAAAAGTTTCCCAGCCCAACGAGGCATTGACCGAAGCATGAACAATATTCGACCTCGGTAATGGAATGGCCTCACATTGCAAGCCAACTGTGTGAAAAATTAAAACACTTAACCATGGAACTGAAACATTACCTCCAAAGTAAGTTATCTCACATACAAAAATTTGTGTTACACTTTTATTTCCGACTCTATTGTTTTTCTTGTATTTTATTGAATTTTTAATTATTACTGCACAGTGTCAAGTTCAAAAACTCGTCAGGGACAAAAAACTCACAAAAAAAAGCAAATATTTATCGATACATAATTTTTCTCACAAAAAAGTTGATGATCTTTTTTTCTCGTTTTTTTTTTAATGAAATGAACCAGAAAAAAATAAATAAAACTATAGGAAGGCAATTTTTACATATTTTTTAAAAATAAATAATTTTTTTTTTTTTGTGAAAAAGGGACGTTTTTATGTTTACTTGTTCTACATATTAACGTTAACCGCTGTGATGGGGGTACGAAAAAAAAATGTTTAATATATTAAAACATTAAATTGACTTATGTGCAGTTTACAAAAATATGCGTGGGAATGTTTGATAAACAAACGTTGTCGCCTCTATAATTGTTATAAATATGAAAAAGAGCAGAGAAAAACAGGTAAATATTATAAGGGGTGAGAATGTTATGATGTGTAATAATATTTGGAGTAAACACGTTTATTTGTTTTTTATTTTTGAGTGTTTTTTTGTTTTTATTTTGTGTGTGAAAATTTACATTATTAAAAAGTTATTTTAATATTTTTTTATAAATTTTTAATTTATAAAATATTATAAATAATTTTAAAAAAATTAAAAATTAAAAAATTTTCATTTTTATTTTAAATTTATAAAAATTTTTTTTTAATTTTTATTAAAAAAAAAAAATTAAAATTTTTTAAAAAACATAATAAATATAATATAAAAATAATAATAATTAATTTAATAATTATTTTTTATTAAAAATATTTTTTTTTATAAATTTATTAAAATTTTTAAATAAATGTTTATAAATTTAAATTTTTATAAAAAATAAAAATCGAACTTTGTATTTTTATAAAAAAAAATAAATAAAATAATTTAATTTTTTCATATTTTTTTAAAAAATATATTATTAATAATATAAAAATTATATAAATATTATAAAATAATTTTTTATAAAAAAATATAATTAATTTATATTTTTTTTTTTTATAAAAAATTTTTTCAGTTAAAAAAAATAAAAAAAAATAAAAATTTAACTTTTTTTAAAAAAATTATTTTAAAATATTTAATTTTTTTATAAAATAATATATTATAAAAAATAATATTTTTTATAGATATTTTTCAATTTTCATTAAAAAATAAAGGTTTAAATAATATTTTTATAAAAAAAATAATATTTAAGTTAAATTTTCATGTAAAAATATTTTGAATAATTTTTTTAAATAACTTTTATCAAAAATTAAAAAAAAATAATATATATGTTTATATATTTTTCAAATAATAAACATATATCTTAACTTTTTATACAAAAAAAGTTAAAAATCCTTTAAAAAATAAATGTTTTATTATAAATAATCGTTTAAAAATATATTAAAAAGTTACAAAAGTGCAATTTTCACTCGTAAATCAAGATAATCTTCACATAATCTGTCATTTACTCTTTCTCTTCGAACAGTAAAATACAAATAAATCATAAAAATGAGCACGTGTTCCCGTTTTTTTGTGCTTTCATGTCAAGAAGTTTCCAAAGAAAGGTAAAATTCTACAATAATAACTCAATATATTATAAATAATAAAAAAAAATCAAAGTAATTGTAAAATGGCGGAAATTACCTTTCCAGTTTCAACAAATGCCTTGATTGGTATTTTTATTTATTATTACTTGCTTGACAAGAAAACAGAATAAAAAAGGGATCAAGACCCTAAGTAATTCGCTTTACTTTAAAATTTCATTATATTTTCATATTTTACATGACAAGAGACAACTCTTAAAAGGTCTCCTCTCTTCATTCCCTTAATTCTTTTTTTTTCTTGTACGAAAAATGTTCTTTCCTTTTTTTCGTCACGTGGTCACACCCTTAACCTATTGTCTCATATCCGGTCTCGCATTCGCTATTCTCGAACAAAACTATCAAGTTTATATCTTCATCATCATTATAACGTTTAAACAATTTTTTTATTTTATTTTATTATTCAGCAGCAAGAACAAGCACCGGGCCACCATCGAGGGCTGTTTTTAATGAAAAGACAAGATAATGTACGAGTAACATGTCGTAAGTTTTTAAAAAATAATTCGAAGGAACGGAAATGAAACCAGATACTTGAATTTTATTCACTAATTTTTTAAACTGAAATTGCTGCATTTAATAAGCGACCGTCAAAAAAGGATCTAAAGAACATACATGTCTAATGTTTGAGGTTGATGCAATATGGAAAAGTGTTTCTTATTTTTTAAAGTTCTTTGATACAAAAAAAAATTGAATTAGCATGAAAGCGATTTACAAATTTCGAATTTTAATTGAAAATTGAAGTTTTGATACTAAAATTCGTCAAAAATGTTCAAATTATGAAATATTTTTTAAATTAATTTTTCATAATTTACATTTTGACGAATTTAGATCAAAAATTTATAATTTTTGAAGATAATTCGAAATTTGTAAATCGCTTTTCGTTAATTCAATAAAATTTTTTTAATCGAATTTTTTTTATCATAGCTTTAAAAAATTTTAAAGTTTCAATTTGTTTGAATTAGCATAAAAGCGACATTCATTTTTTTTTAAATTTTAATAAAATTTGAATTTATTTATTGAAACTTTTCAAAAATATTAAAATTATGAAAAATTTTCTTATTGAGTTTTTCATAATTTTTATTTTGACGAATTAAGATCCAAAAAAAAATAAAATTTTGAAAATTTCTTTAAAATTTGCAATTCGCCTTTTGTTAATTCAATTCAAAAAATATTTCAAAAATTTTAATTCAATTTAATTTTTTTTATCAAATTTTATATTTTGTTTCAAGAAATTTAGAAAAAAAAATTAAAATTTAAAAGTTTGAATTAGCAAAAAGTAATTTTCAAATTTCAAACTGTCATTTTTTGAATTGACATTTACAAATTTTTATGAAATTCAAATTTAAAGTGAAACATTTTCTTTAATTGCATCTGCCTTGAATATCCTTCAACATGCATGCAAAAGAAGTAAAGGTTAACGTCAATGAGCAACGATCGTTGTTTTATTGTTAAATGCCAAGTAATTGATCTTTTGAGTTCCTTTCCATCTCTTTTCTCCGAACGTAAGTTCAATTGTTCGCCAAACAATGCGACAAAAAGCGGAAATCATCCTGAAACACCTTTCTGAGTCACATATTTTGTGATAAAAGCGAAAAATGTGCTCAGCTGCCATTCTGAAAATTTAGATTTTTTCTGCTTACGCACATTTTTAATGATAAAATAAATAATAATAATTTCTCGTAGTTGACCGCTAATCATCATTATATGTATATTCCGAAGCATTATTATTTTTATCATCATCATGAAAATGGTCATGCATCCGGTGCTGCGTATAACTGGCATAAAAATCACAACTCTACACGGGAACATATGTTCGAGGTACCTTTGTATCATCATCATGTATGTTTTGTTCTGTTTACTTTGTTTTGTTTTAATAATCATGAATCTTTAAGCTAAATACGTGCCATCAAATGGTCACCGGATGTTATTATACACTCACTCGTGTATGATGAATTGGATATATATTGATATTAAAAAAGGTATGAATAATGTCAATAACTAACAAATGACGACGACGACGACTTGACGTCGAAAACTGACGAGAATGTCGCAAAGGAGATGAGAGAATAATTACTTGGCAAGTGTTAATCGAACATTGAACAACTTCTAAAATAATTCCGTTACATCATTTTCCAGCTTAACCCAATAAAATCGCAATGATGCTCGCGAAATGATACAAAAGGCGTGACCAAATGATTTATTATTTCTTTATTTTCAAATATTAAATATTTCCAGAGCACAGCGAACATGTGGGTTTTTAATACTTTACATACAATCATAATATTTAAATATAATTCGCAGAGACTTTGCTGTCTCTCTCGTATGAACAACGACGATAAGCAACACAAATAATGACTCAAATAAGATAAACGCCATTTTGTAATGAATAATTTCTTGCGATTCTATTGTAATTGTCTTATTATTAGGTTATTGCTTATTATTGAAAATAAGAAGAAGAATAAAGAAGCAATTATATTTTTTTTTATTAAATTCTTGGAAAAAACATCCGGATATAATACCGTTAATAGAAGTTTTTTCTATAAATTTAATTGAAATTATATTGATTTTTTTTATTTATAATTTTAAAATATTAATTATTGTTTTTTTTTGTTCAATATATAATTTTAATTTAAAAAAAATTATTAAATAATTATAAAATAATTATTAAATAATTTTTTTTAAATTTATTTATAAATAATTAATAAATAAAAATTTTAAAATTATGTTTTTTTTTTAAATATTATTTAAAAACAAATATCATTTAAAATTAATATTTTATATTTTTTTTATTTTTTTTTATAAAAAATTAAAAATAAATTTTACAAATTTTAAAAAAATATTTTTTAAATTTATAAATTATTTCAAATAATTTTTTTAATATTTTATAATTTTTAAATATTAATTTAACTTAAATTTTATAAAATTTTTTTAAATTTTAAATAATTATATAAATTATTAAAATTTTGATAATAATGTATGTAATAATTTTTTTTTTTAAATTTTGATAAAAATTATTTAATTTTATTATAAATATTTTTATATTATTAAAATTATATTTTTTTTATATTATTAAAAAAAATATATTTATTTTTTAGTTTTATATTATTATATAATTTTAAGTATAAAAATAAATATGAGCTTAAAAATTATTAAACTTATGTTTAATTTTATTTAAAATTAAATGATAATGTTTAACTAAAAAATAAAAAACAATTTTTAATAATATAAAAAAATATAAAATATTAAACATATATGATAAAATTATAAAATATTTAAAAAATAATTATTTTTTAATAATTAATATTAATTAAAATATGAAAATAAAAATAATAAAACATTATTAATTTGAAATTTCAAAAATTCATGAATGTTGAAAAATAATAATTTTTTAATTAATAATTTTTTTTAATAAAAATTAATTTTAAAATTTGTATTTATTAATTTTTAATAAAAAAATTATTAAAATAATATTAATTAAAATAAAATAAAAAAATTATAATTTTTAAAATATTTTTAATATAAAATATTTTAAATAATTAATATTTAATTTTAAATTTAAATAAAAGTCAATTATCATAACATTGATAAAATTAACAAAATTGTAAGAAAATAAAAAAGAACCCGGAAATCACACCGTAAGTTATTTTTCTTACAAAAATTCAATTAAATCATTCAATATATGTTAATTTTTAATAATAATAATAAAGAACTAATAATTGTAACACTTTTCCATTATAACGAATTAATATATAATTCATTGTTAAGTAGTTACAATTTACCTCCCTTTATAAATTATGCAAAAATATAAACTTTAAGTACTTCATGTTGAGAACTTTCCCTTTAATAATAAAGGAAAATAAAAAAATAAACTTGAAGCAACAAGTCCTTTTTTACTTTCCATAATATATTTATAAATAAATTGTAAAGGTATATATTTTCTATCTCTTTCTGTTTCCATTCATTTCCTGTGTCTTTCCTGTTTTGTGTGTATTTTTCTCCATCATTAAGTTCATTTAGAAGACGGAGAAGAAGAAGACCGATGCTGAATAACATAAAAAATGCATTCAATGTTAGAATTTCTTGCACATGTGTTGCTTATGCACGTTAACATCCGGTCGAGCAATGTAAATTTTTTTTTCATTTATTTGTAAGGTGTCGTCCTCGGTTTCGGTTCAATACATTTTGAACCAAAAAATGTATTTTTTTAAGAATTTCTAATTTTTTTCCACAGAAACGAAGAAAAATCAGATGTGACACTGACATTATAATGATAAACTCATTAAGAATTCACTTAACATGCATCGCATACAACATGTAGTTAACATGAATATTAATAATAATCATATATATGATGATGACAATATAATACGCGTACACAATTTTTTAACATTTTTTTTTCTATTTGTAGAACATTATTAGACCGGATGTAGGTATCTTGTTGATAGACACTCGGAATTGCATTTAGCATAAGTTCAAGACGAGACGTGATAAAAACAGTTAAAGGGTTCGAAGACGACGAAATGTCTCTTCTTAATGAAATTTGATCAAAAATTAAAAAAAAAATAGTTTCTTAAAAAAAAAAGATGAAGACGCTCCATTTAAGCCGGATGTATGGAACGTACCAAAAATTTGAAAGGACTTTTCTTAACACACAAAAAAACAGGATGCAACCTCTATTAATAACATCAAAACGATACCTGATTCCGATTATTATTCATTATTTTACAAGTTTAGTGAACACGTGCTGTTTATAATAATCCTTAAAACTGATTTTTTTTTATTACGTCACAATTTTATCAAACATTTTTTAATAAAAAATAGAAAAAACCAACAAAAATGATAAGAAATTGCGATATGATGATGATGAATGTGTCACCGCAACAACTTTGCATGGTCGAATACACATTCAGGCTAAAGTATAAAAATGATGATGATGAAAAAATTTCAATCTCTGGATCAAGCGAGAATGGACATAAATGACATTTTTCATGAAATTAAACATATAATCATACGTTAGTAATAATAATATGTAAGTATAATAATTGTGCATGTTGTAGATGCAACGAGCATGAAGTTCGTTAAATATTGTAAAGTACATGAAAAAATTACTTTTGATTTTTTATATAAAGAAATTACTCATTTTTGTATGAGTAACTCAGTTAAAAATATTTAATTAAAATTTTTTTTTCTGTTATAATTTTTAATAAAAATTTATAAAATTTTTAAAAAATATATTTTTTTTATAAAATTTATGATATAATATATTTTTTAAAAAATATTTAATTTTTTTTTTAAATAATTTTATATAAAATACTAATTTTTTATTTATTTTTTTTTAATAAAAAATTATTATTAATAATAAAAAATATTAATATATTAAATTAAAATATATTATTTATATTAATATTTATTATTTAATATAATATTTAGTTAAATATTAATAATAAATTTTATTAAAACGAGACAAAGAGATGAAATATTTTCTCTAAAAATCTTTTTCAGATAAAAAATTATTATAAAATATTTTTTTATATATAACATAAATAATATAATAGTTAAATAAATGTAATATAATAATGATATATTATAATATGATTGATAATATAATTAATATATTCGGAAATTTTTTATTAAAAAATACAACGATGCTCTAAAAACTAATTTTTTAGATATAAAACTTTATAAAAATTATTATAAAATATAATACATAAATATATAAATATATTTTTATTATAATTTTAAAATTTTTACAATTGAAATTATATTTTATATATTTATAAAGTATATTTTGTAATAATTTTTATAAAGTTATTTTTCTAATAATTAGTTTTAGGAGTCCCGTTGTATTAAAAAAATTTTTTTTTCGAATACATTATTTATATTATGAATTAAATTACGACATATTTATACTATATAACATTTATTTATATTATGTTATATATATTTTATAATAATTTTATAAAATTTTAAATCTGAAAAAATTTTTAGAGAAAATATTTCATCTATTTGTCTCGTTTTAATCAAATTTATTATTAATATTTAACTAAATATTATATTAAAATATTAAAAAAGTAATAAATATTAATATAATATATTATATAAAAAATAATATATTTAATTTAATATATTAATATTTTTTATTATTAATAATAATTAATTATTAAAAAAAATAAATAAAAAAATATAATATTTTCCATTAAATTTCCAACTGAGTAAAAAAAGATGCTCAACGTACTATTTTTATACTATCCATAAGACACATACTTTATTAGGTTATTAATATGAATGAATCTAGTTCAATGTTACTTTTGAAATCATGATACATGAAGAATTACATTTTAACTTATATTATTAAGTTTTCTTGTTCATATTATGTAAAAAAAAATTATTATATAACATATATAACATACATTGTAATAATTACTTTGTAAAAATTTTCATTTTCAAACCAATATACCAAAAATATCTTAACCTTGATACGAGTTTTCTCAAGTGTGTAAAAACTAAATAAAATTTGGTTTCTTTTCAGTACGAAAAATGCGATTAATCATCATTATAACGAACGAACGATATTTTTGCTTATCTATATTTTGTTAAAGATAATTACTTTTAATGTTGATGTCTTCTTTTTATACTTATATGGGAATTTGGGATGGACCACCAACATTATTTTTTCTCATATGTTTTTGGATATTTTTCAAGTAATTCATTAACCTTCCAAATAGACGATGTATTTTATAGAAATCAAGGTTATTTAGTAAGTACGGTAATTAATTTGCCGAAAAAATCATTCATTGTTGAAAAAATGATGCAAATTCAAGCTAAAAAGCCGTGATCAGGGTCGAGATTTTTATATGGAAATTTTTTTTATTTTAAAAGTCATTCGCTTGAAAAGTATGCATGCATGACTTTGATTGAGGACCAAGCCCAAAATAACTGTAGCAACTCATGCACGGAGTTCAAGTGCATTCAAGAGGACCCCTTTCATGGAAATCGTTCCAATCTGAGTGATTTTTTCAAAAAAAATTAACTTTTAAGTAAATTTTGTACGTCCTTGCCCTCGAATCTTGTCTTTTTTAATGAACAACATTTTATTGTTACAAAATCCATCAGATCTGAAAAAAGAACCAGTTACGAAGGTACGACGTAGATACAAAAAAAAATCCATTAAAAAGTAACAAATACAGAATAAAAAATTCGTTTTGGACATTTTACGCAGAAACTCTTTGTTTTAGAATAACTCGACCGTGAAGTTGTAATGATATGCATGTTCCCTGATAAATATTGTGCTCTCGAATGATGAATGTGTGCGTTGGGAGTGAACGACTGACTTTCCCCATGAACAACTTTTTTTTTCAGCATTGACATGAAATTTAAAAAAAAAATCTACTCACCGCTTGAATTTATCGTTGAATAATCTTGACCTAATTGGTTGTTGCCCAGTCTCTGGCAGCCTGCATTCGCATTGAAGTCACTGAAATCCTGCCCGCCGCAATTATTGTCATAAGGTACTGTATCAGCTAATTTTTCGCATTCTGAAAAAAAATAAAAAAAAAAAAAAAAAAAATTAAAAAATTTTTTTTTTTTTAGAAAATGGCCTCGAATAACATTAACATCCCACACAAAACAAAAAAAAAACAATTTCAATTCATTTGAAGCCATTTCGAGAGATTGTTTAAACTTGTGCATTTTTATTGGCTTTAATAGTTTTTTTTTTTTTTTTATGAATCTGAATACTAAATATCTCTCGTCTATTGTTCGTTTCATTCATTCGGTCATTTGAATGCGTTCATGGGGCGATTTTTATCGATGCTGGATGCATTCAATTCAGTTACGATCAATGAAGTTGAGTTTTATGAATGAATTGGTGATGCAGAGCAATCTATTTTTCAGACAAGCCATTAAATAAAAAAATATTGTTTTCGTTTGAGAAATGTTAAATCACAGAAGAACAAAAACCAATTAAGTGTAATTTAGCAACCCGCATCGAAAAACCGCAAAGACAAAATATAATATCATTTGAAGTCGAGTCAAATCATCAAAATTTATTTTTTGAGGTTGGTACAAGTTTTTTTTTAATTTTTAAAATTTGTTAATCTTTATTTTTAATTTTTTTTTATAATATTCGTAAAAAAAATAATTTTTAAAAAAATTGTAAATAAATTCTAAAAAAATTTTGTTTTTTAAAAAAAATTAAAATTCCCCCCTTTTAAATTTTGGGGAGGGATATTTCATATTTTAACGATTTTTTATTTATTTATTATTTTTAATTTTTTTTGTTAAAAAAAATTAATTTTCAAATTATTTTAAAAATTAAATAAATTTTTAATTATTTTTTAATTGATTTTAACGATTTTTTATTTATTTATTAAAAAATTTATTTATTTAAATTAATTAAAATTTTAAAATTCAATTATTTTTCTTGAATTAATTAAAAAAAAAATTAATAATTTTTTTGCTTTAAAAAAAAATAATTAAAAAAAAAATAATTAAATAAATTTTTAAAAATTAATTTAATTAAAAATTAATTTAAATTTACAAAAATATATTAAAATTAATTATTTTAAAATTTATTTATTTTTTTTTTTTAATTAAAAAAAATATGAATTTTTGAATTAAATTTTGTTAAAAAAAATAAAAATAATTTTTTTTCATTAAAAAACTTTAAATAATTATTTTTTTATGAAACAGAACAAAAACTTGTAACAACCTCACAAGTAATTATTTAAAATGACACGAAAGAATCAACAAAACTTACCTTTTTGCAATATTTCCAGATGCTCCCAAAGAATATCACCCGTGAACGGAGGCGCAACAGCAAGAAAGCCTTCTCGCCCCAAGCCAATAATATCACGCCCGTGCATTTTGAGGAACGGCTCAAATTCTAACGAAAACTCCCGTTTTGCCCAATTCAGCCAAATCACGACGTGTTCCGGAGTCCATTGTCGTGGATCTGAAAGGAAAAAAATTTATTATTTAAAATTTTTTTTATTTTTTTCGAAATTTAATGAATATCAAGTAGTTGAAATTATTCTCGTTCTGTCCAAATATGTACAGAGTTCAACTTTTGCTTGTGTCCATAGAGCTGCGATGTTAAAAGTTTCAAGTAAAGTAAATACAAAAACAAAAGGCAATAAAATTTATAGGCATTATTAAAAACAACTCCCGTGTGTGTGATGGCTTTTTATACATTTTTTTACTGAATGTGTGCGAGAATCGAAAAAAAAATGAATGAAGTATCTTTAAAAAGTTGAAAATTTAAATAAGTTCCAGACTTTTTTATTATTATTGTATACTTTGTCACACATTCGGTAGCTGAACAAGCAGGCAAGCATAGATTAATTGCTACCAAAGCGAAAAAAAATCTACATATACATTGAAATGCTAATTATAAACTTAAATAATAATATTAAAATCATGTTCGAGACAGAAGAACAGAACCATGCATATTATTAACACAAAGGTGAGGTGATATTTTATTGGATTTTATTATTATTTATTTATTTTTGATAAAAATTTTATTATCATTAACTGTTTTTTTATTTATTTTTTTTTAGATTTGGAAGGCAAACAACTCCCACACAGAAGTTTTATATATTTTGTACAAATATGATTAAAATATAAAAAAAATATTAAAATTTAAATGATAAAAAAATATTTAAAAAAATTAATTTTATTAAATTGATTTAAAAGAATTAAATTTAATAGTTTATATTTTAAATTAAATTTTATCAAAAAAAAAAAAAAAATAAAAAAAAATAAAAAAAAAATAAAAATATAATTTAAAAATATATATTTTTTTAATTTTAAAAATTTAATTAAAATTTAAAAAAAAATTAAATTAAACTTTAAAAAAAATTATCAGAAATAATTTTAAAAAATTATTTTAATAAATTAATTTAAAAATAAAAAATAATAATTGAATATTTTTAAATGAAATTTTATCAAACAAAAATTTTTAAATTACATAAAATAAAATATTTAAAGAAATTTACCTAATAAAATTAATTTCATTTATAAAAAATTTTTAAAATTAAAATAAATATAAAAAATTAAATAAAAATAAAATTTTTGAATTTTTTTCAGAAAATCGTTAAAAAAAAATTTTAAAACCTACAAAATTTTTAAAATAATAAATAAATAAATTTTAAAAATATTTTAAATTTTTTTTTAATAAAATAAATTTTTAATATTTTTAATATAATAACAAAAAATCAATAAATAAAAAATAAAATTTTTGATGAAATTTTATCAAATTTTTTTTTTTAATTTTTTAATCTTAATATAAAAAAAATATTTAAATATTAAAAATTTTAATCGAAAAAAATAGATTTAAATTTATATTTTTATAAATATTTTAAACCTACCAAAATTTTCTTAAAAATTATTTTAGAAAATTTTCCTTTGTTAAATATTATTTTTGTGAAAGCATGAAAAATTAATAAAAACTTAATTAATTTATTTTTTTAAAAAATGTAAAATTTATCATATAGTAGGTATAATTTATTACAAATACGCAAAAAAAAAATTTTTATATAAATTTTCAAGTTCATATCACATCCGGACAAGTGTGAACTTACATTTTTTGTAGTTTTTATCAGTAATGTTATATAAAAAAAGCTATAAAAATGTATGTTTATTACACACAAAAAGAACGAATATTCAATTAAGTACACAAAAGAGAACAAAACAAAACACAGATTCGTTACAATTTTACAAATAAATTCAAGCCATCATTAATACGAATGTTTTCTGAACAAATAATCATCCATTGACGAGACGAGAATGAATGAATAATATTTTTCATCGTTCTCTTTTGATATTATAATAGTAGGTCCTAATAAATGTCCATTTATTTATTGTTGAAAAATCAAATTTAATATTATTTATATGTTTTGTTGGTAAATATACAACTTATTTGTGTATTTGTATATTTCTCGTATAAATTTTTACATTATTATTATTGTTATGTTTCTCATCTCGTTTCTTGTTTTCTTTCGTCTTCTTATTGAATTCGATTGATCTTTTGATTTTTATTATTATTTTGTTATTATTTAAATTAGTTATCTTTATTATTATTATTTGTTTGTATCATATACATATATAACTTGTTAACATATATGATCCGCATGTCAAACTTACCTTTGGTTATTTTGAATGATTGAACTTCTTTTTCCCATGACGCGAACGAGGCATTTAGGACTTCTGTCAATTTTTTGTTTGTACCGGGAGTCAAAGGGGGCATTTGTGTTGGAACATCTATAAAAATAACAAAAAAATATATGTTAATAATATGTTTACAAATAATATAAAGTTCAATTTTAATGTTTTTCTTTATTATTTTGCAAGAGTTTGTAATTAAAAAGACCTTGATTTTCACAAAATAAATATTATTTTAACTTTGCAATGTATTATAATTATAATAAATATCACTCGTGTGACGTAATGTATTTTATATATATATTTTTATGCTAGACATGAAGTTAAAAATATATCGCCACGTAAGTTTATTTTATTTTTTTAGTAATAATAATAATAATAATGAAAACAAAATAAAGTAAGAATGTAGTCAGAATACAATTCGTTCCGGTTGAGAAATTTTTAATTTAATAGAGAGACGCGTCTCTTCATATATTTATATATGTTGTATATTTTAACATATACATATATATAATTTTCATACAACAGACTCAAGTTTCATTTTTTTTTCAAGTTATAATTTTTAACTTTGCAATATAATTTTTTTTGTATTTTTTTTTTCGAAAGATTGAACTCAACTGACATCATTCCCTTTTATTCGTTTTTCAATTCGTATACATTGTCTGGTAATTATTCATATTGCAAGTAATAAACACTGAAATTGATGGCGAATCCTCAGGCTTTTATTTTTTTTATTTTATTTTATAGCCAGATTTAAAAACACCTGGATTGTGGTTTTTTTTATTTTATCATTTTTTTTTCGTTCGAAACTTTAACAAGGCACACGAAAAAATGTTATGAAATGCAATTAATACGCACATAAATTAACATATTCGTTTAAAATCTATCAATCTGTCAATTATTTGTGTAATCGTTTTGTTGAATGAAATGTTCGACTTCTTCACTCAATCACGATCGTTATTAACGCGCAAGAAAGTAATATGTAACAAACATTTTTTTTTCTCCGCTCTCTCAATAAATGAACCGATTTGTGAATGATTGATATGATGTGAAGAGGATTTTAATGTGTGAAAGATGTATCGTCATAATGTCTAACATTACGAATGATGAACGAGAATGTATTTTTAAATGAATATTTTTGTGTGAAAAATTTATGGAAGTTAACATTTTTTAATTAATTATTCGAAAAAATTTAAAAATTTGACTTAAAACCATAGATATGGAAAACTGTTATAACTGTTATACAAATTTGAACCTTACAGAAAATTAAAATTTTTGAAGTTTTTAAATATAAAAAGTAATAAATGTTAAGTTTAAGTTAAAAAATTTAGTTTATTGTCAGAATTTAGCAAGAAATCCTTCATCTTTCGTAAACTGTTATACTGTTATACAAATTTCAACTTTACAGAATATTGAAAATTTTCAGGTTTTTAATTATAAGAAGCAATAAATATTGAGTTTAACTCAAAAGGTTCAAAAAAATTATCAAAAATTAGAAGTAAAACCTTCATAACAAAAATTGTTATAACTGTTATACAAATTTTATAAAAGCTTAATATCAAAAAATTTTGAAATTTTAACTAATATGAAGAATTAATGTTGACTTTTGCTATTTAAGTTTATGAAATTCTTCAAATCGAATTCAAATTCACTCAAATAAATTTCTGTTATAACTGTTATACAAATTTCAAAATTACAGAAAATTGAAATTTTTAAGCTTTTTAACTATAAGAAGTAAAGCTATATAAAGCTATGTTTAAGTAAAAAATTTCAATATTTTATAAGAATTTAGAAGTAAATCCTTCATCCTTCATAAACTGTTATACTGTTATACGAATTTCAGGATTCTATAAGATTGAAATTTTTTAGCTATTTAACTATAAGAAGCAGTTAATGTTAAGTTTAAGTCACAAATATTAAAAAATTATCCAAATTTGTAAGAAAATCCTTCAGAACAAAAACTGTTATAACTGTTATACAAATTTCAAAATTGTATAACATTAAAAATTTTCACATTTTCCAATATAAAATGGCTTAAATTTTAAGTTTCAGCACAAAAATTTCAGAAAACTAACAATTAAGACCCCAAATTATGAAAAAAATTTCAAACTGTTATACTGTTATAAAAATTTCGCAAAACCCAACTACCTCTCGCTTTCTGATGCTGATACAAAGTCTTAAATAACGAATTCTGTAGCTGCTGCTGATGATTCTGTTGTTGTTGCTGAGTTTGTTGATGATTCTGTGACGGAGATTGTTGCTGCTGCTGCTGCTGATTTTGATTTTGATGATGAGGCGGCGACGCTGCGGGACTTTTCAATCCCAAATTTGTCGCCGGATTGAATTTGTAATTGTGCTGATTGTTATTGAGGAAACTACTGCTACACGTATTACTTCCGCGAAATATCGTGGGAGCCCGTATTCGAGTATCGGCGGACCATTCGATCCATTCGTTTGTCATTATGGTCGCCGTTGTGTTGCTTGTTGCTTCCACGATTAAGTCTTTAACTATTTTTTTTTTGTGTCACTTTGTGTAACTTTTTACCCAAAAAAAAAATGTTACTGTAATTATTACTTATTTATTTTTTTTTTTCGAAGTTGTTTGAAGTAGTAATAATAATTGTAGGTCTTGTCATGTATTTTGATGAATATAAATATAAAATAATGAGGTTCACACAATTATAAATGAAAAATCATTGTCACATAATTATTATTGTTAAATTATTGTTTGTTGTTGTTACTGTAAAAAAATATTTATGCGATTTTAATATTTACTTATCAGACATCTTTTTTTTACGAAAAAACTTATCTTTATTACAATTATTATTATTTTTTAACTTTTTCTTATTTTAAAAGTTAAAATTTAAAAAAAATTGTAATAAAAGTACAAGTTTAACATTATTATTACAAAGTTTCTAAACATATATAAAAATATATATTTAACAGTAATTCACTGATTTCCTTTCGAAAAACTTGAAGTGCCACGCGATTAAAAGCTTTAATTAATGAAACCATTAATCGCTGCGTTTTCAATTAAGACATCATCATATATGTTTAATATAACATAAAAAACTCGAAGATTAAGTGATAGCGGTTCTTAATAAAAAAAAAAGTAAGTTCACTTAATATTATGTTTTAATATCAATAACACAAGAATAGATGATGGTCCGTCTTCACTTCAAAAAAATAATATAATATAATAAAAACTCACGAAATCTTAAATAAAAAGGAACATATATGATGTTCTCGAGTACCATCATATATACTTTTTTTTTATTGTATTTTGTATTCAAACAATTCACTAGTTTACATTCAATTTATTATTATTGTTGTTGAACTACTGTATTACTCACTCACACAGTTTGTTTATGAATGTTAAATTTTGGGGAATCATCATAAAAATCTTATTTTTCTTTGAATTTTGTTCATAATGTTCGGTTTATACGAAAAAAAAGTAAAAAGATAGTAAAAGAGTAGGAGAGGAAAAAGGTTTACATATGTTTATTTTATTATTATATTTTAAATTTTATTTTACTTCGTTTTATTATATTGAATGAATGTAATCTAATCAAATTTTGTATTTGATCTTTAGTTGGGGTCTTGTCATCGCTGTCAATTGAGTAACAAAATTTTAAGGTACAGGGGTTTTATTTTTTTTTAAATTTTTTAACTTTTTATTTTTTATTATAATTTTTTAAATATCGAAGAAATTTTAGTTTTTATGATAGATTTAAAAATAAAGTAAAAAAAATTATAAAATCAAAAATAAAAAAACTTGTTTTTAAAATATTTTTAAATTTATAATTAAATAAAAAAATTTTAAATTAAAAAAAAATTAAAAAGAAAATTTTAAATTTTTGACAAAAAAAAATATTTGCTTGCTCAATTTGTATCAAATTCATATTATTTTTTGAATATTTTTTTTTAACTTTTTAACTATTTTTAAATTTTTCAATTCTATACAAAAATAATTTTAAAGGATTATTTTTTAGATTTTTTTTATTATTTTTTTTTTTAAAAAATAAAAAAAAAATTATTAAATTAATTTTAATGAAAAAAATTTAATATTTTTGTACAGCTTGTATCAATTTCTTGAAGTTTTTACAAAAAAAAAATTTTTTTAAATTTTTTTAAGATTTTTACTTATTTTTTTGAAGAAATTATAATTTATATTTGTATTTACTTAATTTTTCGATTTATTTTTAATCAAACATAAATTGAAGCAATTTTATATTTTTAATAATATTAATAAAAAAAAATTCTAAAATAAAAATATATTAAAAATTAATTAATTAAATTAATTAAAATTAATTTAATTTTATAAAAATAATTAAAAAAATATATATAAATGTTTAATTAAAAAATATATATATTTATTAATTGTTTTATTTTAAAATTATTAAAAAATAAAAAAAATTAATTAAAAAAAATAAATTAAATTTAATAAAAATTAAAAATGAAAAAAAAAATAAAAAAATCGAAAAAAAAAATTAAAAAATTTTTTTAAAAATATTAAATATTAAATTATTTTTTAATATTTGATATTAAATTAAATTATTATTAATTAATTAAAAAATAAATTTAATAAAAATAAATAAAAGAAAAAAGTCAAATAGAAAATTATTTGAAATAAATAAAAAATAAAAAAAATATTTTTTATGTAAAATTTTTTAAAAAATGTGAAATTTAAAATTTTAATTTAATTATTTAAAAATTTTCTTCAAAATATTAAAAAAGTACTTTCAAAACAAATTGACCTCCCTGTACATAAAATTCTCATTTCCATTCAAATATTGGGGAGTTCTTGCCCTTTTTATTAACTAAACATATTGACAAGTACCTCATCATAATAATTGTCGAAAAAAAAGATAAAAGGAAATTTTCCGAGGGGAAAACATTTAAAAATGTTACTTAAACATCTATTAATACAAAAAAAAAGTTAAAATCTGACAAACATGATGGTCTCGTGTTGCACATAGGCACGCTCCCCTCGCAATCGACTTGCAACCACAATGATACACAATCTTGTTACAAACTGAGATAAATTAATTGAGTGTATCATGTTTTATTTTGTGGTGTTATAAGGTTAAATACTCTCGCCTCCTTTGTTTAACACACAACTAGTTGATCTTTGGCATTCCGATTCACGATTTGCCTTTGATTCATTTTTTAAATTATTAGGAATTCAGGATAATTATCGCACGAGCTGAAAAAATATCCGACGGACTTCTTTGCAGGTGTCGTTTGCTCACGCAATGTCAAATTTTTGTATAATTATGTTCTTCTAAAGTAAAAAAATTTAAAAAAAAACTCAAGCATGTCAAATCAGGCACAAATTTCAACGCCTTTTTTCCGAATGGTAATCCTATATACATTGTTGTCAACATTCAATAGTTAAACAATGAATGCATAAAAAAGAGACTCCCAAAAAAAAAGTTAACTTTAAAAGTATGGCACATGTACAAGGTCCCTTTTACAACAATACAAAAGCATGAATTGTCCATTAATTTATTTAAATTAATAGAAATTGACCAGAAAATGAATATTCATGCTTTTTTGGACATTTTTTTTTCGTTAAACTCTGATAAATGATGAAATGTATATGATATGAGGGTGACATTATTGTCGAAAAAAAAATATTTTTTTTTGTTAAACATAAATAAAATATATAATATACAAAAATATATGATAATAATAAACAAACAGGACTGATACAACATTATTATCCCATTTATCTTTAATTAACATAAATTTAAATATTAATTTAGTTCAATTGTCATCTAATTTTCCAATTGTTGATCTGATCTAGCGTTGTATATTTTTTCTGTTCTTATATTTTTTCAAGATTTTTATAGTTTTTAAGTGAATGTAGGAGTAAAAAAAAATTTTTTTAAAAAAAATTTAAATAGGAGAAAATTGTCTCCCGTGGAGTACGAAAAAGGAACCAAACATTAAAAGCATTCCTTTGTAATCTTGTTCTTTGCATATGTTTGTTGTATAAAGATAAAATTTGGTGTTTATTGTTTTTGTGGATACGAAATTAAGGCAGGCAAAGAATGACTCAAGTTACAAAATATATATGTTTGTCTGTTTGACTTTTTATTTAAGTTATTCATTAGTTTGTTTTACTATTACGAATCGGAAGATCAATAGTGAATTACTAATATTTGTATATGTTTAATATTTATATATTGTATAATTTTTAAAATAAATTATTTTATATATTTTTTATTATTTATTATAAAATAATTTATATTTTTTTTTATTTAAAATTTTTTATAAAATAAAGTAATATTTATAAAAATTTATTAAAAATAAATATATTATAATTTTAATAATAATTTTTATATTTAAATATAACTTTTAAAATTATAAATAATAAAAAACATAACTTATTTTAAATAATAATAATTATATAAATTTTATTATTTATTTAAAAATAAATTTTATATTTTTTATTTAAAATTAATAATTATAATTTTATATAAAATAAATTTATATACTAAAATTTAAAATATAAAAATTTTAAAAAATTATTTTAAAAATTCAATTATAATAATTTATTTATTTTTATAATATAAATAAAATAAAAATAATTAAATTATTATAATGTAATTTTTAAAAATAATAATTTTTTATAATTTTATATTTTAATATATCTGTATTTTATATAAAATTATAATTTTATATTTTATAAATATTATTTTAAATAAAAATATAAATTATTTTATAAAAATAATAAAAAAATATATATTTTATAATGTTATATGTTTTATAGAAACTTTGTAATAATAACATATATTTTTGAATATTTTTTATTATTAATTAATATTAATATTAACCTGTATTGTTTAAATTCTTTAATTTTATAAAAAAAAATAAGTTTCACGTTTTATTATATATATTATTTTTTATATTAAACCACAATGTATCAACATATATATAACTTAATTTTCTCACAATTTTTTACTTTTCTTATCAGTTCTTGGAACATTTGAACACTTGTTTCGTTGTTTATCAACTTAATATATTTATTATGTTTTGTTTTTTCATATATTATATATGTTGACCTTTTTTTATACTTTTATATATTATATTTTTATTAATTATATATAATATTATTGTATTATTATATTTTTTAGGTAATTATCAAAAAAGTTCTGATCGAGTACAGAAAAACGATCGATCCACAATTATTCTTGAAGCACCGTGCGCCGCTTTCAATGCGTGTATATGGTTCAAAACAAATTTGAAGACTAACTTGTCAGAGGTTTCATGCGAATATACAGAGAACCCATCCACGGAGCATACAAACAAAGCTACACATATGGAAGTTTCAAAAGCATTAATTTTTTAGTTTACTATTTGTTGTTGTACATCCGTGTGTATAGTTCCGATAAATGATCGTACCTACATGTATATGAATGAACTGTTTGTATATGTTGTATATTGAAGAAGAAGCAGAAAAAATCCATGAATGAATTTAATGTTGCATTTGTGGTTGTAACGGAAATGAATTTTGTGTGTATTGGTATTTTTTTAGTTGTAGTGTAATTTCTTTCGTTTTTTATTTATTATTATTTATATTTATATATGTTGTGTTTTATTGCTTTTTATACAACATATATTTGTATTATTAATGCAATTGCAATTTTTTCAATTTTTTTTTATTAATTTTTGTTTAAAAAATTTTTAATATTTTTTTTTAAACAAAAATTATTAAAAAATTAAAAAATTGTTTTTCATTATTTATTAAATTTTTATTTAAAAAAATTTTTAATAAAAAAAATTTAAAAAATTGAAAAATTTTTTTGTTAAATAAATTTTTTTTTAATTTTTGTTTGTAATAAAAAAATAATTCAATTTTTTTTTTATTAATTTATTTTTTAAAAAAAATTTTTTTTTAATTAAAAATTAATTAAAAAATTGCAACTTTTATTATTTTTAATTTTTTTTTAAAAAAAAAATATTTTTTTTAAACAAAAATTAATTAAAAAAATTGAAAAAATTGCAACTTTTATTATTTTTTTTTAATTTTTGTTTGCAAAAAAATAATAAAAAATTTAAAAAAAAAATAATATTTTTTTTTCTAAAAAAAAATTTTTTAACAAAAATTAATAAAAAAAATTTTTTTTAAATTTTTATTTTTTTTTTATTTAATTTTTGAAAATTTTTTTATTATTTTATTTTAAACAAAAATTAATAAAAAAATGTTCTTTTTAAATAAAATTCACCAAAAACAAAAAAAAATATTTTACAGGTTTTTCCAATACAAAAACCTCAAATATTGACTCAAATAATCTTTTATTTGCTTCGCTGAATAAATTAAGAGGAGGCGCCTTTTGCCTCATTTGCGCACAATTCAAATGCTAATTCACTATTTGTCTTCCTCTTCGACATAATTTTTTCAAGTTTTATGTAAATTTTTTTTCGTTCAATATTATTGTTAATTTTTATCTTTTTTTTTAGAAAGGTGATAAAGTAAACATTTTTAAACAGAAAATTTTACTTAAAACTGGGTTTTTCCTTTCATTTCATTCATGCTTAATATTGATCACTTTTTTTCATTCATAAAAAAAATTGTATTTATTTATTATTTTTGCTTCTTATCGTACTCTCGAAAAGTTGGAGAGACAAAAGAAACGCATTGTTATGTTCTGAGGTACGCCATAAAAGAGGATTAAAAAAGTGCTTCAATTGTTTATTTGTTTATTTTTAAGGGATTATAATCTCATCTCTAATTTTATCTTAATTTTTTTTTTTTTTTTGAAAAAAAAATTATTTATCAAGTTCCTTTTTTGCGGGAATTAGGAAGTAAATTTTTGTTCAAAAAAAAAAAAAAAAAAATTCATTGACTAAAAATTTTTATTTTGCAAAAAAATTGTAAAAATTGAAGAATGTCTCTTCAGGGGACTTTTTTTGTTGTGTCATTGAATGACGCTCCAATGTCTACAACGACGACGAAGGAATTTCGTTAAAAAAATTTTTTTCAAATCTGAGTAAAAGACAAGACAAGACAGGTATCATCGCAGGTAGGTAAAAATTTTTTTCGGGTGAATAGAAAACTTTAAATAGAAACTTGGCAAAAAAAGGTCAATTCCCAATCACTTCCATGCGAGAGTTCTTAACAATATGATGAGGATGTCTGATGTGTAAAATTCGACGAACAATGAACCCCATGATCTGATCAAGTCCTTTATTGTTGAGCACCAACAACAATAAAATTGGAGAATAATTTGTTTCGATTTTTCTTTCAATTTTTTTCTTTCATTCAATTCATTGACGTGCAAGTGCAACGCTGTAATTGTATTAGTGTCCTTCGTATACATCCCTTTTCATCCCGTACTGCACATGTGTGATCGACGTAAAAAAATTATTTCATGAATGAAATTCTGGTTTTCTTTATACCTGCTGGTAGTTCGATTTTTTTTTGTAACAGACACCGGATATTGTTCCTTTTATCGGGATTCAGTTGAGAAAAATGAAAAAAAAATGATGCTTCTGTCTGTGATTCCCTCGTGACTTAACTCCGAGACAATTAATGATAATTGTTGACTTTTATCAAGATCAAGTAATTTTCGCGCAGTTATGAATGAATTGTACGTTTTCATTCAGCTTAAGCGATCGTCTTGTAACGAGAGAGTTTGAATTGAAACAAAAATAAATATTATACGTTTTATGTAACTTCCTTTCCATTTAGTTTGATTGTTTGTCTAGCGAATATCATTAAATGATAATTTTTTGGGATGTTGTTCGATGTAGATCGTTGTCAGAAGGGTTTTTGCTGAACTTGAGTTAATTATTTTTTATTTATTTTTTTACGAAATTTTCTGAGAATTTTTTTTTTTTTTAACATGAAAAATATAAAATTATAAAATATTTTTTTAAAATTTAATTTAATATTTTTATTAATTTTTAAGAAAAATATTTAAAAACAGGATATTTTGAAAAATTTTAATTTTTAAATTTAATTGAATAACATTTAATTTTTGATTTCAATTTAAGAAAAAAAATTTGTGAAAGATCAAAAAACATTAAAAAAATAAATATTTTAATATAAAAAAAAACATTTAAAAAAAAAATTAAATGTAAAATATATTTTTTTTTAATTTTAAGTCAATTTTGAAAGTAAAATTATGAAAAAAATTAAAATTTTTAAATTTATATAATTTATTTTTTTTATTAATTTATTTATTTATTTATTATTTATTTTTGCAAAATTAATTTTTTTATTCATTTTTTTTTTGAAATAATCTAAATAATATTTTATTAAATTAAATTAAATTTAAATTTAATTTAATTAAATTAATTATTGTAAATTTATAAATATTTTTTTCATTAAATTTTTTTTTGAAATTATTTTTTACTTTTTTTTAAATTATTTTAAGAAAATTATTTAATAAATAATTAATTTTACAAAATATTTTGAAATATCAAAAGTAAAAAATTAAAGAAATTTAAAAAAAATTAAAATTTATTTTTTTTTTATAATTCATAGATAAATTTTGAGAATAAAATTATATAAAAAAAAAACTGTTAGAAAAATTCTAAAATTTTTTTCTTAAAAAAATTTCTTGAAATAATAATTTAAACTAAAAAATTAATTAATTAAAATTGAATTAATTTTAAATTATTTATTTTATATTTTTTTAAATTTAATTTAATTTCAATTAATTTAATTATTTAATAAATTTTAATTTTTTTTATTCAAGTTAGAAGTTCTTAAAACTAATGAAATTTCCTCTTTCAACAGATTTGATAACAATAAATCACAGAAAAAAATTTGTTTCTCCAACAATCACGCGCAACAGATTAACTCATCATCATTCCTTCCTTTCAACCCGTTTTTTAACACATTTCAAAAATTTATGATTAAATCATTTGTTTTGACTCATCAAAAAATACTTTATCCTTTTTTTCTTCTCAATTTTTTTTTCAGATCTGGTTAACGTTTCGATATGCCACACCGACGAAAACGGAACATCATTACACTTTTTTGTTCCAAACTTACTAAAAAAAATCAAGACACTGAGAAGAGAAAAATATTATTAGATCACGCACTTTGCCGCATCCGGAGTTTTTTCGTCTTCATCATCTCGTAATCTTTGACTGCAGCCAGTTGTTTGCTTTACAGATTATTATTATTATTAGAAGACATTCATAAATGGATAGACAAACAAGCGCACTCGACTCGAACTTATTAATAAATTACAAACTAATTTTTTTTTAAAGGAGAAAAAACACCACATTTCCATATAAATTTGTTCGGTTTCGTTACAAGAAACATCCCTTTTTGTTTAATTGCGTTGTCGCTACCACGATTTCCTGTGCATGTTAAAAAATGTTTTTTTTTATTGAATTTGAAGAAGAATTTCATGAAAAGTTATAGGAGTGCTTTTTGATGCCTTTAAGAATTTTTTAAAAATAAATTTTGAGTTTTATTCAGCAACTTTAAAAATTTTTATTCAGCAACTTTTAAAATTTTTATTCAGCAAATTTTAAAATTTTTATTCAGCAACTTTTAAAATTTTTATTCAGCAACTTTTAAAATTTTTATTCAGCAACTTTTAAAATTTTTATTCAGCAAATTTTAAATTATTTTCAGCAACTTTTAAAATTTTTATTCAGCAACTTTTAAAATTTTTATTCAGCAACTTTTAAAATTTTTATTCAGCAACTTTTAAAATTTTTATTCAGCAACTTTTAAAATTTTTATTCAGCAAATTTTAAAATTTTTATTCAGCAACTTTTAAAATTTTTATTCAGCAACTTTTAAAATTTTTATTCAGCAACTTTTAAAATTTTTATTCAGCAAATTTTAAAATTTTTATTCAGCAACTTTTAAAATTTATATTCAGCAACTTTTAAAATTTTTATTCAGCAATTTTAAAAATTTTTATTCAGCAAGATTAAAATATATTCAGCATATTTCAAAAGATATTCAGCAAGCCTCAAACTTGTTCAAAAAAAGACTTTTAAACTTCTAAAAGAACCTTTTTTTAACCAAAATTCAATAAAAAATGAAAGAAAAAAACATATTTCATGTTAAAAAAATTTATTTATGAGTCCAAAACAGGTGTTGAAACCTGTTGTTACATCCCTTAATTTTTTTTTCTTTTGAATAAAAAATCGTTTATTAATAAATTAATCCTCAATAAAAGAAAAAAAATAATTAATAAAATCTCAAGAGCTAAAAATAACTCAAACGCATTAAATTACGTTCTCTTAATGTAGCGTAAAAAGTATTTTTATGAATGAAACAGCAGCATCCAAGTAGTAAAAAAAGTAACTTACGATACTCACGACTTCTTACATTTAAACCAAAACTGGCGTATAAATGAAGTTAATAACGAGAGAAACAAATATTGAAACGGAAATACATGCCTCGTACTCTACGGCGTGAGTTTTATGAATGAAAAGAAAATAATTTTTATCTCAGTGCAAACGGGTTTCTCGGGTGCACCTGTGTGTTGCACTTGCATGAAAATCATAAAGATAATGTTATTATTATTGCGTTTCAGTGCAATTCGCTGCAAAAGAAGATCAAAGAAATGGAAGAAGTACGAGTCTCATAGTTTTTTTTTTACTTGTTAATGATCATAATATATTTTTAAAAGTGGTTTTTCTCGTAACGATGCCACAATTATGCATCTTCCGTTCTATCGCTACGTCGAGAAAAGTAGAAGAGATCGATCAAAAAAAAAAAAAAAATCAATATCGAAGAACAATATAATAACAACATAATGAATAGTAGATGGACAGCAAATTGTTTCGAACGACGAACCGTCTTCACTTTTTTTTTATTTATGTTTATTGTTTTTTTTTTACTGTTTAGAGACATCAATCGATCCTGCTGTATATCTTGTGGCAATATCAAGAGACGACGATGATGATAATAAAAACGGAAGCAACTAATTATGCTTCTAGTAAAATAAGCAATGGCTATTTAATTGGATGTAATGAATATTGTTGTTGATGACGATGTAACAAAGCTCTCGAGCGTTGTTTTGTTTTCGGTAAGTAACTTTTTTTTACATCAAGAATGGAATTTAGTCGCGTGGTTATGTCATGACATTAACAGAGATTTGAGTTTTGAGTTGAAGGTTTTGTGAGAAATTTTTTTTTTATTTATTAAGTTTTAACTTTTCTGAAAATTTTTTAAAAAATTTTGTATTTTTTTATTTGAATAAAAAACAAAATTTAATTTAATTTTAAAAAAATTAAAAATAATAATTTATTAAAATAATTCAAAATATAATTTTAATTTTTTTTAATTTTTTTTTTTTGAAAAATTTTTTTTTTGAAATTTTGAAATTTTTTAAAAAAATCTTTAAAATATTTTTTGAATTTTTAACATTTTTTTAAAAATTATTTTAAAATTTTTAATTTTAAAATAATAAAATAAAAAAAATTATATTTTTAATAAATAATTAAAATTTTAAAATTTAAAATTTTTTCAAAAACATTAGAAAATTAATTAATTATAAATTAATTAAAAAAATTAAAAATAAAATTTAAGCTTCTTATTGAATTTTTTAATATTTATTATTAAAAAAAAAAATATTATTAATTTTAAAGAAAAAAAAATTTAAATAAATTAAATATTAAAAATTTAATTAGTTTAATAAAATTATTTATAATTTAATGAAATAAAAAAAATAATTTTATGAAGAAAAAATTTAATTAAATTTTAAACTATTAAAATGTTACAAAAATCCAAATTTTAATTAATTTTAATTTTTTTAATTTAATTTATTTAAAAAAAATAATTTTCTTTTAATTATTGTATAAAAATAATAATAAAAAAATCATAAAGCATTGAAAAATTAATATTAAAAATAAAAAAAAAATAATAAAATTTAAATTAATTTAAAAAATAATTAAAAAAAATAAAATTAATTTTTTGATACTAAAAAAATTAAATAAATTAATTAAAATTAAATTTAAAAAAATAATAAATTAAAATAAAAATAAATTTTGGATTTTTTTTACTTTTCTGAGACTTCAAAAATTTTCCAAAAAAAAATTAATTTTAAATAAAACAATAAAATTTTAATAATTTTAATTTTTTTTAAATTTTAATAAATTTTTTTCTATCAAAATTAAAAATTTAAAATAAATTAATAAAAATTAAATTTTAAAGGCAAAAATATTTTTTTTTTAAATTTTTACCTTTTTGAGACCTTAAAAAAATGTAAAAAAATTAAAAAAAATATTTTTTAAAAATTTCTTTAAGGGATCTATTTAAATAAATTTCAAAAAACCAAAAAAAAATCAACCTCATAATTCGTTCTGAAACATTTTATGGTTAAACTTAAACACAAATGACTAATGCTCGTTATAAATAATAAACTTTATTCATTAATAATTACTTTATTACCCTTTTACAGAACACAAAATATTACACACTAATTTCAACTTTTAACCATCTCATCCCGACATCATTAAGCGCACAAAGAAACAACAAATCCAATTCATGAGCGTGATGAATAATCATAAAAAATACGAGAAAAGAAGAAGAGTTGCAGCAGCGTGTAATCATAATTGTTTCAGATGTCAAACCTCACACGTGCTCTTAATTTAAACTAAAGCAGTTTAATCGTAAAATTTATTGATTTATTTTTTTTAATCAGTTTTTAGCCTTTTTTGAAGCGACAACAAGAGGAGGAGTATTTTTAGTGGGAATGTCGCTGTTCAGTGCAAACAAAGATGCCTTGACGACAAAGAAATTGAAACGAAGAAAAGATCTTGAGCTAATAAATGTTCTCCATTCATCGTCAATAAACAAAAGGCGGCCTCAAATATTTGTCTTTTTATTCCGATTCTTTAAGAAAATAAAAAAAAAATGTAAAAAACGAACTAAAAGCGCAATTGAACAAACATGGATCGTAAAATGATGTTTTTTTTCTTTTCATCATTTATACGGCGCAAACTAAACGGCGGACTAATTATTTGTAAAAATATATAGATTAATTCATAACAGCTGTAAATTTTGTTTATTTAAGATTTTTTTTTTATTTTTACAGAAAACGAGCCGCGAGTGAAATCAATACACCTCTATTTTGCACCCCTAACATTATTTTTTGTATTTATTTTCAAAACAAAAAAAAAATCATAAAAAAACGAAAAAGAAGAAAGAAAAATGAACAAGATGCTCGTTAATATAATTTTAATTACAGAATATATCAACAAGATCGTTCATCAATTATCTCG
This sequence comes from Culicoides brevitarsis, assembly GCF_036172545.1. Taxonomy (NCBI): domain Eukaryota; kingdom Metazoa; phylum Arthropoda; class Insecta; order Diptera; family Ceratopogonidae; genus Culicoides; species Culicoides brevitarsis. Next base: position 2,628,084 of record NC_087087.1, on the reverse strand, counting down.
CGAGCAGAGGGGACCACAACTGACATGACTTCTTTGATCTTTTTTATGTACTTTTTTCCTTTTCTTTAATTTTTTTTTTGTTTTTTGGATCAGATTTTCTTTCGTTCGCGTGAAAAAGTTTCATTGACCATCGCATGTTTTTTTTTTTTTTATTTTATTTTGAATTTAATTAATTAATTAATTAACGAACAGATCACTTTTTTTTCAAATTTTAGTAGAAAGTGCAATGAATGAGTGACAAAGTCGTAAGAAAGGTAAATAATTAATTAAAACGCACAACGATGAACAAAAAAATAAAGAGTTAATGACAGACCGTGTGAATTAAAGTTTATCTCTTGTCTTGTTTGACGATTGATATTGAGATATTGAACTTTTTTTCTGGTTGCAAAAAAAAAAAATTAAAAACAACTTCGTGTTGAAATGAAACGTCAGAAGCGAGTTAATATTAATTTTAGGCTGATGCGATGATGAAAAAAATTTTTAAATTAAATAAAAATGTGAGTTTTTTTTATTTTTGAATTAGCAAAAAGCGATTTTCAAATTTTCATCTTTTGAATATTTTTTTTTAATTTTATGAAAATTTTTAGAAAAAAAAAATTTAACAAAATAGATTTTTTAAAGAAGTGAAATTTTATTATTTTTAATTTTATTAAAAGATAAAAATTTTATTTTTGAATTAGCAAAAAGCGATTTTCAAATTTTCATCTTTTGAATAATTTTTTTTTTAATTTTATGAAAATTTTTAGAAAAAAAATTAACAAAATAGATTTTTTAAAAAAGTGAACTTTTATTATTTTTAATTTTATTGAAAGATAAAAATTTTATTTTTGAATTAGCGAAACGCGATTTTCAAATTTTCATCTTTTGAATATTTTTCTTTTAATTTTATGAAAATTTTTATTTAAAATCTTTAAAAAATTATCTTTTATTGGATATAAAAAAAAATATTTTTAAATTTTATAATAATTTTTGATAGCAAATAATGAAAAAAATTAACAAAATATTTTTTTTTAAATAAGTAAAATTTTACCTATTTTAAAAATAAATATTTTTTCTTCCTTAAAAATTTTTATTTTTTTATTAAAATAAATTTAGAATTTTTTATTAGAATAAATAATTTAAAAAAAATAATTTTATTTGAATATTAAATTTAATTATTATTTTAAATAATATTTATTTAATTTTATTAAATTTTAATATTTAAATTATTTTTTTTTTTATTTTATTTTAAAAAAATAAAAAAATAAAAAAAAATAATTTAAATAAAATAAAAGAAAATTTTTTAAGGAAAAAAAAATTATTTTTTAATGAATAAAAAAATTATTTTTTTTTAAATAGAATTAAAAAATAAAAACAAATTCGCATTAACCTAAATCCATTAATAATCTCAAATTTTTTTTGCAACTTAATTCATAATTGGACATCATAAGTACATCCTAACAAAAAATTGCAACCTTTATACTTTTCCGTTCCTCTTTCTTTTCATGCATTTTTTTGCATGTTAATTAAACGAGAAGATTTGTCTCTCTCTTGAACGCGATGTTTCTTTTTTTTTGCGGACAACTTCTCTTTTTTTATGATATTGATTCATTTTATACTAATTTCCGTTTTGACATTTATTTAATTATTTTTTTTTATTTCAGCTCTGTGCAAAAAAAAAGAGAAGTGAAGTGACGAAGAGGAAGAAAAGTCCAATCTACCATTTATGGGAGTTGCAACGGATTCTTTTTTTGCTTGATTTCGCATTCACTGCAATAATTTATTTATTAAATATTAAAAAAAAAAATTTTTTTTTTCATTTATGTTAATGATTTGTATGCGATGAGAAGAAGTGTTCTAAAGACAAGTTAAAGAAAAAGAAATTCAAATTAATGCATGATAATTAAATTAATTGATCCGGATAACCGGAAGGAGGTGAAGAGTGTAGTAACCGGATAATCATTTGAGATCAACTGTAAATGAAGTAAAATAAAATTAGTGTCAAGACAACTTATCTTTGATGCAAAGTGCAATTAGATGTTTTTTCGTGTCATCAAACGAAATCGCACCTCGACGAATGAGAAGAAAGGGTTTTATTTTGATTTTCTCACGCTCACACACTTGAGAACACACCGAAGAAAAAAAAAGTTAGACGCCTCCTATCTTAATTGCTCTAAAACCCGAAACTTATGCGTGTCTTTTTACATTTACAGAATTTAAATGTAAACAGTGGTTGGAAAAAAAGGACACATTATTTGTCCCTTTTGATGGTAAACAAATAACAAACAAGATAAAAACCTTATATAACAAAATTCACACAACACGATGCTGATGGAAAGGGCAAACAAAAAATGCTTGAGAAGTTTTTATTTTAATACACTTGATAAAGTCAAGTATTTCGTACACGTTCATACCTGCCTACTGTATGGAATATGTTACTTATGGCTCACAGGAAGTATTAAATTACACAATACCGAATTTCGTACAGAAGAGGAACAATGCACGAAGCACGTAGCAGGACCTTGCTTGATCCGAACCGATGATCATCAATGAACGTATTTATCTGGGCCATGAATGAAAGTGCAGGTAAGAGAACGAAAAAAAAACGGAACGAGATCAGGTGACAGGGAATTTGCATTCTCTTAAATGTCTCTCAGGCTTCTTCGTTTTCACTTGAAGAAAAAGGAGATTTGAGTGATTTTTGAATTAAGTTTCGAATATCCTAAAATTTTACATGAAAGTGTTAAAAATTGATTTTTTTTATATGAAATTTTGAATTATTTTTTAAATTTATTTTTAAAATTTATTTTAATAATTTTTTTTAAATAACTATTTAAAAAACTTTTTTAATATTTTTTTTTTAAATAATTTTTTTAAAAATAATTTTTTAAATTATTTTTTTTTAAATAAATTTTTTTTAAATAATTTTTTTAAATAAAATTTTTTTTTTTAAATAATTTTTTTTTAAATAATTTTTTTTTATTTTTTTTAATAATTTTTTTTTTTTATAATTTTTTTTTTAAATTTTTTTTTTAATATTTTTTTAAATATTTTTTTTAAATATTTTTTTTAAATTTTAAATAAATTTTTTTTATTATTATTTTTTAAATATTTTTTTTTTAATAATTTTTTTTAAAATAATTTTTTAATGTTTTGAGAAAAAAAAGGAATTAAGTCCGTTGTTGAAAAAAAAACAAAAAAAAAATATTTTTTTTTTAAATATTTTTTTTTATTTTTTTTTAGTTCTGAAGCAAAATCTCAAAAACCTTCCAATTACTCCAAACCAAGCAAATTATTTTTTTAAATAATTTTTTTTTGTCAAAAGAAACCGACCAAAACCCTCAAAACAGAAGTTACTATTTATTTCTCAAAAAATTATTATTAAAATAATTTCAAGTCCATTTAATCGGCAAATCCTTTAAAACTCATTCTACAAAAAAAAATTAATGAAAGGATTATTTTAATTCAATTTCATGTACAAAAAGAGGTAAAATTGAATAAATCTTCCTTTCCCAGATAAAAACGAGCAAAATTTATTCGCAAAAAAATAAAAATGAATAAAAAACATTGAACATAATAATAAAACATTTACAACTTTTACAAACCCTTAAAAACTCATATCATAAATTATCGTATCAATTTTTTTTCTTCTTTTTCATTTTTTTTCTCTCTTTTTATTATTATTAATATTATTATTGTTGTATAGTACTCTCCATTCACTTGTTCTTGCTCGCCTTCTTTACGCTCGTTCTAAATTGTGTTTTATATTCCTTCTTTTATTATTTTTTTTTCTTCTTTTTTTTCATTCATGAAGTATTTGTCCGATAAAGTGCACAACATACATGTGTCTGTATCGGATTTTTATTATTATAATATATATCTTATATATAGTATAATAATAATGATAATGAAAAGGCCGTGGGAACTCTGTTTTTGAGTATAAATTTGAGCCGATGCACTTTATATTTGCAGGTAGCTCAGATATTTTTTTATGTTTATTATTATTATTTGATGATAATTTCATTGCTGGATGCATAAATTTGGCAAAATATGTTTTTTTTCGCCGATGTCGTTGATAAAGTTTCGTTTTTCTTTTCTCTAATGCATGTTTTGAGTTGAAACAACAACGACCGGAGATAAGTCATTATGCTTTAATTCGAGTAACAACCTACGATAATATTAATAAAGCGATTTACTATATTTATTTATTTCTTTATTTACAGGGCTTTTTTGGAAATTTACTTCATATAAATTTTTTGGAGTCAAGGTAAGCTATATAAATTTTATATAAAACACTTAACTAAAATTTTTAAAAATTATTTATAAATTATTAAATATTTTTTTTAATTTATTTTAATAAAAATAAAAAAATATATTTTTTTTAAACTTTAGTTTCATTAAATAAAAAAAAAATATTTAAAATAATAATTAAAAATTTATAATTAATTTTTTTAAAATTATTTTTAAATTATAAATTTTTTTTAATAATAATAATAAAAATATTTTAAATAATTTAATTTAAATAATTTTATTTAAAAATTTATTTTTAATAATTTAAAGAAAGGTTTTAAAATTTTTAATTTTATTTTAAATAAAATTAATTTTTTGTAAGTTTAATTTCATTAAATAAAAAAAAATTTTAATTAAAAAATTTATAATTAAATAATATTAAAAATAATTTTAAATTAAAATTTTTTAAAAATTATTTTTTTATTATTAAAAATAAAATAAATAATTAATTATTAAAAAAAATTTTAATTAAATAAAATAAATAATTAATTAAATTTTTATATTTTAGGATCACACTTAAAGCGATAAACTTCGAGCTATACGGATAATAAAGAACACAACCATCTTAAACCTCATGTTTGAAATAAAGACGTACAAAAATAACTCTTATAAAACGCAAAACCCTAACAAAACCCAAAATTATACAAAAATCACAAAAAATTCGGAAAAACTAACAAAACGCCCTGTGCATGTTGAAAATCTTCTTCATGTCTAATTGTTTTGTTCATTTATGTTTATTATTTATTATTAACTTCACTTGTTTCATCGCGCTTGTATATCGCTGTGTGGGTGTAAAAGATCTCGTAAGCACGAGTGAGATTGATGAAAATTTGAATTTGCCTTCCAGAAAAACATTTCTCCATGCAGCAGCGTCATTACCCAACATAAAACACCGAAAGACAGGAAGAAATTAATTAATAAAGACGAACCTTTGCCGCTGTTGTTTATTTTCTCTGTTAGTTATGCTCGCATGCATCACTTTAAAAGTGGCACAAGACAAACACACGACGAGCAAATAATTGAAATATTTATTCCAGAGACGACTTGAAAATGCGACAAAATCACAAGTGACACGATTCCTTAATTAAATTTAAATGTCATCATCTTCTTTTTTTACAAAGTGTCAAATACTTATTGGGGGAAGAAAGAGAGACGATGTTAAACAGACCCGAGGGTAAGGAGACACTCAAAAAAAAAGTTTGCCATGAATGTGACTTCTTTATGTGTCTCGACGCTGTTATTGTCAATACTTTCCTTGAATTACCGATGAGCCATTATTTACAACTTTGTACAACAAACAATCACACATAAAAAAAAAACATAAAAAACTGCAAATTATAATGTTAGTATTGTAATAAAGTCATAAAATATGTTTGGACGTTGCATTTTAAAATAAAAATCGCATCGCGAAGGAAATTGGATTAAACGAGTTTCGTATAGCTAGAAGTCACTTACTCACTTATTAAACTGTCAAAAAGTAAAAAATATTGTGAAATAGTAAACTGTTATTAAATCTATTCATTTATGATGAACGATCTATTTGTTTTTATTATTATTGTAAAATTTCGCCTTCAAGAATTATGTTAACATCTCTATTAAATAAAAAGTTATAGAGAGTATAATATTGAGTAAACTTCCGCTATTATCAATCAACTAACGCTCATCTCCAACAATAATAATTAAGAAAAATAATAATAATAACTTTAATTTACACACAAAAAAATTGTATACTTTTGCATATGATTTCTTTGAAACTTGTAAAAAATTAATAAAAAAAACCGAATCTAAACATCATAAAATATTTACTTCCTTTCCGTATAATTTTTACCTCGCTATCTAACATAACTGCATGATCTAAAGTTTTTTTTTGTGATTTTTCTGGGAGGAAATAAAAAAACTTTCCTGTATACTTTTATAAACATACATACCATTTTTGTAAATATTGCGCGCGTAACTGTTTCATAAACTTTGTAATCTTTTGAATTAACTCTTCTTGTAATGTAATTACATTACATAAGTTTACCGTTTTAAACAATAAAATGCAAGAATATCTTCGACATCTTTGTTAGATAAACATATTCTTGTTACATCCTGGCAAAAAATGTTATATAAATAATATATGTTTGATTTAACATTAAACATATATAGATTTATGTTATAAATTGTTAGCATATAATTTATGTTACATAAATCTTTTTATAAATTAATTTCTAAAAATTAATATAAATTTTTAATAATTTATTAAATTAATTTTCGTAAACATAAAATTTATGTTTATTAAATTCTAATATAAAAAAAATATTTTTTTAACAATTAATTGGTCATTTTTCAATTATTTTATTAAAAATATTTTATTAAATATGTTTTTAAAAAATATATTTAATTTTTGTAATACACATCATTATAAAAATATTTTTTAAATTTAAATTAAATTAAATTAATAAAATTTAATATTTTATTTTTTTTTTTCAATTTTTAAATAAATTAAATTAATTAAATATTTAATGTCTCAAAAAACTAATTTTGTAATGAATTTTTTAATTGTTTCAAAAAAATTAAAATATTTAAATTTTTATAAATATATAAATTTTAAAGTTTTTAAAATAAAAATTTTAAAATATAAAATAAAAAACAAAATACAAATAATATTAAAAAATAATAATTATTATTTTTAATATTTATTATGACAAAATAATAAATTTTTATTTAATTTTTTAAATTAATAAAAATAATTTTATTTTTTGTTAAATTATTGATGTTTTGTTTTTTGTTTAAATTATATTTTTTATTATTATAAATAAATACTTTGAAAATTAAAAAATATAAAAAAAAATTTTTTTTTTGACATTTTTTCAATTTTGCACTAATTTTATTAAAGTAAAAAAAATATTAATTTTAATAAAAAAAATATATTAAACTTCATTAAATTTAAAAAATACATATAAATTAATTTTTAAATTTTTAATAATTTTTTGATATAAATCATCATGAAAATTGTTTTAAAAACGATTTATTTTAAATTAAATATTTTATAATTATATGAATGTTAAAAAATGTATATTTTATAAAAAACGAGTGAAAAAGTTATTAATAAAAAAAATAAATTTTAAAATAAAAAATAGTAAATCAAAATATTTTTATAAAGTCAAAATTTCAATATTTTTCTTTTAATTATAATTTTATTTTTCTAATTTTTTTTTTATATTTAAAAGTTTTATTTTTAAAATGATTGTTCAAAAAAAAAATAATTCTGATAAATTATAAATCAATAAATTTTTTTTTAATTAATAAAAATGATTTTTTAAAAATATATTTACATGTAACAAGGAAATGTAAAATAATATTTAAAATGTAAAAAAAATAATTATTTTAAAATTATGAATATTCATAAAAAAAAAATATCGATAAAAATTTAATACAATGATCATGAAAAATGCCGCGATGCGAAACACAATGCAACAATGTCATCCTTGAGAATTGATTTATCTAAAGATTTTCGCTACGTTGCAAGTTTCGACAAAACATTATCTTGTGTGATGTGATGGACAACTTCACTTTTAATTTTTTTTTTTGCCATTATTATAACATGCTTGCATGCGCACCGTGTGTCTACGTCTTTAATTAATAATTTGCATTGTCTTTAGCCATTCTCTCTGTGTGCTTAGTTATTATTGAATTTAGCCTTCTATTTTATTTATTTTTCAAATTAGCCGTACATAAAACGAATATTATTAGAAATTGAGGTTAAAAGTCGTCACACTTGGCTACATTATTACAATAATATCAGAGTTTAGCATCGCTTACAAATTTTCACTGCAAACACGCTTCTTCTTTGTTTGCAAAGATTCGACCATGCTGCGAATTGAATGGGCCCTGCCTCCGCATATGATATTGTAACCCATTCAGCTGTATCTGTGTCTAATCTTCAATTTAATGCTTGCTCGCGTATCATATCTAGTTGTTCATTTCTCCTCTCACTACTCGCACGACGGAGGCAAGACGATTCGTTAACTCGAACAAAAGTGTGTGGGCTCATGTTCATTTACTCATCTATCACAGTGCGCCGCGTGAAATGGCTCGTAATGTACTTTTATCGACGCCATTTTCTGATTCTGTGATGATGACGACGATAATGATGTATTTGTTTTTGGAAAATGATGCGCCATATAATTATGCGTTCGATATTATTCGCTCATTATTGTCATCATCAACGCCGTTGTTTTACATCGAGCGGCTTTACTTCACACAGCAACTCAAAACTTTTGGATTTATTTTTATTTAATTTGCCTCTCGATTTGATTATAGCAATTTGATCTTTTCGGTCCGAAAAATCAAAACATGCCGGTAATTGTTGCCGACTCTATTCGTACCACACACAGGCAAGGCGATGATTATTAAATATGAGAGGAGAACCAAAAAAAAAGGTAATAAATATCACTCGAATACCTTTTGAACTTTTTATTGCGTGTTAACGATCTTTTCGAGAGATCTAAATAATTTTCGAAACAAATGATGAGAGTCAAATGTCATTGTTAATTATTATTATTTTTAGAGATTTACTTCTGTGTCATATCAGATGTCAGTCAATATGGGAGCTCTGTTCAAAAGGAATATGCCACACAGTTGACACTTTTCAGTCATTTGACTCTTGGAAATATTTTTTTTTTTTTGTGAAAGAACGTAAGTAGTGTAAATGACATTTACTACTTGGTCTCGTGTTGTAATAACAAATAAACAATAACATATGAGTGACATATTATTTCAACAGACACTTTATTTATTAGATAATTCGAGATTTTTTACGTTTAATTACTCACAAGAGCGCTTTTTCAAAAGTTTTTTTTTGTTAAACTTTCATTGAAAAATTTTTTTAAAAAGGAATTTGAAATTTTGTTTGAATTAGCTAAAAGGCGATTTTCAAATTTTTATATTTTTGTTTATTTTTTAAACAAAAATTCAAAATTTATGAAGGAAAATAAGATTTAAATTTTTTTGTTATAGAATTTTAAACTAATTTTGATCAAAAATTTTAAAAAATCTTAAAAAAATAATTTAAATATAAATTTTCTCTTTGAAAATTTTGAGGAGTAATAAATTGTAAAGAAAAATAATTTTTTTAAACAAAAAGTCAAAATTTAATCCTTAACAATTTTTAAAAAATATTTGAAAAAAAAAATTCAAAGATAAAATTTCTATTTGAGAAATTTGAGGAGTAATAAATTGTAAAGAAAAATATTTTTTTATGAAAAAATAAATTCAACAAACATTTTTTTATTTTTACTTCAGATTAAATTCATTAATCTAAATTTTCATAAAGATAATTTTTTTTTTTGAAGATTTTTTAACATTTTTAATCAAATTAAGTTAAAATTATATCTTAAAATATTTTCAATATAATTTTCCTTCAAGAATTTTTAATTTTTGTTTAAAAATAAACAAAATGTTAAAAATTTGAAAATCGCATTTTAGCTAATTCAAAAAAAATTTTATATTTCTTTCTAAAAAAATTTTTCAAAGAAAATTTCATATAAAAAATTCTTTCTTTAAAAGTTTTTCAAAAAGTTAAAAAAAAAATTAAAAATTTGTTGAATATTTATAAATTTTTTTTTTTAAAATTCAATTAGAAAATTTTTAACTTTTTAAAATTAATTAAAACTCTTAAAATAATCTTTAAACACAGACAGACAAAATCCAAAACCAATAATTTCCCTTTAGCAAAACGCCTTTAAAAAATGATGTAACACACAAATCATGTCGTGATAGACAAGAAACTGCTACCGAGCATTTTCATTCATAAAAAAGTCAACGCACACACACAACACAACACAAACCATTCACAAAACACCAACAACTACGAAACATTTACACGCCGAACACCTACTAAAACATAAATTATTACTAATCTACAATTATTTGTAAACACATGCATCTAGAATTAGAATTAGAAATTTCCGGTAATATAATAACGCGAAGAATAAGAAGAAAAGGAAAAAAATACAGTAGTTGATGTTTCGAAGAGTTGTAAATGTAGTAAAGTAAAAGTAAAATCATCACTTTTGTGACGTAACGTAAATCAGTCGTAAATTATGTGATTTTACTACTGAATTGAATGAAATTCTAATGAATTTCAAATAAACACAAACATCTGAAACAATGGCAGTTAACCTCTTTAGAATTCAATTTCGATTGAAATCTAATTTATTTTTATCAAGATTGAACGAAAATTTAATTCAAGGTTAACTTTTTTCGATTTCCGGTTCGATTATGAAATTTTTTCTCAAGATGCGACACTTTTATTAAAAAAGGAATTTAAAAAATGTTAAAATTGAATAAAATTGAAGAAGAACGATGAAAACTGCTTCAAGGTATAATTAATTAAAAGTTGTACGAAGAAAATGTCAATATTTGCTCATTTTAGGAGAATTTCATCAAGAGACACAAAAAAAAACCAAAGATGAAAGGAAATGTGGTTTAATTTTTATTACTCTTGAGGGATAAATAAAAAAGGAAAAAAAACTGGCGCCTTTACTATTAAATAGTTAGTTAGCATTTAAACCACAAGTCACATCGTTTAAAAAACGTTCGACTTTTTTTCTCGTTTCATTCAAAGTAAAATCAATGAATGAAATTGAATGAATGGAAAATAATGATAGAATATTATAATTGACTTGTTTCATGTTCCTCACCTGTGTGTTTGAGTTTTGCACAGTTGTATCTGCATCTCCGACACGTACAATTGAAATTGCATTTAATAACCGGATCGTATTTTATTTATGGATTGGAAAAAAGCAGGAGAGAAAAATGATGATGATGATGATAAAAGAGTAGAAACGAAACAAAACGAGAACATCGAGCAAGTGATTGAACTAGTTTGACCACATCTCTATTCATTGAGTAGAAAATCGCAGCATCCAACACCAACAGCAATTATTGTTATTATTATGAGGCTTGAACAAAGTAAGGCTCTTTACGATGCTTAAAGGTACAGGGTGTAAAGGTAAGTTCCTTCCAAGATTTTGTTTTCCAATTTTTTTACCTCATAAACCTTCAGATAGTTTTTATGAACAATTTACAAAGGAGCTTCAGAATAATTTGTGGAATAAAACTTAATTTAAAGCGTTACAAAGGCATTATTTTAAGTCTTCACATTGTTCAAAAAGTTGACTTTTCTACAAATTTTTGAAAATTCTTAATTTTTATAATCAAAACATTTACAAATTTTAAAGACAATTGCTCAAAAATTAAAATTTTATCAAAAATTTTTAGTTATGTCAAAAATTTGGATAAAATTTTAACTATTGAACAAATGAAGTAAATATGTAAATGTTTTGATTTATAAAAAAATAAGATTTTTCAAATATTTGTAGAAAAGTCAATTTTTTGAACAATATGAAAATCTTAAAATAATGCCTTTGTAACGCTTTAACTTGAGTTCTATTTTACAGTTCATCCTGAGTTTCTTTTGTAAATTGTTCATAAAAGATAACTGAAGGTTTATGAGGTTAAAAAATTGGAAAAGGAACAATTTTTCGGAAAATTACAAATAATATCCTAAAAGTGAATGACATGATTAAATACGAAAAAGCAATGACGATATACAAAATGACAAAAAGGCTATTGAGGACAAATCTGTCAATTTCTCTTGTTCAAGACCAACATGATTACGGTACAAGAAGAAGGTCCAGATTACAAATCCCATTGTCTCGAACAAACTACTCACGAAACAGTGTTTTTCATGAAGAGATAAACTTCTTTAACAGCCTCCCTGATATATTTCGATATAAAAACCATGATGCCAAAAAGTAAATATTGCTCTGTACATCCATCGAAAGAGTATTTTTCTTGCATATGCCTTCGAGTTACTGCAGCAAGATGATGTAAGTGCAAGATAAAATAATAATAAAACATGTGTGCGTAAAGAACCTGATTTGCACTCACATCCTTCCTCTTTTTCTCTTATTTTTTTGTTTTTACGCGCAGGTATAAATGCAAAATGCAACTAAACTCTTGCAATTTATTGCATTCATCTCGCGCGTTCTGCGTGGATATTTGCATGGATGGGAAAAGAGTCGCGTGGCTGTTCATGCTTTGGATTTGCTATTATTAATTTTTCTTTGTTCCATTTTATATCGTTTTCTCGACGTCTTTTGCATCTCGGTGTGCGTCGCAAGAAAAAAATGTTGAATGAAACTCTCCTGATAGAGTTTCGTATAGCGACATAAAAGTAACTTGAATGAATGTTTATGGCGTGTATTAAAGCGTTTTGTAGTGATTTTTAACGAGGTTAAACGCTTTTGCTTTGCTTCTAACGTGATTAGCATTCACTTGAACTGATGAGAAAAGTTTGGATCGAAACATTTTCAATTTTGAATCTTTTTTTGGGAAAAAATAAACAAATAAAGGCACTTGATCCATTAAAAACTTCAAAACTAAAATAACCAATCAACAGGTAGTCCGTTTTTCCATACTTCAACGTATTTTAACAAAAACATGATTGAAAAACTAAAAATATCTAAACAAAAAATTGACTGATATAAAACAGTGGCGCCGTTTCAAACTGTGCTTTCAACGCGATATTTATTTTCATAATCGATTGGTTAATTGAAAAAATAACAATTTCACGTCTTGGTCTGTCAAAATCTCTTTCACTATTTTTTTTTTGTTACTTTAATCCCAAAAAAACAAAAAAAAAACATTTAAATGCAACACACAACTTCAGCAGTTCGTTTATGAATTTACACGTGCTCATCGCTTTACAGAAGCTTTAGCCTTGATGTCAGTTATCAGAAGCACCAAGAGGAATTTTTATTTCTTGTCGTGATTTGCCTTTTAATCGTCAACAGCTCTTTGGAAGCGAAAAAAAAAACGGCGGGAGAATCGAGGTCGCTTCGCATCAAAGAAGGTAAATATCTCTCACTTGATAACAGAACAAAAAAAAAAGTAGCGCGATTTTTTTATGAATGAAAGCAAATTTGCATAAAAACAGAAAATACAAATAATTTTTTTTATGAATGAAAACTTTTTTAAATTAGCGCAAAAAAAATTTTTAAAAGGCAAATTTTTTTGTGCATATGAATTATGTATGTTGATCAATAAGTTGTTTTATCTTTTTTATTTTAATAATTTAATTTTTTAATTTACATAAATATGTATTGACATATTTTTTCGTGTGTGATGCTTTCAGAAATCCAATCCAATTCACAGGCGACGGATAATAAGAGATGAAGAAATGAAGAAAAAAATTTGCCATGAAGAAAAGGAACAAAAGCGCGTTTTAACTTAAAAAAAATCAAGTTAAGTATAAACTGACTAAAAATTTATTTCAGATTAAAAAAAAAAATATTTTAAATTTTTTAATTTTTTTTTCTTATTTTTTAAAATTCTTTTATTTTTTTTTTAATTTTTTAAAATTTTTTAAATTTTTTTTAAATTTTTTTAATTTTTTTTAATTTGTTTAAAATTTTTTTAATAAGAAATATTTTTAATTTTTTTTTAAATTTCTTTTAGGGAAAATAATCTGAAACAATAAAATGGTAAGTATATAAGGACAAGTCGTAATTATGTCTTGAATGTCACTTAACCTATATAAGTAAAGTATCGCTCTCTTTGGTTTGATATCTTGAACAAAACGAAAGTGTTATTTTTAACAAAAACCAACTTTACATCAACAAACTTGCTTTTGAATTAAGCAAAGCTCAATATATTCAATGAACCATCAAAAAAACAGACAGACATCCATAAAATCTCTCTTTTCAACAGAAACGAACAAAAAAAAAAGACAAAAAAAAGAGATAAGTATAACATAATTTGCTAATATAACATCAAATAAGCCAATGAGATTAGTGGCGTCTCTTAATTATGAAAAGCAATATTTTTTTTGCTTCTTCACACACAAACGCACATGATGAAATGAACCTGTTTCTCCGAAGCACTGCATATTAGCGCATATCATTAATGGGATATTGACACTTGTCCAACGACAGCGTAGCGAAGTGCTCGCGAGATGTTAAAATATTGATTGGGAAGTCGTTGTGTATTATGAATGAACGAATTTCGAATCTCAAACATGAATGAAGTTTTTTTTTTCAATCGTTAAATAAATATAAATGACTGACTGTGATTAAAATACAGTTATCATGTTCAACACCGGCAGTTGGGTGACATTGATTTATGTCAATATTGATCGGCTCTCGGTTCGGTTGCGTGTATATCGAGATTAAGAGATCAATATATATAAATTTTTAAATGTGTGAAAAAATTAAAATTTTACACAACATGATCTTTTCGAACTGAATTACATTTTTAATTAAGGTAATTTTTTATAAATTGTCAATTAACGTGAATTTACATAATCGAAAAAAAAGAAAAAATGTCTTGAGAGAGTCCGAAAAAAATTACAGTTACGCACTCGACGAACAAAGAAATTCAATTTAATTGTTTTACGCGGGTTTTTAATCATGACACAGAACATTTAAAAACTCTTTAGATAAATTCTATTGTTCGTCTTTCTAATTTTTTTCATGTTTTTAATGGAAAACATGCAAAATACATAAAAAAAATAACTTAATTTTCAGTCAAGCATTGACCCTCATATGAAACGACGATGTCGATACAGAACAGTAAACACACACCTGTTGGAATTGTCATCGTCGTCCGAAACAAAAGGCACCCTCAACAACTTTAGAGGATCGTTTGAAGTTGTTCCCTTTGTCGTTTCACGGAGTAATTATAGACTTTTTTATACTATTTTTGGTTCCACATTTGATTTTTATACGCATTAATTGTCCCTTCCTTTGAATATTCATCGCCGTTCATCGCAAAGTTGAATCTTTTTATGAAAATTTCAACTTTTTTTTATTAATTATTATTTGCTTATATGATAATTTATGATAAATTAGCTGTTTTCTTGCTCATTGTTTGAATTTTTTTATTATTTTTTTTTAAATGTTATACGAACTAACAGTCATAAAGCACAAAGAATACATTTTAATGGTATTTAAATTTTGAAAAAAAAAACGAGAATTTGGTCAATATTTGTATATTTTTTTCTGTATTGTCTTCTCTCTCTTGTGATTGCTTGTAAAAATGTAAAGGTACTCGTGCGAATATCCGGTCAAAAGAAATATTTTAATTTTACTTGCAGAGAGATTTTTTTTCATCAGATCCCGAAATTCAATCACAACACGATTGTTGTTGTTCTCTTGCCCCAATAAAATAAAAAAGAGTGGTTTTTAATTGATTCTAATGTCGTTTGTTGTTGTTGTTGTTGGAGGAACGTGTATTTAATAATAGGTTGAGATAATGGAAGTTGCGAGATGATTGAAAGAGAAGAGAAACGACGACGACGATAAAAGCTGTTTTAATGAAATTTTGTCCTTCCTTTCAATTATTTTTGCGATTTTTTATGACTTAGTTTTAAAGTTTTTTTTTATAGCAAATGTGAAGGAGCGAAATTCAGTTAATGATGGAAAAATTGGATTTAGTTAGAAAATTGCTTTAAAATTTTAAAGCTTGAGGGTTTTTAAAGGATTTTTTGCATGATTTTAAATGTTCCTATTATTAAGTTTTTTTTTACAGAAAAAAATTAAGTTTTTATTATTTTTTTAAATAAAATAAATAAAAATTTTTAATGAGCATAAAAAAAAATATTTTAATGAGAAAAATTGATTTTGATAATTCTTATTAAAAATATTTTTATTTAAAATTCCCTTAAATCGATTTAAAAATTACTTTTTCTTATTTTTTATTAACAAAATAAATAATAATGAACTTAAAAAAATATTTTAATGAGAAAAATTAATTTGGTCTAATTTTTTTAAATAAAAAAATATTTTTTTAAATAAAAAATTGAAAAAATTAAATAAAAAAAATTTTTTAAGTTGATTTTAGTAAAATTTAAATAATTGTTCCCTTAAATCAACTTAATAATTATTTTTTTTTCATTTTTTATTTAAAAAAAAAAATTTTTATCTCAAGTCGTTAGAATCTGGTAGGCTCGTGACATGGATTGCATAAGAAATCACGAGCGCCATCTATATATTTTTATTAAAAGTTCATTATAAAAATTGAATTAACGTAAAAATCGGTTGAATTAGCAGGTTGGCGATTTTCTTTTATGTCAACGACTGAACTTGATCGAAGATTTTGAATTCTTATCTCAAATTTCATTCATTGAAGTCTCCAAATCAAAAATACTACTGAACAAATACGAAAAATAAAAAAAATACTTTTTAATCAATTCTTTAGCCTTGTAAAAAACTAACGTGCTGTCAATATGTAATAAAATTCGGATTAAATAACAAACCGAAAAAAAAATCGGTTTATCAGCAAAATTTTTTTTTTTTACAAATATTCATTCATAATTATTATCAGACCTGAAACAGACTCAAGCCTGTCGTCTTTTATAAAATATTTCTGATGAATTATACTTTATTTACGTTTAACTCGTCTGTATGTTGTTGATACAAAACTCGAAGAAAAAAGTTATGAATGAAACTTACCAACACACGCGCATCGCAACGCGACAACCAGACTCATTCATATTTTATTCATGTTATGCCTCTCGGTACAAACACAAACGCGAGCTAAACGAACACCAAAACGCGTTTTTTTTTTCGTTTTATTTTCTGTTATAAAACTATGTTTATTATTATTCGTATCATCAACCAAGGTGCTGTATGGTTTAAATTTATGTATTTATTGAAGGAAAAAAAATCCAGGTCTTGAATTAAATTTTCGGATTTTTTTTTTTAAATGAAGAAAAACATTAAAATCAAATTTAAAAAAAATGACTTACCTCCGAGGGATGCTTCAGGATCAGAGAGATCCGATAAACTTGGCACTTTTTGAATGTATTGCGCATCTTCGGGTTCTTCCTTGATGACGATCGGCGGGATGTCATAACTCTGAAAATAAACAAAAAAAAATAAGTCACGAGATTTTAATAAATTTAAAAATAAATTAATTTTGACGTTTTAAATTTTCTTTAATTTGCCCGTGCGATGAAAAGCTGTGACAAACATGTGAAAACAAACAACAAAATGGTGCGAAAACTAACAATAAAAGGCAATTATTAATTTTGCGGTCCATTTAGCTTTGATCTCTTTGGTTTTTTTCCGTTTTTTTTTTCAACAAACAAAAAAAAAGTAAATAAAAAGTATAAGTACGTCGTCAATTGGGTGACATTTACGTAATTAATTCAAAATTCAAGCAAAATTTATTTTTAGCCCTAATTAAGTGTGAGTGAGCGACATACAAACAAGGTAAAATGAGTAATGAAGAGACAACGTTGCAAAAAAAAAAATCATAAATTAATTTTATGAATGAATCATGTAATTTAAGAATTTTTCTTTACAGATGAGTGAATTTGCGTGTAACAGTGAGGAAAAGTCAAAGGGAAGTGACAAGTAAGTAGCATGAAACCACATCATCCGAGAATGTTGGGTAACGACAAAATACCTGAAAACTGCTATCCTGTGGATAATTTCACTCAATTGGAGTGAACATCCGTTAAGGTAGCGACAATGTTGTTTTTGTGGGATTTCACTTGAAGTTTTTTTTTTGGTAAATATGATCGTTAATTTTTTTTAAAAGGAGAAAAATTCCTTTCTCATTAAAAATTTAAGTTAATGTTTTTTTTCTGAATTTTTTAAAAAATATTTTCGATCATTTATATAAAAAAAATTAATTAAAAAATTAATTTTAATTAATTAATTTAATTTAAAATTCAATTTAATTATTTTACTTTTTAAGAAAAAAAAATCAATTTAGAAGATGGAAATTTTTAAGGATCGGAAAATCTTAAAAGGTAAGTTTTAATTTTTTTAATTATCCTTTTTCCAGTTAATCCAAACCAAGCAATATAAAATTTTCAAAAACTGAAATCCAAACCAAGCAAAAATTCTTCAATTTAAATTCGTATCTTCGAAATTCAACAATATATCAAGATCTTCAGTGACAAAACAAATCTCGCAATCAAACTCCTTTAGGCGAATAAATTTTATTTTTCCATTTTTTGTCGCTTTCCTCCGATTTTGTCGAAAAAATTCAAGGGAAAAAATAAAAATTTAATTAAAATTGGAATATTTTTGACATTTTTGGGAATTTTTTGAATAAAAAAATCAAAAAGTGTAATTAAATATACTAAAGAATAGGTAAATTTGGTAAAAATGACGTTTTCTATTAAATACAGGTGAAAAAAAAAAAAATTTTAAAGTCACGTGACCAAAATAATTTTTTTTTTCAAAAATTTTAATTTTGTAAGATTTTGTTTAATTTTTCTCTAATTTTGAGTTTAAATTAAAAAAAACATAATATGTTAAATTTATAAAATGCTAAAAAGTAACGTTTAACATCCAAAAACGTTAAAAAATTACAAAAAAATAATTAAAAAATATTTATTTTGAAAATGTTTTTATCATAAAAATCCTCAAGGGACAAAAAATGAAGAAATTAAATTTATTCGCCTTTCTCATTACTGAACAAACGATCAAAACTTGACAAGAAGAACAAACTTTTAATCCAAATCTAAATGAAATCCGTTAAATTTGTCCCACAAATTCGAATCAATCTACTTCTATTGTGTGAAATTCATCACATTCGATGATTGG
Source organism: Culicoides brevitarsis (assembly GCF_036172545.1). Classification (NCBI taxonomy): domain Eukaryota; kingdom Metazoa; phylum Arthropoda; class Insecta; order Diptera; family Ceratopogonidae; genus Culicoides; species Culicoides brevitarsis. Next base: position 2,609,206 of record NC_087087.1, on the reverse strand, counting down.
TCTAAAATTTATAGCATCCTCGCACAACTATTCCAACGGCAATAAATTATTTATTAATGAATGACATTAAATTCGCGCAAAATAAAATATTAATAAATGCAGGAAAGTTAGTCAAAACAATCTCGACAATAAATTGCAGACTACTTAGACAAAGAATTCACAAATATTTCCATCGTAAAATATTTATTCTCTTTTCTCTCGTTTAAATTTTTTTTTGTAATAGACTCGTTTGTCTATTTTTTTCTGTAGTACTTGCGATTCGAGGCAAGTAATCAACATAAATGGATAATCATGATTGCGATGTGTGTAAATTTTAATAAAGTTATCAGCAGAAATTGACCGGAAATAGTGCTGTTTCCCCCTTTCGTTTCGTTCTATGTAGATAAAAAAAATTATTCAAAATCTGTGCATTGTAAAAAAAAATATTTTTTTTTCTTAATCAAGTCATTAAAAGAATGTAATTTAAATTCCGTGAACGTGTCGAGTTAAAAGTAAAATGTATTTTAGGTGTCTCGCTCTCTTCCATAGAATATATTTAAGTCATATAAAAAGATTGTGCTTAACATATAAATGTCCCATAAAATTCTCAGCTTTCATTTGTTTTCATGTTGCTTCGCTATGAGGTGCTATATTTGAAGATTTTTGTGCCGTAGATCAGTATCGTGCGATGGTGTTAGAAATATTAATATAAATGATGAATTTCATACGAAAAAGGAAGTTTGCTACGACCATTGTTGAATAATTATTGCCGTCAATTATTTTTTATTGTAAGGCTCGAAAAACAATGGAAAATAAATTTAATATGTAACACGTTACATAAAGAAAAAAAAACGCTGATAAAATAATCAAATTTCTTACAACAATCAATGTCACAACTACAAATACGAGAGAATACAAAATAACGAACGATAATAATCGGAATCTTATCTTTAACAACAAGAAATATTTCTAACAAAATTTGATTGCATCAGAATTGTTTCATGAAACATTTTTTTTTATCGCGCTTATGGCTTGCATTCTTTATCAAAATATTTATTTCAAGTGTGTGACGAGATTAACGTTCGTTTTAGTAGAGTCAAGTCATCATAGCTTTTATCTTTTTTTTTGTGTTCACTTGAACTTGTCAGCAGCGTCTTTGAACGAAGAGCAACTGATATTTATTTATAAACAAATCTTTTTTGTCGATAAGGAATTTTGATGTGTGTGACAATTTATTTAAAATTTTTTTTTTAATAGAAAAATAAATATTGTAATGTTTAGAATTTTTTATTAAGATTTTTCTTCGGGAGAAATCCTTTAAATTTTTTTAGATTTTTTTTTTAAATTTTAATTCTATCAAATTCCATGAAAAGTTTGAAGCTTCGTTTAAATTAAAAAAAATTAAGTTAAATTTTTAAAAATCTTAAATTAGGGAGAAATTATTTAAAATAATTTTTAAACACAAAAAAAATTTTTTTTGAATTCCTCAATTTTTCACGAGTAAAAAAAAAATTTATTTTATTTTTGATTTTTATTTTGCTAATATCTTTATTTTATTAATTGAAAATAAAAAAAAAATGTTTTTATTCGTCAAAAAAATTGAGGAATCAAAAAATAAAAACTTTTTTGTGTAAATTAAGATTAAAATTTATTTCTTATTTTATACAAAAGTGTTCCAGAAATTTTTTTTAAACATTAAATTTATCTATCGAAAAAATTTTTTACTATAAATTCAATTCTTTTCATTAGAAAGTTAATTCCATCCGTTGACAACGGATGTCATCAGAGTAAATTTTGTTTCTATGAAGAATTTTAAGCATATTATAAAGTCAAGTCAAATAACTTTTTATCATAAAATTTGATTTTCGTATAAAATGTAGTATGAAAAATATAAATTTTATTCAAAAATATTTTAAAAATATTCAAAAAAAAAAATAAAATATTTTTTTATTTTTACAATTGTTAAGGAGTTTCAATTACTTTATTTTAGAAAAAATTAAAAAAAATAATTTTAGTTTAAAAAATAAAAATAAAAAAAAAATAAATAAATAAATAAAATAAAAATAAATTAAAATAAAAATTAAATTAAATTATTTAAATTTTTAAATATTAAAAAAAATATTTTAAAAAATTTCAAAAAATTATTTTAAACTTTATAATTTGAAAATTAATTTAAAATTGAAATTTTTTCATGAATAAAGTTTATAAAATAATAAATTTGATTTTTTTTAATCTTAATTTTTAATAAAATATTTGTTGATCGAAGTAAGAAGCCTAAAAAAATGCAAATATTTTAACAGTAAGAAATTTAAATTTTTAATTGTTAAATTTAATTTTTATTCAATTTTCAAATTATAAAGTTTAAAATATTTTTTGCAATATTTTTAAATATTTTTTTTTATAATGTGAAAAAAAATCTAATAATTTAATTAATCAATTATTTATTAATATTAATTATTTTAAATAATTTATTTTTTTTTTAATTTTAATTATTTTTAATTAATTATTTAATTATTATATTATTTAAATTATTTAAAATTTTATTTTTTTATAAATTTAAACTTTTTTTCAAATACTTCAACAAAGTAACAAAAAATCACCAATTTATGGGACTCTCCGAAAAACAATGACGAAACTCATCAATATCATTAACTTATCTCGCAAAACACAAAAAAAAATAGTTATCTCCTTTTTTGATATATTACTGCAGCTGATAATTCAGCGAACTTTATAAATAATAATGTTAATAGTAATCTTTATTGCTTGTAGGTTTAATCGTAAAATAAAAGTGTTTCATAAACATTACTTTGGTGCTCTGCTCTGTACGCGACATTTGCGCACATCTGATCCAATTCACGACGACGATCATCCTATTTTTAAAATTTATTACAGCAAACAGCGCGCGTATGAGTGTGTGACATGCATCATACTTGTCGCATTAATTTATTTATTTATTATTATATTATTTATTATTTATACAAAGAAAGAAAGAATCTCTCATACACATTAATATTTATTTGAAACATTTTTAGCATTAATGCATTTTTTTCCTCGTTTTCGTGTATTTGTGACATATGAAGATGCCAAGATAATTTTTTGTACTTTTCTTCTGCTGCGGGAATTTGAACGAGCTGCGGTTTAACGTAAAACAAAAAAAAAAGAGTTAAATAAACGAGAAATGCATCATTGACGTTGAAGTTGTAAAACGTTTTCTATTTTTATTCTTTATTAATAGTTTTTGAACTTGATGTATTACACGAGAGCTTGCTGCTGATGATGAAGCGCAAAACCTGTTTCGTTTAATCATTTTAACTCTTTTTTCTCTCTTCTAAGGAGTGAAACGACGTGTACGTGTTTTCGCGACATCTGTCCGTATTGCAGAACATGTTCTTTTTTCTATTTCATTCATTCATCGTTTTTTCCTCTTAATTCATGTTTCTTCGAGAGAAAAATGATTGATTGAACAAAACTCACCTGTACACTCGTTAAAAACGTCACTTTCTTATTTTTCTTTCGTTTCAACGTTGATCCCAGTTTTCCACTCAGCTGTGTGGCTGACATGTCATAAATATCTAAAGTTGACTCATAAAACGGTGATTCCTGCAGCGAATAATCTGCTAAACTATCATATTCTAATCCCATGGCTGTAACGAAAAAAAAAAAATGGAAAAATACAAATTAAAATATTTTCATTTTTTTTTTTAAATAAATAAACAAACAAAAATAAATATTTAATAATAAATAATCGTTTTTCATGAAAAACAAGAAAACGTAAAATTTTTCATAAAATTAATGACATTCCGAATGCATCTGGACAATAAATGGTCAATATTATTAATAAATTAATAATAAAATATATGTTAAAGGAAAATTCTTGACCCCTTTTAAAAATTATTTTGTGTTATTTTTTGCATCTCGCGTGTAAAAAATATTATTTTTTCTTTAATATTTTTATTTTTGTAGCGTAAAAATTGAATGACTTATTACTGAAAATTGTTATTTTCTTTGAGAATAAATAAATAAATATTTTTTTGAAATATAAAAGATAATTTATGAGGAAAAAAGTGACATGTTTAAAGATTCATTAAATATTTTATATTGTTTTCGTGTTTTTTTCTGAAATTTTTAAAAATTAATTATTTTTTTTTATAAAATACATACAAAAAAAAATTTAATAATTTTTCAAATAAATATTTCAGAAAAAAAATTAAATTTTATATTATTTTAAAATTATTTAAAAAATAATTTTAATACAAAAATATTTGATAATTATTTAAAATTTGTAAATTTAAAATATTAATTCAATAAAAAAATTATTATTTTTTGAAAAATTATATTAATTTTAAAAAAAATATTGTTAAAAAATAATAATACATTAAATTTTTATATAAAATTTGTTCAATATTAAAATAATAACTTAAAAAAATTAAAACATTAAAAAATTTTGATTCATAAAAAAAAAATTATTAAAAATAATAAAAAAAATATTTTTTTTTAACTTTTAACAAACTTAAATTATTATTTTAATAAAAATTATTAATTATTTTTATAAAATATATTACTTAAAAGTAATTTTTTTAAAAATATGTTTAATATTAATATAAAATAGTCAAAAAAATAATTTTGATTAAAAAAATTATTTTTTTAATTAAATTATTAAATTTTAAAATAATAAAAAAATTATTTTTATTATTTCATATTAAAATATTATATTATTATAAAAAATAATAATAACTATTATTATTATCAAAAAAAAAATAATACATTAAATTTTTATATAAATTAATAATTTTTATTAAAAACATTCAAAACTTGATTCATATAAAAAATTATTAAAAATAATAATAAATTTTTTTTTAACTTAAAAAAAAATATTTTTACTTTCAAAAATTAATAATTTTTAAAAAATAATGTATTAAAATATTTTTTTTTGCAAAAATATCTTTAATATAACATAATTTATAAATTTAGACATAAAAGTGTCATGTTAACAATTCATTAAATATTTAATAATATTTTCATGTTTTTTTTAAACATAAATTTATCTTCAATACAAAAACCTCCTTTTTTTGCTAAAATCCCAAACTAATAATGATCTGTTAAATTTCATCCTTTTTTCGTACAACATTTTAACATACACACAATTTAAAATTTAACATACATTAAACATGTCCCGTTTTCTTTCTTTGTTTGTTTGACGAGACTATGTTTAAAAAAAACTATCATATATATTAAAAGTATATTTAAGAAAGAGAAAAAAAGGCTTTTTATGTTTATAGTCATGTTTTACATTCACACGACGGACGACGACATAATATAACAATCAAATATTAAGATCAAACATCGTCTTCTATTTGTACAAAATAAACACATGTGTGTGTGTGCGTTTAATATATATAAATTTCAATATGTTACTCTGTACTCGTTTTCGAACATATATGTATAAAAACACACATAAAATAATAATAATATGAAAAAAAAAGTTTTTTTTTTATTTTAAATAAATCCATTGGAAGAAAAAAGGAGACGATAAATATTATGATGAAGACGATGATGATGGTTAAGTAAATCATAATAAACAATAAAGCAAGTGCATCGTTGTTTCGTATTCAGTCTTTCTTCGTTATATTCGTTTTTTTTATTAGTCCTTTTTTCTATTCTATTCTTTTTTGTGTTTCTTTCTTTACAAAACCAGAAACACATCAAATTTTTATTTTATATTATATTATGCAAAGAACTAAAAAAAAACTAATATTATAAAAAAGATGTTGATGGTTGAGGAAAAAAAAGAAGAAGAAGACGCACACTAACAAAAAAAATTCGATTTATAAATGTTTAAGTTTTTGTAGGTTATGATATTATTAATTTTTTTATCTTTTTTTTTTAAGAGATAGAAAAATTATATTTATTTTAGATTTTTTAGCAACCATTTTATCATGAGGCAAATTCTAAAACCGGTTAGAAGATCATCAGTTGCGTGCCATGACGATGGAGACTTTATTCAAATTTCACTCTTTTGTTAAATCTCATTATTATTCACTTCACTTGAGCCCATATACATGAAGAGATACTGTTTCCCCGAATCCCTCATCTTCCTACTTGGGTGATCAATTGCGTGGATTGAATTTTAATATCGGGGACGAAGGACAATAATATTCCTTCACATTGTTAAATTAAAATTTTTTAATTTCAAAATTATTAATGATGTGTGAAGAAACAAATGAAATTATAAAAACGCATCATCTATCAAAAGAAACCTAAAGGTCCTTTTAAAAAAACATGAAAACAAAGAAAAAAGGCAAAAATAAAATAAAAATAAAAAAAAACAGAAGGATCGAAATAAGAGAACACTTTATGGGAAACAAACTGCTTGAAAAGGATCACATCATTATCTTTCGTGCGTTGTTCGTACAAACAAGTCAGGATCGATCTTCGCATTTATTTATAAAAACAGAAAATAACAGATGTAATTCTTTATCTATCTCTCTTTTTTTCTGTATTTTAACTTTAAAAACTTCACATACGGAAAATATTGCCTGACTTTAATTTCACTGGAATTCGTACGACGACGGGCAACAGAGACGGGTAAGGTATCAAATTTACAGAAATTTACTCAAATTCGGGGTTTTATGGTGCATTTTGCTTTCAAGTGTGTGAACATTTTTTTTTCAACACAGCTTTATTTATTCAAAAGAATGTAAATGGAGATTATTGGCGCTGTATGAAAAATTTTATCGTTCAAAGTTCAAAGTTACATCATTATAAATGTAGATCAAGACGAATTGAAAAAAAAACTTAAAAAAAAGAGAAATTAAATCCTTTTAAAGGAATTTAAACATAACAAGTGCATTTTACGTGTGTCAAAGTATGACGAAAAAGGGTAACAAAAGGATCAAGTTCTATTGAATTCGTTCGAAAGAAAAAAAATGAGACAGAGGAAAAAAAGGATAACAATATAATTCAATAGAAGAAATTAAATGATCTCATTTCGGGATTTAGTTTCACAAAAAAATTAAGGAGTTTAACTGTAATTTATTGTAATCCAAATGATGTGTGAGCTAATCGCATTGAATGATGACCACCCGTTTTTTACAGCGATTTTTTTAAAAGTTTTTTAATTGTTTTTGAAAGTTTAGGAGTCTGTCTGTGACTTGAATTTTTAAAAATTTTAAGCCAAAAAAATTTTTTTTTTTAATTATGGAAGAAAAAAATAAAAATTAAAATAATAAAATGCAAATAATTTAAAATTGACTAAAAATTTGAAATTTTAAAAATAATTATAATAAAAAATATTAAAATTAACAAAAAAATTCTTACAAAAAAAAAAATTAAAAAAAATTAAAATTAATTTTTTGTTAATTTTTTAGAAGAATTTTCATTGTTTTCGAGTTTTGAATCAAAACAATGAAAATTCTTCAAAAAAATTAACAAAAAATTCTTCATTATTTTTAATAATTTTTTTTTGTAAGAATTTTTTGTTAATTTTAACATTTTTAATTAATCGGAGGAAAATCTCTTCAAAAAACTCCATTTTCTTCAAATTTCAAAGCTAACTTAATAAAAAAAAATCAAAAGGATTGACACTCAAAGTGAGTTTGGGATTATGAGGAGGAGTGGTTGTTGATTGTCGCAGTGACGTCATGATCATAGAGGCTGTTGACTTCCGGATTGTCAACAAAGTAGCACCTTTGTTCGAATACGAGTGTCAGTTGGTTCAGGAATTCGCTGACGATTTCGATGTCTCCTTTTTTGTGCAATTTGCTCATTTTAGCAGTTGATTTTGGAACTTTTTTCAAATATTTTATATTTTCTCATTTCCATTAAGATTACACGTATCAAGGATAATGGGTAATGGAGGCATGATTTGGCAATAGTTTCATTTTTCTTTATATTGTTGATAATTTTCTAATTCAGTTAATTTATTTTTGATTTTCGGGATTGTCCTTCTAATAGTTTAAGATTTAGATATTTTTGTATTCTATATTATTTTTTAATTAAATTTCTTTTAAGCAATTTTCATCATAGTCTTTGAAGGAATTGACAATAAAAAAATAATTAATTAAATTTAAATTAAAATTATTGAAATATTTAAAAAAAATTTCATTATTCACAAGTATATCTCGAGTATATCCCAAAATCTAAAGTAATTTAATTTAAAAAACCTCAATTCATCAGAAAAATTTTATTTTTAATTTTAAAAATTAATTTTAGACCAAAATTTGATTTTTTAAAATATTCAAAGAATTTTTGTTGATCCATTTTATGTTATCTGAACTTCACTTTCATAAATTTTATTTCACTAAAATTTTTTTAAAAATTTATAAAAAATACACTTTTGTTAAAATTCACAAAAAATTTTAACCCATACGAAAAAAACCTTCATTGTTCACTTTTTCTCTCTCAATTTTTTTCATTTTATCGAGTTTATTGACAAAAAAAAACAGCAACGACGAAATCGAGACAAACTACTCTAAATATAAGGTTTCAAATTTAAAAATGTAATTTTACTCTTCTCCATCACAGTTAAATACAACTGCGTCACTTCACATGCTAATAATGCGAATAAATTGATTGTTCAAATGAGGATCGAGAGAGATGCGCATTTCAATTTTTTTTTTTTGAACTTTGTTTTTTTCCTCTACCCGATCATTTGGAATAAATTCAAGTTGAGACACAATTTTCGGGCTTGAATGAAATATAATCTAATATATAAAAATTATGTCTACGTTACAAAAAAAAAAGTTATTTAAAGCAATTGTGAATCAAGGTTTTTGTTCGCGGTGTAAGTGATAATATTGTACAAATCGCGTTAAGTAGCGAGAGATAGACACGATGTCTATTTATTATTATTAAATTGTTTAAAAAATAAAAAAAGAGTTGATTAAATGCTTTCTTGCCCGGTTTGTAGCGTAATAATGAAGCTGATTGAAATAATCGTACAAAACGATCAAGCTTATCAATTAAAGCGAAACGACAACAATTTCTTTGTCCCTTGTTAATAAGTTTTTTTTTTGTTTTATTATTTCGAATTGTTTGCTGTTATCAACTGACATTTGAAGTGATTTGCTGTACTTGCCCTCTTCTCTATCTTCACACATATATGTGAAACGAATACTTGGGTTGATATTATTTATTGAGTGTATGTGTCGCGACATGTCGCTAAGCAAGCGACTGAGACTCTTGTTAAGCGCGTTGATATCATTAGAAATTATAATGCATGAATGTTAAATTAATAAAATGCATTCGCGTGTGTTTCGTGTGTGAGTCTGTGTGTGTGGGAGGATTTGACACCATATTGAATCGTCGTCGTTCCAAATAATAAGCATCTGTTTAACAAACTTTTTTTTTTTGCAACGTTCAAAGAGTTTAAGGTCACACAGGGAGGTCCCTGTATTTGTTTATCATATTCAAACCTTCGTTCGATCGTTGGAGATGAAGAAGATCAAAGTTGAACAAAAACATGTAATAATATTCGTATTTTATCTTGATCTTCTTTAGCGCAAAAAAAAGAAGCAAAAAAAATGTTCAAGGAATAAATTTCACTTGAACAAGAAATACACAAGAAATATCGTAACAGATGTGATACACATGATTTTCAAATGTTCAACTTGCAATTGGATAAATAAATTAAATTGCACTTTACTTTAAATCCCGATGTAATGACAACTTGACTATATTATTATTTATTTATTTTAAACATAAGAAACAAAGAACTTAAAAATTTTTGTAAAAAAAAAACTTGAGCAATTAGTACGAGGTTATCATTAACAACCCCAACGTTTACAACTTACCACAATATCAGCCAAAATTCTCTTGATCTTCTTCTCCTCCTCCGTTATTACAAAACTTGTATAATTACTATCAAAAAATGTCTTTAATCTGATTGTTTTTTAAATTTTGTACTAATGAAAGGCTTTTTCGCCCACACACTCGAATGCAAGTCTAACAGTTTTAATCAGTTTTGTTCCAATTTTAATTTTTCTTCTAAATCGTATAACGTTCTATGATAATACTTTTAATACTTGAATAAAGAGTTTGACTTGTTTTTATTATTATAATTGGAATTCTAACACATTAGTTGTTAAAAAAGTACAATCTATTATTATAAATAGAAGAAATACGATTTCATTCATAAAATTAAAGACCGACGATGCATTGTCATATATACACTAATACACTAACATTCATTCATTCACTACTTTTTTTATTTTAAATAATAATAATGTTTTTAATTCATCACTTTTTTATATTATTTCATTAATATTGAATAATATTTTTATTTATTTTTAGTAAAATATATTTATTTTTGTTTGAAGGCACCCAATATGCACTTTGCAAATGTTAATCAAGAGTTAAACATACAATAAAAAAAATAAATTGTATGAAAAGAACGTTGAAAATAATCGAATATAAACGCAAGAATATAACGCGACTAGTCTGTTCAACCTCAATCAGTAAAACTGATGTTCAAGAAATTTTTCATCGGTATGTTCTCTTTCGTTATATTCTGTGTGTTTTTTTATTTAAACATATACTTGTAGACATATATTTATTGTATATGTTGTTAACTAATAAACAACAGATCTTTGTTGTGGTATGGGTAATGTAAAGGCAAAGTTGTGTGTGCTTTTTTTTCGGGATTTAAGTGAATCTAAAAGCAAACTGAAAAATTATGAATGAATTTTAAGTGTGTTAGTGAGACGAGTGTGTTGGCGAGTTGTTTTCAGTACAAATGTGTTGTATATTTATATTATTATTATTAGTGTTATGGCATTTGTAACGAATGGATGTGTCGGAATTTTATGAAAGATGAAAGCGCTTTTCATCATTTATATAAAAAATTATAAATTTAAGGAAAAAATCATTAAAACTAATTTAAAGTTGATCAATAAGATTACTTTGATCGTTTAAAGATTAATTGAAATCAAAAATTTAATAATTTAGAAAAAAGAATACAAAGAGTATAATTTTTCTTTAAGTGAATTTAACTTTTAAGAACTTTCAAAAATCTCTAAATAAATTTTCTTTTATACTACTCAATATCTCTTTTATACTTTTGTCTAATAAGACATGTCTCATAATAAAATGTGTTTTTCTCTGAAGCTCTATTAGTTTTATAAGATTCTGTTTCACGGCATGTTGATGAGTAAACGATTTTTTATGCCGCTGAACATGTACATAAGTATCAAAACGAAAGGCAGGTTCATCTATATTACTTCTGTCAATACTTTTCTGTCTCTGTAGTTGACAAGTTGAAATTTTTTCGCCTCTGTGTTATTGCGAAGCTTTTGCATATATCAGTCGTTCCTCGAAGCATGTACTTTTCCTCATAAGGTTTCTTAAACTATTTTAGTGCACTCTTCTTTTGTTAAAGTTTTCTCCTTCAGCATAGTTTATCCATTTTTCCATAATTAAAAATTTCTTGATACCTTGAAATACTCACAAAGAAAAAAAAAATTAAAAATTTATTTTAAAAGATAATTTTAAGAAATATACTTACAATCCAAATCTCGCGAATCTTCAATATCTCCAAACAGACAGACCTCCAAACCATTTTGTAGCCAATTTCAGTTCGTCTTTTATCACAAAATGCCTTGTTAGTAGACGTCGCACAATCATTCTGATTTTATGAATGAAACTACTATTTCCATTCGGCTTACTTTTGCTCTACACAACTCTTTAATGCTGTTGTGCAGTAAGTATAGATTAAATGAGGTACGGCTCTATATGGAAGTTATTAACTGAAAACACTTTATCAAAATGAAATTGAGATGCCACTCATTCACTATCAATAATATTATTTTTATGACATCTAACTTTGATTATAAAATGATTACTCATCATCGTCAGTTTCTTCAATGAACTCTCTGAGTTATGACATGATTTTTGATAACAATTTTTTGTTTGAATATTTTTTCATTAATTTTGAAAAAAAATTAAATTATAAAAATTTCTTATCAAAAAATGGAAATAGTTAAAAAAAATATTAAGAAGGAAGGATTTTTAATATTGAATTTTAAAAAATTACAATTTCTTAAGATTTTTTATTAAATTTCAAAATAAAAATATTAAATTATTTTTCTTTACAAAATTGATTTTTTTTTTTTTAAATAAAAATTGTATTAGATTTTTACCAAAAATCGATATTTTGTTAAAAAAATTTTTTTTAATTTTTTAAAATTTAATTTAATTAAAATAATTAGAAAATTAACTGTTTTCAATATCAAAATTATTTTGTTTTTCTTCACAAATTTTTTTTTTTTTTTAAATGAAGAGCATTAACGAATTTCGTTCTGAATTTCAAATCGAGTTTCATTTTCATGTCATTTTGGTACTAATTTTGAGACGAATGAAAGTGATAAATGAGAGACAGATGGCGCTGGCGTCCTTATCAATTACATTCGTCTCAAAATAAGTTCCAATTCTTGCCGCACATCCGCTTTGGTGTCTCCAACCAGGATATTGACAACGTGCTTGTATCGCCCTCTGTTGTGACATTTGGCACTAACGCCTGTCAAATATAAAGTCAAGTTTTGTTTTTCGCGTGAAAAACAAAGAAAAATGGGTGAATTCCTCAAGTCTGCGATGAATTACTTCACTCCTGTGTCAGCGGGCGGCGCCGAGAACGATTTCGTCGGCAACATCGTCGAAGTGCAATCACTAAAATTAAGAATAAAGCGTCTAATAGCAGAGGGTGAGTTGTCGTCAGCCATCGAAGATCGTCGAAAAAGTGCTAAATTCCTCACAAAGAACCTTTTTAATGACTTGTGCATCGACTGTCGACGGAATAAAGTGAAACATGACACGCCTCATGTCTCACATTTCTGTCTGAAGTGCAAAAATTTATGCGTGTTCGGGGAATTTCTCGGAAAAAATCACGATTCTTCGGAAATCTTGTAGGCGTTTAATGTATGTGTACATTTTTTCTGTGTGTTTTTTTTTTAGGAGGATTCGCTTACGTTTATGTTGCTCAAGATATCCAAACAAACACAGAGTATGCGTTGAAACGACTGCTGGGCGCTGATAAGGAAGAGTGCAATAACATCATTCAGGAAATAAATGTTCACAAACAAGTGACGGGGCATCCGAATATCGTGAAATTCGTGGCAGCATCATTTATCGACAGAACGCAGCAAGGGCAACGATTAGCGGAGTACTTGCTTGTGACGGAATTATGCAAAGGAGGCTCGTTGCGCGATTGTTTGGATAAACCGTTGGAGCCTGAAGTCGTTTTGAGAGTATTTTATCAGGCATGTCGTGCCGTTCAGCATTTGCATTCGCAACAACCGCCCATAAATCATCGAGATATCAAGGTAAATATGGAATTTATTGAAAATTTAATTTAATTTTTTTGTTTTATTTCTAAAGATTTGAAAAGATAAAAATTAAGTTGAACTTGAAATTTTTGCACAAAAAAAAATTTTCAAAATTTAAAAAAAAAATTAATTAATTTGTCATATTTTTTAATAAATTTATTGTTTTTTAATAAATTTATATAATTAATAATTTTAAAATTTAAGTTCTTAAAAAATTTAGTAAATTAAATTAATTAATATTTATTATCAATATTATTGTTTAAAATTTTATTTTTTTGTTCAATTTTATTTAATTTTCCAATTTTAAAAATTTAACTTAGTTTTAACATTAAAATTTTTTATTTATTTTTTTATAATATGTAAAAAAATAAATTTTAAAATTTGACTTCTCAAAAAATCAATAAAATTAAATTAAATTTTAATAATCAATTTTTTTATTTTGAAAAATTCACATTAAAAATTTTAATTAATTTAAAAAATTTTTTTTTACAATTTGAAAATTATTTTTTTTAAATTAGTTTAAAAACTTTTAATTCAAAATATTTTTAAAATTAATTTAATTTTATTTCTCTATAAAAACTTAATTTTATTATTTTTTTTTAATTATTATTCAAAATTATTTTTTTCTTTATTTAAAATTTAATTTTAATAATTTTCAAAATTTTTATTCAAAATTATTTTTTTTAAATTTTTAAAATTATTTTAATTTAATTTCTTTATTTAAAATTTAGTTTCAATAATTTTCAAATATTTTTTTTTTAATTATTATTTTTTAATTTTATTTTCTATAAAAAAGTATTTTTTTAATTAAAATCTTTAAGACAAAAATTTTAAAAAATTCTAAAATATAAAAATTAACAATTTTCTTTAAATTTTTAGATTGAAAACTACTTACTCGCCTCCGATGGTCAACTAAAGCTCTGTGATTTTGGTTCATCAACGGCAACGCAACACAATCCCGACTACAATTGGAGTGCTCAGCAACGAGATTTGCTCATCGATCACATTCACAAGTTCACAACGCCCATGTATCGTGCTCCCGAACAACTCGAAACATGGAATAACTATCCAATCGGCATCAAAGCTGATATTTGGGCTCTCGGATGCATTCTTTACTGCTTGTGTTTCAACAAACATCCGTACGAAGACTCCGCGACGCTTCGTATCACAAACGCAAATTACACAATTCCTTCCGACGCGCGTTACGCTTGTTTCCATGAGATTATCAAGGGATGTTTTGTCGTGAATCCCGTCGATCGTTTCGACATTAACCAAGTTATGGAGAGATTAGGCGCCATTGCCGAGACCAAAGGATGGAGTTTAAAGGGATCGTTAGATTTAAAGGGCAAACCTTTGATTTCGCCGCAAAATACGAATTCCATGCCGAGTCCCATGCATCAAAACAAGAGTAATGGAGCTGCTCCGCCAACAAGACCTGCACCGCCTCGTCCTGCAGAAGCTCCAATGAGACCTTCACAGCCTCCGCAGCAAGTACATCATAACAATGGGACGCAGCAACAACATCACGTGAACAACGGAAGCGGATTATTTTCGTCGATCAAAGGCGGGGCATCGGGATTTTTGAAAAATCTTAAAGATACGTCGTCGAAAGTCATGCAAACCGTTCAACAATCGATTGCGAGAAACGATCTGGATATTAGTTACATCACGCAACGTATTCTTGTGATGCCTTGCCCGTCAGAAGGTCTTGAATCCGCATATAAAACAAATCACATTGACGACGTAAAAATTTTCCTTGAATCGAGATTTATGCCAGCTAAGCTGAGTATTTATAATTTAGGTGAGTTATTTAATTTTTTAATTATTTTACTGCTTAAAATTTATTTTTGAATGATTTTTACTTTAATTTTAAAAAATTTAAAAAAAAAAATTATTTTTTTTCAAAAAATTTAAAAAATCTAAAAAAAAATAAATATTTATTTTTTAGAACTTGAATTGAATTGAGTCAAAATAATAAAAATTGAATCAAAAAATAATTCAAAGTTAAATTTAATTTTTTTATTATTTTATATTTTGTGATATATTTTAAATTTTCAAACATAAAAAAAAATATTTTTTTTTTAATTTTTAACAATATTAATTTTTGTAGATTTTTCATTATTTTGAGATATTTGTTTTTAATTTTTACTTTCAAAAATTTTGTATCAAAATTGATTTTTTTGAGTCTTTAATTTACTTTTATTTTAAATTTAATTTTTATTTTTTTAATTAAATTAATATTTTTAAAAAGATATAATTTTTTTTTTCGAATTATAATTTTTATATAATTATTATTTTTTTTTTATTTTTATATAAAAATTCAAAATATTTTAAAAATTGTATGAATTGTATGAATTTAAGAATTGTATGAAAATTAAAAATTATAATTAAAAAAAATCTAATTTTAAAATAAATATTTGTTTAAAATTTGTTTAAAAAAAAACAAAAATTTTGTAAAAATTGAAAATTTGTGATATCAACTAAAATTTATTAAAAAATTTTAAAATTAAAAAAAAATCATAAAAAAATTAAAAATTTATAAAAAAAAATTAAAATTTCTTTTAACTTTACCTCTACAGGTTCGCAAAATTAAATAAAATTTATAGATATAATTTCTTAAAAAATTAAATAAATTTATTATTTTAATAATCAATTTTAATTTTTTGAAAACAATTTCAATTTTAAAAATTTTTTTTTAAATTTTTAATTTAATTTAATTTTTTTTATTAAAAATTATTTTTTAAAAATATTTTTTTTAAATTTATATTTTTTTTTAATTTTTTAAATATTTTTTTAAATTTTTTTAAAAATAATTTTTTTTCAAAGAAAAATTTAAAAAAAAATTAAAAAAAAAATTTTATAATTCTAAAATATAAAAATTAATTTTTTTTAAAATTTACCTTTCAGGTCCTCGAAATTGCCCGAGATTACCTCCGCCCGTTCGAACAGTTGATTGCAGTGCAATTTACCATCCCGGAGGTCACGGATCAAAAGCTCCTTCATTAACAGGAATGTATTCGTTAGCGGAAGACATGTACGGCTTCCTTGCTGTCGACCCCAAAAACACAATTGTCATCCAAAGTCCTGATGGCGGAAGAGGTTCAGCTGCTACAATGCTCTGTGCATTGCTCATTTACGCTCATTTGGTCTCCGAACCGGAAGATGGCATGCAAATGTTTGCCGTGAAACGTCAACCGCCGAACATGAAAGCCTCCGAACTGCGATATTTGTATTATTTGGGCGATATTGTGCGATCGACGCCTCATTTGCCGCATTATAACTCCGTAACTTTAATTTCTTTGACAATTGCTCCCATTCCGCGGATGACAAAAGCTCGTGATGGATGTCGAATTTTCGTTGAAGTGACGTGCGATGACTCGTTGATCCTCAATACGCTTCAAAGTTATGAGCAAATGCGACTTTATAACGTCATGGAAGGGAAAATCACGCTTCAACTGAATGTTCAAGTGCAAGGAGATGTCACAGTAACACTTTATCATGCAAGAAATGCTCTCGGCGGAGTAATGGGAAGACCTCAAGGCATCAAAATCTGTCAGTTTCAACTAAATACGGGATATATTCCGGAAGAAGAGACTCTCATCAACTTGACGAAGAACGATTTGGATGATTTGCCGAACGACGAACACATTCCGCAGAATTTCCACGTGGGATTATCCGTTTTTGTCGGAGATTCGGAACGAACGCCTACCAAAAAGCCTCCATGGCAGGGAATTCAGTCGCCGGATAAGCGAGATGCGAAGATTTTGTTCGCCAGTCAACTTGAATATGAGGAAAATGTCGATAATTTTGTCACAAAAATGACTTCGAACGCGAAACAGCAGCAAAAAGTTCATGTTCCTCCGCCGAGACCCATGCCTCCGAGACCTTCGCCGCCTGTAGTTAAACAAAATGTCGAAGAAAAATCATCTGAAGGCTTAATTAACATCGACAAACCCGAAATTAAGCCTCCTGAAGTGCAAATTCCCGTCAAAAAAGAGCCCAGTTTCGATCTTTTGGGTTCTTTTGACTCATCCAATGACGTTAAAACGGAAAATCCCATCCCTGATTTGCTTGGAGGCACAACTACATCCGCTAAAACAGGAATTGACGACATTTTTGGTGCATTTTCGTCAAATACCGAAGGAAATTTTCATCAAAGTTCATCGAGCTCCGATTTGAATGGCTTGAATTTCAATGCATTTGCGACTCCGACAAATTTTCCGCAATTTCCGCCGCAAAATACGCAGCAGCAGCAACAAAAACCTCCGCAACCGACAAATTCCGATCCATTTGCTGACCTTGGAAATCTCGCTTCAGGTTTGGGTAACGCGAACACTTCATGGGCAGGTCCTTCGCCGATGAAACCCACGCCCGGCAACACGCCAAGTCCGAATGCGACGCAATTTTCTAGTCCAACGCATCCAAATAGCACGCCGTTGTTCGCAAGTAATTCGAGCAATGCATCGCCGCGTCCTCCATCGACGCCCATTCATCAGCAGCAACAAGCTTCGTCGCGTCCCGATTACAGCAGATCGCATTTTGAGGCGCCTAAACAACCACAGGGCACGGCAAAACCCAAAAATATGGATATTTTCGGAGACATTTTGGGGCAACAGGGATATTCGTTTGGCAGTAAGACGAGTCAGGGACCGCGAAGTATTAATGAGATGCGGAAGGAAGAACTTGCGCGTGATATGGATCCTGAAAGACTCAAAATTATGGAATGGGTAAGAAAAATTTTTTATTTATTAAAAAATTTTAAAAAAATAATTCAAATTTTAAAATTTACTTTGGAAAATTTTAAAAATTAAAATTAATAAATTCAAAATAGTTTAAAAAAATTTAAAATAATTAAAAAAAATTATTTGAATATTAAAAATAAAAAAAAATAATTTAAAAAATTAACAAAAAATTAACATGTTAAAATAAATTTTGAATAATTTTTTAAAATTTTTAAATTTTTCAAACAAAATAAACATTTTTAATATTTTAAATTAAAAATAAAAGATGCATTTAAAAATAAAATATTTTTTTTAAATAATAATAAAAAAAATATTTTAAAAAAATTAAAAAATTATTTAATTTAAAAATAATAAGAATTTTTTGCTGACAGAAAATTAGATAAAAATAATTTTAAAAAAATTAAAATTTTATTTAAACAAAAAAAAAATATTATTTTAAAAAATAAAAAAAAATTATTATTTTTAAAATAATTAAATAATAAATTTAAAATTATAAAAAATATTTTTTTACAATATTTCAATTGTTAAAAAATTTAAACATTCGTTTAAAAAAATTTGAAATTCAAAAATAATTTTTGAATAAAAAATTAATTCAAAAACTAAAAAAAATAAAAATTTAAAAATTAAAAAAATAATTTTTCAAAAATTTTAAAATTATTTTAATCAGAAAAATCATATTTAAATTTAAAAAAAAAAATTTTACAAAAAAAAAATAAAACAAAATAAAATTTTTATGAAAATTAAAAAAAATAACAATAATTTATTTTATTTTAGTTTTTTTACTTTAAAATATTATTTTTTTTTGTTTTAAAATAATTTTTTTAAATTTTAAAATAATTAATAATTTGAAAATTTTTTAAATAAAATTTTAACAATTTAAAAAAAAAAATTAACAATTTAAAAAAAAATAAAAATTTTTAAAAAATTAAAAATTTTAAAAAAATTAAAAATTTTTAAAATAAATTAAAAATTTTTAAAATAAATTTTTAACATATTTTTTTAGACTGAAGGCAAAAAGAACAACATCCGAGCTTTACTCTGTACAACACACACCGTGTTATGGCCTGGCGCTAAATGGACCAAGTGTGAAATGTCGCAACTCGTAACAGCAAGTGACGTGAAAAAGGCTTATCGCAAAGCATGTCTCGCTGTTCATCCAGATAAAGTAAGATTTTTTCTCAAAATTCCTTCAAAAAAACATTTTTAACACAAAAACTAAATTTCAGCACACGGGAACTGAAAACGAAAACATCGCAAAACTAATTTTCATGGAACTAAATAACGCGTGGAGCGAATTCGAGAACGATTCAACGCAACAAAATCTGTTTGCCAACTAAATCTGGTTTCAAATTCTCACCAATCAATTTTACGGGCAAACATTAAACATTTAGCCGTCTGTGATTGCATACGATTTAAGAAATAAAAAAAATCTAGAAGCTTTCTTTGCTTGTTGCAATTGTTAACATTCCGCTTCTAACTAACTCAACTCGTGCTTCTTCGTGCATTGTAAAAAAAAATTCTTCAAAATATTTATTGATTTGAAAAAATATAAAAAAATATTATTATTGACCATTATTTGAATGGATGTTAAAAAAGACGATGATGATGAATGATTAAAAATATATGAATAAAAAAAGGAAAGTAGTTAAAAATTATATTAAAAAATATATTAAGAAAAATAAAAATTATTGTTGAAAAATAAAAAAAAAAAATTTTTCATTAAAATCCTTTTTAAGGTAATAAAACACATTTTTTTAATGTTTAGTGCAAAGAATAAATAACTTTCTAATATATTTTTTTGTCTTTAATTTTGTCATCAGTAACAAATAAATTTACAATCAATGTATTTTTTTAACTTTATAATTTTTTTCGATATATTTTTTGTTAATTTTTTAATCTTTCTCTCATTTTTTGTTTTTTATTATATAAATATTTAATGTTTAAACTCCTTCCTCATGTATAAACATTACCCACTCTCTTACCAACAATTCAACGATATTTTTTTATTATTATATTTTTTTGAACTACAAAAGAATTTTAACAACTATAAAAATTTATTTAATTTTTTTCTATATTTTTTTAATTAACTAATTATTTAACAAACAAAAAAAATATTTTACCTAATTAACCATTATTAACATTAATAAATATATATATTATATTCGTGTTTCTCGATTTTTTATTAATCATATATATTTTTTTAAATAATTATAAATTTAATTAATTAATATAATAATAATAAACAAAAATATAATAAATATTATAAATTATAGAAAAATTCAACTAGATTCAACGAAAATATTTTTGTTTTTATTTATATTAATTTTTTCTTTCATATAGAAGTTTTGACTATTATAACTTTTTTTTACTATTTAAATATATTAAACTAAATATATATTTTGTAATATTTAATTTTTGATATATGATAATAATTTAATCATTATCATATATAAAAAATTATAAACAATCTTTAAAATTTCTCTTTTAACAAGACCATATACCGTTTTTTTTCTTATAGATTAAATAGTAATTTAAACTTTTTCTATTAATGTTTTTTTTTTTGCAATTCTCTTATATAAATTTAATATATATTTTAATTAATAATGCATAATTCATCAATAAGTATGTCTTTCTCGCAAGTTATACAGCTTACCGAGTTAATTACGAATTTGGGATCTTTTCATTCTTTTTTTCTTTAATTAATATATTAATATATAATATCTTTACTCTATTTTTCATATTCTATTAATTTAATTGTTGTTTGGTTTTCATTTACTTTTTTTTTTGTTATTGAATTTTTTTTTAATAATATTTTTTATATATTTATTATTATATTATATTAATATTAATAATTAAAATTATATAATAATAATAAATATATAAAAATATTTTTCAAAAAAAAATCAAGATAATAATAATTTTTTTTAAATAAATTATATTTTTTTTTACTAATGAATTTATATTTTTTTTTAATTAATATATTAATGTTGAAAGCTATTTTTTTTGTTTAAATTTAGATATTTTTTTGTGATATTTTTTGTATATATTTTTTATTAAAAATTGAAACCCGATTCAACAGCCGATAGAAGTCTAAATTAATAAAGAAGGAAAAATTGCACATAATTTTTAAATTTTAATTTTTTTTAAGCAAATTAGATAAGGAAACTTTGCTTTTTTTAATATAATTTACATATTATACATATAGATAGGATAAAGACTTATAAGGACGGAAGTTGAGCGAAATTAGAGATTAAAAATTAGTTTTTAGCTGTTGAAGTCATTTTTTAAAATTAAATTTAATTTTTTTCTGTTGTTCAAGAAATTTATGAATTTTTAATTTTATGTATTTTATTTTTATATACGACCAAAATGTGGCTTTTTAAGTGTATTTTTTTAGATTTTACGTCAAGTATAAGAGTGCAGTATTTTGTTTCTTTGAACTATTATTTAAGGCATGTATCCGGAGGTAATCCGTTTACTCTATGTATTTTTGTTTAATTCTATTTTTATTTTTTTTGTTGCTGTCTAGGAGCAATTTTAATATCAACTTCAAGCCATAATGATAAATTTTTTGTTGTTTTTTTATTATTTGTGTAGCCTGTTTTTCATCATTTATTTATTATTATTATTTATTTAAACAAATTTCTATTAATAGTTTTTTTTTCTTTATATTACTACTAAAAGCACTGACAATGCCTGTGTGTATCTTTGATTTCTTTCATCATTTTTAATTAAAAGGCGGTTATTTTTTTATTTCTTTTTTATAATAATAATGTTTTTTTTTCTTTTATCTATCATCTTCTTTTATTTTGTACAAGGTCTGAATGAATAATTTGTCACTTTCTCGCATTAATTTCCATATTTAATATATATGTTGAAAAAAATGCCTTTTTGTTAAAATTTCTTTCTTCATATTTTTAAAGAGTCTTGCGAAAAAGGTTCATTATATTTTATTTGAAGTTTTGAGTAAAAAAAAAATAATTTTAATATTTTTTCATAATTTAATTTAATTTTTTTTAATTAATTTAATTAATTTTAATTTTACTTTTTTGACATTTATTTAAAAAAAAATTGATAATTTTTTTTTTTTGTTTTAATTAAATAATATTTTTGTCAATTATTTTAAATTAAATTTTAATTAATTTTTATTTATTTTTTTAATTTTTTTAAATATTTTTTTTGTAATATTTTTGATTTTTTTTAATTTAATTTTTTAAATTTATTAATTTTAATTTATTGAATTTTAATTAAAAAATAGTAATTAATTAATTTTAATAAAAAAAATTATAAATGATTCCCGAATAAAATTTAAAAATTTTGTTGAGAAATTAATTTTGAAAAAAATATTAATATCAAATTTTTGATATTGAGCATTAGGGCAGTAATTATTTTTTTTTATTTTTCAAAAGTTTTTTCAACAAAATTTTTAATAATTTTTTTTTTGATAATATTAAAATTAAAATATTTTTTTAAAAACAATTAATTTAATTAATTAACTAATTAATATAAAAAAAAATTTTTTTCATTAAAATTTAATTTAATTAATTAAAAAATTTAATTAAATTTAATTTAAAAAAATAATTAAATTTAATTTAATAAAAAAATTATTTTTTTTAATTTAAAAAATTAATTAAATGAAAAATATTTTTTTTATTAATTAAAAAAAAATATAATTTTTTTTTACTCAAAACTTCAAATAAATTATAATAAACTTTTTTCAGAACACTCTATTTGTTTCATTTTTTTTTTGTTTTATATATTTTTGTAATTTTTTTGTTTACTATAAGAAAATATTTGTTTGGAATTCTATAAACTTTTTTTTTAAACTTTTATGTAACGTAAGCTTCGCAAGTTTGTACCATTATTTTCTTAAAAATTAATTAACTTTCACGCACTTTCACGCATTTTTTTAGTTTTTTTTTTGTTTGTTTTTGTTTATTTTTGTTGCAATCAATGCCGATATCCTTTTCAAAAAAATATATTCTTTCTCTTGTTTTGTAACGTTCTCATCACATCTCTGTTGCATATAATATTATATATTGAACTTTGTTCCTCTTTTTTTTTTGATAAATAATATTTTTCTTCTCAACAAATAACAAAAAAAAAATTGAAATTTCCCTTCTTATCATTGGTGACTCTTACTCAGCAAGTGCGAATTGAATTCGTAGACATTATTGAGTTGCTCGCCGCAAATGTTGCATTTCCACGCATTCGATTCGCTGTGACATCCCTTGTGCAAAAAATACAGCGTCTGATCCGGAAACTCAATGTTGCAAAATAAACACTTCAGGTTCACTTTTCGTCCCGTAATGACGAGTTCGCTTTCGCCCGTCGACGTTATCATGCCGTTTGAGCTGTTGTTTGTCGTTGATAAGTTCAAGAGACTCTCCGTTCCCGCGAGCGAGAGGTTTGTCGGCGTATTGGAGTTGCTGTTATCGCGTGTCGTGTTATTGTTGTTGTTGTTATTGGCATTGCGGGAACTCGATCGCACGGCACGCGCCGAAATTCTTCGTTTCAGGTCTTCGCGTAGCAGAGATTTGAGGGGTGAAACCTTGATAAAGTTGTTGGGAGCACTTCCGGCGACATCTGTGACTTGTTCCGGGTTCGGCGAAACGCGATCTGAGGAACTTTGACGTCCCGTTTTGTGTAAACTGCTTCCGCTGCCGCTTCCTTCACTCATTTCGTCATTCGTACTTGGCTCCTGTTTGATCGGAATGAGACTAATCGACGGCGTAATCGACGCATCGAAGGCATGTCTGTCACGCGATGCCGATTCCGCACGTTCTCGTTCGCGTTCGACGCCTCCCGAGTGATGCGGCGGCGTCGGATTACTTTTTGGTCTAACAATTGCTTGAATATCGAGTCCCGACGACACCGAACTATTCGGCGATCCAAGTCGCATCGGACAATCTCCCGCGTCTGCCATCGAAATTTCGACGTGCGGCGTCAGATAGTGCATCGGAGGCGTCGTATTTTCGTGATTTCGAGCTCCTTCGCCGCCCGAAACGTTCGCAGCAGCGGCAATTGCCGCACTTTCGTTAAATGCCGCCACCGAAGCTGCAATGTTAGCTGCTTGAATGAGATTTACGGGCAAATTGGCGGCTTGTTGTTGTTGTTGCTGTTCCAACGCGAGCAAGAGAGAAGACGATGCATTGGAGCCGGGATTATCTAAATCGATGCCGTGCCGATTGAAGAAATGCACACGCAGCGATTTCATTGTGCCGGCGCGATAATTGCACAGAGGGCACGTTTTCACGAGATCATGTTGCCCGACATGCTCGTTTTGGAAATGCGCTCGCATGGCAATTTGTCTTTGGAAACCACGATTGCAGATGGGGCAATGGAATGGAAGTGTCTTTATGTGCGTCGTAAAGTGCTCGGATAAGTGATCTTTGCGGAAAAAACGCTTCTGGCAAACGCGACACTCGTACGGCTTGACACCTGAAATGAATTAAAATAATTTTTTTTATTAAAAATTTATCAAAAAAAAAAAAATTTTTAAATTATTTTGACAAGAAATTTTTGATGAAATTTTAATTTGCGAAAAATTTTTCAAGGAAAATTTTTAAGACTTAAAAAAAAAATTGTAAAATGTTCAATTTTCAATTAAAAAATTTTATTTTTCGAAAATATTTTTTCTTTTTAATCAAAATTTAATTTTTTAATTAAAATATTCAAATTAGAAAATTTTAAAATTTTTGTTTAATTTTCGTGTTTTTCGTCTTTTCATTTTTTAATTGAAATTTTGTAAATATAAAAAAATTTTTAAAAAATTTATTGGATCGTATTAAAATTTTTAAAATTAAAAAAAAAAATAAATTTTAATTATTTTAATGAATAATTCAAAAATAATCCAAAATTTTTTTTTTTCATAATTCAAAATTATTTAACTTTGAAAAAAAAAAATAAAAATTAATCAATTAATTTAAAATAATAAATTTAATTTTAAATAAAAATTTAAAACTAAAAATTTGTTTTCTTTTCATTCAAAATTTTTTAATTCTAATTAGATTCATTTTTCTCATTATTATTAATTTAAATATTTATTTATTTATTTTTTTTTTGTTAAATATTGATTTAAATTTATTTTTTTAACAAAAATTTAATTTATAAAATAAAGAAAATATTTTACTAAAAATAAATTTAAATAATAAAAAAAATATCTAAAAAATCAATTCAAAATATAAAATTTAATTATTTAAAAAAAATAAATTGAAAAAGTTTTAATAATTAAATTAATTTAAATTTAAAATTATTATTATTACAATTTTTTCCCGTAATTTAAAAAAAAAATAATTTTGAAAAAAAAAATTTAATTTAAATAAAAGTATTTTTTAATTTCAAATAAAAATTTAAATTGAACAAAAAAAAATTATTCAAAATACTTAAAATTCTTATTAGATTTTTTTTAGATAAAAAAAATAATAAATAAAATATTTTATTAAAACGAGTAAAATAATTAAAAGAAATTAAATTAAAGCATTATATATTATATTTAATAAATTTATATTTAATTATATTTTAAAAATTTATTTTTAATTTTTTTTTATACTTTATATATAGTAAGGTAAGAAAAAAATCGCAAAAATTGTTAAAAATATCGTAAAAAAATTATTTCAGAAAATTTCGTAAAAAATCTCAAAACTTTTATGAAACATTTTTTTTAATTTTTATAAATATTTTAATTAAAATTAAATTTCTTAAAAAAAATTATTTAAAATAAAATCAAAGTTAAATTTCTCATTTAAACCAAAATTAATATGAAAATCAAAAAATTTCTGTCAAAATAATTATTATTTTTTTAAAAAATTAAATAATAATCTCACCTGTGTGCCTCATCTTATGTCGTCGCATATTCGCTCCATTAGAAAATCTAAAAAAAAATTATTTTTAAGAAAATTTCTTTAAAAAAAAATAAAATTTTTCGAAAAAACTTACGACATTTTGCACACATCGCACTCAAACAACCGCTTATTGGGATTCACATTGTTATTGTTGTTGTTGTTATTATTCGATATCTTACTTGAATCATTATTATTACTACTACTATTGTTATTATTAATTAATGGAATGCTAGCTGCAGCTGCTGCCGCCGCAAGAAGATTCACGTCTGCCGCAACGATGCCCGGAACACGTTCAATTACGGAGTTCTTCAGGGCCTGGAATGTAGCGATTGGCGATTCTCTTCCCGTTGCCGCTGCAGAGGCACGTTCGACGTAATTTGCACTCGAAATATTTTCCGAATCTGGCTCCGACGTGGATTCCGCTGCCTTGGATGAGCCCGCTGTTTCACTTTCGCCCGACATGATTTTCGATTTTTTTTTTTTTTTTTGGTGAAAAATTATTTTTTGCTTCTTTAACTTTAGCCCAAAAATCGAGACGAAACGGAAAAAACACAACAAAAAAAATTGATTTCTCCTGAAAATGAAAGGGAAAAAAAATTTTTCGTATAAATTTTTTTGTGTGTATATGAACGGGACAAGGTTAAATGGTATCCTTTAGGAAGGTCAGTGACCTTTTTTTTGAGGATGGAATCGTTCGCTATACACATCGCACGCACACAGACATACACGACCATCCTCAACCGCCACGCAAGTGCGTATCCTGCGTATAGGAATGTCCTTTGCAAAACAAATCATTGATTTTTCATAGAAACGTCGAAATTCGGTGCGATGGATTTTTTCCTCGTCTCGCTCGCTCGCAGCAGGTAAATTAGAAACACAGAAAAATATATGCATCCGCAAACAACATAAAATGCATTCAATATATCTCTCGTCGTCGTGTTGTTGCTGCTGCTGCTGCTGCTTAGCTCTATGTATGAACAGGTATTTTAATTTAGGTCAAACATTAAATTGTTATACTTCGTGGCATACATCGCATCGAATGAGGTATTTGGGGCATTATATTTTAAAAACATAACTGTTAAATGATTTGGCCTAATTTCCCTCCGTTGTCGGTTTTTCAAAAAACTCCCATCCCCAAATTTCCCCCAACCGCCAAAACTCACACGAAAAGTCTTCTGCGTGGAAAATTACACAATTCACAAAATTTACCTAATGATAATTCCTCAGACTATAAAGTAAAAACTTGTACATTTTTTTTTTCGTGATAATACACGCAGCACGTATAGAGAAAAAGAAATTTTTTGCTTCGGATCGACTGTTTTCCGTTTTTCTCGCTACATTTCCCACACGATTTTCACATTGCGCGCATTATCACTTGCTCTCGGGTCCTTTGTCACTTATTGCACTATTTATTTATTACACATTTTCCTTAAATTATTCACTAAAACAGCTTTTTTGTGTGTTGAGTGTGGAAAAGCAACTTGAGTTATGTTAGAAAATCGCCATCCTGCTAATTGGACCGCAGCTCAAGGCACAATTGGAAATTTGTTTCGTTTGTGCTTTGGGTCTTGAACAAATTTTCAATTTGTGAAATGGGATTTTCTTATCAATACCGTTAATTTTTTCAATAAAATTGAGGAAAAATTTTAAATTTTCATTTAATTTAAAAGGATTTTTAATTAAAAAATTTGAAATTTTAATTTTACATTTTCGAAAAATTTGATTTTAATTCAAAATTTATGAAAAATTGATAAATGTTTTTCAAATAATTATTTAAAAATTATTTCTTAAAAGAAAATTTGTTATATTTTCCATAGAGAGTAAGAATTTAAATTTTAACAGATTTTTCATGGAAAATATAAATTTTGAATAAAAAAATAAATTATTTTGGTTAAAAAATTTTTAAGAACATAGATAAATTGACAAAAATAAAAAGATTTATAGAAATTATAAATTTTCTTAAATTTTTATAAATTAAAATTTTAATTTTTAATAAAAATTTTAATTTAATTTAATTTTAATTTAAAATTTTAATTTTTAAATAAAATAAATTTTTAAAAATTTAAATTAAAAAATAATTAAAAAAAATAATTAATTTAATTTAAAATTATTTTTTATTAATTTTTTTATTTTATTTTTTTTAATTATTTTAATTATTTGTTTAATACTTATTACAATTTATTTTTTTGTTATTGTATTAAAATAAAAAAAAATATTTATAAAATAAATATTTATCTAAATTTGTTATTTCTTTTAAATTTGTAAAAAATTAAAAGTTTTATTTTTATTTAAAATTTTAAAAAATATTCATAAAATATAAAATTTTATTTTAAAAATTATAAAAAAATAATTTAAAAGAAAATAAGAAAAAAAAATAAGTTATCTTAAAAAATTCAATGAAAATAAATTAAATTAATAAAATTAAATTTACAAAAAAAAAATCATAAATAATTTTATAAAATTATTCATTTTTTTTAAATAAAAAAAATTTAATTTTTAAAAAAAATTAATTTTAATTAAAAAACTGAACTTAAAATAATTTTTTAATTTTAATTTTTCAGAAAATTGATAATTTCTATAAATATTTTTCTTTATTTTTTTTTAACAATTTATAATTCTATGTTTTTAACAAATTTTTAATTAAAATTTATTCGAAAATAACAAAAAAAAATAATTTCAAATTTCAGAAATTAAAAAAAAAATATGTTTAAAATTTTTAAGGTAAAAATTCGATAATTATTAGGTAGATAAAAATTGAAAAAAAAAAAAGAAAAAAAATTATTTAAAAAAATATTTTTAAACTATTTTTGACAAATTTTCATCCGAAATTCGTAAATGTCAATTCAAAAAATTACCGTTAAAACTTTTTATTTTTTTTTAGTCATTTCAACACAAAAATTATTTTAAAAAATAATAAATTCGATAAAAAATTAATTTTTTCAACTTCAATAAATTTTTTTTATTGCTTTTCCTTTTTACCGGGAGCTGTTAAAACTTTTACAATCTTTTTCAATTTCTTATCTTTCGTTTGTTTCTTCTTCAATGCCTTTGCTTTCTTCGCCCGATCTGTTCTGACACCCAAATATTCCGCCTTTTTCTTCTTCCTCTCTTCAATTTTCTTCTCCCGATCCTCTTGATTGCCCTTCTTATACTTTTGCTTATGCTCCGCTTTAGAAATTGTATCGTCTGTCTTTGTCTTTTCCTTAATTTTCATCAAAAGAGGATTTTTCGAAGGTCGTGTCGTGTTCAATTTGTTACTTTTTCCCGCATTTCCTGTCACTTTTCCCGCTTTCAATGCTTTTCCATTGAGTTTTTTCTGCAATCTTTTCTCCTTTTTCGCCATCTGCTCCTTGGATTCCCATTTTTGCACGCGCAAAGGTCGTCCCTGAAACGGTTCGCCATTGAGTTTCATCGCTCGAACCAACGGAACGCCCGCTTTGAAGCAGACATAAGCAAATCCCTTCTTCGGGATGCGTCGCACGTACTCAATAGGTCCACATTTCTCCGCGAAGAAGGCGTAAAGTTCCTCGTCGTTCGCCTCAAACGTGATATTTCCAACAAAAACTGTCGATTTTGTGTTCAACTTTTGACTGAATTGTTCCTGTTTCGATGCCACGAGATTGCAACGCAAATGATTATCGCGGAAGACTTCGCCATTTGTGGATGTCGCTTCGCGAGCACTTTCGGGAGTTTTGAAGACGATATACGCATTGAGCGACGTGTATTTTTTACGATCTGTCTTGTTGAGGACTTTTTTGCCGTTTTCTGAACGGAAACGTAAACTCTGAATTTCACCGAAGCGCGAATAATGTTGCTTCAGGGCCTTGAGTTTCGTGTTTGTCGGAATGTTTCCCACGAAAATTGTGCAATTCGGGTCTGTTTTGGGCTTTGAAGGCTTTTCTTCTTCAGTTTTTTCTAAAAAAAAAAAATAAAATAATAAAAATTTCATGAAAAATCATTAAAATTACCTTCTTTCGAGTCATTTTCTTTCTTCTTCTTCTCTTTTTTGGGGACTTTGTTGTCTAATTTTAAGGGAACAGTCTTTGCTTCTTCCTTTGTTTCCTCATCCGAAGAACTTTCTTCATCCAATGGCTCTAAAAGTTCCTTAGTTTCGACTTCTTCTTCGGATTCTTCGTCATCTGAATGATTTTCAGGCTTTAAATTCTTCATTTTTACGAATTTTTGTTGAAATTTCAAATCAAAACAAACCCGCGTGGAGTAAAATATGAGTTGTAAGTCGTCGGAAGACAGTTAGGCTCGTTACTGGATGTCTCGAGGAAATCCATAGTTACGAAACCGTCAAAACTGAAACAAAAAAGGCAAAAATTAATCGAATTTTCTCAATTTTCTGCGAGATTTCATCGAAAAATTGACTTGCAATTGAAAAATAAAGTCCTTGAGCACCAAAAAGACACAAAATTCGCAAAATATTCGACAGAAAAGAATGACTTTCGTCATAAAAGCTCGCGCGAGAATGTCAGACTTGTTTAATTCCGGATTTTCCGACCTGAATACGAGTTTTTCGAGCATTTTAGACGAAGCCCGGAATTTATTAGGCGATTTTCATCCCGTACCTGCGTCCCGAAACACTTCCCGTACCAACACATCGAGCGAGGCGTCGAGCAGCTCAAGTTCTCGCAACAATGGCGCTCAAACCAATTCGACAGCTGACGATGATGGATCTGATATTGAAGAAATTGTGCAAGAAATACCCGTTGTTGACTTGCTCGATGCGACAATTGATGTTGGAATAAATTCTGGTAAGACTTTTTTTTTGGTTTTCATGAAAATTTTTACTAAAATTACCTTTTTAGGTCCAAATCCCGCCGATGATGACGACGATGACATAATTTTCGTGCAAGAAAGTGTCGCCACGGGTCCCATCACAATCGATTTGTGCAGCGATTCGTTCGTTGGTCCCATTGCCTCGACGCCAAACAATCCGCGACGTCGTGCTCACAACGAAATCGGGTCAATTCTTGTGCCTGACATGCCTGAACCGCCTGAAATTCCGCGTCGACGACGTCGCATCGAACAAATTCCGTCGTTAGCTCCGCCAAGTGTCGAAGTTGTCGACTCAGCATCGCATCCAACGTTACCTCAGTCGCCGCCAAAGCCACAATTGAACAACTCCGTACTCGATGAATCGATGGTAGCGGCCCCCAAATGCCCGATTTGCTTGGAAAATTGCACAAAACGAGAACCGACAGCGACAACTTGCGGTCATATCTTTTGCAAAGCCTGTATTATGCAGTGCATCCGTGTCAGCAAGAAGTGCCCGATGTGCAAGAAGCCATTGAACAATAAGAGTGTGCATCGCTTATTTTGGAACTGATATTCGAAGCAATCCAAACTCCTCAACATGTGATCGTAAATAATAAGCAAATTTTCTTTGTAACGGATGAAGCTTGCTTCGTCTGATATTCATTTGATGTAAACCTGAAATTCGGATTAATTACGTACGATTAGTGATAATAAACTCGATTTTGTATTAAAAAGAAATGAAAATCTTTTAGAATTTTTTTTTAGATTTTAGACTTTTTCAAAAATGATTTTTT
This sequence comes from Culicoides brevitarsis, assembly GCF_036172545.1. Taxonomy (NCBI): domain Eukaryota; kingdom Metazoa; phylum Arthropoda; class Insecta; order Diptera; family Ceratopogonidae; genus Culicoides; species Culicoides brevitarsis. Next base: position 2,577,767 of record NC_087087.1, on the reverse strand, counting down.
ACGAATTTTACTTCAACATTAATTTTTTTTTTCAAATAATTTTTACGAAATTTTTTAAAATATGACTGAAATTTTACTTCATGAAAAATATTTTAATTTTGATTTTTAAATCAATAAATTCTTTACTATCTATAATTTTTTACTTTTAGAAAAATTATTTTGATTTTCAGTAATAATTTTTTTTTCAAATTTAAAAAAAAATTTAGCTTTTTTTAATTAAAATAAATATTTTTCCTTTTATTTTTTTTTTACTGTGCAATTTTTTTTACAATTTTTTTTTTAAATAATTTGAAATTTATAAATAAATTCAAAAATTGATTAAAATTATTGAAAACTATTATTTTATCATTTAAAAAAAGAAATTCTATTTATTTATTTATTATTATTTTTTTGAAAAATAAAAAAATTAAACTTTTAAAATTTATTTTTAATCTTAATTTAATTTTTTTTATCATTCAATTTTTTTCCTTCAAATTTTAATTAAAAAATTAATTTCTTTAAAATTTTAAAATTTTTTTAATTTTTTTTATATTTTTTTTTAACCATCAATTTTTTTTTCTTTAAAATTTTAATTTGAAAAATTATTTTTTTTTTTAAATTTATTTTTTTTTTTTATTATTTTTTTCAACCATTCAATTTTTTTTTCTTTCAAATTTTAATTAAAAAATTAATTTCTTTAAAATTTTTAGAATTTTTTTTATTATTCTTTTTAACCATTAATTTTTTTTCTTTAAATTTTTAGAATTTTTTTTATTTTTTTTTTTAATTTTTTTTTTTTTAAAATTTTAATTTAAAAATTAAATTTTTGTTTCCTTCAAATTTTAATTTGAAAAATTAATTTCTTTAAAATTCTTAAATTTTTTTTTTATATTATTTTTTTTAACCATTAAATTTTTTTTTCTTTAAAATTTTAATTTTTTTTGATATTTTTTTATTTTAAAAATTAATTTTAATTAATTTTTTTTTTTTTTTATTTTTTTTATATTATTTTTTTAACCATTAAATTTTTTTTTCTTTAAAATTTTAATTTGAAAAATAAATTTCTTTAAAATTTTTAGAATTTTTTTTAATTTTTCTTTTAAATTTTTTTTTTTAATTTTTTTAGAAGAATAGTTATAATTTTTTTTCTTTAAAATTTTAATTTGAAAAATTAATTTCTTAAAATTCTTAATTTTTTTTTTTTAATTATTTTTTTTTAACCATTTGATTTTGATAAAATAATTTTATTTTTTTTTTTTTATTCCAATTCTAAATGCAAAACTTACCATTTTCGATGAATTTTTAGATGAAATGCCCCATTGTGACATGCCGATGACAGCAAAGAGCGAATAAACAAACAATGTAAAAAGTGAAAAAGCAAAAAAAAAAAGTACAGAAAAAAATGTCTCAAAAGCAAGAAAATTCGTCGTTTCTGTTCAAAATCCTCCCGCTCGTCTTCGTGGGTCTCTCAGTGCCTTTATCGACGTTCTTCTGGATCGGAAATATCGCCCTCAACAAACTGGGAGTCTTCACGAATGTCTACGACGAGGATCCAACGCACATCACGCCCTTCCGTTGGCTCATTTCGTTCATGTTGCCTTTGGCTCTCATGGTTGTCGGCTATCGGCGCAAAGGTGTCAACAAATCCGGCGCTCTTTTGGGCTTCGTTATGGCTGTCATCCTCACAATCGCCAATCTCGGCTTCCTGATTTGCCTTGCCGGGTTCTTCTTTTCGTCGACATACGCGACAAAGTACAAATCCAAGCACAAGGAAAAGTTGGAGGAAGATCACAAGGAAGGCGGACAACGAAATTGGCTTCAAGCGTTGTGCAATGCCGGCATGGCGACGCAACTGGCTTTGCTGTATCTCCTGGATTGCGGATCTGGCGAACGCCCCATTGACTTTAACGAGCTTTATCGCTGCTCGTGGCTCCAAATTGCCGTGATGAGTGCCTTTGCGTGCTCGAATGGCGATACGTGGGCCAGCGAATTGGGCACTGTGATGGCGCGCGGCGATCCTTACTTGATTACGACACGAAAACGCGTTCCTCGAGGCACAAATGGAGGCGTTTCGATGCCCGGATTGGTTGTTTCTTTCCTCGGCGGACAGCTAATTGGCGTCGTTTTCTTCCTCAGCATCTGCTATTTTGCCGATATGAACACAATTTCGCGTGACGTACCCCAATGGCCTCTCATTTTCGTCGGAGGTATTGCCGGATTGTTCGGATCTTTGGTTGATTCGTTGCTCGGAGCAACGTTGCAGTATTCGGGCATCGATCAAAATGGACATATTGTCGAGAGACCCGGCAAAGGCGTACGAAATATCGCAGGACGACGCATTTTGGATAATCATAGCGTGAATTTGATTTCGAGCATCATCACAGGCATCGTTATGCCATCCATTGCGAAGCATTTTTGGAATTTCTTCACATAGTGCGAGACCTTTTTCGAGATTTTTCCTCTTCTTTCAACGCAAACCAGTGATTTCTTTTGTTTTCCTGTTAAAAATATAGTCTGAAGTTTGTATTAGTTGCTGTTATTTGGGTAAAAAGGTCAAGTGATCATCTATTTTTATACAAATACATACCTTTTGTTACTAATAAAGTTTTTTTTTCATAAAATGTTGATGCATTTTGCTTTATCACAAAAATTATCAAGTTTGACTCAAAAAATGACTTGTTAAATTTATCAGCGTTTGTACTTCCAAACGCTGATTTTTTTGTTACGTCAAATATCGACCCAATATGAACAGAAATCATCTTTAGAATGAATATTTATTCAATTTTAGGCTTAAAACTGATCAAAAAGTGACTTGTTAAATTTATCAGCGTTTGAACTTCAAAACGCTGATTTTTTTGTTACGTCAAATATCGACCCAATATGAACAGAAATCATCTTTAGAATGAATATTTATTCAATTTTAGGCTTAAAACTGATCAAAAAGTGACTTGTTAAATTTATCAGCGTTTGAACTTCAAAACGCTGATTTTTTTGTTACGTCAAATATCGACCCAATATGAACAGAAATCATCTTTAGAATGAATATTTATTCAATTTTAGGCTTAAAACTGATCAAAAAATGACTTGTTAAATTTATCAGCGTTTGAACTTCAAAACGCTGATTTTTTTGTTACGTCAAATATCGACCCAATATGAACAGAAATCATCTTTAGAATGAATATTTATTCAATTTTAGGCTTAAAACTGATCAAAAAGTGACTTGTTAAATTTATCAGCGTTTGAACTTCAAAACGCTGATTTTTTTGTTACGTCAAATATCGACCCAATATGAACAGAAATCATCTTTAGAATGAATATTTATTCAATTTTAGGCTTAAAACTGATCAAAAAGTGACTTGTTAAATTTATCAGCGTTTGAACTTCAAAACGCTGATTTTTTTGTTACGTCAAATATCGACCCAATATGAACAGAAATCATCTTTAGAATGAATATTTATTCAATTTTAGGCTTAAAACTGATCAAAAAATGACTTGTTAAATTTATCAGAGTTTGTAAAACGCTTTTTTTTGTTATCAAATATCGACCCAATATGCAGAAATCATCTTTAGAATTTGGCTTAACTTCAAAACAGAGTATTTTTTTGTTACGTCAAATATCGACCAAATATGAACAGAAATCATCTTTAGAATGAATATTTATTCAATTTTAGCTTTGAAATCCATCAAAAGTTTACTTAAAGAGTTTGAACCTCTAAACTCTGATTTTTTTGTTACGTCAAATATCGACCCAATATGCACAGAAATCATCTTTAGAATGAATATTTATTCAATTTTAGGCTTAAAACTGATCAAAAAATGACTTGCAAAAAAATCAGAGTTTGAACCTCCAAACTCTGATTTTTTTGTTACGGCAAATATCGACCCAATATTCTCCAGTTTGAACCTCCAAACTCTGATTTTTTTGTTACGTCAAATATCGACCCAATATGAACAGAAATCATCTTTAGAATGAATATTTATTCAATTTTAGGCTTAAAACTGATCAAAAAATGACTTGTTAAATTTATCAGAGTTTTATCAGAGTTTGTACTTCAAAACGCTGATTTTTTTGTTACGTCAAATATCGACCCAATATGAACAGAAATCATCTTTAGAATGAATATTTATTCAATTTTAGGCTTAAAACTGATCAAAAAATGACTTGCAAAAAAATCAGAGTTTGAACCTCCAAACTCTGATTTTTTTGTTACGTCAAATATCGACCCAATATGCACAGAAATCATCTTTAGAATGAATATTTATTCAATTTTAGGCTTAAAACTGATCAAAAAATGACTTGCTAAAAAATCAGAGTTTGAACCTTCAAACTCTGATTTTTTTGTTACGTCAAATATCGACCCAATATGCACTGAAATGAACTTTAGAATGAATATTTATTCAATTTTAGGCTTTAAATTGATCAAAAAGTGACTTGTTAAATTTATCAGCAAATCAGAGTTTGAAAATCAGAGTTTGAACAGAAATCTCCAAACTCTGATTTTTTTGTTACCTCGATTTTTTTGTTACAAATATCGACCCAATATGAACAGAAATCATCTTTAGAATGAATATTTATTCAATTTTAGGCTTAAAACTGATCAAAAAATGACTTGCAAAAAAATCAGAGTTTGAACCTCCAAACTCTGATTTTTTTGTTACGTCAAATATCGACCCAATATGCACAGAAATCATCTTTAGAATGAATATTTATTCAATTTTAGGCTTAAAACTGATCAAAAAATGACTTGTTAAATTTATCAGAGTTTTATCAGAGTTTGTACTTCCAAACTCTGATTTTTTTGTTACGGCAAATATCGACCCAATATGAACAGAAATCATCTTTAGAATGAATATTTATTCAATTTTAGGCTTAAAACTGATCAAAAAATGTATTGCAAGAAAAATTGAACGTTTTTTATCTCAAAACCTTCAAACTTGGTACACCGTGCTAACATTTCCATTGCCGTCTCTTTCCTCACAAAACTCAACTTTTGCGTATGACGTCATTCAGAAAAACATTACATGCGATACACGAAAAGCCATCGTCGCGCATTTCCACAGGCACCTTCCAATGCGCAGAAAAACACAAACTTTTTCGACGACGAGACACTTACAAGTGTGTTTCATTAGCCATTCGCCACTCAGCTACATCACGAAGAGGCACAAAAATTTCTAAATTTTTATTTTTTTTTACATAAATAGAAAAACTTCTGAGAGTGTAAAAAATATGCAGATAGCAAAAAGTGTAAAAAATCACATTAAGTTCAACTTTTTTACTGCTTTTGTTTAACGAGTTAATTAAAAAGAAAGTAAAATTTAAGTTTATGACAAGATTTTATCGAAGTCGATGTGAAACGTGCAAGAAAAGCTCCTCTAAAAAAAATAAAAAAGTTAATTTTCAATCAAAATAATTGACGAAAAATAAGGAAAATTCAATTTTTGTCGAAAATTGTGAAGAAAAAAGGCCGAAAAGGAGCAAAGCAGAAAAAGAAAGTGAAAAATTTTATTGATTTTCCCGAGTTAAACGAGCTTACACACGAAAAAAAAGTTTATTACGTCAATACTTTAGTCAGCTGAACATTTTTTGTGATAAGAAATTATCAGTGAACTCGATGTAAATAATTTTTAACGAAGGAAAAACCCGAGAAAAAGACAAAAAATCAACAGAAAGGCAATGCAAATATCATGTTTGAGCCTCGTCAGGCTTTTAGTGTTCGTTTGCTGTTTCCTGCACACCACAAAATCTTCCAATGTGTTCACGAGTTCGTTCCTTGTGCGATTCCGGCGATCTGTGGATAGTCAAATTGCGCACGACGTCGCTCATCGGAACGGCTTCGTCAATCTTGGAGAGGTAAAAGTCATTAAAATTAATTGGAAATGAATTGTTTATGAGTTTTTGCTTGGTTTGGATTGATTGGAATTTTGAATTAAATTTCGCTTCATCACGGAATCCCATATGGTACGATGATGGATGTACGTTGCCACGTTAAATTTCGCTTCAGCTGAACTTTTGTGACCTAAATAGGAAAATTTTCGAGCAGCTGCTTGACACTTTCGACATTTTATGAGTTGACTTTGCATCGTTTAGACTTGTAATTGCGCGTTTTTTGCCTTGAAACCTAAAAATGAGAAAGAAAAAATTCGTTTGAGAAGATTTATGGGTTGAAGGATTGATAGCTCGAGGTGATTTTTTTGAATTTTTTTGTACGTGATGCTTTGAAAAAGTTCATTTTTTGCATGGAAAGATGGTTTTGTGGCTTGTTTGTACCTTGAAATGTCGATTTTTCCGAGATTTTTAATGTTGATTGCTTTTTTTTGTGAGAAAAAAGTTTTATTTTTATTTATTGAAGCAAAAAGTTACCAGATGTTGACATTAAAAGTGCTCTTTGGGGACATCCGTGTTAGAGATTTATGCTCAAAGGTGCTTTTGAGGCATGTTTTTAGCTAAAATAAACAAGAAATTATTGAATTTTGTTGAAAAAGTCAAAATTTAATTAATTTAATTTTAATTTTCTTACCGAAAGTTTCCTTAAATTTTATATTTTTTCAATTTTGAGACTGAAACTCCTTTAATTTAAACTTTTTTTGATAAAAATTTGCTCTTTCGAGTACTTCTAATTATAAAATTCATCATTTTTTGACCAATTTTTGACATTTCTGATGCTACGTGGCGATAAAATCAAAAATTTTCACCCACAAATTGTCCTAAAGTGCTTCAAAATACGCTTGACAGGCATTAATTACTCCTTCAAAGGTCAAAAAACGAATATTTTTCAGCTCAACTTTCCTAAAACGCAAAAAAAATGTTGCAAAAAATTCTATTCAGAAGCATGAAAAGCAAAAACTTACCAGATGTTGACGTAAAAAGTGCTCTTTTGGGAGTTCGTCGTTTGAAATTCGCCTTTCACGAGTACTTTTCGTCTCTGAAAAGATAAAAATTAAATGTAAAAAAAACTTTTGAACACGAAAAATATACAAATTTATTCGTTTTTCATGTTTATCTTTAATGACAAACACAAGTTTTCTCTTTTATCGTGATTAAAATCTTCCATAGAAGAAGAAATTTGATCCTTTTTTTAACCAAATCTTCTTTTTATTTAATGGAGATTTTCATTTTTTGACAAATACAAAGTAACCAAATAAATTTTCCTGTCAATATTGACACGAAAACACTTTTGCAAGAGGTTAAAAGTCACAATTTTGCCGTCGTTACTTACTTCATCAATGCGAAGCAGCTGCTTAACTCCATTACTATTTGTTCCCTTCTCACGCCTCCACACGAAAAAAAAAATATCCTTCAACTAAATGTCGGTCTTAATTAATATCCCTGCGAGTGCTAGTTAATATCGAAAACAGATTCATTATATGAAAATAAATAAATTGTGTCGGTAACAATCTCTCGATGTGACTTGATAAAATTATTTTTTTCTACCTCATTCGATGGGAAAAAAATTTGATATTTTGCAAGGATTCAAGTCTTTCTGATGAAAATTGTATTAAAAATTTTTAAAATTTGCATTGGGTCAAAATTTAAAATCTGCTTTAAAAATTTTATCAAAAAAAATTAAAATGCATTGGGCATTGGGTAAAAAGATTAAAAATTTTATCAAATTCAATTTTTTTTATTTTTTTTTTCAAAATTTTTTTATGAAAAAAAATTACAATATGCATTGGGGCAAAAATTTTAAAATGTGCATCGAGAAATTTCAAATTAATTTTTTTTTTTAAATATATTCGCTTTGAGATGAAAATTAGAATTCGCCTTGTGGTAAAAAAAAATTGTAAAATATTAAACTTAGATGCAATAATTTACAATATGCAATGGGAAAAATTTAAGTTAATTAATTTTTAAGAAATAAAAATTTTGAATTTTTGCATTGGGTAAAAAATACAAAATTTGTATCAAATACAATTTTTTATATTTTCAAAATTTTTAAATAATATCACGAAATTTTCATGAAAAAAATTAGAATATGAATTGGACTAAAAAAAATAATAAAATGTGCATTAGGTCAAAAATTTCAAATTGTGCATTGGGGCAAAAATTCGTTTTGGGGCAAAATTTTTTTTATTTAATAATTTTTGAGGATTTTTCCTTATTTTTATTATATTATATATTTAAATATTTGACTTTTCAAATAAATGAATTTTTAGAAAATAAAATTTTAAAATGTGCATTGGGCAAAAAAAAATCAAAGTAATTTATTTTTAAAAAATGTAATTTTTTAAAATTTGCATTGGGTAAAAAATTTAAATTTGTTTAATTTTTTTTTTAATTTTTATAAAATTACGAAACTTTCATGAAAAATTTAAAAAAAAATTAAAATGTGCATTGGGCCAAAACTTTTAAATTTTTTTATTAAATTATTTTTTTTATTCAAAAACTTTTAGAATACGCATTGGGATAAAGAAATAAAATGTGCATTGGAAATTCTTTTTTCAAATGTGCATTAAGTTAAAATTTTAAAAAAATTGCATTGGTAGAAAATTCGTCACGTCAAAATTGAAATACGAAATTGTTTCCTTTTTCTTCCAATGACAACTTTTCATATTTTTTATTATTTTCTGTGTTGCTCTTTTATTTATAAATAAACACAGGAATTTTCTCTCGATATTACTTTTATATTTTTATTAAATTTCTCTGTATAATCCTTTTTTTCGCTGTTCATATCCTGTGGCTCAAACTATGCGTTCTATTGATAAATAACTGTTGCGTTGATATGTTTGTTCCAATTTGATTTGATTTTCTCCTATTTTTGCTCTTCGACATTATCGGAGAGATGAAATTTATGCGGAAACTCGGAAAAACAAATTAACTTATGCAAAAGATGCTCGAACGAAGTTGCGAAGGTCAAATTATTGATCACTTGTTCGAGAGCAATGGAGAGATACATAGACAAAAGCCCATTGTTACAAACGTCGAATAAATGAATGAACGAGAGACAATCAACAAGTACGTAGGTTTAACTACAGGTTATCCTTTTTTCGATTGTATTGGAAAAATTTCGGAGTGCGGTGACGTACGCAGCAACAAAAGAGATGATTCTCGAATATCATTCATGATTTTCCGCTTGGTTAACAAGGAGTTAACATTATCGTGAATTGACAGAGCAAACATAAAAGAATATTTTATTAAGAGAGAAATAAATTTTTTCTTTTGAAAAATGTGGATTTTTATCTTCATTTTTTTATTGGAATGTGATGAAATGGGGAAATTTTAATTTCTTATGAATTTTTATTAAAAATTTTCTTTTGTAAAGCTCAAAAAAAGATTTTCGAAAATTTAAGAAGCTTTCGAATTTTATTTTCGAAAATTTTTAAAGCTTTTAGAATCATTTTCGAAAATTTAAGAAATTTTAATTCGATTTTCGAAAATGTTTAAAGCTTTTGAATTGATTTTCGAAAATTTTTAAAGCTTGTGAATTGACTTTCGAAATATTTTGATTTTCTTTTATTTTTTTTATTTTCGAAAATAATTATGAGTAATTTCGGAAATTTGTTAAAGTTTTTTGAAAATTTGATATGCTTTTGATATTCGAATATGAAATTTTTTTTCGAAAATTTGAAAAGTACTTCAGATTTTCGAAAAATTAAGGAATGTGAAATTTAATTTTTGAATGTTCGAAATACTGTTGATTCGATTTTATTCGAAGGTCTTTCGATATTCGAAAAAATTTCGAAAATTTGTAGAACTTTTTTGAATGATTTTCGAAAAAATAAATAAATCATGTTCGAATATTATTCAATGAATGTTCGAAAATATCAAAAAAAATTTTTTTTTTCGAAAATTTGAAATTTTTTCGATATCGAAAATTTAACAAACATAAGTCAAAAATTAAATTTACACAAAAAAAAATCCCCCAAAAGACATTGAGCAAACTTTCATAACTTTTTCATATTTATCAAAAAGAGAGTGAGTAAGAGAGATGTTTTTGTAAATCTACCCACGCCTTCATGTTCTCCGTTGAAAGCAAAAAATTTCAGACATAAAAGGAAATTTTCTTTTCAACTTTTTGTTCATAACTGCTGCCATCACACATAATTATAAGTCTTTATTGTTTGCTTTTTCTCTCACATTCGCACAGAAAGGATTCGCAAAGCAAATAAAGAGATCCTTACCGAGAAATAGAGGTCACTGCAAACCGAAAAATAAGAAGATTACATGCGAAAAAGGAGAAATTTAAACAGCTGGATCTCCTTTTGTTCGTCGAAAAATATAAAAAATAGAGAAGAGTGTCCTAAAAACTGTTTAAAAAGGTGAATTTTCATCATTTTTCTTGGTTAACTCCATCCAATATGGACCATTAAGCATCAAACGAGCGGCGAAGTTTTGCCTGTTGCTGAAAGCAGCGAAAATGGGACGTCAATAGCGAAAAAATATTGTAATTTATTCCGAAGTGAAGCAGCGAGAGAGAAAAGAAAAACAATGTGGGCGCGTAATTTTATTCAAAAAAAAAAAAAAAAAAAAAAAAATACGTAAACAGACAGCTGCTACTTTGTGACAATGAAAAATTGACTGAATTTTAGGGACATTTTAATTTTTTGTGTTCTCGTTTTAAAAATTAATGAACGACACGTAGCGAACGTGGGATCTCATCTCATGGTACTTTTCGATGCACGACAAATAATTCAAAGTGACATTAATTGTGGCACGTACTTAGTAGCCAGTGAGCGATTCGAAGTATCCAACTTATTATCATTACTCATTCATTTATCTAGATTATCCTTCATGTGAACTCGGGACGAGTAATTAATCGGTTAATCACGGGGTGACGAAAAAATGCGAGAATTACGTGGAAAAAAGGAGTAATTAAGCAAATTAGGGAGTAATTGCGGAAGGATTTGATGTTTGAACAGGGAAAAAAGTGATTTTTTGAAGAAATTTGTAGATTTTTTGTGAGAAAATTTTTGATAAAAAAAATTAAATTTCTTAAAAATTTTTGAATTAAAAAATTTTTTTTTTTGTTGAATAAAAAGTGAGTTTTTAGAATATTTTTTTAACATAACGGAAGAAACTTTAAAAAATTTAATGAAAAATATAAAAAATTTTGACATTTCATGACATTTTAATTGAAATGTCAAATTTAACAAACGTCAATTTTTAAAATTTATATTTGCAATTTTAATTTTTTTTAAACATCAAAAATTTGTAAAAAAAAAATTAACAAAAAATATAAAAAATTGTCAAATTTGACATCTGTCAAATGTGAGATTAAATTGACAGGTGTCAAAAATTTTAATTTTTATATTTTTTCAAATTTTTTTTTCAAAAAAAATTTTAAAAATTAAATTAATTTTATTTTTTTTTTCAAATTAATTTTATTTTTTTTATTAAAAATTTAATTTTATAAAATTTTTAATAAAAATTTAATATTATTTAAAAAAAAATTTTTTTTTTAAATTAAATTTTAAAGTTTAATTTTTTTTAGTTTAAATTTAATTTTTGAGTTAAATAAAAGTATAAAAAAAATAATTTTGACATCTGTCAAATAAATGTCATTTTTGACGTTCTTTTTAAATTTTTTAATCTAAAAAATTAAGAAAATAAAAATTTCTGATATTTTTCTGTAAGTAAAATTTCTGAATTTAATTTAATTTTTTAAAGAACTTAAAATAAAATTTTGAAATTTGAAAGTAAAAAAAGTAAATTTTTATGAAAATCTATTTAAAAAATTAATTTTTACCTGAAATTCATGACTTTTTTTTCTTCTTTCTCATTTCAGTTACCTGGAAGCGAAGGCACGGAATATCACTTTAGACATAAATCATTGCCGCATGTGAGATCAAGACGGAGCATCCCACACACACGAGTGCTGAAAAAGGAACCATTGGTAGGAAATCGCATTATTTTTATGACTGTTTACGTAAATAAAAAAAAAGAAGATTTCCTCTTTTTTTTTGTCATAACAAGAGAGCCTTCTACATTATGTCCACGTCAAAGAATTATTTCCCTCTCTATCTCGGTTTCGTAATAAAAGCTTGCATAGAAGAACGACATAAATGTCAATAACATGGCAAGCAAGTCGTCTTATGACATGATAATCCATAAAAGTAATAATAAATAATAATAATAACGAACCGCAACAGTTATTATCGTAAAAATGTTCTGCAAATATTTTAACACGTGACTGCACTTGAATGAAAATTATTTTCTTCGAGATTTTGAACAGCTGTTTGAGGGTTTTCGAAAATTTAAAATGTTTTTTCGAAAGTTTTAAGATGTTCGAAAATTAATTTCGAAAATTTGTAAAATTTTTTAATCGATTTTCGAAAGTTTAAAGAGAATTCTAATTCAAAGTTCGAAAATTTTCGAAAAAATTAAATTAGATTTTCGAAAATTTAGAAAATTAGATTATCAAATTAATTTTTTCGAAATTTTTGAGCATTTTTAAAGATTCTGACTCAAAATTCAAAAATTTTAAAAAGGTTTTGAAGTTTTTTCGAAAATTTGTAAATTGATTTTCGAAAAATTTAAAAATTTGATTTTCGAAAATCATATATCAATTTTCGAAGATCTCCCAAAGTTTCTTATCAATTTTCGAAAATTTGTGAAATTTTGAATTCGATTTTCGAAAAAAAATTTCATATTAGGTCATTTTCTTAACTCAAAATAATTTTCAAAATTTCTCCTCTTATCCGTAGATTCACACAGCGGTTCAGCAGCCTGGCTTCAAACGTGTCAAGCGTGGTTTCCGTTTGCCCTTGTTAAAACCGAGTCTCCCGGATCCCGATACGACATCAGCTACCTTCGGAAAAGCCCCAACCGATCCGTATTTCCCGCTGCAATGGTATTTGCGAAATACGGGACAGAATGGCGGCAAAGTGCGCTTGGATTTGAACGTGCAAGCGGCATGGGATCAAGGCTACACAGGCAAGAACATCACGACGGCGATAATGGATGACGGTAATTGCTTTTCACAAGTTCTTTTTTTGCGGGATGAAAAACTAACATTTTTTTCCTCTTCTTTTGTTTAATTTCTTCTTGCTGCGATACAGGCGTGGATTACATGCATCCTGACTTGAAGTACAACTATGTAAGTAAATTGAACGAAATCAATCTCTGGCATGTGTGGTAATCCCTCTTCGACGTCGTGTTTGTTGTTCCTTGTGTGAAATCTCGGAAAATTGTTTGCTCAAGAGATTATCCCTGCACTTGCATTGAACGTCACAAAAATTAAAAAATAATTGGAAGGCAATGAAAATGGCAAAAATTGTATAAAAATCATTAAAAATGAGACTTTTATGAAGAATTTATCGAACTTATGATCCAAAATTCTTCTAATGAGTGATTTTTAAGATGTTCGAAAATTAATTTCGAAAATTTGTAAAATTTTTTAATCGATTTTCGAAAATTTGTAACGTTTTTAGAACAAAATTTGAAGTTTTCATTGTAAAACTTTTCAAAAAAAATTTTGATACCTAATTTGAATTTTTTTTTCATTAAAAATGAAATTTTTTTTTTTTGAAATTGAAACATGGATTTTTCGAAAATTTGAAAAACATTTTGATCGAATCTGGCTAAAAATCTAAAAAATTTTTAAAGCTTTCTGAGTTTTTTTTTCGTAAATTGGTGAATTTTCTGAATTTTAAGAGCTTTTTAATTGATTTTCGAAAATTTGTGAAGCTTTTGAATCAATTTTCGAAAAATTAAAAAAAATTACCAATTTTCGAAAATTTGTCTAATTTTTGTATCATAATTCAAAAATATTTTTATGGAGCAAATTTTTAGTCAAGAAAATACAGATACGTTTTAGTTGAAATTTTGACCAAAAATTTGACAAATTTTCGAAATTTGATAAAAATTTTTTCAAGATTAAAAAGCTCTTAAAATTTTCAATTTCTTAATTTTTTTTATCATTCAATTTAAAATTTTTCCTTTTTGTATCCAAAAAATGACCTCTGAAGTCATTCAACATAAAAAAATGTCAAATTCTTATCGAAAATTAAATAAAAATCAACTTTTAGTACAAAATATCACACAGAGAACGCATAAAAATCTCGTCAAATCGTTAAAATCTCACAATTTTCTGACATATCAAGCGACACACGATAAAAATTCCATAAAATCCAACGTCATATGTCCCTCACAAGGACACAAAACCAATTCAAGCGACGACGTTAACGATCACAAAATGAAAAGCAAACACATTTTTCGCATTGTTATCAATACCAATTACAGCTTTTCACAAGAATTTTTCTATTTTTCTCCTTTTCCATGATTTCCGATGAATTTTCTAGAATGCCGAGGCAAGTTATGACTTCAGTAGCAACGATCCTTATCCATATCCAAGATACACGGATGATTGGTTCAACAGGTAAGTTTTTCATTTTTCTTCATTTTTTCATGAAAAATAATTTTTTTTTTAATTTTTAGTCACGGAACTCGATGCGCCGGCGAAGTTTCCGCTGCTCGCGATAACGGAGTTTGTGGGGTTGGCGTTGCTTATGATTCGAAAATTGCCGGGATTCGGATGTTGGATCAACCGTACATGACAGATTTGATCGAAGCGAATAGCATGGGGCACGAACCGCACAAAATTCACATCTACAGTGCTTCGTGGGGACCCACAGATGACGGCAAAACTGTCGATGGGCCTCGTAATGCGACGATGCGGGCAATTGTTCAAGGCGTGAATGAGGGAAGGAATGGGAGCGGAAATATTTATGTTTGGGCATCGGGCGATGGAGGCGAAGAAGATGACTGTAATTGTGACGGGTATGCGGCTTCGATGTGGACAATTTCGATCAATAGTGCAATAAATGACGGGCAAAATGCGCATTATGATGAAAGTTGCAGTTCGACGTTGGCGAGTACGTTCAGTAATGGCGCCAAGGATCCAAATACGGGAGTTGCGACGACAGATTTGTACGGAAAATGCACAACGACGCATTCGGGAACGTCAGCAGCGGCTCCAGAAGCGGCGGGAGTGTTTGCTCTCGCGTTGGAAGCAAAGTAATTATTGAGATTTTAATTGAATTTTTTAAATTTTTTACGAAATTTGATTTTTTTGAGCATAAAAAATTTTTGAAAGTCAAAAAATTTTGAAAAATTTCAGAAAATTCATGAAAACTTTTTTTGAGTTTTTAAATTTTTTTAGAAAATTTATTTAATGAGCATGAAAAAATTTAGAAAATTTGAAAAAAAAATCCATAAATTTTTTTTAAATTTTGAGAAATTTAAAAAAAAAATCTATAAGATAGTCAAGCTTTCAAAAAGAAATTTGAAAATTAGTTAAAATTATTAAAATTTATAAAAATAAGGAAAATTCGAAATAAAACTTTTTCAAAATCTTTAAACGTTTGTGAAAGACTCACAAAAATTGCAAAAGTTCAAAAAAAAAATTTTTTTTTTTTCAATTTTTTTTTATATTTTTCAATTTTCAAGCTTAAGAACGAACAGTAAAAAATTTTGAATTTTTTTACGTATTTTTTACGTATTTTTTTACGTATTTTTTTACGTAATTTTAGAGTGAAGTAAACTCAAAAAATTAAAATAAATAAATTCTAATAATTTTGTCGAAACTTGAAAAAGGCTTGAAACACTCAAATTTTTTAAAATTTTTTGAATTTTTCAAAATTTTTTAAATTTTTCAAAGTATTTTTTATTTTTCAAGATTTTTAAAATTTTTCAAAATTTCTTTATTTATTCCAATAATTGTATTATAATTATTAATTAATTAAATTTTTTAATTATTCTTTAATTATTCCAATTTTTTTTTTAAATTTTTAAATTTCAAAAAGTACTTTTTTAAATTTATAGAATTTTTTTAAATTTTTAAAATTTTTTTTAAATTTTTAAAATTTTTTTTAAATTTTTAAAATTTTTTAAATTAATTTGTTCAGAAAAATTATAAAAAGACTTCAAATAGCTCATAAAATTCTCAAATTAAATTTGATTTGATAAAAATTTCATAATTTTCGACTAATTTAATTTTTTTTTTCCTTTTTTCAGTCCTTCTCTTACATGGCGCGACGTTCAACATTTGACAGTCTTGACATCCAAACGCAACTCCTTGTTCGACGCAAAAAATCGTTTCCATTGGACCATGAATGGAGTTGGCTTAGAATTCAATCATCTTTTCGGATTTGGCGTTTTAGATGCCGGAGCGATGGTAACTCTCGCTAAAAACTGGCAAAATGTTCCCGCACGTTATCATTGCGAAGCCGGAGGCATTTACAAAACTCATCCAATTCCGTCGTCAAAATCCCTCATTTTGAAGATAAAAACTGACGCATGTCACGGCACAGAAACCGAATTGCGATATTTGGAGCATGTTCAAGCCGTTATTACCACAAATGCGACACGACGAGGCGATTTGGAATTTTTCTTGACGTCTCCGATGGGAACGAGGTAATTTTTTTCTTTAAAATTTTTGAAAAAAATAAAAATTTTTGATTTTTTTGTAGATCAATGATTTTAAGTCGACGCGCAAATGACGACGATCATCGCGATGGTTTCACAAAATGGCCCTTCATGACAACACACACATGGGGCGAATATCCGCAAGGCGTTTGGACACTCGAAGTACGTTTTTTTTCATTTTTCCTAAAAAAAAATCTAAAAAATAAATTTTTCACATTTCAGGTAAAATTCAACTCACAAGAACCCCAAACGGGCTGGCTAAAAGAATGGTCTTTGGTACTTCACGGCACACGAGATCCTCCGTACAGAACATTGTCGCCAGCTTCGCCTCATTCAAAGTTAGCAATAGTGAAGAAAGCTCATGAGGATCGAGATAAAATGTAAATTTCTCAAAAAAAAATTTAATTTTTTCACTTAAAATTTAATTTAATGATTTAAAATTTATAAAAAAAAAAACAAATTATGAGACCAAATTCAGTCAATGACAGAAAAAAAATGAAAAATCAACATGTTTCGAAGCCAATTACGACATTAGGTCACAGAAAACAACAACAAAATAGACAAAAAATGTACTTTGTGATGTTTTACAAACAAAAATAATATATATGAATGTCGTGAGAGACACAAAAATCCTTGGTATTTAGCGATACATTTTGCACTAATGTATAACTTTCATTAAAAATGTAGATTTTCGATCCAAAAATTATATATTTAACATAAAAACAATCATTTTCCTCTAAAATAATTATCTTTTTTCTACATTTTTAACGCACATTCAGCCGTTCCATAAATATTATTAATCCAAAAATATAAAAAAAAATATATTTTTAATGTTTATAATATAAAATAATAAAATATATATTTTAATTTTTAAATAAATAATTAAAAATTAATTTATTTAATTAATTAATATATATTTAAAAATATTTTATTATTAATAAATATTAAAAATATATTAAAAATATATAAAAAAGTGAAAAATCAAACATTTTTATACAAAAAAAAAAAAATTTTGTATGAAAATTGTTAATTTTTCGCTAAAAAAAATTATTATATACATGCAAGTATCTTTATTATTAGTAAAAAAAATATTAATTAGCCTCTGTAACTCTCCACACATAACATCCAAAAAACCAAATTAATATCAACAAAAATTAAACATTTATAAACAACCTTATTGATGTATAAATAAAAATAATAAATAATATAAAAAAAGTAAATACGGGGAATATAAAGATGATGAATATATGCACAATATTTTATGTTTCTATTAATGTTATAGATTTAAAAAAAACACATGTTATTTAAAAAAAAGTCATTGTTGAAGAAAAAAAATTTTTTTAATAAAAATTTAATTTTAAAATATTTTTTTGAATTAAAAAAATAATTAATTAAAATTATTTCTTCCATTTTATAAAAATTAATTAAATAAATTCCCTTGTTAAGTTTATTATTATTATAAAAAAAATATTATATATAATTATATAAATATATGAAAGAAAAATTAAAAACTTGATGATATATGTCTAATTTTGCTGATATGCAAAAGGAAGCAGAATGTTTAAAAAAAATATCATATTATTATTATTATATATAAATATTAAAGAAAAAAAAATAATCCTGACATGAAAATAAAAAGAATGATTAAAAAAAAGACAAAAGTATAAATATATATATATATTTTAAACTGAATATTATGATGAATCAGTAAATAAAAAATACTATTTAATTATGTAAATTTGTTGTTTTAATTATTTTTAATATTATTTTTTTTTTAAATTTTATATATTAATTTAAATAATATTTTTAAAAAAATATAATTAAAAAATTAATTTTAAAATATTAAAATTAATATTTTTTATTAAAAAAATTAATTTTAATATTAAATTTTAAATAAAATTAATTTTAAAATATTAAAATTAATATTTTTTATTAAAAAATTTATTTAATAAATTTATTAAAAATTAATTTTAATATTAATATTAATTTTTATGGGGCTAAAAATAATAAAAAAAATGTAAAATATAATTAACTTCTCAAATTTTGAAAAGAAAAAAAATTCATACAAGCTTTTTATCAAAGTCCCAAGCTACTTGTACAACTTTTCATGAGAAAAACCCGCGAAATATTTGTTTTTATTCAAGAAATTCATCTCGTCAGGTCTTAATTTTAAAAATTTAATACAAAAAGTGCCTCAAAAAAGCTAAAAATGGATCCCGATACGAGCCAAGCCTTCACCGAGGCTAATTCCGATGATGAAATGGAGAGTTTAATGCTGTGCGATAATGAAATCGACGAAAATAGCGACAACGAGGACGAAGCACCGAAAGTCACAAAGAAAAATATGAAAAAATTACTCAGCGACAGTGAAGAAGAGCAAGAAAAGGATGAAAAACAAGCGGAAACAGAACCAGAAGTTGCAAAAAAGAAGAAATTCTCAGCTTTGATAGATTCAGATTCGGAAAATGAAGTTCAGGAAGACCCGAAAGAGGCTGAAAAAAGTTCTGATGACGAAAGTTCCGAAGAAAAATCAAATTTTTCGAAGCAAAAAGATAAAAAATTGTTGAGCGATAGCGAAGATGAACAAGAAAATGATGAAAAACAAAAGGAAATTGTACAAAAAAAGAAATTTTCAGCATTAATTGACTCAGATTCTGAACCTGAAGCGCCTTACGAGACAAAAAATACTTCAGATAACGAGAATTCTGATGGAAAAACGAAATTTTCTGCCTCTCCGAAGAAAAAATCGAAACAAAAACGCAAGAAAAAGGAAAAAACCAAATCGAATGACATTTTAGCAGGTTTAAATCTCGATTTCGGAAGCGACAGTGACAATTCTATCGCTGGTTCGGAAAAGTCTTCGTCAAAAAATAGCGACTCAGATGGAGAATTATCGGGAGATGAGTTCATTAGACAAGCCGGAGAAGCAAATTTACATTCAGATGAACCAAAAAAACAACGAGTGAGAATTTTTTTTTTATTTTTCTTAAATTTTTATTAATTTTTTGTACTTTAGATGTCAGCAAAGGAAGCAATGGAAAACATGAAAATAATTCAGAGCGAATCTCAACGCATGGCAAGAGAAGCTTATGTCGATATTCCGTATCACAAACCGAAACAACATTCCTTGAAGGAGTTTTTAAGCCGAAAAAGCGTTTCGAGGAAGGAAATTCCGAAAGTTTGTGTCAAAACGACTGCAGCTTCGATTAAAATGTCGCAAGAAGAGTTGGAAGAATATGAAAAATTATTGAAAGAGCGCGAAAAAGAAGCTGCGGAATTCTTTAAAAGCGAATCCGAGCCCGAAGAGGAGGAAGAAACGACACCCGAGACAGAGGAAAAGAAGGAAGAAGAGCCAAAAACGGAAGAAATTGTCGAAAAATCGAACGCTGAGTTGTTAAAAGAGATGGATGAAGCACTTTCGAACGCCGTTGGGCAACAAGACGACATTTTATCGATGATTGACAAACAAAACATTGAAAAAACGGAGGATTCTGCAGCGGAAGTTAACGAAAAATCTGAAATTCAAGAAGAAATTGTCGAAAAAATTGAAGAAACTCCCGAAATTGAACCAAAAGTCGTTCCTGAAACCGAAATTTCGCCTGAAAAAGACCTTCCAAAGTCGCCAGAACAACAAATCGCCGCAAAAATCGAAGCAAAACGCAACAAACTTCGTTCTCTTTTGGGAGATTTGCCGGAAATCAAGCCAATTGTTGCCGATCCAACACTCGTAATTGACTTAGAAACGGGCGACGTTGTCAAAAAAGAGCTTTCAGGTCCCGAATTACTCAAAGAAAAGTATTTGAAGAACGCGATAGTCAAATCTCAAGTCCCGCATGACCAAGATTTACAAATTGTCTCGTTGGAAAATGGGATGCATGTCGAACATGTAACGGTAAAACCGCAAATTGACACGTTAAAAGTGAAAAAAGACGTGAAACCGGGAGCTGCTTACATGAAATTAAAGGAAGAATTGCAGAAAAAGATCACCGAAAGTCGTTTGAAGGTCGTTCAAGAGCGAGAATGCTACACAAAAAAATTGGAAGATGAAAAAGCGCAATATTCGGGCGAAGAAGAGGAAGAAAATGAAGATTTTGAGGAAGAAAATGAACAAGTTGATGAAGAAAATGACGATAAAAATGCTGAAAATGAAGAAATGGAAGTCGATGACGTGCCAGAAACAGAAGAAAATGACGTTGAAAACGAATCTGAGAGCTCGGATGATGATTCTTCCTCCTCCGACGACGAAGAACTGCCCGAAGCAACTCAAGGAAACGCTAAAAAGAACCGAATCATCAAAGCTTTTGAAGATTCTGACGACGAAACGACCGAAAAACCCTCGGAAGTCTCCACAAATGATATTTCCCTGTCAGATTCGATGCCTCTGGGGCAAGTTTTGCCGCCGGAAACGTTCCACGATGCGTCAATTACGTCAGAAACATCCTTCAAAGTGCCCGAAACTCCAACAGAAACGCTCTGGGATGCGGAAAAAGACGAAGAAGACTTGTCAGCTCTCTGTTCGGGACAATTTGGAGCGACACAGGCCCCTTCAGAAATTGTAGAAACGGAAAATGATGACATCAAAGCCTTATGCGATGATAAAGACGTGAACGAAGATGATTTAACTGACCTTTGTTCGGGTACTTTTGTCACACAAATCCCTTTAAATGCTGAAAATGAGGAAAAAATGTTAGAAAATGAGGCAGAAAGTGTTGAAAAATCCAAAAAATCATCTCCTGAAAAAACAATTTTGGGTAAAAGGAACGTAATTCTCTCATCTGATGACGAAAATGACGAAAAAATCGAAGAAAATCTCTCGCCAAAGAAGATTAAAAAGCTGAAAAAGAAGAAAAAACGTCGTGCAGCCCTCGAAATTTCAGGTAAAAAATTTATTTTACTTTAATATCCAACTCGCAATGCGGTAAAGCCTTCGCCAGTTCTTCTTTAACCTTCTTTTCATCCTTCACATAAGCCAAATTATGAGCAACAAACTTCCTCAAGTTGACCAAATTCTTCACATCGAGCAATCCTGCGTCGGAAATGTTTTGACAATCGATGACTTCAAGGGTTTTCAGTGTTTCTTTGACATGCATGAGGTTCGAAAAGACTCCATTATCGACATAAACGCAATTTTCGATGTGAACTGAGTCAACAGAAGTCAATCCGCGCAAATGGTTGAACCCATTAGAGTTGATTCCAGCTTCTTTGGCGTAAATTTCTTTGATTTTTCGTGTAAACGGGATCGTATCCGGAGGCAAAAAGTTGTAATCACAGAACAAATTTTGTTCGCCGACAAATTTGACACAAGCTCCATTCCGTAAAAGCCATTCTGCACAAACGCGATCTGCTCCGTGCTTCCTAATTCGTGAAGAATCGACCTGAAAATCGAATTTTATGAAGATTTTTTGGGAAATTTTTGAATTTTTTACTTACCCGATTGAACATCATTGTGACCCATCCCCAAAATTGACGAGTTTGAACCGAATTTGGGGATTTTTTTAAACATTTTGTGATGGAAAACATTTTTTTATTCAATATTTTTCATTTTTTCCGGCAAATTTGTTTATTTTTGGTCGATTACGTCTTTTTTTGACATAAAAAACGAATCAGCTGCTCGTTCAGGGGCGTAGTTAAAATAGAGGGAACTAATTTTTTCTTTTTTTTTTAGATGACGAGAGCGAAGAAGAAGAATTTGACGAAAGTGAAGGAGAAATCGAGCAAGAAATTGAAGATCCTGAAGAAGCGGAAGTATTTTTGGACTACGATTCGGAAGAAAATGAGATTGAAGTTAAATTAACGAAGCAGGATCGTCAAAAAGTAGCTACCAATTACTTTGAAGCGGAAGCCGAGTTGAGCGGAGATGAGGTTGGAAGTGCAGATGAAGACGAAAAAGATCTCGATCGCTTCGATATCGAACTCGGGGACGAAGATCAGTTCGATCAGGATCAACTTCAAGCTGAATTAGGCAAAATTCACATGTAAAAAAATTTTTTGTTAAATTTTCATTATTTTTTATTAATTTTTTTTATTTTTCAGGCGTCGCGTTTTAGATGAAGACAATCGCGAAGTCAAACTGCTTCAAGAGATGTTCTTCGAAGACGAGGAGAAAGATGGCGTTGGTCGAACACGGAAATTCCTGTGGAAAAATGTAGATGGCGCTATCAACTTAATGGAAGGCGTCGCCAATGACGATGAAAATGCCGGTTTGCATCACAGCGACGACGAAAACGAAGAAGAATATCGTAAAATGCGACATGAACGTGAAGCACTTCTCGCGAAAAACAACGAAGAAAAGGAAAATTCGCTGCAACTCACGATGGAAGCAACAAACGAGACAACTTTGATACAAAAATCAGTCGCAGCTGAGACACAAATCGTCAAAAAACGCCTCACGATCATCAAAAAAACGCTAAATAACTCTACCGACAACTCTCTGACGACCAAAAATAGTGACAGTCCATTCCTGATTTCCTTCGATAAGGTTCACAAAGAATCGCGAGCCTCGTTTTTGGCGAGAGATGAAGAAACACTGACAAAACTCGCGGGCATGGTAAAGGAAAAGGATGGCGATGCAATTTCAACGGCATTGGGAAAAGCGAAAAATTTCGTATTTTCGGTTGTGACGCCGCCGCCAGCTTCGAAACAAGGCAATAAGAGACCCTCGGATGCTGCGGGAACGGAAGAAACGCAGAATAAACGACAAAAAGTCGAAAAGTCTGACAAGTTTAAGAAACGCCTACTGGATAGTCTTGTATAAAATTTTAGGTTTTAAGTGAATGATAGGAAATAAATTTAAATGATTCGTAATTTTTTTTTTATATTTTTTAAAATTTTTGATATTTTGTTTACTTGAATTAGCGAAAAGCGATTTACAAATTTTTAACGGTAAATTTTTTGAATTGACATTTGGAATTTTAAGTAAAATTAATTTTATTTTTCGTGTCAAAAAAAAATTTTTTTTTTCAGTTTCAATTTTTCGGCAGTTTTGAGTTATAAAATGATTAAAAACGATAAATTAGAGCCCTCTGATAAATTTTTATCCATTTGGAGCAAGATTTGACAAAAATTGCTTTGACACAGTTTTTGACATAGTTTTTGACACAGTTTTGCTCTTGATTTAGTTTTTAAAACAAAACTATGTCAAAGAAAAAAATTTTTTTCAGTTTCAATTTTTTAGCAGTTTTGAGTTAAAAAATTATAAATTAGAGCCCTCTGATAAATTTTTATCCATTTGGAGCAAGATTTTACAAAAATTGCTTTGACACAGTTTTTGACATAGTTTTGCTCTTGATTTAGTTTTTAAAACAAAACTATGTCAAAGAAAAAAATTTTTTCAGTTTCAATTTTTTAGCAGTTTTGAGTTAAAAAATGATTAAAAATGATAAATTAGAGTCCTCTGACAAATTTTTATCCATTTGGAGCAAGATTTGACAAAAATTGCTTTGACACAGTTTTTGACATAGTTTTTGACACAGTTTTGCTCTTGATTTAGTTTTTAAAACAAAACTATGTCAAAGAAAAAATTTTTTTTCAGTTTCAATTTTTTAGCAGTTTTGAGTTAAAAAATGATTAAAAATGATAAATTAAAGCCCTCTAATAAATTTTTATCCATTTGGAGCAAGATTTGACAAAAATTGCTTTGACACAGTTTTTGACATAGTTTTGCTCTTGATTTAGTTTTTAAAACAAAACTATGTCAAAGAAAAAAATTTTTTTCAGTTTCAATTTTTTAGCAGTTTTGAGT
The DNA here is from genome assembly GCF_036172545.1 of Culicoides brevitarsis. Classification (NCBI taxonomy): domain Eukaryota; kingdom Metazoa; phylum Arthropoda; class Insecta; order Diptera; family Ceratopogonidae; genus Culicoides; species Culicoides brevitarsis. The sequence continues at coordinate 2,553,684 of NC_087087.1, read as the reverse complement.
TAAAAAATGATTAAAAATGATTAATTAGATCCCTCTGACAAATTTTTATCCATTTGGAACAATATTTGACAAAAATTGCTTTGACACAGTTTTTGACATAGTTTTGCTCTTGATTTAGTTTTCAAAACAAAACTATGTCAAAGAAAATTTTTTTTTGAGTTTCAATTTTTTAAAAAATGATTAAAAATGATAAATTAGAGTCCTCTGACAAATTTTTATCCAGTTTCAATTTTTTGGCAGTTTTGAGTTGCAAAATGATTAAAAATGATAAATTAGAGTCCTCTGACAAATTTTTATCCATTTGGAGCAAGATTTGACAAAAATTGCTTTGACACAGTTTTTGACACAGTTTTTGACACAGTTTTGCTCTTGATTTAGTTTTTAAAACAAAACTATGTCAAAGAAAAAAATTTTTTTCAGTTTCAATTTTTTAGCAGTTTTGAGTTAAAAAATGATTAAAAATGATAAATTAGAGTCCTCTGACAAATTTTTATCCATTTGGAGCAAGATTTGACAAAAAATTGCTTTGACACAGTTTTTGACACAGTTTTTGACACAGTTTTGCTCTTGATTTAGTTTTTAAAACAAAACTATGTCAAAGAAAAAAATTTTTTTCAGTTTCAATTTTTTAGCAGTTTTGAGTTAAAAAATGATTAAAAATGATAAATTAGAGCCCTCTGATAAATTTTTATCCATTTGGAGCAAGATTTGACAAAAATTGCTTTGACACAGTTTTTGACACAGTAGTTTTGCTCTTGATTTAGTTTTTAAAACAAAACTATGTCAAAGAAAAAAATTTTTTTCAGTTTCAATTTTTTAGCAGTTTTGAGTTAAAAAATGATTAAAAATGATAAATTAAAGCTCTCTGACAAATTTTTATCCATTTGGAGCAAGATTTGACAAAAATTGCTTTGACACAGTTTTTGACATAGTTTTGCTCTTGATTTAGTTTTTAAAACAAAACTATGTCAAAGAAAAAAATTTTTTTCAGTTTCAATTTTTTAGCAGTTTTGAGTTATAAAATGATTAAAAATGATAAATTAGAGTCCTCTGACAAATTTTTATCCATTTAGAGCAAGATTTGACAAAAATGGCTTTGACACAGTTTTTGACACAGTTTTTGACACAGTTTTTGCTCTTGATTTAGTTTTTAAAACAAAACTATGTCAAAGAAAAAATTTTTTTTCAGTTTCAATTTTTTAGCAGTTTTGAGTTAAAAAATGATTAAAAATGATAAATTAGAGTCCTCTGACAAATTTTTATCCATTTGGAGCAAGATTTGACAAAAAAGGCTTTGACACAGTTTTTGACACAGTTTTTGACACAGTTTTGCTCTTGATTTAGTTTTCAAAACAAAACTATGTCAAAGAAAAAATTTTTTTTCAGTTTCAATTTTTTAGCAGTTTTGAGTTATAAAATGATTAAAAATGATAAATTAGAGTCCTCTGACAAATTTTTATCCGTTTGTAGCAAGATTTGACAAAAAAAGCTCTGACACAGTTTTTGACATAGTTTTGCTCTTGATTTAGTTTTTAAAACAAAACTATGTCAAAGAAAAAAAATTTTTTTTTCTTAAAAATAAAATTTTAAAATATTTTAGAATTATTGATAATATGAATAATAAAAAAATAATTTTTGAATTTAACGGTAATATTTTTGAATTGACATTTAAAAAATTTTATAAAATAAGATAATGACTTACCCTTTTTAAGAAATATTCAAATTTTAATATTTATCAAAGAAAATTTATTTTAAACTTTTTTAAAAGAAATGTCAATCCAAAAAAAAATTTGAAAATTATTTTTTTTTATCATTAAAATTATCAAAATTTCAATTTTTAAATTAAATCATTTAAAAAATAATTATTTTAAAAAAATAATTTATTCTCAAATGAAGCCATCATTTATTTTTCTAAAAATTTCAAATAAAAACCCACAAATTTTTTTGTACTGAGAAAAAAAGACGATTAAAATAAGTTTCTTTATTATATTATTATTATAATTATAATTATTATTAATATTCATTTTAATATAAACACAAATAATGTGACAAATAATTTACTTTTTTTACCACACTTTTTATGTTTCATCATCAGTTTTCTTTTTTGCATCATCATCAAAGTTACGTTTAAATATTTATTTATTCAGACTATCAGAAGCTGAACGATTGAGTACATCTTGTAGGTAAATATTTTTGTATTTTTTTTTATAGATGAGTTATTCTTATGCGACTCCAGTCTTTACAGCAACAATGTTAAACAGAAAACAGTTTATAGAGTTTTTGAGAAATTTTACTATTTTTTAAGTCTACACAGTGAGTTGTTTGATTATTATTTATTTTTTTTTATTAGAGTTTGCAGTTGTCGTCATATTGTTTATTTTTTATTAAGAAAGTGCTCTATAATTAGTTTTTTTTTGCGTTTTTTATTATTACCTTAGACTTTGTCTGTTTAATACTTTTAATCGATCGCTTCAATTGTTACTTTTTTTTATAATCACACTAAAACTACGATTTATTTTTAATTTTTATTTACTAAAGTTGCACTGAATTACTTTTTTTTAGTATTTTTTTGCATGTACTTTGTAAGAACACCATATATTCTGTCTTTGTTTGCCAAATTAACGATATTAAAAGTAAAAAATGAAATGTTTTTGTTTGTTTTGACATTGATTTGTTGCATAAAGTTTTTTTTTGTATTTTTTTTATGTTTAATTGGATCACTATACTAAAGTTTGTATGTAATATTGTTTATTTTTTTATATTTTTTTTTTAATTTTTTTTTTGTTCATGTTATTTTTATTTATAATTAATAAGTTTTTAGATAGTTTTGAATATTTTATATTGAATTGTTTTTTATTTTTAATTTTTTTTTCAGTATTTCCACTTTTTTAATTTTTTTTTAATGGAATACTTTTCACTTTTATTCACTTTTTCGATAAATGAATCACTTTTTACTCGTTCTCGGGATCAACAGAGTTGTATTGAGGACGATAGCCGCCTCCGCGTTCCTGCTAAAAAAGGAAAATTTTTAAAAATTATTTTTTTGTTGAAATTTTGGGGAAAATTGAGGACTTACTCTTCCTTCTTGACGACGATTGTAATAGTCATTGTTGAAACCTCCGCGATTGTTGCGATATCCTCCGCGAGAATATCCTCCAGATGAGTATCCGCCTTCGCGATCGCGATCAGAGTTTTCGTCACGGCGATAACCTGAAAAAATGTATTAAAAAATTAGATTTTTGAAATTTTTAAGATGAAAAATGAGACAAACCGTAATTGTTACGATTGTAGCCTCCTCCAGCGGATTTGTTTTCGTATCCTCCGCCGTTTCCGTGATAGTTGCGATCGAAGCCTGAGTTGCCTGTAAATATAATTTTTTTTTTGAAAAATTTGTTATGATAAAGTTGATGAAATTATCAAAAATGTTTCAAATTTAAGCTTAAAAAAATAAAAAAATTTAATTTAAAATAAAAAAAAAATATTAAAATAAATTTTTAAAAATAAAATTATGAATTTTAAGTTTAATAAATAAATTTAATTTAAAAAATTAATAAAAAAAATAAAATAAAAAAGATGACAAATATTCAAAAGTTTAAAAGAAAATCAAAATATTTAAAATTTACAAATTTTAAAAAATAAAATAAAAATTCATTTTTTTTCATATAAAATTTGATAATAATAAAAATTTTCGAATGTTTATTGAAAAAAAAAAATTATAATTTAAAAAAATATTTTAATTCATGAAAATTTTTTTTGATAAAAATTTTTAAATTTTTAAATGTTCAAAAAAAAAAATTAAATTAAAAAAATTATTACCTATAATTAAAAAATAAATATTTAATTAAAATGTCAATTCAAAAAAAAATTACAGTTAAAATAGTTAAATTTTTTTTTCCATAAATTTTTTTAATTAGAAAATTTTTATAATATTCGAATGTTCATTTGAAAAAAAAATTAGGTATCAGAAAATTTTTAAAAAAATTTTTTGAAAAATTTTTAAAAATGAAAATAAAAAATTTAAAATCTTCAGTTACAAATTTAAAAAATTATTTTTTCCACAAAATTTTGTTAATAATAAATTTTCGAATGTTAAAAAAATTATAAAAAAAAATTATCAAAAAAAAAAAAAAAATTTTTTAAAAAAAAAAATTTAAATGTCATTTTAAAAAAATTGACAGTTAAAAAATTTGAAAATCGCTTCTTGCTAATTCAAACTGAAAATTTAAAATTTTTCGAAACTTTTTGTAAATATCATGTTTAAATTTTAATTAATTTTCTTACCTCTATCATTATTATAGTTTCGCCCTCCGCTTCCATTGAAACTATCACGCGGATTGTTATTCGACTCTTGATATCCCCCGCTGCGATATTGATGCGGCGGAGGAGGAGTTCTTGCGCCCGATGATCCGGGTCCGCCATCGACGCGACGCGAATCTTCCTCCCGTTGACGTTGCTCGTAATGAACAAAGTCATCGAACAACGAAGTCGAATGTTTGTAAGAATGAATGATGCGCCAAACTTGTTCTCCCTTCGCATTGGGGACTTCTTGCGTATCGCGGGAATTCGTAACGGGTTTATTTTCGTTATTTTCCAAGCGAATCGCACGCAACTGAGGATTGGGGACGTCTTTTACGTAAATCCAACGTACCTTGAACGAACCTTTCCATTTGTTTTGCGCCCAAACGCTCGAATTCGAGGAATAATCGACGCTCGAAATCATCTGAGCCATGCCGCAAAAATGCCCGCTCCCGTTGACGGAGTAGAAGAGATAAACGGCACCGCCTTCCTTTTCGCGTTCATGAAACGCCTGATCCAAACGCTTGTTGCCGTGCTCCGTCGAACACCAAATGTTGTATTTGATGCTGCGATGAATGTCGTCCTCGGAATACGACTTGATGACGAAGAAACGGGCAACTTCGATGTTTTCGATCTCGAAATGCGCCGGATTGTACTTCGACATGTCAAGCAGGGTGTCAAGAGTGACGGGAGCGGCGTCAGTTGCAGCTGCGGAATTTTGTTGAGATGACGCCGGAGGAGCGGCACGCGTCATTGGGGGACGTGATTCTTGCGCCGAATTGTAATTTTGCGACGAATAGTCGTCGTAACGCGGATAACGTGCGTTATTTTGATAGTTTTGATTCATTGACGAATGGTTATTCGCATGATGCGAGGACGGTTGATGATTATTGTAACGCCCTTCTCCGCGTTGAGCATAACCTCCGCTATTTTGATATCGCTCCCGTTGACGATCGTCGTTGTTGCCGCCGCGATAATTGTCCCGATTGGTGTCACGTGTCGCATTTTCGCGTCCCGAATATTGGTTTTGTTGTTGATTTTGCTGATTTTGTTGCTGAACTTGCTGCGAAGCTGCTTCGACAGCTTGATCGGGTGTCGGCCATGCCGGATTTTGCCCGTTTGCGCGACTTCCGTTGGCATGCGAGTCGTTTGCCGCGGGAAAATCCGTTTTGGGGGGCGCCGCTTGAATAATTGGGGGAGGAACGAGCGGCGCGCCAGATTTTGCGGGCGAATCCCACGTTCCGATATCCATGTTATGTCTTCCAGGCACCATTGGCGGAGGCGGCATTCCGGGTTTCTTCTTAATGCCTAACGAGCTCGTTGTGCTCACAGTCGGTTTGGGCGGCTGCGACGCAATCGAAGCCCATGTCATCTTGCGGGCGGCATCCTTCTGTGCTTGGTCCTGTTGGCGCGAGTTGCTGTGAGAATTGGTGCCCGACGAGGCATTTCTGTCGTTAAAGGGTCGATTGAGACTCGAGATTCCGCGTTCAATGTCTCTTACGCCGCCATCGTAGCCGCCGCCTCCTTTGCTGTAACTATTGTAATCATCGTAATTGTGTCCCTGCTTTCCTCCACGCGAATGATACTGATTGCTGTTCACTTGTTGTGATCCACCCCAGGCATTGTAATTTCCATTGTTTCCTAAAAATGGCAACAGAAAAATTAGTTTCACGTTGAAAAATTTTGATTTTTGTGTTAGTACAAAAGCACGCAAGCAACCAAAAATTGCGAAAATGGAAAAATTTCACACAAATATTCAATTTTTTTTTTTGAGAAAAAATCATATAAAATTTTTTTTTTTTTTTTTTTTTTTTTTTTTTAAATCATATGAAAAATAATTTTTTTTTTCGTTAATAGAAAATATTTTTTTAAAAAAACTCTTGAAAAAAATTAGGTATTATTTATTTAATAATATTTATTATTTCAATGAATTTTTAAAAAAATATTTTTAAGAAAAAAATTTTGTAAAAATAAATTTTTGAGAAAAAATTTTTCACATTATTTGATTTAAAATTTTATTTTTGAAATTTTGATTTTTACTTTTTAAAATTTAATTTTAATTTTTTTAATTTTAATTTAAAGACTTCTCATTTTTAAAAAAATTTTTTTTGTTTCTTTTTATATTAGAAATTTCTTAAAATCGAAAAAATGGTTAAATTTTATTCAAAAACAAATATTTAAAATTTTTCAAGAAATTAATTTTTTTTTCTTACTTTCAACTTGAATTAAATTATGAAATTAAAAAATATATGAGTTGAAAAAAAGAAAAAAAAAATTTGTATCTTTTTTTTGATTTAAGAAATATTTATAAAAATTTTATTTTTGAAAATTATTTAAAAAAAATGTGTTTAAAATTTTTCAAAAAAATAATTGATTTTTTTTAAGTTTTAATTCTTTTTTGAATTTATTTACGAAATTTTTAAAATTTAATTTCATTTGATGATATTTTGATTGCACGAAATTTAATAAAATTTATTTTTTAATTTTAATAAAAATTTAATTTCGTTTTATTTATTTATTTATTTTTATTTTTTTTTTAATTAAAAAAAATTTTAATTTTTCATTAAATATTTTTCACTGATTTAAAATTCAAATTTGTTTCAAATTTATGGATAAATTAATTAATTTTTTTAAGAATAAATTTTGAAATGTTTATTTGTAAATTCTACTAAAAAAATTTAAATTTTATTTTGTAGAAAAAATTAAAAAAAATAATAATTTCGTTTTATTTATTTTTTTTTAAATTAAAAAAAATTTTTTTATTTTATTTAACTTTAATTTTTTGAAAATTTTTTTAAATTAAGTTAAATTTTTAATATTAATTTTTTAAATTTAAATTTAATTTAAAATTTTATTAATTAATATAAAAAAATTAAATAATTAAAAAAAAGCCAATATTTAAAATTTAATTTAATTTTTAAAGAATTTCACAAAATTTTTTAAAATAAATTTGGAGCATTTTATTTATTTTTTTTTTTTAAATTTAATTTCAGAAAATAAAACTTCCCGTGAAAAAAATTAAAATTTTCCATTTTCGCAAAGGAATGTTAGTATTTACCATCAGCGCGATGATTGTTGAACGATCTATCTTTTTGGTTATAGGACACGGAAGAGGAATTGGAACCTGCATGATTATTCGACCATTGACCAACTTTTACACTAAATGGATACTGTAAGTTACTCGACCCATTGTTATTACCTGCGATGTGACATCATCATGAGCGACGAAAAAGAGAAAAAGAAAAATGATCTTCTTCGTCTTCTTATTAGAAAAAAATGAAAGAAAGAAAGAACGAAACACATAGAACGCAAAAAATTCTACACGAGCGAGCAATTCGAAAGAAAGAAAGAAGGAAGAAGATAACAAACAAAAAATTTGTGTAATACTCGCGAAAGAGGTCAAGAAACTGCAAAAAAAAATGATGCCTCATCAGATTCTTTGTTCTCACGCGAAAATTTCTCGCCTTTATCATCCGTCGTCGAGGCTTACTGCGACTCGATTTCTGATATCGCTCGAAGTCGCTGTACGAGGGAGTGTGTCGCGTACGTGCACGGCGCCGTACAGCAAGTGAAATGAGAAAGAAAATGGCAGAAGCGGAAAAAATTCCGGATTCTTTCGGTGAAAAGACACAAAATTAGCACGCAAAACTGGAAAAACAACACAAGAGCATGCGAGAAAGAAAAGTTGTGGGAGCGAAAAAAATCAAAATAACGCCGCCCGTCGCGTTCTTCGCTAAACGGACTCCATTAACACAAAAAAAATGATATTTTTACACATACGCGAGTCATCATCGCAAAAAAAATTAATGAAAAACGAGAATTTTTGTGATAATTTCGAGATTCTTACCTTGATTTCCTTGTCCTTTCATTCGCTGAAAAGGTAAAACAACACTTTTGTATTAATAAAACTTGGAATTGCGGCGATTTTGAGTGATTATTTCGAGATAATTTTGGGATTTTAATTGTGTTACACGTATCATATACACTACCTCAGACATAAAGAATTTTATTCAATTTATCGCTTTTCTTGCTTAGTTGTACGTTTCACAAATTGCTTTTTAGCTTTTTCAATGTCTATTGGGTCTTATGTGCTATTTTAGCGTTTTTTTTAGCCAAACACTCGGCTTATTTTTTATTTTATATTGTCCTTTTTTCACGAAATTCACTGATTTCCACGAACTTCACTGAGTTGCCAATGTCGTAAGGCGTATCAAAGTGTCAAAGTCACGAACGAGGCGGTTCAAAGAGAGCAAATTGCTTGGATGAAAGACTTGAAACTTGAATAGGGGAACTAAATTTTTTCATCAACCAAAAAAAAAATTTTGTTAAATCATTTTTACATTTTCGTGTTAAGTAAAAATTATTTTTTTTTCAATCGAGAAGATTTAAAAAATTCAAAAATACATTTTAGTTTGATAAAAATTTTTTCGAACTTTAAATTTAAAAATTTTTAATCAGGGCTTAAACTGCTTTCGACTTTTGCTTTTGCTTTATTGCTATTGCTTTGACTTAAGCAAAAGTTTTTGAAAATATATTGCTTTTGCTTGCAAGCAATAGCAAAAAGCAAATTATTTGCTTTTGCTTTTAAAGCAATTTCTTAGTGAAAAAAATTCTTTAAAAAAGCAAAAAAGCAAATTATTAAAAACTTTTTATTTAATTAAAATGAACTTAATTTTGTTAATATAAATTTTCTAAGCCACTTAAATTTTTTTTAAACTTTTTGTTCAACAATTCCAATAAAATTAGATTGACAGTTTTTCAAATTTTTCAAAATTTTTTTAAAATTATTTAATTTTTGTATAAATGAATTTTAAATTTTCTTCCCTTGTTTCAAAAAACATTTTTTTGTCCCCCTATTTTGGAAAAAAGTTTAATAAAAGTTTCTAAAATTTTCAAAATGAATTTTTTATTGAAATTTTGAATTTACTAATTTTTAAATTTTTTTTTATTATTTCAGTATTTTTAACATTATTTTGAATTATCCGTTGAGTTAACTTATAAAATATAATTTATGTTTTTTAAATAAAAATTTCACAATAAATTTCGATATTTGCTATCATAAAATGTTTTAAAATTTTGCTTTAATTTTTTAAATTTCAAATTAAAATTTGCTTTTGCTTGAGAAAAAGTTAAAAGCAAAATTTTTTTTTTAAATGTCGCTTATGATAATTTATTGAATTAAAATTAAAATCTATATTAATTTAATTTTTTAAAATATTTTGTAAATACATATTAATAATTTAAAAATAATTATTTAAAATTGAATTAGCTAAAAAGCGATTTTCAAATTTTAAATTTTTTGAGCTGAAACTTACGAAGGTTTTTTAAATAAAAATTTCACAATAAATTGTCATAAAATGTTTTATAATTTAATTTTTAATTAAAAATTTTAAGAAATTATTTTTTTTTATTAAATTATTTAAATTTATTTTAAACAAAATTATAATTTTTTTTTTCAAATTTTAAATTTTTTGGAACCTTTTTTTTTTTATTTAAAGTTGGATTTTTTTTTTAATTAAAATTTTTAAAAGAAATTTTTTTAAAATTGGTAAAAAAAATTATAAACAAATAATTTTTTTTCAAATTTTGGATTTTTTTTTGAAAGTTGGAAATTTTTTTTAATGAATTTTTTTAAAGAAATTACAAAAATTTGTAAAAAATTATAAAAATTAATTATTTTAGTTAAATAATTTTTAAAATAATTTAATTTTTTTTTTTTCAAATTTAATTCAAAATTTTGAGCAATAATTTTTAGGTTTATAAATTATTTAGAAACCTTTAATATTTTTTACTTTAATCAAAAATTAAAAAAAAATATTTCTTAATTTATCAAAAAATTTATATTTTTTTCTTCGAAGTTATTTAGAAAAATTTGAAAATTAAACAAAGATCGTAAATTTCAGTTCAAAAAATTTAAAATTTGAAAATTGCTTTTAGCTAATTCGAGTTTAAATAATTATTTATAAATTTTAAAAAGTTAATTTTTTTTAGTTTTTAATTTCAATACAAAAAAAAATCTTTTAATCAACAAAAAACAATCTGTTTTTCTTCAATTAACAAAATTTAAATTATTTTTAAAAAACAAAATTTTTAGAGTTAATTCACAAAAATATGTCAAAAAGTCAATCCATCAATCCAGATCACGTCACAATTTCAATGCGGGAGTGTCAACTCAACAACTTTCACATGCAAAAAAAAATCAATCAGCAGCAAAAAAATACTCGCAAATCAACTTTCAAAAAATTTAAATTCTAAACAAAAAAACATCTGATTTCGAAGGCAAATCATCTGTTCTCTCGCACTTCACATGCGCCACGAAAATTTCGTCAAAACTCGCTTCGAATCGTAATTTTTGAACACATAAAATTAATTATCACACATGCAATTCACGCTTTGTACGCTGACTTACTTTCCGACACGACCATTTGGAAAAACACACATATAATCATCTGTTGTTGTACGCGAAACGAGCGACGACAACGACGAAGGACTTGAACGGCAAATGTAGCTGCTCGTTTGAATTAGTTCGTATTTTGAGTTGGTCGGAATGAGTCGATAAATAAATAAAATTTGCTTGCGTGGAAAGAGAAAAAAAAATGAATTGAACAAGAAAAAAAGGCAAGAACAATAATTTACTTCTGAGAAAAGCGTCGCGAACGACAGAAAGAGAGCAAAAAGGCTTCTTTAAGCAGTGAACGCGAACAAAAAACGAGTGATGATGATTCCAGTTGTGGCTCGGAACTCATCATCATCGACATCTTCGCAGCGACTACTACTTTCATCTGACAATTCAGCAGGAAACAAAGAGAAAATAATAAAAATAACAATAAAAACATGTTAAAAATAAAGTTACCGCAATAGTGCGATTTTTTTAAGTTTGTTTGTTTGTTTGATAAAATTCAATAATTTTTTTTTTTTTGAAAAAAATTTTTTTTTTATTTTGGAACGAACTGTGATGTGAAACGATTTTATTGATTTTCAAAAAAAAAAAAAAATTTAAAAAAATTAAAAAAAAGTGAATCTTCTGAAAAAAAGGCAAAAAATTACTACAAAAAGTTAATTAATTAAAAAAAAAGTACAAAATAAATACTGATAAAATCCTAAAAACAAGGTAAGATAAACAAAAGTCTCTCTCGTTAAATCTAACACAAATTACCGTGCCAGTATGTGTAATTACGTCAGACAGCTGACAAAAAAAAATAGATTATAATTTAATGAACGCGGTTATTGATTCGATATTTAAAGAATTTACATTTGAACGCAAATCAATTTTTTTATAATTTTTTTTTTGGTTCAAAATTACCAGTTTAGTTCACTTTTGTCACATATTTATGTCGCTAACGCGATTTATTTATTCATACAAACATAAATATAAGCGACGAGAAAAACATGTGAGTCACGCGACTTCACAAAGGTCGCTTCATACGAAATTCCAACAAACTTGGTTGCTGTGTTCTAAATGCATAACAAACACATTTATGAAGTGAAGTGATTCATTGACCCCCAACTCAACTTCCCAAACGAGTCGGATTTCGTAAACAACTAAAAAATGACGTTAATGGAGAATTAATTGCTTTCTTTGATGATGATGATGATGCTCATGACATGAATAAATAATGTCCCGATAAATGAATTCAATAAAAAAATTCCTTGAATGAATTATTTTTTGAGAGAACAACAGTTTTCTCGTCATTCAGTCAAAATATTGAAATAAATTATCAACTTATGCAATTAAAATGTCATGTAAGTGTATAAATATTTATAAATTTGCACGAAACGTTGCGTAAAAAAGTTAATAACTCAGTATGAAACTTGAATTCTTGAGGAATTCTTGGTATTTTTAATGAATTTTTTTATGTTTTGATCGTGAAAGGAAGTTAATTAATTATTATTATTTGTGAGTCGACTTGATGTCTGAAAAGTATTTTAAAGGCGTTTCTTTGAGAAAATTGGTTTTGGAGGGTTTTTTCATGTCTGTCTGTAAGAAGGAAATTTTTAGATTTTAAAAAATTTTTCAATTTTGAGTTAATTTTTTATAAAAATAGATTTATATTTTATATTGTATAAAAAATATAATTTTCAAATAATTTTTGAAATTTTTTTCAATTAATAATTTTATTTTTTTCCAATTTTTTAATCCGAATAGAGGTTACTTTGGAATAAAAATTACAACTGAAGAGTAAAAAAATTATTCAAATGAAAATACGGAAAAATTACGAAAATTTTCTCTTAGACAAGAATTTCATACAAATGGACCCAAATTTTCACACAGATGGACACGAAATTGCCAAGGCGATTCATATCATTTCTCATATTAGCGGACTATGAAAGGCAAAATACTTTGAAAAATACTGTCAAAGACCCTAACACCTATTTTGGCGATCAACAAGTCTCTAAAAATTTCTACATTACGCTCTATAAGATTAATGGAAAGTACAAATTTGACGTTGAGCAGATAAAACGATTTGAAGAGTCTCGACAGAAAAGATGCTTATCGGAATAATGATCCAACGAGAAGGAGACATACCAATAATGATTTCTGTCTTTAGGTCGAAAATTGATAATATAAAAATTACGGATATTTTACGAGATACATATTTTCATATAACATGATCTTCCATGGTTAAGTTTCAATTTTATATAGATTTGAAATTTTATGCTTGGTTTGAATTAATTGAAACTTTAGATTTGTTTTGAAAATCACAGTATTTGAGCCTCTCTCAGCATTTCTTTTTCGATGTTCGAAATGTTAAAATTTTCCATCAATAATTTAATTACTTAATTAACATAAAGAAAATTAAGAAAGATACAAACTCTTACCTTTGTATATTTCATCCAACATCCAACAGAAATGCGCTCAAGTTATCTCAATAAAATTTTTGATAATTTTTTTAAAATGAAACCAATGATGAGTAATTGACATTCCAAAACTCTTCCCTTTAATGGTTTCTCTTTATTCTTTTTCATTTTCAAAAACCTACAAAAAATGACAAAAGTACAAAAAACTGTTTTTAAGTCGAAAAATTATTCACCTCAAATCCGAAGTATAGTAAAAAATTTGTCCACGAGCCAAACGACTGAACATTATGCGCTTATTAATAGATATTTTGGCAATTTTCTGTATTTGGGTGAAACACATGGAAAAGAACGTCGACTATACTATTAATATTTATGATGATTATTCAAACAAAAAAAAAATTATTTATTTATTTACCGGGAAAGCATTTTTTCTTGTCTTGTTTGGGCGTAATTCTCCGGAAATCTGTATCACTGATTTTTGCAAGTACAAATCGCACGTATTACTAACTACTTGCTTATCATTACTCATTTGGAATTCTACTGAATAAGTGATAAGATTACTATATCGATTTTTTTTAAGGTTAAAACTTTCATGACAAAATCACGATCAACACATTTTTTTTCAATACAAAAAATTTTTTCTCGCATCATCAATAAATAAATCATGTCGCGTCGTTATAGAAATTGTGAATTAACGAAACAAACAGTAATAAACGCTATCTGCGAAAGCACGTTCTCGCGATGCAGTCGAAACTACAAATATTTATAAAATTCAAGGTTACGCGTGAAATTTTACTTAAAATTAATATTTATGGAAGTGTTGACAAACATTCGTTATTACGTTATTAATTCGAATTTCTGAAGAATATTGGTGCGGATCACATGATAGATTCGCGGTACAGTTAAAAATTTATGGACGACTTCCTCGATTGAGTGATTATTAAGTGAGTGAGAACAACTCAATTGAATTGCAAACTTTTTTTTTTTTGTATCAACCTTCAATTGCTAACGTTGTTTTTATTATTATTTGTTTGTTTACATTCGATCATGCTCGTCAATTGTTACTTTGTATCCATTTCAATTCGCGCAATTTCTAATTGTATTGATTAGTTGATGAATTTGCGAAAAAAAGACGAGTTTTTGTGAAAATTTTTATTTGAGCGCATTTTGATTTTTTAAGAATTTTTATTTTTGAATAAATAATTTTGAAAATAAATATTAATTATTTCAATAATATTTTTTTTTGTTTAAAATTTTTAAAATTTTAAAAAATCCTTTAAAGAACAAAAAAATTATTTCTTTATTTTTCTTAAAGAAATTAATTAATTAATTTTTAATAATTAATTAAAGAATTTTTTTTCTCAAATTTGTTTTAAAAAAAATTGTTAAAAAAAAAAATAAAAATTAAATAAAATAAAAATAAAAATTAAATAAAATAAAAGAAAAAATAAAATAAAATAAAAATAAATAAAAATTAAATTAAAAAAAAAATATAAAGTTTAAAATCACTTTTTTTAGTACTTACGAACGTAAAAAATATAAAAACTGAAGACAATAAATGCAACCATTTATTGTTTTATTTGTAATTAAGTAAACACAAGTCATTCTATGACAATCGATAAAACATTGCAACTTTACTATAAAGAATAGATTAAAAATTTATTGTTTTGCGGTAAAATTGTTGTAAAATATTTAAAGGCAAAGTCACCCATTAAAAGTTTATTTTTACAATTTTTCAAGCTAAAAAAAGAAAAATTTTCAAGAAAAATTTAAAAATTTTTATAAAAAAAAATTGAATGAAAAAAATTTTTTTACGTAAAATTTTTAATTTTTAGAATTAAAAAAAATATCGACAGACAGACAATAAAAAATTATTATTTTTTTTTTCAAAATTTTGAACACTTTTGACTCATATTAATTCTATAAATTCTCCATTTGTCATTTCAGCTTTTAAATTAAAACAAAAACACACAATGGGAAAAGAAAAGGCAGAACTAAATGAGAATAAACTCTCCAATCAATCGGATCACAGTCCCGTACGCGAAGCCACAGATCACGACGAAGAACGAGTTCCTCTGGAAAATGGCGACAAAAAGGCAGTTCACATTCCAAATGGAAAAGGAGGTAAATGCGAAACCTTGAACTTGAGACTTTTGTGTCAAACGTGTAATTTTAATCTAATCTTTGGTTTGTTTGACCAACCCGCGAGACGAAATGAATGAAAACACTTACTTGTGATAAGTGACGAAAAATATTTAGTTTACTCTCGAAATTAATTAGAATGATACAAGGTTATCATGTCTTGTGCCAAGAAAAATTTTTTTTTGTTTTAATCAATGCACTAAATTTCTGTCAGCGGCAAATATTTGCATCAAGCTCCCGTTGAGAGAGAGTGACGTTGTTCATGAATCGATTGTGATAAAAGATTTCATTGAAAATTTTATCGCGTTTCAAGAAAAAAAAAATTTTTGTAAAAATTGACGTCATTGAAAAATTTGAAATTTGCATTGGGATGAAAAATTTAAAAATTTGCTTTGGGATGAAAATTTGCTTTTGGATGAAAAATTTAAAAATTTGCTTTGGGATGAAAAATTTAAAAATTTGCTTTGGGATAAAAAAATTTAAAAATTTGCTTTGGGATGAAAAAAATTAAAAATTTGCTTTGGGATGAAAAATTTAAAAATTTGCTTTGGGATAAAAATTTAAGAATTTGCTTTGGGATAAAAAAAAAATAAGAATTTGCTTTGGGATAAAAAATTAAAGAATTTGCTTTGGGATAAAAAATTTAAGAATTTGCTTTGGGATAAAAAAAAATTTAAGAATTTGCTTTGGGATAAAAAATTTAAGAATTTGCTTTGGGATAAAAAATTTAAAAATTTGCTTTGGGATAAAAAATTAAAAATTTGCTTTGGGATAAAAAATTTAAAAATTTGCTTTGGGATAAAAAAAATTTAAAATTTGCTTTGGGATGAAAAATTTAAAAATTTGCTTTGGGATGAAAAATTTAAAAATTTGCTTTGGGATGAAAAATTTAAAAATTGGTTTCTGTTGAAAATATAAAATTTTCTTTAAAAAAAAAATAAAAATGCGCTTTGATGTAATGAAGAATTGAAACTAATTTTTAATATTTTTTTTCAGTCTCAATATCAGTAACAGATGAGAAAAATCACACAACAACCAACATTGGCGCACTCGAAAAACGCAATAAAAATGGAAATAAGGACAAATATGAAATGGTTCCGCCAGACGGCGGATGGGGATGGTTCGTGCTATTCGGATCGATGTTGATTAATATTCTCGTGCCAGGAACAATCAAGAGTTTTGGCGTGTTATTTGTCGAGTTTCAAGAAGCATTTCAATCGTCGCCAGCAGAAAGTGCATGGATCCCTGCTTTATGTAAGTTTTTTTTTAATTTAAAAAATTTTTACTCACAAAAAAATTTCGTTTTTAGGTTATTTCCTTTACAGTTCTCTTGGTCCGTTATCGTCAATCCTTTCCGTGAAATATTCCTACAGAACTGTCGTCTTCATTGGCGGAACATTCGCTGCTGTTGGCATGATAATCACATATTGGGCGACTTCGATTGGCTACTTGTACGTTAGTTACGGCGTTTTTGTCGGAACGGGAGCCGGTTTGAGCTTTCCTCCGACAGTTTATATCGTAACTTCGTATTTTGTCAAGTTACGGGGTCTCGCGAACGGGCTCTGCATTTCCGGAAGCGCCCTCGGATCGATTTTCTTGCCTCCCTTGTTGCGATATCTCCTCGAGAATTACGGATATCGCGGCGCGTGCATGATAATGGGCGGAATAACGTTAAATACGTGGATCGCAGCGTTATTTTACGAGCCTGTCGAACGTCACATGAAGAAAGTGTTGAAAAAAGACCCCGAAAATGAGGATGATTTCGAGTTTAGTGACGATCGCATTATAGAAGAGACCGAATCGGAGGATGAGAAGCAACGTACGCCTTTGAAGGCGAAATTTGTGATTACAGGAGATGATACGCCCGCGGGAACGCCAACTTTGGAACACAAAACTTCGGATATTTTCCGTTTTCCGTTGAAAAATGACTTTGCGCGAAGTGTTTCGGCAGCTGCTGTGCAAAATTTCATCAAACCGAATCACGAAGAATCGCATCGTCAGAGGAAAATTAGCACGCCCATCAGGCAAGAAAATCGAAATATCACTTTTATGAGTGGTTTGAGTTCAAATGACTCCGTCAACATGGTTCAATCTTTCTCCAGCAATCGTTTGTCGCGTTTCCAACGACTTTCAGTGACTCGCCCGCCCAAACGTTCGCCATCTACAAGCAGTTTTCAGTACATCAGTACCCCTTTTCACGGAGGATCTTTCACGACAATGCAGCCAAATGAGTTTTCCTCGTACCTGTCGTTAAATTCTCTTAATCCCGTGTCGTCTTGCGTTAAGAGACAACCTCAGAGAGAACAAGGCGATGGCGGCGATGCTGCGAAACCGGAGAAAAAGTTCAAATTTATCGACTTGTCGTTGCTCACAGACCCGACATATCTCGTTATTCTCATTTCCAACTCGACGAACGCCATTAGCTACACAAATTTTATTATTTTGCTTCCGTCATACGCTATCACGATGGGCTTCGACAAGGGTCGGGCAGCGTACCTTCTCTCGATCGTGTCTGCATTAGATCTAATCGGGCGCATTGGGGGAAGTGCTCTCTCCGACACAAATCTCATGCCGAAAACGTACTATTACTTCGGCGGTTTGCTTATTAGTGGCATTTCACTCGCCCTGCTACCATTTTTCACGACATACTCAATGATTAGTTTTTGCTGTGCCGTTTTCGGGTTGAGCTCAGGTATTTATTTTTCGCTTTTTTATGTGAAAATTTTCTAAAAAAAAATTCATTAAAATTTTAATTTTTTTAATTTTTTTTTTAAAAAAAAAAAAAAAAATAATTTTTTTTTTATTAAATTTGAAAAAATTTAATCAATTTAAAAATTTTTTAAAATTAAATTTAAAAGATAAAAATTATTTAAAAAGAATTATTTTAAAATTTTATTTGAAATTTTTAATTTAAATTTTTTTTTGAAAATCTTTTTTATTTAATCTTATTTTATTTTTAATTTAAAATGATAATTAAAAAATATATTTTTTATTTGAAAAATTATTTAAATTTAATTAATGTTTAATTGAAAATTTATTAAAATTTTTTAAACAATTTTTTAACATTAAATTAAAAATTTTTTTAATTAAATTTAAAAAAAAAATATTTAAATATTTGAGTTACAGAATTATTTAAATTAAAATTTAAAAAAATGAAAATAATTAAAAATTTAAAATTAAAAAAATTTCAAATAATTTATATTTCAAAATTATTCATTTTCTTAACATTTTCTGAAGAAAAAAATATTTAAATTAAAATCTAAAAATTTATTTATTTTTTTACTTAATTTTTTTTTTTAATCAAATTCATTTTTTATTTAAAAAAAAATCAATTGAAAAAAATTTTTAAATTGAATTTTATTAAAAAAAAATATTTTTAATAATTAATATTAAACTTGATTGGAAAATTATTTAAAATAAATAAATAAAAAATATAAGAAAATAATTTTAAATAAAAATTAAAATTATAATTTAATTAAATTTTAAAAATTAAAACTTGAAATAATAAAAAAAAATTAAAATTAATTATTTTCTCAATATTTTTAATTTTTAAAGGAACTTACGTTGGCATCACAGCAGTTATCATGGCAGATATGCTCGGAACTGAACGCCTAACATCAACTTATGGAATTTCCTTATTTGTAAGTTCTTCATAATTCTCAAAAAAATTCAGAAAAATCAAATTTTTCCTTAAATTTCAGGTCAACGGCATCCTTCAACTCATCGGGCCTCCCTTGTGCGGCGTCATTTTCGAAGCAATGAATGTATACGGACCTCTTTTCAATATTCTTGGATTTTTCCTCATCTTTGGATCGTCTCTCGGATGTTGTTTGCCCGTCATAAGAAGGCGACAACAATCCCGCGAAGAATTAGAACAACAAATTGAACCAGCAGAAAAACTTCTGGCTTAAAAGAATTTTTACACACAATCAAGCTTAAAACTAAATATCATAAAAACTTTTTAAATCTTACCACCGCAGAAAAAAATTGCTGAATTTCAGAATTCCATTGAATGTGAATCAATGCCTTTTTATGAAAATAAGCCTTCATTAGGAAAAAAAAGTTTTAAACTTTATAGACATGCAGAAGATTCCCAATGTTAGAAAAAAAAACAATTATTAATTAATGTTAAGATCTTTTAATAAAAAAAAAATAATTAAAAAAAAAATATTTTTTTTCAAAAAAAAAAAAAAATTAAAAAAAATGAAGGCTCGATTTTTCATCTATTTTCATTCATTTTATTTTTTATGATTTATTATTTATTACAATTACTAAATATAATAATATATTAATTTTTATCGTTTATAGTTTATTATTATTAATTAATTATTATAATTTATTATTATTATAATGTTCTAAGTTTTCGTGGTATTTTTTATGAGATTATTACCATTGATGATCATATCTTACTGTTTTTTTTTTGAAACTTGAAATATTTCTATACAAAATGTAAAACCACAGTAGTTGCCTTATAATTCATTTTTATCGTTATTATTATTATTTTTTGTTACTTTAATATGAAAATAATTCTAAATCTTCCATATGTTTTATGTATGTTTAATTTTATTTTTTTTTTATTTAATTGATAGAAATAGTTATTTTATTTTTTTAAAGAGTTGTTGTAGTTGCTTTTTTAATTTTTTTAAATGAAAATTATCAAAAAATGAATTGCTCAAAAAAATTTCGAAAATAAATTAAAAAGATTGTTTTGAAGTAAAGTATATTTGACTTTTGAGTGTTTTTTTTATTTTTTTTTTTTTGAAAAATTTTAATTTAATAAAAAAAATTATTTCGAAAATTTTATTTATTTTTTTTTTTGAAATAAATTTTATTATTATTATTATTTTTTTTTTTTTTTGAAATAAATTTTAATTTTTTTATAAACAATTTTTGTATCAAAATTATTAAACTATATTTTATTTTATATTAAAAAAAAATTAAAATTTTTAAAAAATTTTGTAAAAAAATATTTTTTAATATTTTGAATTATTTGACAATATTTTTGGTTTAAATTTAAAATCCAATTTTATTAAAAAAATTTTTTTTTTGAAAAAATTTGAAATTTATTTTTATTTTGAAAATTTATTAATGTTAAAAAGTTAATAAATTAATTTTAATTAAATAAATAATTAATTAAAAATTTAATTAATTAATTAATTTAAATTAATAAATATTTTTACTTTCCAAAAATTCAATTTTTTGTTTATTAAAAATTATTTTTTTTTTTAATTTTAAAAATTTTTCAATGAAGTCACAAAATACATAATATTTTTTATTAAATTAAATTTTTCGATTGTTCAAAAATTTTACTTCAATGATTTTTGTGGTTTTCTTTTTTACACAGCTTTCATCAATTAATTAATTAAGTTATATATTAATTATTAATATTTATTAAATATTTTCATTTTTTTTATTTAATTTTTTTATCACTATTAGTTTTCATGTTTTTTCTTATTTTCTTTCTTTTATGCCAAACATTAATTTAGAATTTTTCTTATCATCATGTATTCCAGTCAATTTTACATCCATGTGTGCTCCGCATTAAAAACCGCTTAAAAAGTCTTTTTCTGTATAAAATAATATTTTTTTATATTTTTTGTTTTTCATTTAAATTAAACATCTAGAGCTCGTTTCACAACACATGTTACTTTCTTACTTTTTAAAATTCTTTTTTTTTATTTTTTGCCGAAACATTAAATTTTGATTCCCTGGTTTTTATTTTTTTTTATTGAAAGTTTTTTTTTTATTATTTTTATTTTATTGCAGAAAGCTTAAAATTAATAAAATTAAATAAAATTAAAAATATTTTAAACAAAAGTTGACTAGTTCAAGTTCATTGTGTCTTTGAACAATAAAGGATTCTTCAAGAAAGAGGAAATTTTTTAGAGAAATCTATTAAATATGTTTTTTTTTTGTTTTTTTAATTAAATAGACACTAATTTGATTGACTACGGTACAATTTTCATTTCTTTCCTTTTTATTGTTCTTTACATTTAATTAATTTTTTGACTTTTTTTTATCATTTTAATAGTGTACGTGGCTTGATTATTCATTGTTCTGCGTTTCTTGTTAGTTTAAAAGGATTATTTTATGGGGAACTACGGAGAAAGAAAAAATGTCGAAACAAAAACGCACATTCAAAGCTCTCGCTGCTCGTTATGGAGTCGTCCAAATATATAAAAGTAGCGATACAATATCAAATATTGCAAGTTTATTTATTTATAATTATTGATTAATACTTTTTTTTTACTTTTTCAAATATTGAAAGACAATATTTATCAATATTCTTGTGTTTTCTTTAAATGTAAGAGACTCCTCTCATGTTACACAGTCACAATTTGATTATAAAAAACGCACATTACATTCATTCATCAATATCAGTTTTTTTTTCTTACTTTTTTATTGCAATAATTTTTTTTTCTTGCTCACTAATATTTTATTTTTTTAACTTTTTTCTTAAGAAAGGGTTGATTATCGTCTTTGACGTGTTAAATTTATCAATTGGTATCGTTGTTTTCACCATAAACCTAAAAATTAAAAAAAAAATATTAAATTTTTATGAAAATAAATAAAAAATAATTTAAATTAATTTTTTTAAATAAAAAAAAATAATTTTAAATAATTCGAGAAATATTTTTTTTATTTTTATTATTTAAAAAATAAATTTTTATTTATTAATAAAATATATTTTTTTTATTTGAAAAAAATTATTTAAATTATTTTTTTTAACAAAAATAATTTTTAAAGAAAAAATTAAATTTAAATATATTTTTTTATTAAATAAATTAGATAATTATTTTTTTTTTAAAAAATATATTTAATAAAAAAAAAATTAATTAATTTTTTTTTAATAAAAATAATTTTTTAAAAAAATTAAAAATTAAAAAAAATTATTTTATATAAATTTTTTTTTAAATTAAATTAAAATGTATTTATTTTATATTTTTTACACATTTTTATCCAAATTTTTTATTTAAAAATTAAAAATAAATAAAAATTAAATTTTCAGTTAATAAAAAATAACTTTACCTGTGATTGTGATGAACTATCACTCTCAATCTGCTCCGAAAAGGGATTTTTGTTGGACAAGTAATCGAGTATTCGTCTTGGCAATGGAAGCATTTGTATTAAATCTTTTCGACCATTGAGAGATTTTAATATTACAAATCTAAAAAATAAAAAAATAATTTTAATTAATTTTGTGATGAAAATTCATGAAAAAATTAAAGTTCAGAATGAAACTTACCGACACATGTGTTGCAAACTTTGGATGTGCTTGAAACGCGAAACAGGATGCGTGAGTTGAACTCGCATTGGACCGTGTTCAGGACGACGATGAAGGAAAAATAAGTACCTAAAACGTGATTTTAAAAGTTTTTAAAAAATATTCTTAAAAAAAAAATATTTTTTTAAAACAAACCTTCCGCTTCGTGATGTTTCAACAGCATTCTCGATAAATTCCATTATTGTACGAGATGTGAATTTTGCACATAATCCAAAGGAAAATAAGCCTAAAAAATTTTTTTTGAATAAATTTTGATGAAAGAGAAAAAATTAGTTAAAAATCGCACCTTGATCCTGTTCAATTCGCACATGACGAACGACGCCGTCTAATTTGAAGGTAAGTGAAAAGATATAATGATCGTCAGAACTGTCACGAACGATAAAACTTCCATCGGGCTCTGTAGATAAAATTTTTTCTGCAGCTTCTGATGATATGGGTCCCCAATACCAACCATACTGAAAAAAAAATTTTTTTTTAATTAAAAAAAATTATTAAGAACAAAATTATTTTAAATAAAAAAAATTTTTTAAATAAAAAAAATTAAAATTTAAATAAAAAAAAATTAAATTCAATATTTTTTTTTTTTCAAATTTTTCAAATAAATTTAAATAAATAAATTAAAAAAAATAAAATTATTTTTTTTAATTTTTGAATGAGATGAAAAATTTTCTTTGAAAAAAAATGTTAACTTATTGTGAATCGATTTTAAAAATAAAATTAATTTTAAAATGAGTTAAAATTTTATTTTTTTCAAAGAAAAATTTTTGTTTTAATTAAAAATAAAAAAATAAAATATTTAACTCATTAAAAAATCGATTTTTAAAAAATTTTTAAATTTTATTTCGACTAAAAAAATTTATTTTTTTTTATAGAAAATAAAAAAAAAATAAATAAAAATTTAATAATTTAAAAATAATTAAAAATATTTAATTTTTTTTTTTTTTAATTTTTAAAAAAAAAAAAAAAAATAAATATTTAATAAATTTTAAAATTAAAAATAATTAATTATTTTTTTAAATTTAAAAAAAAAAAAATTTTCTTAAAAAAAAAAAATTAATTTTATTCAAAATATTTTTTTTTTTTAATTTTTTACGTATTTTTTCGTAATTTTTTACGTATTTTTTTTATATTTCTTAATATTCAAACTTAAAAACCATAAAAAAAAATATGAAAAAAAAAAATTTTTTTTTCAAAAATTAAAAAAAAAACTTACTTCTTTAACTTTTTCGATATTCGTGGCAAAATCCATCGTTCTCGCTGCCTCTTCCTTTTCACTTTCCTGCTCTTCCGACTTTTCACAGCCACTTTCCGTCTCGCATTCCGTCGTCGTTCGTGACTTTTGCCGCTTCTTATGCCTCTTTTCTTCATTCGGTTCGTCTTCCGGATTGGAATCTTTAACTTTTGGCAAGGGAGGCAATGCTCGACTAGATAAAAGAATTCTTTTGTCTTCACTGTAGACTTTTTGCGTGCCATTTGCGACATTTTTGGTGCCTTTTTGCTCATAAATCGCATCATTTTTACTCGCATGTCGACTCTTGAAGCGAAAAATATTACAGAATTTCTGCCTCAAATTCGAGGTTATACTAAATTGTGACTTTTTGCCGTTCATGTATTTCGTCGAAGGCTCCGTACTTGCATTGGAAGTCGAATTATTTATCGTGTTATTGTTGATGTTAGCTTTTAACGTATCTTTGGCGGCGGAGTTTTTGTGTGAACTTTTTGAAACAGTTGGCGTACTTTTCGACTGCTTGACAGCTTGGGGCGATTTAATGGCTTCCGGTTCGATTGTTTTGGCGATTTTATGACTTTTTCGTTCGGAATCTGATTTAATTTTTGCATTATTTGACGCGATGGCGGATGTTGAAGCGACAATATTCGCCGTAATTCCGATAATTTCGTTCCCGCTTTCGCTCGAGCTTGAATAGAGATTATGGTAATAGCGTTTTACCTCGTCGAGGGTCATTTGCATCGGTTCAAAACGATTTTCCGGGACACTGTGACGCTTGTCGTTCGAATTTATCGAACCTGTGGTCGTTAAATTGCTCGTATTCGATTTGGACGTTTGAAGGTTGGCGTGTTTGCGACGTCGTTTGTTGCGCTGATATCGCGTTTTGGGCTTCGTGAGTCGAATTACGTCGCCATTTAGACATTTTTTGCGATGTTTGGAACTGTCTTGCTTTGGTACTCGATTGTTGTGTGCGGCAACAGTGCTCGTGACACTGTCAACTGGAAGCGCATAGATATCCGAGTCGATAGGAACGTTGTACAGATCGGAAATTTCGCCGCGCCCAACGAGCGCATCGTGCGACATTGCTTGCGTAATGAAAATGGAGTCGTCCGCTTTGTTCGTGCCGGGCACATGTAACGAATTGTGCGACGAGGAGAGACGAGATGTGAGTGAATTTCGCGAATTTGGACGATTTCCGGTAGAATTGCTGCTATTTGTGTGATAATAATGATGATGATGATGATGCAAGGGACTAATGAACACACTTGGGGTCCGGCGTCGCTTATGACTGATCACTGGAGTGAAATTTCGTTTGCGATAATAGTACAAATCGTAATCGTATACCTGATGATGTCGATTACTCCGCGTCGAAGATGTCGTCGAGGAGTAATTCGCTTCCGCAACGTTGCTATATAACAAGTGATTATCGTAAAATTCGCTATTTGGCTCGTCGTAAATGTTTCCCGTGTCATATTGATCCAAAAACGAGTCACTTCCGTAAATGTGTTGACGACATTTCTTCTGCTGCACCAATTTCCTGCATCCCCCATTGCTCTGACACTTGGCAATTGTCGTATGCGCCGAATTTGAACTCGATGTCGTGTCGAAATAAATGATGCTGCTCCGTTTTAAACTCGCATCGTTGCTCGCGACACTCGTCATTTCCCTCAAATCGACCATCGCATGCGAAATAATCGCTTTTGTCAGTCGCGCCGAATAATTTTGCAGCGACACCGATCGCATAAGTGTCGTTTGCGGCGAATCCTGAAACTCGGGAGGCGGTTCAATGGTTGTCGCACCCGCAAAAGGTCCCTTTTTCAACGTGTTATAATTCTCCGCGCTCATTCCGCCATCCGAAAAATTATCCAAAGAGTCAAATTGGGAGACCTCGGCATCACTTTCTGCCATCTCAAACTCGAAACGACACAGCTCGATGCCTCTCGACGACGAACCGCAACTCGAAATCGAGCTATTTGTGTGCGGCACGAAACCCGAGTCGTCACTTAGGGAAGCGCCCGCTGCAAGTTCGAAACTGTTTCCCGTGTAGTACAAATTTTGGCTGGAATTTGCTTTGATGTGAGTTGTTGTTCCGCCTCCGCCCGTTCCCTGATCATCTTCCATGGTTTCAAATCCTTCTCCTTCTTCCTTAGTTTAATTTTTGGAACATCTGCGAAAAGTTTTTTTTTGAGAAAATTAAATTTTTTTGTTTTGAATTTCATTTTTTCGCAGAATTGAAGCGAAAAAAAAAATTACACAAAAATTTTTCATTCACTCACGTACCAACATTCATAATAAAGGGCGCTCCTCTGCATTATTTCTCGTCAATTTTTAGCACGTTGAGCGCATTTGCACTTTTTCCGTAATTGTCATAGGCTTCGAGGGCCTCTTTTGTGCTGAAAACTCGGAAAATTTCACGATAAATAGAAAATTCAATGGAAACTTGTTTTGAATTGGCATGAAGGCGATTTTTATTGAATTAACTAAAAAGCGAATTTTTAAAGTGCGAACGAGATGAATTTTAATTTAATTTAATTTTAATTAAATTTTAATTAAAAAATTAAAAATTAAATAAAAAAATAAATTAAAATAAATTAAATGAAATTAATTAAATTAAAAATTAAAAATAATATTAATAAAAAAAATAAAATAATAAAAAAAAATAATAATAAAATAATATTAATTTAATTAAAATTTAATTAAATTAAATTAAATTTTAATTTTTTTTAATTTTTTTAATTTAATTTTTTTAAAAATTTTCATGAAAAATTTCGTTAAGAAAAATGCTTCAAAAAATTAAAAATTAAAATTAATATTAATAAAAAAAAACATAAAATAAAATAATAAAAAAATAATAATAATTAAAATAATTAATTAAAATAATTAATTTTATATTAATAATTAATTAAATTAAATTAAATTAAATTAAATTAAATTAAATTAAAATTAAAATTAAAAATTAAATTTAAATTAAATTAAATTTTTGATTTATTTTTTTTTTAATTTATTTTTTTTTTTAAATTTTCATGAAAAATATAAAATTTTAACTTTTTTAAATAAATTTTTGAAAATTTTCCTTAAGAAAAATACTTCAAAAAATTAAAAATTTGAAATAACGGAAAATTTGAAAGACATTCAGCGCCATAAACATGCGGCTCGAAATTGAACTAACCCGATTTTGAATTAGCTGAACGATTTCTAAAGTTTAATTCAAAATTTTAAAGATTTTTCTTGAATTTTCTTTAAATTTTCTTAAAAAATTAATTTTTAAAAAAATTTTTTGAAGTAAGAATTTTATTATTTTTTAAAATTTTATTAAAATTCAATTTTTTTAATTATTTTTTTAAAAAAAAATTTTCAGGACAATTTTCGTAACGTACATCTCGCGTTCGCCTAACAACAAATCAGCAAGAAGAGAAGGAAGCGCAAGCATTTTCAACTCGCAATTAAGAATCTGCCGTGAATTCTTTAACAAAAAATGTCTACCAAGGAGGAAGAAATGGACAGCACAATGTCAAAGATCTTCGAGACGCTAAATCTGAATAGTTTGTCGACGGAGATGCACAATTTGTCGCTGAACGAGCTGAAAAGTTCCCTTACGAGTCTCGGGCAATTCGTGATTGTGGGTAAATTTGACGGCGAGACAGCGGAACAACAAAATTCCGTGACAATTACCACAAATGGCGACTCGGAAGCAACTTCAACGCAGAATGGCGAGGTAAGTTTTCACTTTTTTCGCCAAAAGTGCGAAAATTTCGCATAAATTCTGATAAAAAGCACACCACGGTGTGCAGCAGCATACACAGACAATAACAACAATGGCGATCCGTGATTTAATTTTTTTTTTGCAATTTTTTTGCAGCAGGAACCAACAAAGAAGTATCACGATGAGAAAATTTTCAACTTGTCATGTCGGTGTGCGGAGTGTACGAAGCATCGCGAAACTGTGATTCAGTTATATTTGGAAGATGCGAAATATAACGAGTTATGGGAACGTCTGCAGAAGCATCTTCTCTCGTTCTACGACATTATTCCGCAGTAAGTTAGACTGTTTTCGATAATTTACGATTTGAAATTATTTTTTTTTTGTTTTTTTAGATCTCCCGACTCGGCTGTCTTCAAAAAATACAAGGAATTGATGGAAAAAAGTCACACAAAATGGCTCAGCGACGGATCGATCGACTTGAAGAACAACTTTCGCCTCTCTTTGGGTTCATATCTGCCATTGACGGACGAGATGATCTTCACGTTGTGAGTATTTCCGATCTGAAATGAGAAAAAAACATAAAAAAATTAATTTTTTCTTGTAGATTGTGTAATCGGGACCCCCATCAACTGTTCGAACTGATTTGTATCCAAATGCAAGCCGTTGTCCTCGCCTATACGGAAGGCCTGAAGAACATCCTGAAATACAACGAGCAAAAAGAGGTTGTCGACTATTGCCCATCTGACTTGTTAAATTACATTTTTGATGGTTATGCGAAAATTTGTCATTGTGAGAAAACCTTGTCGACAATTTTCTTCGATTTGGAAGCCGGGCATCTCTTACAATTCAATTTGTCGCTAAGTCAAGTCTACAAACGCATGTATCATCGTTGGATCTACCTGGAATTGCAAAAACTCGTGCCGGAGTGCATCCTGAAGCTCAAAGAATTGGATTATGACGACAATTATACGGTTCTCGTGCAAAAATTCATCAAATTTGAGGACGCAATGACAAGTGTAACGCAAACGTGGCGCGATATCTGGCTGTTAATCCAAAATTATCACAAATCCAAAGAGGATATCGCGCGTCGCAAACGCATCAATACCGTTCATTCGATTTTTCAGGTGATCCGGGACTCGGAATTTGACTTTGACGAGGGTTTCGTACTTGAGGATAAGCCATTGGTTGATTGGATCACGTCTGAAAAGCGAAATGACGTATGGCAATATGTCGTGCACAATATAAAGACCAATTGGAGCTCGTGTGCCGAATCGCGTCTCACCGCGAAACTCGTTTCCGTGACGTGTGTCAAGTGTAATTCGCCTTTTGTGCCGCACATTGTGACTTGTGAGTGTCGTAGTTGTGTAATTGCGGGCGGGCCATCCATAACAAGCGCCAAAAGTGACAAGGGAAAAGCGGCATTGTGTACCAAATGTATCTTTTTCGAGAAATTCACGAATGGCGTGGTCGTGAAAAGGGCTGCAAACGAAGATTATCCCGCAGAAAGTCATCCGGAAGCGGAAAAGGACCGAAAATTGTATCATCTTGCATGGGCAATCTTCAAACATATCCCCGATCGAGTCCAATATTCGAGTTCAACCATTGATCCGGCACTTTTTTGCGTCTTTCAGGATGTTCCGTGCACGCGATATTCGTGTCGCGTTGCTGCCAACATCATTACTCTAACATATCCATTGAATTTTTCCAAATATCTCATCAAGTACTATCGCCAGTTGGATGAAACGACACGAAAAAAGATCATGAGTCTTCAAATGGACGCTTCAACGATCAAAAATCTCGAAACGCGTACAAGTGACATCTTTTCGTCAAGTAAAAAACTTCATCCGCTTCACGTGACCGACAATAAATGGGCTTCGAACGGGGATTTGAGCGAAAATGACGATGAACCGATGCGAAAAGCCTCCGCTCTGGCCGAAGGATTTCTCGTTGACTTCCCAATGCCGCAGAAAAATGTAATTTTTACGTATTTTTTCAAGCTTTTTCGCATCGTTGGGTCAGATATCGAATTTAATGCCGATCTACTTGATAACATGAAGAAGCCCAACTCGAAATTCGTGACGTCAGAGGTGAATTCGGCGAATGTAAGATCACGCGGCGGCGATCAACTCGAAGACATCAACATCCGGATGAACAATTTGAAGATAATGAACAAAGTTGTGCGACGTGATTGCGGTTCGCCATGCGAAAAAGGCACAAAAGACGGCGAAATCAAGAAACCTTTGGTCGAAGCGTTGCAATTAGCGGCAAGTAACAAGAAACTCGAAGCGGAATTACGTTCGTTGCAAAAGGAACATAGCATGTTGAAGGATATGGTGCGCGATTTGGAACACATTCACGAGGAAAAGCATCAGTGCAACCATTCGGAAGACGAATCCAGCGATTCGCGCGAAAGTAAAAGCTCCCATCGCACCGAAGGACAATGCATTTGCTATTATTGCACGATTTTCGGGCAAAATGACTGCTCCCATAATAGTCGCGTCAACGAAACTCGTGATAGACTGAGAAAACGGTTGCGAAAAATGCAAGCTACAACACCCCCAATTACGGCAAATGGCAAAGAACACAAACCTGTGACGCTCAAAGACATCAAAATGGCACGCGCCAATGCGAATCTCGCGAAAAATGTGAAAAATCCCGAGCCGCCGAAGGGAAAAAGGATCGTTTATCAACAAACGACGCCAAATGCGAACCAAATTCCCGCAAAAATGCCCGTTCAAGCGAAATCTGTGACATGTACGATGCCTCCGAGAGCAGTTGTTCCTCCCACGCCCTGTCCTGAAACGGAATCCGTACAGAAAATTACTCCAATTAACTGTGCCCCGGTCGATGACATCCTGAAATTCATCGAAGGTGACGCCGCGAAGAAGGAAAAAGAAGCATTAGCAGCAAAAAAGGCGCAAAAAAAGAAACAAAAACAACGAAAAATGGAGCAAAAGAAGATTTCAGAACTGGAAGACCTTAAAAGTCAACATGATGAACTTTCTGTGGAGGAGGATGAGATAAGGAAATCTTTGAAACTCTTGAAAAAACGTAAAAATAAGAATCGTTTGATGCAAGCTGAGGAACGTTTGGTTGAATTGAGTGGTTTGAAGAGTGAATTGGCCTCAGCAGCGAGCGAGATAATTCAAACGATTCGCAAAACAAACCCGAATTTCCATTTCGGGGACTTTGGAGAGGTAGAAGACGATGAAGATGAGGAGGAAATTCAGGTGCAAGAAGAGCCGCAAACGCCGCAAAAACAAGCTGTGATGAATGAACAACGAAATTGCGAAATTTCCGTGGATCCCTCGAAGAGAATGGTAACGATTAGGCGCATAAATTTGCCGCATTCAGAACCTCAAGTGACAGTTACGGCAAAAGGAGCGTCGCCAGATAAGGATCAGCTGCTTTATACTTTTATCAATGGGCAACTTGTTCCAGGTTTGTGTTAATTTTGAATTATATCATCAAAAATTTGATTTTTTTATTTTTAAAAATTTTAAATTTTTCAAAAATTTTCAACTTTAAATTATTTTTAAATATTTATAAATTTTATTTTTTCATAAATTTTTAAAATTTAAATTTTTAATAAATTTTCACAAATTTTTAATTCCTCCTAAATTTTCATTTTCTCAAAAATTTTACTCTTTCAATTTTTCATAATTTTTTTTTATTTTTCATAAATTTTTTATTTTTCACAAAATTTTGATTTATCGTAAATTTTTGATTTTTTTATGAATTTTTCACAAATTTTTAATTTTTCATAAATTTAAATTTTTTTTTAATTTTCATAAATTTTTTGAATTTCAATTTTCATTCAATTCAATTCAATTTTAATTTTTCATAAAATTTTTAATTTTTTACAAATTTTTATATTTTCATTAAATTTTGATTTTTCCTAAATTTTTTATTTTTTAAATTTTCATAAAATTTTTGAGTTTCAATTTTTAATAAATTTTCATAATTTTTTTTTAATTTTTTACAAATTTTTATTTTTTCAAAAATTTTTTAATTTCTCACAAATTTTAAATTTTTTCATGAATTATTTAATTATAAATTTTTTAATTTTTCATAAATTTTTTTATTTTTCATAAATTTTTAATTTTTCATAAATTTTAAATTTTTAACAAATTTTTAATTTTTCACAAATTTTTATTTTTTCATAAATTTTTTAATTTCTCACAAATTTAAATTTTTTCATAAATTTTTAATTTTTCATAAATTTTTTAATTTTTTTAATTTTTCACAAATTTGAAATTTTTTAAAAAATTTTATTTTTTTTAAATTTTCAGCTTCTCCCGCAAACCAACAGCTTCTGCAAAAAATCAAGAGTCAAGCAAGTCAGTATACCCAAAACTACTTGAAGCCTCAAAATCCAACGTTAAATGTTCCGCCGCCGCCGCCTCAAGCAACGCAAGAGCCTCAAGATCCTCCGCAAAAATACCCCGTCGTCATCAAGTCAAACGTGAAAAAACCCAACGCGATTCAACTGCAAAAAATCCAACAAAAAATCCAAAAACAACAACAAAAAAATGCCGAAATGGAAAAGAAAGCTCTGAACAACAAACAGCAACAACAGGAAGCAAAATCAAAGAAAAAAGTCGAAAAACCCGAAGAAATCCCAAAAATTCCTCCTCCTGCTGCGAAATCGTCGAACAAAAAAGACTCGAAAAAGGTCGAAAGTAAACAAGAAAAAATCGAAACGAAAAACAACAAGAAAAACAAACAAAAAAGTGATAAACGACAATCGAGTGTGGAAAAGACTGAAGAAATTCCGAAGAAGGAAAAGCCAAAACGACATGCCTCGACGTACATTGACCCGGAATTCGACAACAACGCCTTTAAACTTCTAAATATCGACGATTCCGAGTCAGATGGAGACTTGCCGTCATCTTCCGAGGCTTCAACTGTCAGTTCTGAGCAAATTGCGCCGCCGCCAAAGCCTGAAAATACAAAGACTCGAAGTGAAAAGTCACAAAATTCGCAAAAATCTAAAACAAACGAACCGCAAAAGCAGAAAAATGCCAACGAAAGAAAGCAAAGTACGGATTCAAGCACTTCCGTGAAGGCTGGGCGTAATAAAATTAATGAAAAATTGACAAATGGAACGAAAAATCAAGGGAAAAATGCAAAAGAGAACGGAATACAGGGAAAATCGACACCAAAAAGCGACGTAATGAGCAAAAACATGCAAGATAAAGTAAATGGCGTGAGTATTATGGAGCAATTAAGTCGCGGCGTTCGAGTTGAAGGCTTAACATTGCCTCCGGGCATCACATTGACCCGAATTGATCCTGCCGCATGCGAAAATATCAAAGCAAAGAAGGAATCCATCAACAAAATAAGTCAACCTTTGACCACAGTCGTCGCCGATCATCATCCCATGATGAATCCTTACTCAGAATCGAATTATTTGGTCGCGAATCCAACTGCAGCTTACGGAATGCCCAAACAAGACAACATAATTATGGTTGAAACGCCTCAATTAGCGACAAAATCCGTAAATGGGCACTCGAACGATGAACCAAGCAAGAAATCTCGACGTCGTCGCAAGAAGAAAACTGCCGAAAATGGTCAAGTAGAGCAAAAAACCACTTCGCAGCCGAAAAATAAACGAGTCAACAACGAAAATGTGTCGAACAACAACATGGTAACCCTCAAAAATCCCATGTTCGATTCCGTTAGTCAAACAATCAGCAAAAAAGCTGCTTCAGTGATGTCAAATCGAGCTCCAATCCCGTCGTACGATCAACCCGCAGCGATAATTAAGAACGAAAACGGCATGTTTACGATTCGAAATCCTGCGTTACATCAAGCGATCTCTCACGGGCAAGTTAATACCTTGCCGCATTACAGCACTTATAGCGGCGCGAACAATGGAGGTTTAAATAACGGGCATTGCTCAGGAGATGACGTTCCTTATACAGCTCCCGATGCGATAATTGACGGCGATGCCGAGCGAAAATGCAATTCTGTGATCGGGAGTGAGATAAAAACGGCGCATCAAATAAAGCAGGCGCAGCAAAAGGAGCAACAGCATTGGGGAGATGCAGGAATTTTTGGACTTTCGACAGCGTTTCCGGCTTCAGGGGGGAATTCGAACAAATGTTATTCACCGTTTGAGCCAAATTGTCAGAGAACGTCGCCCGGCGGATTTAATAGTGACTTTTTTGGGAGGATGGGAGATTATCCGAAGCAAAATTATTTTGCCACAAACTCGCATTTCTCGCCGAGGAATAATTTTTCACCCGAATTGGGGGGACACAGTAATTATTATGATAACGGTGCAAATTCCAAATATGATGATACGAGTTTCTTGCAAAGTTTGCAACCGGGACAGCGGTTAAATAGTGAGGTGAGTTAATTGAAATTTTGTGAAAATTAAAAAAAAAAATAAAAATAAAAAAAAAAAAATTTTTTTTGAAAAAAAAAATCATAAAAATTTTCAATTTTCAAAAAAAAAAATTCAATCGAAAGTTTTTAAGTTTGAATTTGAAAATTCGAAATATTTAAAAAAAAATTATAAATATTTAAAAAAAAAAATATATATACCTAATTTAAAAAAATTGAAAAATCGTAAAAATTTTAAATCACATTTTAAAAATTTGGAAAAAAATAATTTCGAAAAATCTTATATTTAATTTTAAAAATTAAAAAATAAGTATTCGTGAAATTAAAAAAATAAAAATCATGAAAATTTCGAAAAATTTTTTAAATTTTAAGTTACCTAATTGAAAAAATTCATAAAATTAAAAAAATTTGAATGAATTAAAAAAAAATAAAAATAATGAAATTAATGATTTTAAGTTGAAATAAAAAAAAAGAAATTTTTAATGAGAAAAATCAAATTGAATCATTAAAATGATTAAAAGAAAAAAAAAATTAAAATATAAAAAAAACGAGGAGAGTTTTTTAAAAATTGTTAAAATTTAATAATTTTGAAAAATTTCGAAAATTTTAAGATTCTTTAATTTTTCGAGGAAAATTAAAAAAAAAAATTAAGGAAAATTTAAATAAAAATTTTTAAGGTAATTTTAAACGACTCAAAAATATTATTTTTTTTTAATTTTTAATTTTTTTGAAAAATTAATTTAATTTAATTTTAATTTTAAATTTATTTATTTAGAATTGATGATTTTAAAAACTTAAGAAGATTTTAGATGATTTTAAAAAAAATCGAGTTTATAAATTTAAAAAATCATTGAAAACAAAAATAATTTTTAAGAAAATTTTCAAAACAAAAAAAAATATGAAAATTTTAATGTTTTTTTTTTAAATTTCAAGAAAAATTATAAAATTTTTAATAAATTTTGAGAAAACTCGAAAGAAATTAAAAATATTTCAAAAAATTTTAAGAAAAAATTAATTATTTAATTTTAATTTTTTATCATTTCAGGTCACAATTCATAACATCAACGAAGCAAAGTTCCTGCGCGATCAACATGCAGACTCAAATGGCATTGAAATAACGCGAATTCAAACACCCGGCATGGATGTTACGGGAGATGCATCGCACACAGGGGAACGCATCACTCTAAACGAGTTACTGAAAAATACTTCGCTGTATCAGAACAAACAACTTCTCGATATGGCAGCTGATTCTACGGATTTTTCAGGTAAATTTATAATTTTTTTTTTAAATTTTTCATTTAAATTAAAAAAAAAATTTTTTTCTTTAGATAATCTCTTTTCGTCTCGCACAACGGACTCTCCCTTCAACAATCACTTTTACGATGCACCAATTAAGCCTCCGCCATCGTCGATGAAAGGCGTTATCGGTTTAAATCGTGCTCCGGGATCAAAATCAAAGTCATCTGATAGCCCATCGTCGTCGTTATTCGGGGAATTCTCGTCGTCGTTGAGTATGAGTAGCAGTAATACGCCGCCAAGTGCTGACGATCCCCTCGTTGATTTCGGTTCGAACTCAGATCCGATCTACTATGACACGAACAAGAATGGATCGCATGGACTTGGCGTGATCGGGGGCGAAATTAAGGCTGTTCAAGCGAATATCGACTAAAAATTCACTTTTTTTCCCAAAAAAAATAAATAAATAACCGAACAATTATTACCTATAAATGTCCTTCAATAGATTACCATGATGCAATATGATTATACGAAAAGCAGCTCATCGCAAGCAAAAAAAAACTCAAGAAAGGAAATGTAAATTTCAATTTACTTAATTTTGAAAATCTAAGTAATATCATCCTTATAAACTACTTAAACATACAGAAAAATGAAAAAAAATCATGAAAAAAATAAAAGAGAAGCTCATGAAAAAATTGTCTTTTTATTAAATTTTTAAATTTTTTTAAATTTTTCTTTTAAAAAAATGTCTGAAGTTCAAATTTTTGATAAAAATGCTTTTTTAATGGAAATTCGACGTAAAATTATGAATTATTTATACGAAAATGATTTGGAAATGCGCAAAATTATTTATGTAATGATGTGTGTCAAGCGAAAATCGAAAGAAGAAACTATCGAAAGGATTCATAAAATTTATAAAAAGTCTCAAAAAGGTAAGAAATTTAATTTAAAAAAAAAATTTTAGAAAAAAAATAAAAAATTAAATGTTTGAATTAGCGAATATGCGATTTTCAAATTTTCTAACTGTCAAATTTTGAATTGACATTTCAAAAAATTTTTTTTAATTTTTATATTTTTAAATTTTTATCAAATTTCATTCGAATTTTTCTTAATTTTTTAAAAAATTAAAAAGTTACAATAAAAGAAAAATTTTTTAATTAAAAAAAAATCTTCATAGTAGGCTCATCGTTTATCAATTTTTGACACTTTTCGGAACATTTTTCTAAATTATCAGTAACTAAATGGACCAAATCTCGTCAAAATCTTCCAAAAACTTTACTTTTTCTGACGAATTGTCATCTCAATCCTCAAGTCATGTAGTTTGTCGGATCTGTCGATGCGCCGATAGCTCTTTAACTGCTCTGAAATGCAATTGTCAAGGAACAATGGTAAATATTTTTTCTGAATATTCTTTCAAAGTAACTCCAATTGTATTTTTTTATCGTAAAAAAGGGATTTGTACACAACAATTGCTTGATAAAATGGACTCGCATGACAGGAACTGACATTTGTGAAATTTGTAAAGGGAGGTATCACTGTCATAAGAGGTTTGTCGCTTAATTTCTTTTAGTTTTTCGTTAATTTTTGAAGATTTTGATGAAAATTTTATTTTTTAGGGAGTATCGTCAAATGACAATGGCACTTCTTCGAGGTCCATATCTCTCTCCAATATTGAGGAAGCTTATTACGAGTCTTTTGATTGTGCCTTTGGTTTATTCGAACACAAAAGAGGTTTGAAATTTTTTTTTTTAAATTAAAATTTTTTATTAAAAAAAATATAATATAAAATTTTAAGAAGTTTCGTTTAAAATTTAAAAAAAAAATTGAAAATTTAAATTGAAAAAAATTAAATTATTTAATTAAAATTAATTAAAAATTGAATTAAATTTTTAAAAATTAAAAAAAATAATTAATCAAAAAATAAAAAATTTTTTTAACATTTTAAAAATAAAAATAACACTTTTTTCCAAAATATTTAATATTTAAATAATTTTTAAAATTAAAATTTTAAATTTATTCAATTAAATATTAAAATAAAAATTAAATATTTTAACAATAGGTAATGTCAAAAAAAAATTAATTAAAATTAATATTTAGACATTTTATTTTATTTTTATTATTTATTTAACAATTAATAATAAAAATAAATTTTTTAAATAACATATTTAAATGTTTTATTATTTTTTAAAGTCAAAATTATTTTTTTTTTAATTTTAAAAATTATTTTTTAATTTAACTTTTCAATTGAAATAAAATTTCTCATAATTTATTTAAAATTATTTTTTTTTTTTTTCAGATGATAATTATTTCAAACTCCCCAATCCAAAGTCTCGGCATCTACTTCGACACATTCATGTCTCCCGTGATGACTTTCAAGGTTATTCTCTTCTACGAATTCACAGCATGGACTTCCAAAATGCTCCGCGACATAAGAATGATTTTAGGACAATGGTGGATTAACAACGATTTCGCAACGATGGAAGTCACTTCAGCAGAAAGCAGTTTCGAAAGTGTTCAATTACGCTTTGTAGACTTGGTTGAAGGCAACTTGGATGCTTTTTAGTAACTTATTGACTTGCGGTAATACGTTCGCATCCGCTTGTAGTACGAATGAATGCAGAAAAAGAAGTAAATACTGCAAACTTTTGAAGAAAAATTTCATAAAAATTAAAATTTTCAATTTTTTTTAGGAAAAATCGAAAAACTCACCCAATTCAACGACAAGCCCGACTCCAATCCATTTGTGAACCATGAACGCCAACACCATACTGATAAAAAGCAGAATATTTCCGATGACTTTCAACCAGAGATAGACAAAAAGATGCGCCGTTTCGTATTTGCACACGCCATACAGCAGAAAAAGTGAC
This sequence comes from Culicoides brevitarsis, assembly GCF_036172545.1. NCBI lineage: Eukaryota > Metazoa > Arthropoda > Insecta > Diptera > Ceratopogonidae > Culicoides > Culicoides brevitarsis. The sequence goes on along the minus strand of NC_087087.1, from coordinate 2,515,777 downwards.
AAAAGAAACTCGAAAAAGCCCAGCGACATCAACATTATCGTGTAAATGAGGATTGTGCCAACGGAAGTTTTGCTAACAGACATCTCGTGCAACGAAAATGAGCCGTAAACGATGTCAGCGATACTTGCGAGGAAACTGATGATCGCGATAAAGACAATTCCGTTCCGCATATCGATGCAACAGAGAAAATTTTGGATCCGAGGGAAGAATTCGTCGACTGCCATTGCGGGATTTGGTCAAAAATTGGTAAAAACGAAATAAAAATGCACGAGATTCTCGAAAGAAACGTAAAAATGAACTATTTATAGAAGGAATTGTGTTGAAATGAAGTGTTATTTAGCGTTATCTCGAAAAAAATACAATTGGCATGAATCACAAGTGCAGAGATAATATGGATTTACAGGAAATTGTCAACAGATTCACAGTAAATGAATGGATTTAGAGACGTTCGCAGACGATGACGTAGTTTTGAAAGGAATTTTGTTCAGTTTGGAGCTCATTTAATGACTTTGAGAGTTAAATTTTTTGATATTTTAGTGAAATTTTCATCAAGTCGAGATAAGAAATGTTAATTTTTTGAAGTTTTCAAGTAAAAACTTTCTGTTTTAAGGTCCGAAAATGATCTAAATTAAAAATTTTGAGAAAAAATTGATTGAATTCTTTTATTTTTTGAAATATTTAAGTGAAAAATAATTTTTGAAGATTCGAAAATGACAAAAAATGAAATATTTTTTATCAATTCTGTTGAAAATTGTTCATTTATTGAAAAATTCAAATGAAATTTTACTCTTAAAGACTTCGAAAAAGTTTAATTTGAAGATTTTGACAAAGAATCGAATAAAGTTGGTTCAATTTCTGAAATTTTTAATTATATAATAATTTTTTAGGATCCAAAAATGACTCAAATAGAAGGTTTTAACAAAAAGTTGAATCAAAATTGTCAATTTTCTGAAGTTTTGACGTAAAAAAACTACTTTTGAGAAACAAAAAACTACTTAAATTGAAAATTTTGACAAGAAATCGAATGAAAATTGATCATTTTATGAATATTGAAGTGAAAAATTGATTTTGAGGACTCGAAAATGACTTTAGTTGAGAATTTGTCATAAAGTCTTCTATAAATTTATCATTTTTTTAAATTTTTGATCGAAAAATGACTTTTTGAGATCTAAAAAATTTAATTTATGAAGATTTTTCATGAAATTTCTTAAAAATTTTATTAAACCTACCTTTTAAAGAATTTTTTTCTCTCTGAAAAAAATTTTATTTATCTCATCTAAAATTTTGACTTAATTTTTTTTTTTAATAAACTACTTTGATTTTCTATTTATTCAAAAAATTTTCTATGAAAAAGGCTTCTTTGCTAACAGATATGTCTCTAATAATCATAAAAAGTAGGAAAAAAAATATAAAATTTAATAAAAAAAATCTTTGATTTGTCACGAAATTAATTCCCTTCCGCCCGTTTCGCCAAACACTCGGCATTATGTTTCTCCGCGGATCGTTTCATGACCGCCAAATCCTTGGAAACTTGCATGCTCGCTTGACACTTTGTCGTAAACTGATTTGCGCACTTTGCCAAACGAATTGTCTCCGACGTGTTCATCCAACACCAAATGTAACGACTTTGATCCGCATCAATGACATGAACGCCATCCAAGGTCACGTGCTCCGCGGGAGGCTTTTGGGCATTTTTCTTTCCTGCATACGTTTGAAGGCCACTTTTTGGGTATAAAAATCCGAAACGAAGCGGTTTTCGGTCGATTTCTGCAAAGAAAAATCAATTTTTTAAAGAATTTTGTTGAAAAAAAGTTTAAAAAATTAAAAAACGACAAAAAATAATTTTATTTGAGAAAAATTTTATTTTTTAACGTGCCGAACGCCGTGAATGCGTTTACATTTGCATTTCGAAGTATGAAAATTGGAAAAATTTGACGAATCAAAGTCTCCAAAAATTGTTAGACGAGCTTCACAATTGAATTTCACGTAATTCGAGCAACAGTAGATGGTTTTGTTGTTGATTGACTTTGTGCGAACGAACTCATATCCTTTGTACTGAATGTTTTTTGGTAATTTTGGGATTGCTAAAAATAAAAAAAATAAATATTAGAAAAAATTAAATAATAAAAAAAATTAAAAAAAAATAAAAAATTGTAAAATAAAGAAATTTCTTCTAAAATATTTTTTTTTATTATTTTTTGGTTAACATCAATAAATGTTTTTTTTTTCTATCAACAAAAACAATTTTTTTCTACATTTTTTAAATGCATTATCACGAAATTTTTTGATAAATAATTCAATTTAATTTACAAAACGTTCATTTTTAACACAGTTATCGGTATGATCGCCAGCCTCAAGTAACAAATTTCCTCGTTCGTCGGTGTGAAGGCGTTTTCTGTGAAGAAAAAAAAAAACAAAGATTTTTATTAAAAAAAAAATTATTTGAAAAGTGAAAATTAATTACCTGCATACTTTATTTCTGCAACGCCAATGAACTAAAAAAAAGTAAAATAGAAAAAAAAATTAAATATTTAAAAAATATTTTATATTAAAAAAAATAAATATTTTCGCGATAGTCAACTTTAATAAAATTAAATATAGAATAAAAAAAAATTTTAATTATTAATTTAAATTATAATTTTTTTTTTCAAATTTATTTTTTTTTTATAAAAAAAAATAATTTTTTTCTTTATAAAAAATTTATTTTTTTTTTATAAAAAATTTAACTTTTTTTATAGTTCAAAGTAAAAATAAATTAAAATTTAAAAAAAAATATTGAATTAAATAAAAATAATTAAAAAATTAATTTATGAAATCTTTTTTCAGAATTTTTTTTTTATAAAAAAATTATTTTTTTTCAAAATAAAAATAATAAAAAAAATTTAAATCAAAATCTAAAATAAAATAAAATTAAAAATTTAATTATGAAAATTTTTTAAATTTTTATTTATTTTTTTTTTTTTTTAATTATTTTTATAAAAAATTTATTTTTTTAATATAGTTCAAAAAAAAGTAAAAAAAAAATAATTTAAAATTTTAATTTCATTTCAAGTAAAGTTTTAATATTTTTTAAATTTTAATAAATATTTAATTTTTTAAATTTTTTTTAATAAAAAAAATAAGAACTCACCTTTAACGCCGCCCATTCTCTTGGAAAAATTCTCCCAACTCTTATAAAAATTGTATCCCTTGAAGACCAACTTCGTATCACTAAATTGCGGTTTATTGCTCTGCCCGAACGTAGCTGATGACGTCGGAATATTTCTCATATTGTTCTGAAAATCCAAAATTTGTGGCAAATATCGGAGGTAACTAAGTCTATGATATGCTGAAAGTTGCGCCAATGGCGATGGAAAGGACTTTTCGTCATCAGATTTGTTGTCTGAAAAAGAATTTTTTGACATTTTTTAACTGAAACGATCTCTCGATCACATCTAAAAAGACATCAATCTAAAATTTTCTAACATCAAATATTAGAAAAAACAATTTTTTTTCTGATTTATCCAACTTTTGTATTGATTATGATTTTTTTAACAACTTTTTACATTTTTTTTTTCAGATTTTAGTTCACTTGAACGTCGGCAAACGATCAACGTTGTACCGACTGGCAGTTGCCATCTTTAACAAACACGAAATTTGATGATCGCCAACAACTTTAACGACGAAATAGTCGATGGAAGTGTGAAGTCGGGCTCTGCATTTGCCCGGAATGTTTATGCATCGCCAATAAATTCGGATTTCTCGGGATTTTTTGTAAATGTTGGCACCTAAAAAGATAATTTTTGTTAAAATTTCCTCGAAAAAAGCGAAAAATTTGACTTTTTACCGTCTCTGTAATAACGATAACCTTTGTAAAGTAAATTATTTCCATCGGGCGTTGCTCGTTGACTCCCATACGGCACATATTCAAACGGAATCCCGAAACTGTTGATGCGTCGCGGGACATTGCTTCCATAAGAAGAAGAAGTCGTCGGAAAATTCATAAAAGTTGAAATTGGAAGAAGAGATTCCTGAGTTGAAGTTTCGCTGTCAGAGTCGGGCGATTCTTCTTTTATTGCGGGTTTTGCTGAAAAAAAGTTTTTTTTTGTTAGGATTTTGTTAGTAACGACTAAACTACGGTTGTTAGTTTTTGTTAAAAAAAATATTCTACAGAGGAAAAATTCAGATTTTTCTCAAAGAATTATTTTATTTGTTAGTAACAAAAAATATTTTTATATATTTTTTTTTTAATTTCAAACAATGTGATGAAGCTCAGATGAGTTTTAAACTCGTTGTGGTTCACAAGTTTGACATAAAGGACTATGAGGATGCGTTAACTTGAGCACCATGAAATCAACTGTTGTATGGAGACGTGAACGACATCTGAAAAAAAAAATTATTTGAAAGGTGAGAATTGAGTTAAATTTATTTTTTTTAATAAAATTTTTGTCTCAAAATTAATTTTAATTTTTTAAAAATTTATTTAATTTAATTTTTTTTACAAAATAAAATATTTTTTTTCATTAGTTATTTTAATTAATTAAATAAAAATAAATTTGATTAAAATTTACTATAAGAAATAATTTTTAAAAATTTATTAATTATTAATTATTTTAATTATTTTAAATTTTATTAAAATTATTTTTTAATTAATTATATTTCATTAACTTTTAAAACGAAATTAATTAATTTGAAATTATATTTTTTTCATCAAAATTAAAATTTTTAATATTTTTACAAAAAAAAATTTTTACATTGATAATTTTAATTAAATTAATTTAAATGAAATAATTTTATTAAAAATTCAATTAAAATTATTAATTTAATTAAATAATTTTTAAAAATTTTATTTAATTTTTTATAATTTATTTCTTAATTTTATTAAAATTATTTTTTTAATTAATTTTTTAAAACAAATTTTAAAAATAATTAATTAAAAAAAAAATGTTTAAATTAAATTTTTATTTGGATATTTAATTAAATTAAAATTAAAAAAATTATTAAATTATTTAATTTAAATTTAATGTTTCTCACAAATTAAATTATTTTTTTTTATATTTTTAATAAATTAATATTTAAAGAAATTAATTTAATTAAATTCAATTAAAATTTATTAATTTAGTTAAATAATTTTTGAAAATTTTATTTAATTTATTAATTATTTTTTTAAAATTTATTTCTTAATCTTAAAAATAATTTTAAAAAATAATTATTTATATAATTTTATTAAAATTATTTTTTTTTATTAAAATTATTAATTTGAATTTAAGTAAAATTTATTTAAATTTAATTACAAAATTAATTTTAAAAGAAATAAAAAAAATATTTAGAATTAAATTTTTAAGAAATTTCATAAATAAATTAATTTAAATTAAAAAAATATTATTTTTAGAAAAAATTCAAAATTTTTTTGAGACAAAAATTTTGCTAAAAATAATTAAAAAATAAAAAAATTAAAACTTACTTCGTATGTTTATACATCGAACACCTCCAATAAATCTGTTCCGTATTCAAGCCTTTGGAGAACCGCGAACTATCTTTTGTAAATCGATATCCATCGTAATAAATATACATTGGTTTTTGCTTGCCCTGCGTATTAATTGTTTGAACGACAACCTCTTCGCCAAGAAAAACGTTCTCAAGTTTGCCATGTTTCTCCTTTTTGACGCCGTAATGACTGAACGGATTGTAGTACCTTTCATCCGAAAATTGCTGCGGCGGCTGAATTTCCCTGAACAAATCGCCATCATTCGAATCGTATTCTTCCTTGATATCGACGTCACAGAAATCCATCGCCAAATCTACAAAAAATTAAAAAAAATTATTAAAAATTTATTTAAAATTTTTTTTTAAATTTAATTTTAGGTGAAAAAATGCGATGTACGTTTTTTGGTTTATTTATTTAAAAATTAAGTATCAAAAAAAAAAAAGAAAAAAAAATTGAAAAAAAATTATGAGGTAACGAAATGTTCTTTGTCGAAACATGCTTCGCAGATCCAAATGCCTCCGGGACATGCAGGGCAATGCGTCACAACTTTGGAAAGGACTTTTTTGAAGTTTGGTTGACCGAGAGTTTTGATGCAACACACACAAAAGCCTCTTACTCGAACTCGTTTGACAGCCAAAAGTGCTAAAAATGCAAAAAATTCTTAAAACGTTCATAAAAAATTCCAAAAAATCCCATACCATGCCCATTGGAAAGTTGTTTGATGACATTTTCAACACCAGCTTCCTTTCCATGTTCCTTCAAACCGATGATGGCATCCAAATTTGGCGGTACAACACGAACTCGAACGTCATCATCATCATTTCTCGCATCAGGAGGCGTAAACATCGGATCTTTCATCATAAATTGAGCGTTGCTTTGGTCATCTAACGTCATAAAAGCATCAATTCCTACAAAAAAAATTAAAAAATGTTATTGAAAGTTAAAAAAAATTAAAAATTAGTAAAAAATCTACAAAATTATACAAAAAATGAACGAAACTGAGACTAAAAAAATATTCTTTATTGAAAATTTGTAAAAAAATTATTCAAATTAATCCAAATCAAGCATCTTTGAAGACAATTGGATCAACTTTCGTCGTTTTTCCGGGCTTTTCATGGTTATGTTCGTCATTGATGACCGCAAGAGTCTTTCCCTCAGCTTTAATCGATGCTTTACATCCCTTCCGACGATTCTTACAACGCCAATTAACCACATTTCCTGACGTGTAACTTCGATTGCTGTACTAAAATTTAAAAATTTATTAAAAATTTAATTTTTTTTTTTGAAAATTTAAAAACTTACGATATGATCGTTGAAAATTAACCATCCTTTGTCATTATATGAATATTCATAATGAGTTGTTTTTGAATTTTTTTCTGAAATTATTTAAATAAAAAAAAAAAAAAAATTAAAAATTAATTTTTAAAAAATTTTAAATTAAAAAAAAATTAAATTAAATTTTTTTTGAAGATTTTTTTAAATTTATAATTTTTTTTAAATTTTATTTTGTAACAATTAGATGATAAAATTCGTAAAATTTGAAAAATTTGTAACATAATTTAATTTTTTGAAAGACAAAATTATTTTCACATGTCTCCGAAAATTTCTTCCGCATCGTCGGCGATTGAATTTTCGGGTAAATTCGCGTCTAATTGAACTTCAGGCACGAGAAAGTGACTGTAAAAGTCATCTTGGCTCGTGTCTTCTTCCTTCACAGTCGATGGAGCGTACGATGTGCGCGGAACGACATCTTGTATTGGGCGTGCCATCTTTTTCTTGCCCGCATCTTTCGTTTTTATGGGGTGCGTATGTTGCCCAACGAAGATTTCGCAAATGTCATCCTTGAAATTCGTCTTCATGCGGGCCTTGCAATTGAATTCTTTGTGATACGCGCATCGCCAATACGTGTACATGCCTTTTTTGGTCTCCTGAAAAAGCGGGAAATTGTAAGAAATGAAAAAATTGAAAAGAAATTTTTAAAAATTTAAATTTTTGAAGCAAATTTTTCAAGTTTTGATAAATACTTTACAATATTTGATGAAAATTTTTAATTTTTAATGAAATTTTTCAATTTTTTTAAATTTTTTTCAATTTTTGATGAAAATTATTCAAAATTTACTAATTTTGATGAAAAATTTTCAATTTTTGATGAAAACTTTTCAATTTTTGATAAACAATTTTAAATTTTTAATAAAATTTGAGTGAAAAATATTAAAAAATAGAAATTTGAAAAAAAAACTTAAAAATTTTAAATAATTATCAATTTTTCAAAAGAAAATTCAAATTTTGTTAAAATTGAAGCCCATTATTGTAAAAATTTTAAATTTTTTAATGGAAAAACTTACTTTTTTGTGAAAAACATATCCACGAACGATCAATTGCCTAAAAAAAATTTTTTTAAAATTAATTTTTAATTAAAAATTATTGAAATGAGCTTCAACTTACGGATTTCCGATAATATTTTCCACGTATTGAGCTTTAATATAGCGTTTATTGGCAGTTCCTAAAATAAAAATTTAAAAATGTTAAAAAAAATTAAAAATAATTAAAAATTTAACATTAAAATTTCTGAAAAACATTAAAATTTACAAAAAATTCTTAAAAAATAACCAAAATTGGTCCAAATTTCATAATTTTTATTAAAAATTTTAACTAAAATTAACTTTTTATTTATATTTTCTTCAATATTTAATCTTAAAACTTTTCCATAATCTTAGAAATGTCGCAAAAATACTATTTTAATGGATCTTCTCTGTGTTCCGGATCATGACAATGCTCATTATTGTACTGCAAGACGTTCGAAAAGTTCAAATCCGTTCGCGCATGGGCTCCGCAATTGAGAGATTCACTAAATGGACAACACCAATCCACATATTCCTTGGCACGATGAGCAAAATCAAACTCAAAACCGTCAATAAGGAGTACTTTTCTGCCTTCTTTCGTCGTGAAAAATTGAACTTGTTGAATTCCTACAGAAAATTTTATAAAAAAAAAAATTAAAAAATTTTTTTTGAAGAAAAAACAAAAAATCTACCTTTATGAAAGTCGCTATGACTTGGTTTCATGACGACGGAAAAACTGCCGACTTCGAGTTCTTTTCCCGTTTGCTTGTTGGGGGGATGTCCTCGATGATCTCCAATAATTTCCTTGAGTTCTTTGTATTCGATGTCAGTTTTGGCACGCGCTTTGCACTTATAGAGCTTCTCACGGTTACAAAGCCATAAAATGTAGTCTTTCGTTTTACGATTGAACTTGTATTTGTATCCGTCGAGCATCAATTGTTTGTTTCCAAGGCGATTTATGACAAATTGCATCGTATGAACTCCTGCTGAAAATGGAAAAAAAATTAAAATTAGTAAAAAAAAATATTTTTTAAAAAAATTTAAATTAAAAAAAAAATTAAAAATCAATCGTTTTATTATGAAAATTTATTTTTTTAAAAAAAATTTAATTAAAAAAAAATTTTTTTTGATGAAAATTTCTTCCTAAATCCGCCTTCTTATGATTTGGATGCCCTAAAAAAAATTTTAAAAGATTAGTAAAAATTTTTAAAATTATTTTTTTAATAAAATTTTAATTATTTTGAAGAATTTTTTCCTAAAATAATATTTTTTTGATTTTTTTTTCTATTAATTTATTTATTTTTCATACGAATATTTAGAGTTTATGTCACATTTTTATCATATCAGTTACGCCTCTAACTTAATAAATGTCATAATGTCTTAGAATGTTGTCCATTAGTTATTTAATTTTACATTTTTATGGATTGACAAGAATAATTTAGTCACTAACTACCGTTTAATTAAAAAAAAAGGAAATTGCTGACAAAAAAATTTCTAACTAAAAAAAATTCTAAATCTCTACGGAATATTTTTCCAATATTTTTTTTGCTTTTTAATATTAAAAGAAACCGTTTTAGTCGAGATAGTCCTCGTCAATCTCGGAATTCGGTTCAGATTTGATCTCAATGTCGGGATTCAGGAAATTCATAAGTTGATTCGACAACGAGTCGTCGAGATGCTCGTGATTATCTCCGGTGATGATTTGTTCGGGCTCTGTCGTAATTTCGTCATTTGTTGCGGTAATTTGTGTCGGTGCGGGGAGCGGCAATGGCAAGGATGTCGAGAGTAATTTTTTCGGTTTTGGTCTGCCGACATTTTTGCGGATTGTGAGTTGCGGCAAGGGCGGGATTGCTTGCGGCGCGGCAGGCGGAGCAAATGGGCGAATTGGGCGTTCAATTGCGGCGAGACGAGACGAGGTTGAGGGACGACCAACGAAGGGATTTGCTTTGGCGCCTGCACGTTTCGAGTAGGGGCGATGATTGTGGAATTTGCCAGTTAAGCCGTGTACCCAATTGCTGTCCATTGTGGTTTTGCAACGGATGGAACAACTGTGAAAATTTTGGAGATATTAAATTTTTGTGGATTTGAAGAGAAAAAATTTCTTACCGTGTCTTTTTTACGTTCACACAACACCAATAAACAGTTCGATTGTAATTTCCGCTGCGGAAAAATGCGTAACCGTCAACCAAGAGTAATGGATGCCTGTAAAAAAGGTTTTTTTGGTAAGTAAAATGATGTATTTAAATTTTTATTGTAAAAATTTCATTTTGTGAGAAATTTAAAAATTTTTTCAAATTATTCTTAAATTTTTCGTCTTTAAAATTTTATTTATTTATTTATTTTTTTTTTTTTTGAATAAAGAATTTCATAAATCAAGCTAATTTTTTTACAATAAAAAAAATTTTTTGTCTCAAATATAAATATAAAAATTGAATGACATTAAAAAAAATTAATAAATAATTTAAAAAGTTTTAATTAATTTTTAATTTTAAGAAATAATTGTAAAATTTATTAATGTTTCTCGAAAAATTGTATTAAATTTCAAAAATATTAAATTATTTCAAAAAAAAATTTTTTCCCGAAAATTAAATTAAAAAATTGAATTTTTTAAATATTGTAGAATTTTGTGTACATAATATTTTTTTTCTACATTAAATTATCATTTTTTATAAAATTTTTTTTTTTTTTTGAAAAATAAAAAATTAAATATATACATGATATATATAAAAAAATTAAACAAATAAAAATATTCTTATCCCTAAAATAAATGTTAAAAATTGAATATTTAAAAAAAAAAATATTTAATAAGTATTTTTAATAGCTTTAATTAATTTTTTTAATTTTTAGAAAGATTTATATAATTATTTATGGTTTTCGAAAAATTGCAATTAAAAAATATTTAAGAATAAAATTAATTAATTAAATTAAATAAGTCAAAATTTAACTTAACTTTAAGAAATAATGCAAAATTTAATGTAAAAAATTCTACAAAAAAATTAAAAAATAAAATTTTTGAAAAACTTAAAATTTGTTAAAGTTTAATACAAAAAAAATTTTTTTTTGAAAAAATTAAAAATTTTATACAAAAAAAAAATTTGAAAATATTTTTAAATTTAATTGACTTTGATGAAAAAAATCGAAAATTTATTAGATTAGGTATGTTCAATTTTCGATAAAAAAAATTAATTAATTAAAAATATTAAAAAAAAAATTCTCACAAAGTACACTTTTAAAATTTCTTGAATGAAAATAAATTAAATATTGAAAAATTTCTTAAAAAATTATAAATAAAATTAACAAAAAATTATAATTTTCTTACTTTCTCGAGGTCAAATCCCATCCAACGCGATGATTTCCTTGCATCTGAAAACTAAACTCTGTAAAAAACGAAAAAATATTGTTAGAAAAAATTCTTTGCTGCAAAAAAATCAAGCAACTAATTAAGATTGAAACACATTTTAACAATTATTTCATTAAAAAAATCTTTATTATACAAAAATTCATTGAGAAGTTTGACTTCCGGGCTCAATAGCCTTCCGTTTTCCCTTTTCACTGAGAGTTCCTTTCTTCCTTCGGTTTTTAATCAGTTTGTGATTGTGCTTCGCATAAACTATTCCAATATTTTTCGAGTGAATATCGCTTTTTAACTTCGCTGTGCACCTAAAAAAATTAATTTTTGTCAATTTTTGTGGTTCAAAAGGCAAAAACGACTCACTTTAGGGCGTTGTATTGAACACAACGCCAATAAATGACATCGCCACGAACTCTTTGACGTGTAAATGGGAAGCCGTCGATGCAAAGTTGGAGACTTCCTTTCGCACTTAAGATGTATTCGAACTTTGGTTCGTCGGAGCTGCCTAAATTTCGGGGAGAAAAAGAGAAATTTGTTAGTAAAATATAAAAAAAATTATTTTTTTTTATGTTTTTTAGATGAATTTTTCAGATGAAGAGAGTTTTTAACAATTTTTCTTTATTTTTCTAATTTTTTTAAAATTAATTCTAAGTTGAATCGGATTTTTTTCGAAGTCGCAATTGACGTTGCTCCTCCAACAAGTGCTTTAAAGCTCCTTTTTTTCGTCGTTCTTTGATGTGACTGTGATTATGAGTGTTTATTGTCTCAATTTGGTTGCTATTTTCGACACTTCGAACACGAGCTTTGCATCTAAAAGACAAAAAAATTAATAAAAATTCAAAATTTTTGTAAAAAATTAATTTTTTTACCCAAGAGGTCGAAATTGCACGCATCTCCAATACAAAATATTTCGATCCACGGCATGACGAGTGAAGGGAAAGCCATTTACGACAAGTTGCATCGTTCCTTTCTGCGAATATTGGTACTCGACACTCATATTTCCCGTTTGTTGCAGCGGATCTGTTTCTAAAAAATAATTTTTCATTAAAAAATATTCAAAAAAGTGTTTTTTCGTTTCAATTTTTCACAAAAAGACACTTTTTTGCCCAAAACCTATTTTTTTCTCTTAAATTTATTCATAAAAAATTTTCTACATCTTAATTTTTTTCTTCTTCTAACAATTTCGCGATATAATGATCAACAACGGATGCATGTCTCTTCCGCAAATCCTCCAAATTCTCGTAAATTTGATGATTATGCTCCTCGTCGACGCCATAAACGCGTTCGTTGTCGACGACAATTACCCGAGCGCCGCATCCTGTTTTCAGATGATTTTCGCAACGCCAATGAGCGATGCCGAATTTCTTGAAATGCGAAACAAACAGGAAATTTTTGTACCATAAACTCATGGAGCCCTGAACTCGAGTCGGGATCAAAATTTTCTTTGCGTGTGGTTGCTTGTAGATTTCCTCGTAGTTGAGAGACGTTGGCGGGGCGTTACTTTTGGCTCGTGTTTGACGTGTTGGGCGAGTTACGGATTTAGATTCTTTCTTTTTTGACGATTTTTCTGAAAAAAATAAAAAAAATGTTAGTAAAAATTTTTTAAATTAAATTTTTAAAAAAATTAAACACACAAAAAAAAATTATAAAAATAAATTTATTTCAAATAAAAAATTTACAAAAATAAAAAAAATATTTTTTTTTCTAATTTTCACACTTTTACAAACCTGGCTTCAGCTTTCAAATAAGCTTTTCGTAAATTTTCCAAAAATGATTTTCTTCGTTCAATTTTTTTGGCTTCTTCTTCTAATTTGATTGTTTCTGATAATAAGGGGCACTAAAATAAAAAATTAATAAAATTTGTTAATAAAAATACTTTTAAAAAAATTAAATATTTGACAAATTTCTGAAAAAATAAAAATTAATTACAAATGCACAAAAATCTACAAACAATTAAAAAATTTTATTATTAAAATAAAAAAATATTTGAAATTAATTTTTACGTCTAACAACATTCATTTTTTCATATTTTTCTTAAATTAATTTTAATCTATATTTTAAATTTAATTTTTATTTTTTTACAAAAAAAAAAATATTCTAAAAAAAAATTTATAGAAAAATAAAAAATTTTACTATAGAAAAAATTGTTTTTCTTCATAAAATATTATTATTTAAAAATAAAAAATTAAAATTTTGGAAAAAATTTTTTTTTTTAAATATTTGAACTTTTATAAAATTTAATAAAATAAAAATCATTTTTTTTATAAAAATTTAAAATTATCGAAAAATTCTTAATTTTTTTAAAAATATTTTTGAATTAATTTTTAAAAAATTAAAATTCCAAAATTTAATTTTTTTGTTAAATTTTCTAAAAAAAAAAATTATTTTCAAAGTAAAACGCCTTATCATTAAACATGACCTGAACAATGTTTTTAATCAAAAAGAAAAAAAAAATTTTTTCTCAATAAAAAAAATGATTCAATATTGAAACTATTGTAAGATTTTATAAAAAAAAAATAATTTTTCACAAAAAAAATTTCCTATGCCAAAACTAAATTTAATTTTCAGCCAAAACTCTTACTCAAACACAAAAAAACTTCTTTTCTACTTTTTAGCAACCTTAAGTTTAACGGGAGCAAAATTTGTCGTTGGATGGTTGTGACATTCGTGATTCAGCAACGTGTACAATGCCTTATCATACACAATGACAGTCGTCATGCAATTTTTCGCATCTGCCTGATTGCACCGATAAATGAACGCCTTCTTGCCATCAACTGTTTTGCTGCAACGATGATTGAAAAGATGTCCTTCGTACTCAACTTGAACGCCGCCCTTGACACTCGCGACGTACATCACTGTTTTAGGCTCAACTTCCCTGATGATCTCACGAATTGCACTTTCCGTTGGATAATGATACTTTACTTTTCGACATGGCGTGTACATTTTGACAGGTTTTTTGGGTTTTGAAGGAGCTGTGAAAAAAGAAAAAAAATATTAGTTCAAAACTTAAAAAAAATTTTAAAAAATTCTTAAAATTATTTTTTTTACAAAAATTTTAATTTTTTTTTTATAAATTTTTTATTCAATTTTAACTTTAAATTTTTCCCTTTCACCATTTTTAACGATATTTTATTACTAAAAAAATTATTTTTTAAACTTAATGCTTATGAGTTGTCTCAAACTCGTAAATTCTTTGATTATAAACGCCAATGTACGAAGGACACCAATTGCCTTCGTCATTCTTTTTTGCACAACAATAAAATTTAAATTTCTTTTTCGTGATGAAATATTCGTAAATTTCATTTTTCAATGAGATTTTGAGAGCTCCTAATTTTGTCGGAATATATTCGATGGGAAAATTTTCCTGTTTTAGGACTTCATTGACGTCAAGTGTTTTTGTAAAGTCTTTCGGGAGTCGAGGAAGGGGCTTTCCTTTAACTGGCTTTGCTGATTTTGATCGTTTTTCTGAAAAAAATTAAAAAAATAATAATAAATAATAAGAAAAAAAATTTTAAATAATTTTTAAAAAATTAAAAAAAGTTATAATAAAATTAAATAATATTTTTTAAAAATGTTTTTTAATTTAATAAAATTGAAATTATATTTTTTTTATTTTTTTTTTAATTTTAAATTTTTTAAAAATAAATTAAATTTTTAAAATTAAAATTAATTAATTAAAAAAAATTAATAATTAAATAAATAAATAAAAAAAATCAGGTAAAAACGAGGTAAAAATGCAAAAAATTGAAAAAAAAAAACTTAAAACTATCACAAAATATAAATTTGATCTAAATCTATATCCGGATGGTTATGCCCAACGTTGGTAGGATAAACTCTTTTTGACTTTACAAGCACTTTGGATGAGCAACCAGTTGACGTATGACGTGCACATCGCCTAAAAATTAATTTTTTTATAAATTTTCCTTCAAAAAAAATTTTTTCTTTGAATTTCTTACCAATGAGCGATTGAATTTTTGTTGAAATGAAACAAAAAATGATGATTATCGAAGAAAAGTTTCATTGGACCAGCTTCCGATGACTCAACATATTGCGCCGGATAACTTGTCTTGCTCAGAATTTCATCGAAATTGAGTCTTTCTTTTTTGGGTTTCTTAAATTCCTTTGGTTTGCGCCCTCTTTTCTTCGGTTGGTTCGCTAAAACTAAAAAAAAATAAAAATTAGTAAAAATTTTTTAAATTTTTTTAAAAAAAAATTAAATTTAATTAAAAAAAATAATTCAAGTCGTAATTTCTGCTATTTTTCAAATTTATTTCTTAAAATTAAATTTCCTAAAGTTTCTTGTTGCGTTCTAATTTTTTAATCATACGACGCGTTTTGTCATGATTGTGATGCACTTTCGTGACGACGATGTAATGCAAGCCATTTGGCTTCGGAATTGTCGTTATTCGAGCTTTACATGCTCCCGTTGCGCTATTTCGCGTTCTACATGCCCAATATTGTTTCGTGCCAACAGCGTTATTTTTCGAAAATGTGAATCCATCGAAGAGTAAAAGTTCTTTGCCACGTTGTCCGATTACGATATCGAGTTTTTGATCATCCAAGACGATGTCAGCTTTGCGAGGCGTCTTTGGTTCAACTGGTTTTACGATGAAATTCACTGAAAAATAAAAAAAAATAATTTTTGTTAATATTTTTTTTAAAATAAAAATTGATTTTTTATCGAAAAAAATCAAAAAATTAGAAAATTTTCTCAAATTAAAAATCTTTATTAAAAAAATTTCACAATTTTAGTTCAGGTTTGTGCGTGTGATCAGGTTGTTTGACTCTAACAAGTCCCGTATTCGAATCGCTGATTAATCGGGCACGACATTTGCGACTTCTTTCTTTGTTACAAACCCAATAACCCTTTTCCCGAATGACTTTCGCACAGCAATACGTGAATCCGTGATGCATAATTTGCGGATTTCCTCGTTGACTGAAGGTTATTTTGATCGGTGTTCCATCAAATGTTAAATTTTGGATCATTTTGAACAGAATTTTGTCTAAAAAAAAAAATTTAAAAAATAATTTGTTAATTTTTTACTTTAAAATTTTGAAAAAAAATCTTAATTTTAAATTTTTTTTTATAAAAAATATTTTTTTTAAATTTTATTTTTAATTTTTTTTTTATTTTAATTTTAATAATAGTTTTTTTTTCAAGCAATATCATTTTTAAAAATGGGTCTGTGTGTGTGTTTAGCAAATTTCACTCGAATTAATCCCGTATTTGAGTCACTAATTAATCGAGCATGGCATTCCCGATATCGGTATTTGCTACAAACCCAATATCCCTTCTTCTTAACGATCTTCTTGCAAATAAATGTGTATCCCTCATGCACTATTTGAGGTTTTCCTCGTAAACCGAAGGTTATGTCGAGAGGTGATCCGTCAAACGTTAAATTTTTTATCAGCTCGAACAGTTTTTCTGAAAAAAAAAAATATGAAAAAATTTGTTAATATTTTGTCTTTAAAATTTTTGAAAAATCTTAAAATTAACATTTTTTAACAAAAATATTTTTTTTTTAATTTTTTAATTTAATTTTTTATTTTTTTTTATTTTTTTTATTTTTTTTTTTTAATTTATTTTTGTTTTGCTTAATTTTTTATTTTTTTTAAATGCATTTTTTTTAATTTCATAGATTTTGATCAATTTCTTCCTTTGGTTCACTTGCACTACCGGCAAATTGTGCATAATCCGGGAAGTGTGTATGATGCGGTTGAGTAATGTAGATTTTGTTGTAAAGTTTGTTCAAGACAACTTTTGCTTTGCAGTTGGCAAGACGCATTTTGGAGCATCTCCAATACACGGTGTTGAAGTTTCCTAAAAAAAATTAAAGAAATTTGTTAGAAAATTTATCAAAAATAATTTTTTTAAGTTAAAAATATTTTTTTGAGAAATTTTTTAAAAAAAAAAAAAAAATAATTTTATTAAAAATTTTGACAATTTTAAAAAAAAATTTCGAAATTGAAAATTTTTAAAATATTTTTGTTGTAATTTTTTTTACTTCAGAACTTTGAAATTTGAAAAGTTTGAAAAAATTGAAAAAAAATTTTTTTTATTTTTTAAAAATTTTGCCAATTTCGATCATTTGAAAAAAAAGTTTTATAATAAAAAAAATTAAATTTAAAAAATTAAAATTGTTCAAAAATTTAAAAAAAAAAACTAAAAAAAATAAATTTGTTGATTTTTTGTCTTAAAATCAAAAAAAAATCTTAAAATTATTTTTTTTTTACAAAAAATAATTTGTTTAAATTTTATTTTAAATTTTTTAAGTTTACTTTTCTTTTGGTAAATTTTGCACTTTAAACAAAAAATTTAAGAAAACAAAAACTTTGAACCAAAAATTTTCAACCAATTTTAATTTTTTTATAAAAATCTTTTAAAATTTTTAAAAAAATTAAAAATTAAATTTATGTTACAATTTTTTACTTCAAGTAAAAAACTTTTCGAAATTTTGATTAAAAATGATAAAAAATGTTTTTTGCTCATTTTTTTGTACATTTATTGTGAATAAAATATTGACAATTTCGATTTTCTTTAAAGTAAAAATTAAATTTTCATCAGAAATTAAATAAAAAAAATTGCCTTAAATTAATTTAAAAAATTTTTTTGACAAATTTTTATGATTTTTAACAAAAAATTGCCTTAAATCGATTTTAAAAAATTTTCTTTGACAAATTTTTCATAAAAAAATTAAATAAAATTTTAAACTATAAAAAAGTAATTTTTTCACTTAAAACTTAAAAAAATAAAAATTTAATAAAAACTTACCTTTATTCCTCACAAAACTATATCCGTCGATCACCAACTTCGGCATTCCTCTCTGTCCCGTTACATAAGTCAATTTCAGATCTCCCGTTGACGATGAAATGGCATGTTTAATATCTAAAATAATTAAAAATTATTAAAATTTACACAAAAAAAAATATTTTAAATTCTTAAAATCTATTTTTTTTACAAATAATTTTTTTTTTCGTCAAATTTCTACATTTATTGTGATAATCTTAACATTAAAACATTTTGTGACACGTTCGACAATTAAAAGTTAACATTTATAACATCACTTCATAGGTTCCTTCGACTTCGGGCGGATCGCATTTCACCAAGAGACTATCGCGATCGTGACAATGCTGCGAATTTTTGACAAAAAACATATTTTGTTGGTTCTGGATGATGCGAGCTTTGCATTTTAAGCTACGATTTTTGGAGCAAAGCCAATATGTGTTGCCCAGATATGAGTTATTTTGGAAATATGAGAAGCCGTTGTGAACTAACTGTTGAAAAAAATTTAAAAATTTGTTAAAATTTTTGAAAATTTAATTTTTTGTGTGAAAACTTACTTTTGGCTTTCCTTTACTGCCGTTAATGACTTTGATATTTATGGCAACTGGGAGTTTTCGCATCTTTCGATCTGAAAAAAATCAAAAATGTTAGTCAAAAATTAAAAAAATAATTAAATTTAATCTTAAAATTATAAGAAATTCCAAAAAATTTCAATTTCTTTGTAAAAAAATCTTTATTGAGATCATTTTTTGTAATTTTTTTCGTTATCTATGATTGTGATCGTTCTTCACGCGAATCGTTCGAGCCATGGGGTTATACAAAGCACGTGCCTTGCACTTGAATCGATGATACATGGCACACTTGAAGTCCTGTTTCGTCATTCCGGCAACTTCTTTCTGGTTTGGCGTGTAAATGTAGCCCAAATAGCTCAAGCAGCGTGTTCCTCGACGAGATTTCACGAACGTTATTGCTTAAAAAATGAACAAAAAATTTGCGTTAAATGAATGAAATGACAAAAATTTTTGTGTTAAACTAAAATAAAATGAAAAATGTTAGTTTTTTTTTGAAAATTTATTTAAATTATTTTGTAATGTAACGTTCGTGGAAATGTACGGGACACTTGATTTTCACGCAATCGACGCCATTTATCGTTTTAACAACAGCTCGAGCTTTGCAGCGGTACCTAAAATGACAGAAAATGTCAGAAATTGAAGTTTTTCAGGGAAATTGAGACTTACCGTGTAAAGACAGCACATTTCCAATTACTTGTTTTCATGCTTTTGCGATCCATGGTATAAGCGTAACTGAAAAAATATATAAAAATAATTAATGGAGTGAAAATTTTATCAATAGAAATTTTTTTTATATAAATTAAAACATTAGAAGTGAATTTTAAATAAAATTTATGAATAAAAAAAAATTTTTTGATGTAAAAATTTTAAATATTTTAATTAATTTTTGTTGAAATTTGAAAAAAAATAATTATTTTTTAAATAATATAATTTTTATTAATTAAATTTTAATTAATTATGTTTTTAAATTTTTAATAATTAATTTTTGATTTTTTATAAATTAATTTAATAAATTAAAATTCAATAAATTAATTTTTTAATTCATCTTAATTAATTTTTATTAAGTAATTTTTTAATTAATTATTACAATTTTAAATACAAAAAACTAAAAAAAATATTTTTATTTTTTTTAAAGAATTCTTTTTAGGATTTTAACTCAAAATAATTTTTTTTTAAATTTTTAAACAAAAAAAAATTGTTTTTATATTTAAAAAAATAAAATTTAATTTTTTAGGTAATTAAATATTAAAAAAAAAAATTTTTTTTTTGTTTAAACTTTTGACTTTATCGGTTGAAATTTAATAAAAATTTAGTCTAAAATCTTTAAAATTAATTTTATAAAAATTTTTTGATTAAAAACTCACCCATCATAAATTAACTTTTGAAATCCTCGTCTCGTTTCTTCAAAATATGCCGGCTCAAAATCATCCATTGAGAAAATTTCTGCAAAATATACAAAAACTTCTATTAGTGAAGTACTAAAAAAAATATTTTTCTTTAAAAAATCAAATAAAAATATTAAAAATCATTAAATTTTTAACAAAAATTTATTCTTTTATCCAATTTTATTTTCTATAGGCTTCCGCTGAATGATTATGACCATGAGGAACTCTCACAATTAACTCTCCATCGCGATTTTTTGTTGAAATTGCTCTTCCTTTACATTTCAGACGACTACAAATGAAGTAAAAAATTAATTCAAAGACAAAATTTATTAAAAAATATTTTTTTTCTTACCGAAACAAGGCACATTTCCAATTAATTGACCCTTTGAACTCGCGATCTTTGGTAAAGCGAAAGCCGTTACAGATGAGAACGCATTTGCCGCGTTGTGAGGTCCCAAAAACTGCTTCAGGTACTGTAAAAAATTTTTTTATTAATTTTTTTTTTGAAAAAAAATTAAAAATTTATACAAAAATATTTTACAAAAAAAAAACTTTTTTTTTTATGTTTAAAAATTAAAATTAATTTAATATTAAATTCTTGTAAAAAAAAATTATTGCTAATTTTATTAATTCTTTTTTTTTTCTTTAGGACTCCAGTATATGATTATGACCACAAGTTTCTTTCACATATCCGTCGAAATCTCTTGAAGTAATTGCTCGTGCTTTACATTTGAAACGACTGCAAAAAAAAAGTCAAAAATTAGTCAAAAACACTCAAAATGCTAAAAAAAATTTTTAAACTTACGAAAACGCGGCACATTTCCAATAAATGGATTGCTTGAAATCTCGATGTTTGGTGAAACGGAAGCCCTTGTGGATTAAAACGCATTTTCCTCTCTCCGAAACTCCAAAAACTGTTTCAGGCTCTAAAAAATTAAAAATTTTCATTAATTTTCTAAAAAATTACAATTTTTATAAAAAATTTCTTAAAAAATTAATTTTCAAAACAAAAAAAAATTTTTTTTTGTTATTTATTTGATTAAATAATGCCTAATTCCTATTCAACACGCATTAAAAAATATCTTATCGATAGAATAAATTCGATGGAGCATGAGTATGTAACGCTCCGTTCTGCTTATATTGCAGCAATCCGTCTGCCGAGACAGTTGTGTAAGCTTTCACCAAACAATTAAACTTGCGGAATTTCGTGCAACGCCAATTTATGCTATTTTTATTGATGGAAGCGACGTAAAATTGGTATCCGTTAATTGCGAGAACTCTCGTTCCTCGACGGGATGTTGTCAATCTTACATTTGGTGCAGGAAGGAAACCTTAAAAAAATTAAAAAAAATAATTAATAAAAATATAAAAAAAAAATTTTTTGACATAAAAAATTAAAAAAAAATATTTAAAAATTTTTTTAAAAACATTTATTTTTGTTCGAATTTTTTTTACACATTAAAAAATCTTATAAAATTAAGTTTTTTTTTAAAGGACAGAATTGACAGTGGCATATTGTAAATCTGAATATTCCCATAGGGTTTTTGTGTCAATATCGGTTGAGCTTTCTTCGATATGTGTGTGTTCGATGCCTGTCTCTCGAATTATTGGTTGGTCTAAAAAAAAATTTTTTTTTGTTAATTTTATTGAAAAATGAAAAATAAATTAATTTAATTAAAAAAAAAAAAATAAATTAATTAAATAAAAACAATAAATTAATAAAATTAAATTAAAAAAAAAGTTATAAAAGAAATAAATTTTTAATAAAATAAAATAAAATTTTATTAATTTTTAAAAAAATTTAAAAAAATATTTTTAAAAAAAATATAATAAAAATAAAAAAAAAATAAAAAAATTGAATGAAAAAAAATATTCATTAAAAAAAATATAATAAAATTTTAAATATAATTAATTTAAAAAAAAATTAATTTAAAAATAATTTAATAAATTTAATAATTTAATTAAATAAAATAAAAAATAAATTTTTAATTGAATTTAAATAAATTAAAAAAATTAATTAAAAATTAAAAAAAATAATAAATTTAAAAATTTAAATTTAAAAAATTAAATGAATTAAATTAAAAAAAATTTAATATTTTTTTAAATTAAATTTATTAAAAAATTACTTACTTGAATCTTTGGTCGTTACAAGCGTTGCTCGACATTTATATTTAACATAACGTGAACACCTCCAAAAAATATGTCTCGAACTTTGACGATTTTCCACATATTTATATCCTTTGTAGCACAACATTACTCTCCCTCGTTGCGTTTTTGTAAAAGAAATTGTGCTTGCGATCATTCCTTGCAACGATTCCTTGCCTTCAATTTTGATCAAATACCGATCTGTGAAAAAAATTTAAACAAAAATTAATAAAAATTCATTAAAAATATTCTAAAATTAATCCAAAAATTAACAAAATCCGGTTAAAATTAATTCAAATTTATTTTAATTGTTTTCTTGTATTTGGAAAATCTCAAAAATTTCGGTATTTGGATCGTCTTTGAGCTCGTCGCCCTCTTCTTGCTTCACGATGACGTGCCGAGCGCGTCGTGTGATGTTTCCTGGTTCGTGATTGTGAGGACTTTTGATGAATATTTGGTTATTTAGCATATGAAGTCGTCCGGGGCATTTGTTGTAAGAGGTATATTGACGACATCGCTACAAAAAATAATTAAAATTTGTTAATTTTTATGAAAAAAAATTTTTTTTTTAATAAAATTCTTACCCAATAAGTTTTTAGAGCAGTTTTCTTTTCTTCGACATAAAAGTGTCCTTTATATTTTAGTTGATTCTTGCCTTTTTGTGACATTACCATCTCAAATTGTGAATTTCCTGTTAAAAAAAATTAAAAATTTAATTAGAAAATATTTTTAAATAATTTTTTTTTTACAAAAATTTAGAAAAAAATATCAAAATTCATTAAAATTAATTTTATTCAATTTCTTGTTTAATAAAATCCGCGCTAATTAAATTCACATTGACTTTCGAGGTGTTATAAGGACCCCGTTTGAGCGTCGCATGAATGTGTTTTCCGCTGCTGAAGACAAAAACAGGCTCCGAGCCTCTTTTGTTGTATTGCGTGATGCGTGCGGGACACTTTTTCTTTGTGTTACTCGCTTGAGAAGCACATCTCCAAAGAATTTTCTCGTCAGTTTCGGATAATTTTGTGAATCTGTTGCCATTTGCGATGAGAGCTAATTTTCCGCGTGATGTTCGGGAGAAATTTACGTTCATTATTGCTGAAAAAAAGAGAAAAATTATTAGAAAATTTTACATTTTTTCATTTTTTTTAAGGAATTTCTTTTAAATTTAACAAAAAAAATTATCAAAAAATTTAATTTAATATTTTTTTCAATTTATTTAATTTTAGATTTAAAGCTAAAAATTAAGTTGGATTAAGTTCCATTTTTTCAAATTTGAAGGCAGGCTCAGGTTCATGATAATGTGCATGGATTAGTTGCAATTTATTCGTTTGTTCGTCGATGATGCAAATTGCGGGACATTTATTTTTGTAGTACCAACTGCATTTCCAATATTGACGACCATTTCTGAAAAAAATAAAAAAAAGAGTAGATTAGATAAAAATTGTCTCGTGAATTATTTTTTTTTTATTTTTTAAATTAAAAATTTTAAATTTTTAATAAGAAAAAAATAATTTTTGTGTAAAATTTATGAAAATTTAGATTTTTTCGTATTCAAGGATATTTTTCTTCATGTTAAGAAGCAAAAATATTCAAAATGTATAAAAAAAAATTTTTTTTGAATGAAATTTTTAATTATAAATTTATTTCGAGGTTCAAATTGATAAAATTTTAAACCCAAAGTACTAAATTGTAGCAAAGGAATTTAAAATTAAAAAAAAAATAAAAATAAAAAAAATATTGGTATTAAATTGTATAAAAAGTCATCTGTTTCGAGTTCAAAAATAGATTTTAAGAGATTTTTGTTTAGTTCTTTTTGTTTCGAAATGAGCATAAATGTTCGTAAAATGAATCTTTTGAAGCAATTTTCTGATATAAAAATTCAAAAATTTAAAAAATTTTTTTTTGTAATATTTTTTTAAATTTTTAGACTATTTTTTTTAAATATTTTTTACAATTTTCTGATTAAAATTTAAAAAATTTTTAAAAGTTGAAAAAAATTTAATTTTTTTTTTAAATAAATTTTTAAAAATTTAGTTATTTTTAAAAATTAATTTAATTTAATTAATTAATTAAAATTAAAAAAATAATTAAATTAAAATTTTAATAAAAAAAAATCTCAACATACCTGCTTCGATTTCTGAAAAATCTGACATCGTCGATCACAAGCAGCTTCTGTCCATTTCTTTTCGATGTACTGTACTCAACTTTCATGTCAACTAAATTAAAAAATAAATAAAAAAAAATTAAATTAATAAAAATTTCCTTAAAAAAATCTTAAAAATTATCGAAAAATAACTATTTCGTAAAATTTCTTATAAAATAAATTTTTTATTTGGCATTTCTTAAAAAAAAATTATTCGTGATTGTGAGCATTTTTCAAAATGATCGATTTCGGATCAATGCCCGACGTAATGGCACGTGCTTTACATTTTGTGTGCCATTTCGTGCATTTCCAATAAATATTGCCGCCGTAAAAGTTGTTCTTCACGTAACGATGTCCCTTGTGCTCCAGCAGGTTGTTGTTCGATCGTCCCGATGTTTTGTAACTAACATCTTCGTCGTATTCGAATTTGATGTTGCTCAGCGTAGTACGGATTTTTTGTTGAATTTTAGCGTGTTGAACTTGTCGAATGACATACAGAGTTCCTGAAAGTTGTAAAAAAAATAAAAAAAAATGTTAGAATTTTATTTAAAAAAATTTTTTTCAAGCGAATAATTTTTTAAATTTTTTTTACAATTTTTTTTTTACTCTCTCAAAACATTTTTTTCTTTATTGACGACAAAAAAAAAACTTGTACAAAACTAAACTATGAAGAAAACTATGTAAATTATTGAATTGATCCCGTCTCGTCCTTCTCATCTTTGATTTCAACTTTTATGCGATTTTCGGACTTTTTGATGCTGTGATCGTGCGTTCCCGTGATCTGAAGAACGCGTTCGACGTCGTTTGTCATCATGGTAACTGCTCGAGCGTTGCAGAAATAGGAACCCTAAGAGAAGAAAAATTATTTTTTGTTAGTTAAAGTTTTTAAAAAAAATATTTTTTTAATGTTATTTGTCCTTTTTTTAAAGTTTTGAAATAATAAACTGATATATTAATAAAAAAAAATAATTTTTTTAATTGACTTTTGAAAGTTTTGTTAAATTTTTGGTTGAAAAAGTTACTTTTCGAACAAACAAAATTTTACGAATTAAAAAAGTGAGTAAGATAAAAATTAAAAAAATTTTAAATATTTTTTCAATTTAAAATTTTATTTTTTTAATTGTTATTCAGAAAATCAAAATAGTTTAAAAAATTGAAACATTTTCTTTTATTTAAAAAAAGAATTGTAAAATTAAAAAAATAATTTAAATAATTTTTTTTTATTTTTAAAATTAATAATTTTTTCTTTAATTTTATTTTCGAAAAAAAAATCATTTTTTTTGTATTTAAATAAAATTCAAATTAAAATAAATAATTTTGTTTTTTAAATAAATAAATTAATTTTTAAATGAATTATTAATAAAAAAAAATGTTACTTAAAACTAAATTTTTTCATAATTTTTATAAAAAAAAAAATTAATTTTAAAAGAAAATAGGATGAGATAATTAAAATTATTTTTTTAAAAAGTCTTTTCATGATTTTCATGAAAAAAATTAAATGAAAACTTAATTATCTGCTAATTACGAATTAAAAATTAATTTAAAGACAAAATATTGTTCAAAATTGAACAAAAAAATTTTTTTCAGGCTCCAATGTTGACATAAAAACCAACTAAAGGCAAAAATATTGCCTAAAAATTATCAAAATTAATAAAAAATTCTCCAAAAACGCAAAAATTCTTCATTTTTCATAAACTTCAGTTAAATTCATTCAAAAACAAATTTCTTACTTACCTTCTTCGCACAAATCCAATATCTTTTAGTCTGATTTTTGCTTACACGATTTCGAACGTATCTACA
This sequence comes from Culicoides brevitarsis, assembly GCF_036172545.1. Lineage (NCBI taxonomy): Eukaryota > Metazoa > Arthropoda > Insecta > Diptera > Ceratopogonidae > Culicoides > Culicoides brevitarsis. The sequence continues at coordinate 2,489,784 of NC_087087.1, read as the reverse complement.
AAAAATATAAAAAAATTAATAAAAATTTTATTAAAAAATAATTTTTTACTCACTTTTGACCCGATTCGTCAACTAAAATGATCGATCCTCGTTGTCCCGTGATAAAATGACATCCTATAAAAAAAATAAATAAAAAATGTTAATAAAATAAAAAAAAATACAAAAAATCTAAAAACTCTTAAAATTAAAAAAAAAATAATAATAAAATTTACACATTTTTTTTTTAGATTTTATTGATTGTGTGAACAAAAATTGAAAAATTCTAGCATTAAATTAGTAATTTTTTCCCCTTAAACCTAAACATTGAACAAACATTGTGCACTACAATTACTATAAATTAATTTTTAAATATTTTTTTTTAATTTTTTTTTAAATTATTTTTTCTTTAAGTTTGCTCTCCATCAACTTTGATGCGATAGTTCGATGTAGAAGCGACGCCTATGGGATGCGTATGATCGCCCGACATGTGAATAATTCGCGCAACGCCATTTGCTTCGTAACTTACGACACGAGCGTTGCAGTTATGAATGTGCTAAAAAATATTAAAAAATAAATAAAAATTATTAAAAAAATTCAAAATAATTACCTTTCCAGAGCAAATCCAATAAGTTTTTGTCCCGGCGTTGTTAACACGATTTTTCGAGTAACGACATCCATTGACGCTTAAAATTCGCGCACCTCGTCGTCCTGCTATGAATTCAAAATTGTTAATTTCGATGACTGGTTTTTCGATTTCTGTAAAAAAAAAATATTTTGTTAATAAAAATAATTTTAAAAAATTCTTATGAACTAATTTTTTTTTATTTTTCAAAAAAAAAACTCACAGAAAAAAATTGGAATAATTTTATTTTTATTCAAAAAAATTTTTTTAAATATTTTTTTTTTTAATTTTAGAAAAAAAAATTTCGTTGGAATTTCATTTAAATTAATTTAAATTTAATTTATCTAGAATGGCTCATGATTGTGCTTTGGATTTTTTATGATGAGATGCGATTCGGATCCTTCTTCGATTGTAACGACTCTCGCTTTACCTAAAAAAAAAATTTAAAATTATTAAAAAAAATATTTTTTTTTTTTCAAAAAGTAAAAAATAATTTTTTTTTCAAAAAATAAAAAATATTTTTTTTTTCAAAAAGTAAAAAATATTTTTTTTTTTAAATTTAAAAATATTTTTTATTTTCAAAAAAAAAAACTTACACTTATGCAATCCCGCTCTCGCACAACTCCAATAATTTTTGCTACCACTCGTTTTATTTTTCGTAAACGAAAAATCTCCAACTTTTAATTTTCGACTTCCACGAAATCCGGTAATGTATTTCACGTATTCGCCTGAAAAAAATTTTAAAATAAAAAATTAGTAAAAAAATATTTTTTTATAAAAAATTAAAAAAAAAATCACTCAAAAAAAATTTTTTTTTTCAAAACTACTTAAAGACGAATTTAATTTATTGCTTTTCTTATTTTTATTAAAATTAAATTTATTTATTTCTTTTTCTTTTCATTTTCAGGCGTTTAAGAGACCCATATTTCCGTGCCTGACTAATGATGAAATGGTTGTGTTCCTGTTCCGTTTCAACTAAAACGTTATTTTTGAGAGTAACCCGGGCTCTGCATCTCAGAGCCGAATATTGGGCACAACGATAGTAAATTATGTTGTCTCGTCTCACGTGTTGATTGAAGATATGTCCTTTGTATTTGAGCTGCCATGTGTTTACTTTGCTGCGAACCATCTCAAAATTGCATTTTTGCTCGTACAGAAAATCTGAAAATACAAAAAAATATTTTTTAAAAAAAATTTAAAATTATTTTTTACATTTTTTGAGTAAAAAAAATTATTGAAAATTTTTTTTTATTTATTTTTAATTTTTATTTGAAATCTTAAGCTAAAAATAGTTGAAAAAAAATTAAAAAATATTTTTTACGAAGATTTTCTTCGATTTCTTGATTATTAAATGATATTTTGTAATAAAAAAATAAAAAAAAAATTTAAACCACATCCGCGAACTTCATATCGGGATCGTGGTTATGATTGCTGATAGTCATGATGTTGTTACTTGTCCGAATGGCACGTGCCGGGCACAAAACTTCCTTGCAACGGAAATAAATGCGAGAATCCTTTGCGTAATGGCGATAAAAAATAAATTGTTTGTGCAATAATTGATAATTATCTAAAAAAAATTAAAAAATTTCATTAATTTCGAGATTTTTTCACGAAAAATAAATTACTTTTACTTTTATCCATATCCGCAGCATGATTATGATGTCCTTGTTTCTTGTACAAACCACTCGGACCATCGCCGTGCTTCAATAAACGTGCCATACATCGACTTTTCGTATAATTTGCACATTTGTAATAACCAACTTGTCCCCGAGTCTTTTCTAATTTGTACGAATAACCGTCATGTTCGTGCAATCCAGTAGTGCGCTTGAAAATTTCATATGTTTCTTCGTTGATTTTGTGTAAAGTGTAACTGCAACCATTATCTGTGAAGAAAAAAAAATTATTAAAATAAATTTTTGAAAATTTTTTTCTTAAAAAATAAAAAAATTAACATAAAAAAAACAATTTTCACAAAATTTCATGATTTGACATTTATTTCTTAACACTACAATGGTCGACATGACCACAAATTGTAACAATTTCGCCTCCTTTCAAGTCATTGACCATAATTTGACCCGAACAACCCTCTTCGCCGACACATAACCAGTAGCTGCGATAAGCACGACCTTTGATTTTTTTGTAAATTCTGTTTTGGAAACCCATGAAGACGCCTCCGGGTTGCGGGTTGACCATCAAAGCTGAAAAAAATCAAAAATTTTAATTAATATTTTTTTTTAATATTTTTTTAAATTAAATTTTAAAAGAAAAAAACATTTTTTAATTTTAAAAAATTTATTTTGGGCTTGAAATTTCGTAACAACAATGAAAAACCTGAAAAAAAATTAAAAATTATTAATAAAATTTTTAAAAATTAATAAAAAATCTTACTTTTCTTAAATTATTTTGTGATGACCGAATGAAGAGTGTTCAATTTACTAATTAAATAACTCCGCACAAGCTTTTCCGTGATTTTGACAGGCTGTGATTTGAAAACTTGTAGTACATGAACTAAAAAAAAATTAAAAAAATTAATTGAATTTCTTAATTAATTAAATTAAATAAAAAAAATAATTAAATTAATTTTATTTTTTTTAATAAAAAAAAAAATAATTTTTAACAAAAAAATATTTTTAATTATTTTTTTTTAAATAAATTATTTTTTAAATTTATTAAAAAAATATTTTGTTAAATTTAATTTAAATTAAAAAAATTTAATAAATAATTAAATTAAATTTAAAAAAAATAATTAAATTAAATTAAAAAAATAATTTTTTATTAAAAAATATTTAAAAATATACTCACCAATGATGGAATTTAATGTATTTTGATCCAACAAGTCAATCGCGTTACCATCTTTTTGCTGTTTTGACACTGCCAATAACGTTTCTTTGCCAAAAACCATCTCCGCGAGTCTTGTTGTGTACAAAGCTGGATGCTCGGTATAGATTTGAAGCAATTTCGACCTTGAAACTTTAATTTTGCATCCTTTGTGCAACGCGATAAGGTCTGAATCTGACTTTTTCGGTCGATTTTTCTTCTCAACTGACTTTGGAGGAGTTTTTTCTTGCGTATTTGATGGCAGAACGATACTAATTTCACTCGTTGGAGGCATGTAAGATGTCACACTCAGGATTTTCGGTTGATTTTTCTGTGATTTCTTTGAAGAAGCTGAAAAATAAAATTTAAAAAAAAATTATTAATATTTTTTTTTACAATTTTTTTGATTTTTAAATTTTTTTTTAAGCAGCAACACGATTTTTAATTTTTTTTTTAATTTTTATTTTTTTAAAATTCTATTCGAGAGTGTTAATGTCAATTTTAATCTTTTTTGTTCGCTTTTTTCGCTTGATAATGTCTTCATGCGTGTGAAATCTGTTAAGCGGAGTGACGATATTATTAATTGTGTATACTCGCGATCGACATTTTTCATTCCACCATTGGTTACAACGCCAAACTTTCTTTTCTTGGTCGCCTTGCTTGATGATTTTCTCGAAAACGAAGGGTTGACCTTGATAGATGAGCTGTAATTTGCCACGCATGGTATGAGCGAAGACTGCTACACTTTCCTCTGTGTAAATGTCTGAAAAATTTAAAAAAAATTAATTTTTATTTTTTTTTTAAATTAAAATTTTAGTAAAAAAGCTCATAAAAAAATAAAATTTGTTAGTAAAAAAAATTTAATTTTCTTTTTATTTTTTAGTTTTATTTTTTTTTCTTAAAATTACAGTTTTGAGATCAGTTTCTTCGAAGTCTCTTAAAAACTTTTAATTTTTGACCTAAAAAAAATAAAAAAATAAAAATTAATTTTTAAAATATTTTTTTTAAATTAAAAAAAAAACTCACAGGCGATGGCGGATGACAATGTTGATTCTTCCCTAATTTAATCAATCCCGCAGTAGTTTGTACCATTCTTCCTTTGCATCCATGAATTCCTGATTTTGTACATATCCAGTTAATCGAAGATTTGAAAGAGGCTTCTTTACGATATGAATATCCCGCAAATAAGAGATTTTGTCCCTTTTTCTGGTTAGCTACTATTTCAAAATTTGCTCCTTCGATCCAAACGCCCAACGGATAGTTTTTGATGTCGTCATGATTTTCTGTAAAAATTAAAAATTTATTAATTTTTTTGAATAATTTTTTAAATTTTTCAAGAAAAACATACAAAAAAATTTAAATTTTTATTTTTTTCTACAAATTTTTATTGTTCGAATATTCTTGAATGACGAAAAATTCATCGTTATTTTCAATTTCTCGCTTTGGATGATTATGAGGACCTCCAGATTTCTTCAGGATGTTATCTTTTGTGATGACTCGAGCCTAAAAAAATATTTTTTTTAATAATTTTTTAAATTTTTTTTTTAATTTAAGTGAAATTTCTTACATTGCAAGACCTTTTTCCATCTTTATAGCGATAAGCTTGAACGCAACACCAATTAATTGTGCTTTTAAATGCTGTTTTCTTGCGATATTCGTATCCGTTGTAGAATAAGTTGACATTTCCGCGCTTGTTTCGTATCAGTTTGAATGTTGTTTCGTCTTTTTTTGCTGAAAAATATTAAAAAATAATTTTTATTAATTTTTTTTTAATAAAATTTTTTTTAAAAAATTTAAATTTAATAATTTTTAACAGATTTTTGTATTTTTTTAAACAATTAATATATATTTTCTTTGTAAATTTACGATTTTTTGGGTTTTTTAGGAAAGATAAAGTCAACATTGCAATGTTTCTGCCTCTGTAGCAAGATCGGTTGATCCACAAGTCCCGAAGAGAGTTCCAAATTTTTCATAAATTGTCTTCCATGAGCGATTTTTTCCGTTTCCGGGCCATGCGAGTGACTTTCGATCCGTACAGGAGGCATATTTTTGCGTAAAATGAGGCGACTTTTGCATTGGTACTTTGTGCAACGAATACAACGCCAATAAACTCCCCGATTTTTGCGATATAGAAAGTTATCGGCATCGATGAGTAACGGATGTCCTCGTTGCGAGTATATAAATTCGAAGTTTTGGTCTGAAAAAAAAATTTTTAATTAATAAAAAATTTTAAAAAATATTTAAATATTTAATTTAATTAAAAATCACAAAAAAACAAATTTTTAAAAATTTATTCAACAAAAATTGTGACTTACAATTTTTTTTAATTCTAATCGAAGCATACAAAATCCGTTTTTGCGTTCATTCGTTTTTTTAAAGGACACACATCGTGTTGAACATATTTCTCAACTTGTCCATTTTTTAAAGTTAATCGACCTTTGCAATTTTTCGCTACACAACGCCATCGAATTATGTTCTGCAACGATCGTTCCTTGCGAAAACGGAAATTGTCATATAACAAAATTGGCTTTCCTCGTTGACTTCGCTCGAATTTGAAGGTTCCGTATAATTCTTGGAGCTCTTCGTCATTTTCAATGTCGTATTTTCCTGCTAAATAATTAAAAAAAAATTATTAAAATTTTTTAAAAATTAAAAAAAAAATTTAATGAAAAAAAATTAAAAGAAAATTTTTTTGAGTATTTTTTTTTATTTTAAATATTTTTTTTTTAAATTTATTTAATTTCAGTCGAATTTTTTTTATTATTCTGCCTCCTACTCAAATTTCGTATTTTTTCAGAATGATCTGCATGATGATGCTCGCCCGTCATTGCGTGAATGCGATTTCCGATCATGATACAACGAGCTCGACATCTTTCTTCCGGGTTTCGTTTGCTGTAGTTGTGACATCGCCAATAAACTTTATCGCTGTTCTTTATATGGCAACTGTACATGAAATTATTGATGGCGAGGGTGTCGGTGCTCCATGGATTGCTGAAAATTTGAATAACCATTCCTAAAAAATTTATGAAAAAAATTTAATTTTTTTGAAAATTATTTTTAAATAATTTTTTTTTAATGAAAAATTTTTTTATTTTATTTTTTATTATAAAATTTATTCATTTTTTAAGTCTACATTTATCATGCTGATTGAATGTTGATTAGTTCCGAGTGCAGAAAGATCTTTTAAAATGTAGTTTCCGGATTTTTTGGCGACACTGATGCGATCGGTTTCGGGTTTGTGGTTGTGACCCGCTGTAAAAAAATATTTAAAAAATTATTTTTTTTTATAAATTTTAATTTAATTTAATTATTTTAATTTTTTTTTAATTAAAAAAATAATTTTTATTAAAAAAAATTATTTTTTAAAAAAAAATTAAAAATATTTAATAAAAAATATTTTTTAAATTTTTTTAAAATTTTTTTTTAATAAAAAAAAATTTTTTTAATTAAAAAAAAAATATTTTTTTAATTAAATTAAATTTTAATTTTTTTTAAAAAATATTTTTTTTTATTAAAAATTATTTTTTTTATTTTAATTCTTTTTTAATATTTTTTTAGAAAATTACCTGAAACATTTGTTTGAATCACAGTATTTCCCATAGTTTTGACCCTTCCTCGACACTTTTGGTTGCGATTATGGATGCATTCCCAATACAGAATTTCATGTTGGCGTCCCATGCGTTTCATGTTGCTGCGATAAATGTAATTTTCATGCACGAGATGAGTACCTCCTTTTCGACTCACGATGCACGGATGCATATTTTGTTCCTTTTTGGCTGCAAAGAAATATTTTTTCTTCTAAATTTCCATTTTTTTCATTAATTTTCGTAAAAATTCATTCAAAATCTTAAAAAAATATTTTTTTTAATTTTTTTCTTTTATTTTCAGACAAATTTTTTTAAGTTAAGCTATCATTGGTTGTCGTCACAATCAACTTAAAATTGCTCCCGGCATCGACGACATCCACAAAATTGCACAATTTGTCGTCTTTTGTGTCAGTCTTGATCTCGATGAACTCATCCAGCTCCTCTTCCGTGTCGTACATCGTTTTCTTGTACAATTTTTCGACGTGATCGGAATGCGAATGCGTTTCGCGGGCTCGTAACAAGACGCCATTTCGCGTTGTTACAGTTGCTTTGCAGCGAAATCTGATCGTGTCGGCGCACCGCCAAAAGGTGTTTTTGTTCACTTGCGTCACTTTTTTGTTGTAAATGAACCCCTTGTACACCAATTGCGGGTTTTTCTTTTGACTGCGGATGAAAAAGACGCGATCTGCTGTTTGATGTTTCTTCGATGATGCTGAAGAAGGGTAAAGAAAAAATTGCTGAAGGACTTTTTTGTATGGAAGTGTCGTTTTAGGTAATTTTTTTCAATTTTTTGAGGAATAATAACACAAAATTTGATTTTTTATTTTATTTATTTCTTTATTTTCATCAATTAATTTTTTTTTGAATAAATTTTTAGGTAAAATTTTGATAAAAAATTGTTCATACATTACCTTGAAAGTGTCTTTTAGCTTCAAAATTTCGATTGTTATGCATTTGTTAGGAATGTTAGTGAGGTAAAATGTTAGTAACTTACTGTTAACATCGATTATTGTTACCGTTATTGCCTAAAAAAGTCAAAAATTTAGTCCGAAAATAATTTTTTTGAAGATTTTAGTATAAAATTTCTTAAAAATGTAAAAATTTATCACAAAGATGTAAGTTTTCGGTTGACTTTTCAACTTGAGAAATAAAAAAAATAAAAAATTGACTCAAAAATATTTTTTTTTAAATTTTTTTTTATCAATTCAAGACAATTTTCTTTCAAAATGACTCAAAAATCATAATTTCAATTTTATTTTATGATATTTTTTGCATTTAAATCTTGTAAAAATTAAAAAAAAAATGTTTTTATCAATTAAATTGTTGAATTTTTTATTAAATAATTTTAGATCTCAAAAGAGCAAAATTTTTATCAAAAAAAAAAAAAAAAAAAAAAATCAATTAATGACATTTTGAAAAATTAATTATTTTTTAATTTTAGATCTCAAAAAAATAAATTTTAATTAAAAAATTTTATATTTTGAAAGATTTTTTATTATTTTGTGACATTTTCTATTAAAATTGACGAAATAATTAAAATTAAAAATTTTTTTGAGAAATTTTTATATTTTAATTCTCAAATGAGTTAAAAAATTTTAATTTATTTTTTCGAAAATTTTAAAAAATATTTTTGAATTTACGACATTTTTTTTCAAAAATGAACATTTCAAGTAATTTTTTAGATTTTTTTAACTTTAACTCATACAAAAAAATTAAAAAAATATTTTTTCAAGTTGAAATTCGCATTTGAAGTTGATTTTTTTCAAAGTTAAAAAATAATAAAGTTCATGGTACATGTCTCGGATATTATAAAAAAACTTGTATCGGTTCATGACTCCGCTACAACTTTTTATCCGAAACATGAACCATTGAGCTCAGGTTTGATGGTTCTTTCACGTGCTATATAATTTTATCACTTTTTAATGTTCTTTCATTTCAATTCAATCAATAAAAGCAGACATTTTTGCATTAAAAATATTCAAAAAATGTCTCCTTCCATCAATTTTCCTCGAATGAAAGAACGTTTTTTACACTTTTTCCACTTTTTCAAGCAGAATTCAATAAAAACGAAGCGAAAATGCCGCATCAAGACCCTTGTTTTCCCATAAAATACCGCTATCGACGACATTCCATGGGAACGCAAGCAACGAAAAAAAGGGGAATCGAACAGTTTGCGACGTGCGCACAACTGAAAACCAGTTAGGGACATATTTAAAGAAATGTATTAACAGAACGATACATTAAAAAAGTTATACTTAGTTACGTGTTGCGATGGTCGGTAACCTCTTTCGTTGTTGTCTCGCCTGATTTTTGCCTCCTGCAAAATGGAAATTTAGCTCCTTGACTCCTTTTGTGTTGCAAACTTCTCCAAAACTTACCAATTTTTGCTCAAATTTGATTTTTTTTTGCACTTTTTTTTCACTTTTCACTGAATTTTTAATTTAATAAAAAAAAATTGGGGACGCGATCGATTCCTATTATAAAACTATTGATTTTTAACTCAGATTTATTTTTTTTTATTTTTCGGGGAAAAAATTTTTCTAAAAAAAATTAAAGAGGGCAATGTTCGGGGATAAAAAAATTCTCAGATATTTTTTTTTCATGTCAGTTTATGCGATACTGACATTTTTTTATGATAAAATCGAAGGGGAACGCGATTTAAATTTTAAATTTCTTAACTTAATTATAATATACAGTATAGAAAAAAATGGTAAATGGGTGTTGTCGGATGATAGAAAGTTGAATGTATTTTACGAATTGAGGCATTTTTAACATTTTTTTATAAAGATTTTTTTTTGACAAAAAATTCAAAAAATATTTTTTTAAATTTTTTCGTAAAAAAATAATTTTTTTAATTTTTTTTTTTTTAAAAAATATAATTTTAAAATTTTTTTTTTAATAAAAAAAAATTATTTTTTTAATTTTTTTTTTACAAAAAAAAAATTTTAAATTTTTTTTAATAAAAAAAAAATAATTTTTAAATTTTTTTATGAAAAAAAATATTTTTAAATTTTTTTTGAATAAAAAAAAAATAATTTTCAAAGATATTTTCATAAAAAAAAATAATTTTTAAAGATTTTAAAATTTTTTTTCGAATTTTTTTTTTTGAAAAAAAATTCTCAAAAATGAATACGTTAAACTTTCTATCTCCAAACAAAAACAAGCCCATGTAAAACGTGAAATGCGAGACTAACCTTGTGCTTCCTGTCCTTGATCCGTTGTCGCCGTGTACGATTCGCCAAACGAAGATTGTCCTGCCTTTGCCGTTTCATCGCCTTCCGTAAAGTAACTGTCGTCGTACTTTGCGATTTCGCCATAAGTGCCATCATCCTCAACATAAGTCGTATCCTGTTCGTGTCCCTCAACTTCCGTAACTTGTGCCGCACTCGCCTGTTCCGCATATTGCGTGTCATGCGGCTCCGTCTTTGGGTTTTGCAATTGCTCAATCGGAATATTGATAAATTCGTCATCCTTGTCGCCGTGCATCGTAATTTGCGTGGGTTCGACAGCCTCAAGCGGATCCGCCGTACTCGTTTGTACCTTCATGCGTTTACTTGCGGGCGCACTTTGGGGCGTGATACTCTTCTGCGTGCGTTTTACCGTCGTATGAACCGTTGCGGGAGTCGAGGTTGCCTGTGCCTGCATCGTCATTGCTTGCACAACTTTGTCGTCGGCACTGTCTTCCGAATCGCCAGCCGCTGCGGCAAGTTTGTAAGCGGTCGTTGCACTCACGCGCGGCGATTTGAAGGTTCTGCTTGTCGTCGCGATCGTTTGGTGCACAGGTACTGTGGTAATTCGCGTGCTTTCTTTCGCAACAGTGACGGGCGCCGCCGTCAACACTGTCGTCGTTGTCTGGGGCTGCGTCTGAGGCACACTTTCTCCGGTTTCGGTCAGTCCTTTGATTTGCAGCGCCTCTGCCGTGCTAATGAAGGCGGGCAATGCGTCTTGTTTCACATTCACTTCGCCGCAATACATGAACTGAATGAGGTCCTTGAGGGCGGCGTGACTTACGTCTTTGAGGAAAACGAAGGCGTGCTGGTTCGCCGGCATTTGTGTGAACATCTTGCGGAAATACGGCGAACACACGGATAATACTAAACGGTGAGCTTTTACGAGTTGCCCGTCAGCAGCTAGCGTCACGTCGACGAGATCTCCGCGGCAGAGCGACTCATGGAAGCCCGCCGACAGATTACTGTTGAAATTGTTCCATGACAATGAAAATTGCTCGTCCTCCGCCATTTTTGGGGAGTTTTCTGTGTTTCTTTAAGTCTAAACAAGAAAAAAAACAAAAAAAAAATTCGTTAAAAATATCGGGCGTGGCTTTTACAAAAAAAGACGCTACTTCAAAAATACGCTTTCAAAAAATTCTTTTAAATTTTAATTAAAAAAAAAACTTTTTCTGCATCTATAGACCTACACTCGCGTCGAAAATCAATAAACCAACGCTAATAGGGCACGCGCAAAATTTTTTCCCCGAATTTTTCTTTAAAATATTTTCCCAAAACCGAAATTTCCTTTTTTTATTTAAAAATTTTTCATTTTTCGTCCATTTTAGTAATTTTAAAACATTTGCGGCGTAATTTTTCGGGTAAAAAGTCGTTTTTCGAGAACTGACGCTCAAACGACGCCATTTTTTTTTTCGCAGCGGTGCCTTTTTCTTAACACTTTTTCGCGAAAACTAACATATTTTGTGCGGGTTTTTTGCGTGCAAAATGTTGCGCTTACCTTAATTGATAGTTTTTCACACTTTTTTCACTTGAAAATATCTTTTGAGTATTTTCTTGGATTTTTTCTTTTTTTACACACACGATTTCCGTGTGAACTGGTTGACGACGGGTGCTTGAATGAGTCGTTGATATGGAGCTCGTGAGTTGCATGAAATTGATGAATTGGATTTGCCTTCGTGCTAATTCAATACTTGATGCGAGCGACATCTATTGACGTTGATTTTTACGTTTTAATACGCCTCGTTAATTTAAATTTATTTGACAGTTGTGAATTTGTGACAATAAAATTTACAGATTTTAGTATTTTCTTTCATTTCATCGAATTTTTTGATTTTATTAAATAATTTAATTAAATTAATTTTATTTTTTTTATTTAATTAATATTTGATTTATAAATTTAAAATTAATTATTAATTAAATTAAATTAAAAAAAATAAAAATAAATTAATTAAATTATATTATTAAATTAAATTTATAAATGAACTAATTAAATTCAATTTAATTTTAAAAATCAAATTTTATAAAAATTTAATTTATTAAATTTATTTTATTTAATTTATTTTAATTTTTTTAATTTTTAAATATTTTAATTAATTAATTAATTTCATTTAAATTTTTGGAAATTAAAAAAATATACTTTCAAATTTATATTTTATAAAAAATTTAAAAAAAATTAAAAATTTTAAATTTAAAAAAAAATTTTTTTGATTAAATTTTTTTTTTATTTTTCAATAAATATTTTAAATTAGAAATAAACATTTTAAAATTAATTTAAAAAAAAATTATAAAAAATGAGAAAATATTTTGTACTTATTTTAATGGAAATTTTGATTCAAAAAAAAATAATAATAATAATTTGTTAAATTTTCTTACTTTTTAGATATTTTATATAAAATTTTTTCTTGAATTAAAAAAATGTCATTAAATTGTTTATTTCTTCAATCAATTTAAAACATTTAAATTCCTTTTATTTTTTCAAAAATTGTCAAATTCTCATCTTGTCTCGTTTTTAAAAGAAATTTGACATGATAGAAACATGTGTCCTTTATTTTTTTTGTTAAAACATAAATTAGTGAGATCTTCTCAATGTATCGATTTAATTTCATAATTTTTCCCATACCCTAAAAATTTTCGGGTGACATAAATTTTATTCAAGGGTCGAAATTTGAGAATATTGAAAGGGGTGAACTGTTTATTTACAAAATTTCATCAATTTGTTTTGATTAATTGTAGAAATCTCGCGGGACAAAAAGATGTTGGCGACAAAAATTGGATTTTAATTTTAATTTTTTTTTTATCGTTTTAGGAGAAGGTGAAACGTCTAAAAAAGGATAAATTTCAACAAATTTCTTCAAAAAGCCAAAAATTTGGATAAATTGAGTCATCATGAAGATAAGAATTATTGATGTCATCATCACACTAAATCCGCAAAAACAACAATTAATGTCGCCAACTCCTACTTTCCGCCCATAAATTGCTGCTGTCGCGCGCGATAACAATCAACTTTTACGTAATTAATGATAATTTCCCTACTTGAGACACCCATTGCAACAAATCATAAATATGCATCGGAAAATTAATGCAATCCGCGTCAAAAGCATGCAATGTTTTCCTTTTCGGAGCCATTTGTTTACTCACGAAATAACAACAAATAATTTTCTCCCCAATTAAACATTCATCATTCGCGGCGCGCGATTAAAATTGATCGCTGCAACTTTTGTCGATGATTAACTGCCATCACGTATTTTTATTAAGTGATCATCTGTGTAATTTGTAGTCATGTTCACAAGATATTTTTCTCTTTTTTTTTTCGTTTTAGACGAGAGAAAATCTTTTGGGGGAACTTTTGTGTGACTTGTGGGAACATTTAACACCAATAAATATCACGCGGATCGAAGTGCAGTCAAAACAAGGTCATAATTCAACGTTCACAAGTATATTTACTCACTGAGGGAGGACAATTGTCAAAACATTCTTTCCCCCTCGTTTGTTACAAATGTCTTGTAAAACGTCTCAATATCGCTCAATATTTCGTTAACCGCCCATAAATTAACCGAATAATCGAACTAATGGCAAAGTAATAGCACAATAAATATTTTCTTGAGCGGAGAAAAGTCACATGTCATGATAATTTTTAAAGAGAAATTAATTTTTAGGACTTTACAAATTTCAAAATTATTTAAGAAATTTAAAAAAAAATCATATTTTAAAATATTTTAGAATAAATATAATTTGAAATTTTTATAGAACTTTAATTTCAAGAGTTTGCGGTAAAATATATTTAAAAAAATAAAATATGAGAATTTTTCAAAATTTGAATTAAATTCGACAAAAAGTCCAAAAACAAATAATATTAAAAAAAAAAACTATGTCAAAGAAATTTTTTTTTCAGTTTCAATTTTTTGGCAGTTTTGAGTTAGAAAATGATTAAAAATGGAGCAAGATTTGACAAAAATAATTTGGCAAGTTAAAAATGATAAATTAGAGCGTTTTTATCTAAAGAACAAAAATTGCCTTGACATTTTTGACCTACCGCATTTTAAAACAAAACCATGTCAAAAAAATTTTTTTTTTCAGTTTCAATTTTTTGGCAGTTTTGAGTTAGAAAATGATTAAAAATGATAAATTAGAGCCCTCTGACAAATTTTTATCCATTTGGAGCAAGATTTGACAAAAATTGCTTTGACACAGTTTTTGACATAGTTTTTCTCTTGATTTAGTTTTCAAAACAAAACTATGTCAAAGAAAAAAATTTTTTTCAGTTTCAATTTTTTGGCAGTTTTGAGTTAGAAAAATGATTAAAAATGATAAATTAGAGCCCTCTGACAAATTTTTATCCATTTGGAGCAAGATTTGACAAAAATTGCTTTGACACATTTTTTGACACAGTTTTTCTCTTGATTTAGTTTTCAAAACAAAACTATGTCAAAGAAAAAATTTTTTTTTCAGTTTCAATTTTTTGGCAGTTTTGAGTTAGAAAATGATTAAAAATGATAAATTAGAGCCCTCTGACAAATTTTTATCCATTCGGAGCAAGATTTGACATAAATGGCTTTGACACAGTTTTTGATTTAGTTTTTTATAAAAATAAATAAAATAATATTTAAATAAATAAATAATTATTATTTTAATTAATAAATATTTAATAATTTTAATAAATTTATTCAATTTAAAATAATTAAAATGAATTAAATTTAATTAATAAAAAGTAAATTATGTTTGACAAAATTTTTTTGACAAAATACTTTTTTTTCAATTTTTTTTTTAATTAACTTTTTATTTATTTAAATTAATTAAAATTAATAATAGTTTTTTTTTATTAATTTTAAATAATAAATAAAATAAAAAAATTAAATAATAAAAAAATTAAATAAAAAATTTAATTTATGAAGAAACTCAAGAGACTTTCAACTACATTGTATCTGCCTCATAGTAACGTTTATGATAAAAAATAGTAAAAATATTGCAAGATGTTATTTTAAAACATTCATCGTAGGAGGGAAATGCAAGTTTATTTAAAGTTTCTTTAACGATATTTTCATAAAAACCTCAAATTCAGGTAAATCTCACTCGAAAAAATCGGAAGGAAACAATAAAATTTTATTTTTTCTCTTTACAGAAACGAACTTTTTGACGAGAAAATGCCTCAAAAAAGTCTCACGATCTCTCATGAGCGCCAATCAATCAACTTTTTCAACAGCTGTCGATTTGTCAATCGCACCGAAATTCGTTCCTGCCTCAGAATTTGTCGTGAGATTCAAAATCAGGTCATCGAAGAAGAAGAAGAAGAAAATGAAGGACAGCGAAAAAATCTCCTGTTTTATATCGTCTTGAAAGGATGAAAAAAATTGAATTAAGTCTGTTTTGTGCAGACGACACGCTCCAACGACGCGCTGGATATACTTTTATCGTCGTAAATCATTAACAATGTTTATATAAAAACAATTTTTTTTTTCTTCACAACATAATTCAATTTAATTTTTATCATAACAATTTTTTTTTGTAGTGTTGATGATGAGAAGAAATGAAGCCAGACACCGAAAAAATGTTTCAAAAACAGAAGCGCATGCTGTCAAGTGCATTTCGGAGCATGCTCTTTTTTTGTGGATCGCTCATTATTTAAATTATGATTACAAAGTAAACAAAAATTTTCACGAGAGGATCAAAAATTGTCACTTTGTGAATGTTTTGAATGCATGAATTGCCATAAAAATTGCAATATTTATATCAACGAGCATATTTTACACTCTTGGATGCGTAAACTATGAACATGGAATTCCATCCATGAGTTTTGTTTGTTTTTTAACGTCATTTAATGTTAGAATATGGTGCAATTTGTGAAGTTGCAAAGACGGATTTTCATGAACCGGAGGAAATTTTTGATGAGATTTAACAAATTTGGGTTAATAAAAAATTAGCAAAAATTAATTTTAATAAAAAAATTAACAAAAATTAATTTTAATAAAAAATTAAGAAAAAAAATTTTTTTTTAAATTAACAAAAATGAATTTTAATAAAAAATTATAAAAAATTAATTTTAATAAAAAATTATACAAAAATTAATTTTAATAAAAAAATTATTTTTTTAAAAAAATTAACAAAAATTAATTTTAATAAAAAATTAACAAAAATTTATTTTAATAAAAAATTAACAAAAATTAATTTTAATAAAAAATTATCAAAAATTATTTTTTATAAAAAATTAACAAAAATTAATTTTTATAAAAAATTAACAAAAATTAATTCTATTAAAAAATTAACCAAAATTGAATTTTAATAAAGAATGATCAAAAATTAATTTTCATAAAAATTAAATTAAAAAATTATTTTTTATAGTAAAAATAAACAAAAAAAAATATTTTAATAAAAATTTTAACAAAAATTAAATTAAATAAAAAATTAACAAAAAATAAATTAAAAATTAAAAAATTAACAAAAATTTTTTAAATAATTTTTTTGCTTAAATTTATTCATAAAAAATTCAATTTCTTAAAAAATAATTAAAAATGAATTTTTTTTTCTGAATTTCAACCAAAATTCAACAAATAAAATTAAAAATTTAAATTTTATACCGAAAAAAAATTTTTCTTCTTAACATCTCTAACTTTGTAACATTACAACGACAAAAAAACGCACATTAACCCAACATAGAAAATAATCGTCATGTGTGTAATTATAATTTTTATGTTTATTGTTTCTCATAAAATTCCTCAGTTCACTACTTTTTTTTTGCACTTCATCAACATAATTGTTGGCAGTTGCATCGTAAAGCAATTAATCTTGTGTCATGTCACGCCAATGAGACAATGAACTTGGCAAATTTCGAAATTGAATGAAAATCGAACCGAAATGTAAACAATTTTCATTACACTTGACTCACGTGTCAAAGATTACAACAATAAACTGCTTCTCTCTCGATAAACGACGTGGCATCGTATGGGGTCAAAAAGTAGATTTTTTTCTACGCTATTTGCAGCTGTGACTTGACTGAAGAAGAGACAAGCAAAAAAAAAGAGTTTTGAAACACTTGGACAGAAAAATAATAAATAATAAAAAAAATGAATAGAAAATTGTCATAAATATGGAAAATTTATGAAACAAAAAAAAATGGGAGTACGATTAAAAATAAATACGTTTTTTTTTGTTGGGCAACGTGCAAGTGTTCAAATCAAGCATGGCACTTATCGTTAGAATTATTATTATTACGAGTATTGTATTTAGTGAGCTGAGCGTAAAAAATGATTATCAATTTAAAGAGACATTTAAAAAGACATTTAAACAATTTTTTTTTGTTATTTTAAAATTTTTATTTTTTTCTTCTTCTCGAATGGTAACTTTATCTTGGAACACTTGTGCCGTCTCTGATTTTTTTTGTGGCATTTTGATTTAAAGTAACGGGAGAAAAAAATTTAAAGAAAAAACGTTTATGGATACTTATTGGCTTGGGTTTTACTCGTTCGAGGAATGAAATTGATAATTTTGAGAGAAAAAAAAATTAAAATTTTACAAAATTAAAAAAAAAATTAATTAAATTAAATTATTTAAATTAATTTTTATTTATTTAAAAAGTTTTAAGAAAACCAAAATAAAAAAAAATATTTAAAATAAATAAAAAATGAAATAAAAAAATAAAGAGAAAAAAAATTAAAATTTCAGATTTTATTTCAAATTAAAAATTTTTTTTTTCAAAAAAATGAAATAAATTATTTTAATTATTTTTTTTTTAATTTTAAAGTTTTAAGAAAATTAAAATAAAAAAAAAAATAAAAATAAATAAAAGAAAAATAAAGAGAAAGAAATATGATAAAAAATATTATGTTGAAAATTAAAAAAAAAATTAGGACAAAAAATATTTTTTTTTAATTAAATAAATATAATTTTTTAATTAATTTTTTTTACAGACATTAAAATTTTTTAAATTCAATTAAATTTTAAAGAATAAAAATTAAAGTTGGATTTTTTTAAAATTCATTAAATTAATTAATTTATTTTAATATTATTGAGCTAATTAAAAAAAATTATTTTATATTTAGGTAAATTAAATTAAATTTAAAAAAATATTTTATTGAAAATTAAAAAAAAATAAATTTAATAATTAATTAAAAGTAAATTAGAAAAATTTTCTCGGAGGCTGTATGATAAAATTATCAAAAAATTAAAAAAATAAATTTTTGAAAAATAAAAAAAATATTTTTATTAAAATTTTTAAAAATTAAAAAAAAATATTTTTGATAAAAAATTAACAAAAATTCATAAAAAAATATCTTTATGAAAATTCTTTAATATTTTTTTTTTTTTTTTTTCAAAAAAGGACAACTCATAAAAATTCCTTTAAAAAGTTGAATAACCTCCGTCTCAAAACTCCGATTTGTCATCCATTCAACATTCCTCAATTTAAGGATTTAAGTTTAAAATTTCATAAATCTCATTTTTGGGTCAAATTTCAATGGAAAAAGGAGAAACAATCATTAGCACTGTATCCAATCAAGTCATTAATAACGATATTATGTGTTTCATAAATAAAAATAAAAAACCACACATAAATTAAAAAAAAATATTTTTAAAAAATCGATACCTGACTTCTGTTAATTAGAACATGTTGTTAAAGGAGATATGTGTGTGTCACATAAAAAATCGAAAAATTGAAAAAAAAAAAAATAGTTAAGTAACAAATAAAAAAACAAATGATACATTTGGAAAAGCGTGAGAAAGTTCGTTTAGTTGGAAAAATACATTAATGCACGTGAGTGTCAACGTCTCGCGATGATGATTTTTATTGAATTTAATGAAAACTGATTTATTTTGGAAACAGATGTTGATCACAATTAACGTTTTGAGAGAAGGATTCTCGTCACAACATAAAATATTCACTTATCTTAATGGGTTTTCTTGGATGGCGTTTCATGAAATATGGGAGTTATTCACCTTTTTGACGCGGCGAGGAGACATTTTGGCATCAAATATACGTTTATAAGGTAATTTTGCATATTTTTTTCTTTTAAAGATGATTTTTTTGAAAATTTTAGTCAATAGATGGCGCTTTATCTGACAAAAATTTCATTTTGAGAATCAAAAGCTTCAAAAATTAGCAACAGATGGCGCTTTATCTAACAAATATTCATTTTGGGAGTCAAAAACTTCAAAAATTAGCAACAGATGGCGCTTTATCTAAAAAAATCATTTTTAGAGTCAAAATCTTCAAAAATTAACAACAGATTGCGCTTTATCTAACAAAAATTCATTTTTGAGTCAAAAATTTAAAAAATTAGCAACAGATGGCGCTTTATCTTACAAAAATTTCATTTTGAGAGCCAAAAACTTCAAAATTTAACAACAGATGGCGCTTTATCAAACAAAAATACATTTTTAAGGACAAAAAATTGAAAATTTCAAACCAAAAAATTTTTTTCAAGACAATTTTTTTATTACGATTGAACATGAAACATTAAAAATGAAAAAAATTAGATGATGGAATTGCTCCGGGCATTTATCCGAGTGCTTTAAGCAAAGAATTTCTTGAACTCATCGCATCCCTTTTGGTTGAGTTCATAACCGGGCATGCTCGATTTGCATTGTGCAAACCATTTTTGCACATTCGGGTACTTGGAAAAGTCGAAACTGGCAACTTCGTACGTCGAAACGGTGGCTGCCAACGAAATATCGGCAATTGTCATCGAATCTCCAACGGCCCATTTGTGACCATCCAAAAAGGTGTTGAAGAATTCCATGGCTTCCTCCATTTTCTTCAAGTTATCGGGATTCGCAGGTGCCTTCGCGAACAATTGCGGATACCAATAGTCGGCAAAGCGCGAATATAATGTGCCCATGTCAAAGTACAAGCGTTGATGGACCATTGCGCGCTTTTGCGGATCCTTCGGGTACAAAGACTCGTCTTTGCCGTACTTTTCGACCAAATAGAGTTGAATGGCGCGAGATTCCCACAGCGAAAAGCCATTATCGTTGATGGTTGGGATCGTGTGTTGCGGATTCAACTTCAAGAATTCGGGTTTCATGTGCTCGCCCGCCATGAGATTGGTGAGTTTGAGATTGAGATCGACGCCGACAGCAGCTGCGGTCATTTGAACGGCACGGCATGGCGCAGATCCAGGCAAATAGTAGAAATCAATACCCATTGTTGATGATTTTTTAGCTGCAATGAGAGAGAAAACAGGAAATTATTAATCAATTGTGCCCACGAATGACGTCTACGCAATTTTTAGCGATAGTTTCAGGTAATGCACGAATGTGTGGGACTCCTTGTTACTCTAATTAATGCACAATTGGTTACTGAAATGTTCAATAGTGCGTTAAATGGGAGCGAAATGTGCAAGAAACTTCATGGTAAGTCAATTTTTGAACAATTTTCTTGTCGTTTTGTGTGATTTTCAATCAAATTTGAACTTTTTAATTCAATTTTTAATTAAAAATTAATATTTTATACACAAAATAAAAAAAAAAAATTTCAAAATGAAAAAAAAAACTAATTAAATTTCAGCTTAATTTTTAAGCAAAATATTATTTTTGAAAATTTTTATTGATGAAAATTGATTAAAAATTTTTTAATTTTTTTTTGTATGAAAAATATTTTTTAATTTTAATTTTTTTTAGATTAAAAATATTATTTTTGAAATTTTTTTTTGATGAAATTTAATAAAAAAATTTTTAATTAATTTCTTTTTAAATTATTTTTTAATTTTTTTTTTATAAAATTTTTTAATTTTAATTTTTGGATTAAAAATTTTTAACTTTCATTTTTGTATAAAAATTTTTGGAGAAAACTTTATTTAAAAAAAAAAATTAATTAAATTAAAAAAATATTTTTTTTGGCAAAATATTATTTTTGAAAATTTTTCTGATGAAAATTAATAAAAAAATTTTAATTAAAATTTTTTCTAAAATTTTTAACTTTTAATTTTGGATAAAAATTTTAAGAGAAAACTTTATTTAAAAAAAAAATTAATTTATTAAAAAAATATTTTAAATATTATTATTGAAAATTTTTCTGATGAAAATTAAAAAAAAAATTTAATTAAAATTTTTTCTAAAATTTTTAACTTTCATTTTTGGATAAAAATTTTTAGAGAAAATTTTAATTAAAAAAAAAAATTAATTAAATTAAAAAAATAATTGTTTTTCGCAAAATATTTTTTTGAAAATTTTTATTGATGAAAATTATTAACTTTCTAATTTTTTTTTGTTTGAAAATTATTTTTTGAATTTTTTTTAATTTTAATTTTTGGATTAAAAATTTTTATTCATGAAAATTGATAAAAAATTTCCAAAATTTCATAATTTAAAATTTTCTTATAATGTAAAATAATTTAATTTTTTTTTAAATATTTTTATAATGTGAAAATTTTTAGAGAATTTTTTTCATTTTTAATAAAAAAAATTATTTCATTAAGAAAATTTCTTAAAAAAATCTCAAAATAATTATTTTTAATAAAAAAAATTGATTTCTTTTAGAAAATCTTGCTCCGAAGAACAACTTTGTATTAATTTCCATTCACAAAACCGGCTTTTTACACCTCCAACAACAACTTTACCCGGCAAACAGCATTCCAAGCGAATTGCATGTCCTAAATTCCAATTACTTAACAATTCAAATGTCAAATCGTGCCTCAGCAAGAACAACATATTATTATAATTAATGTTTATCAAGCCTCGTTTATCTGTCAAGGCAGCACGACGGACCAACCAACGACAAAAATGAATCATGTTTCTATGAAATTCTCGATAAATTCTATGAACGCTCGTCAAATAACGGCATTTTAGTATAAATAATTAATATCGGGCTTGCATGCATCTAATGCAATGACAATTGAAATTCTGTGTGGGTAAAAAAAGTAAATTTCTCGCCATATTTCATGACTTGCCAAAGAAAGTTCCTTTCACCGCGTTGAGTTACTCGACAATTGTAACAAAATTTCGTGGTTCAAACCGGTTTTAACTGTTTTTTTGCTCTTTTCTCATTGAACGATGATTAATGTTGATCGAAAAAAGCAACTTGACTTCCTACATTTCGGATATTTGGTTAGAAAATTCAAAAATTTCATGCTTCAAAGGGCTTTTAGGTCAGAAATTCATCAAAAAATGCGCCATTCGTAACACGTGTTTGCCGGATTTTGTCAAAAAATGAAATTTAATCAAGTTTTGTGCGTTATTTTTCGCATGTGCATCATAAAAATTGAATTAACTCTCGGATCTTATCACAAAAAAGATGAAACAAACATTTGCTTTGTCATGTTTTGGCATCCGAATCATCATGACACATGAAAAAATAAAAATTTGCATGAAAAAATTGCTAACAGGTTGCATGGCGACGACTTTTTTGCGTACAAAGACGTTTGTTTTGTTTAATTTCGGTTTAATTTGCAAACAAAACACCTGCCTGACGAATGTTTTCTGAACTGAAACCTTATTTTCGGGCCTATTGTTCAAATAAAATTCCTCAAGTGTAAAAAATTACTTCAACATTTAATTAGAATTTGAAGTTTCATGCAAAAAAGTTGTATTTAGAACGAAATTCAGGTCTTCAAACCATGAAAAATCTAGAAGCCAGCTTCGATAAAGACAAAATTCGCTGATTCATGCTGGAATTATTAAATATTTTGCCATTATCTCGTGCACGGTACACACAATGACCTCGAGAAGCAATAAAATCAACGATAATAATTTTTGTTTGCACACCGACGCTTCAAAAAATCACAAAACAAAGATTACGCAACACTTGTACTCGGCAAAATTATCTCATTTGTGCGAGATTTTGTGCAAAAAAACACAAATTGTGTCGGTGAATGATCTGTTGTTTAATAATAAATGCAAAATTACTCACCAGGATACACAAAAAACGAACTGTTAGACACAAATAATCACGTTTGCCGGTCACAGAGTAACTAAACGAGTTTCCGTCGAAAGAATAGCTTTTATAGCTGCTGAAGCCGGTAACTAATACAAATGCAAGAAGGCAAGTACGAGAGAGAGACGATGATTGTTGGTAGTTGTAAGTACATTTCATGAGGTAATGTGTTAAATCGCACGAAGGTTTAATTTTTTTTATTGATTTTCATTAATTTTTGGTTGAAAGTTGCATTTTTGGTATTTAAAAAGTGAAAATTTACACGTAGCGCTTTATTTAAGAAAAATAAAAATTTTAAAGATAAAAAGTAAAAATTCATACGTTAGATGGCGCTTTATTAAACAAAAAATTAATTTGAAAGACAAAAAGTGAAAATTTATACGTTAGATGGCGCTTTATTAAAGAAAAATATCAATTTAAAAGAGAAAAAGTGAAAATTTATACGTTAGATGGCGCTTTATTAAACAAAAAATTAATTTAAATGAGAAAAATTGAAAATTTATACGTTAGATGGCGCTTTATTGAACAAAAATAAAAATTTGAAAGACAAAAAAAGAAAATTTATACGTTAGATGGCGCTTTATTAAACAAAAAATTAATTTAAAAGAGAAAAAGTGAAAATTTATACGTTAGATGGCGCTTTATTGAACAAAAATATCAATTTTAAAGAGAAAAAGTGAAAATTTATACGTTAGATGGCGCTTTATTAAACAAAAATATTAATTTAAAAAACGAAAAGTAAAAATTTTTACGTTAGATGGCGCTTTATTAAAGAAAATTATTAATTTAAAAGAAAAAAGTGAAAATTTATACGTTAGATGGCGCTTTATGAAACTAAAATTTCAATTCAAAAGAAAAAAAGTGAAAATTTATACGTTAGATGGCGCTTTATTAAACAAAAAGTATCAATTTTACAAAAAATAAATTAAATTTTTGTGTTTTTATGCACGAGATCATATCAACTCTTGAATTCAAGTTACATGAAATACGAAGAGTAACCAAAATTTTGTATCTTTTTCGCTTCTACATGTAACGAGTGGCCTGTATTTGTATTTCTTCCGTACTTCTTTTTTTTGCGTGTCGTTGTATTTACTATTTACATTGAACTGCGAATTAAAAATCTCACGAGAGGTTTGTTTTGGTCGTTTGCGTTGCCAACAAACATTGGTCTCCAAACTATTGATCGACTTTTTTTTCATTTTTTACGTCAACGCATGACTCATTACGTTCATTTTAATTCGATTCACAGACAGGTTGTCTCATTTCTTTTTCGTTTTTTGGGCATTTTGCCACAAATTCAATACGGAAATTATGAGAAACTTCCCCGTGAATCATCTTTTCATCTCGAAAAAGTTCAAAGCGACGACACACTTGTACCCCCTTTGGAATTAAGAAACTCGTAAAAAGTCAAACATAAATTTTCAATTATCTTTTATGATGTCACGGCGTGTTTGACAAAAGGGCATCGTTTATGATCTGTTGATCACGTTGACATTGAAAAACATTGATTAACACGATGTTCACTTTTTTGTGATGAGATGTGACGAGGGGGAGATCAAGATATGTTTTTAATGAGTAATAATGTCGTGTCACACATTGATTTCTCGTTAAATAAACATTTAAAACACGTAAAGTTCGAATTGGGGAGTTGTTAAAAAAAATAAAAGGTTTTATTGGATTTTGATTTGTTTTGTGGGAAAAGGATAATTTTGAAGAAGATTTTGTCTCAGGATTGTCAGTTTTCTTTAAATGGAAAAGTTTTACGATTTCTTCTTTTTGAGGAAATTTTATGATTTTTTTTTAAAGAAGATTTACGAAAATTTTTAATTCCAAAAAGAACTCTAAAAGTTTTGAAAAATTTTTTTTTTAAATCTTTAAATAAAAATTTTTAAATAATTTTTAAATATAAATTTTTATTATTTCTGTCTCGAAAGCATATTTTTTGGTAAACAAAGCGCCATCTTTTGACTAAATTTTCAGTTTTTGATCCTTCAGTTTAACTTTTTGCTCATTAGAGCGCCATCTGATGGCTAAAATTTAATTTCTTATCTCTTAAAACGCTTCTTTAAGTCTTTTGTTTGTAAAATTTTTAATTTTTCGTATCAGTAATTGTAAATTTTCATAAAATTTCGTTTCTTAAAGTGCCATCTATTAACCAAATTTTTAAATATTTTTTTTTTAAAAAGTACTTTTGCTTTAATAAAACTCATTATCATAGCATAACTTTGAGCTTTATATTAAATTTAAAGTTAATTCAAACCAAAAATCAGCGCCATCTATTGACTAATTTCTCACTTTTTATTTGGTAAAGCGCCATCTGATGGCTAAATTTGTTTTTAATTTAAAAAAAATAAATTTTTAAAGTTTTTTTTATTTTTTTTTTAATTTTTATTTCGTAATCTAAAAATTTTCATATCATTTTGTTTCTTAAATTGCCATCTATTGATTAATTTTTTAATATATGAGAAGAAAATCTTTTAAAACTGTCAAATAAAGCATTTTTATAAATTTTTACATAAAAATTAATTAAGAAAATTCTTAGTTTTAATATTTTTTATTCATAAAAAACATTTTTCTTTCTATATTTTCCTTTTCATGAAAATTTTAATTTTTTTTTTATCGATTTTTAATTATGATTTTTGAATTATTAATTAAAAATTAAAAAAAAAATAAAATTCTATTCTATTTTTGAAATTTTGATTAAAACAAAATTAATTAAATTTTAATAATTTTTTTTTGTTTAAAAATTTTAAATTTTCATATCAAAAAAATTAAATAACTTTCATATGAAAAATGAAAATTTTAATAATTTTCTTATTTTTTTTCTTTTGATTGAAAAAGTAATTTTTTTTTATTTATTCTTAAAATGAATTAAATTTAAATTTTTAAAAAAAATAAATTTTTTAAAATAATCAATATAATTTTATATTTCTGACCGGTAAAAAAATGTTATTCAAAAAAAATTCAATATTTTCATATAAAAAATTAAAAAACCGAAAATTTTTATCTAAAAAAAATTTTATTAATTTTCTTCATTTATTCCTCAAAAATTATAAAAATTATTAAATTTCCATTAACCAATGACAAAAATTTTCCAAAAACAAAACAAAACAAAAAAATCACTTGTCACGGGACATTCCCACTTTTTCAAAAATTTTCCTCATTCAAAATCTTTTTTTTAATTTACTCCAAAGTACTTGTCACTTTAATTCAACTTCATTCAAAAGTCCATAAATAACACTCGAGAGAGCACGATCGCCGCCACGATTGGTCCTGATAAAAATAGAACCCGAACACGATCAACGGAGTGAAAATGGTTCGATCCAGTAGCAGCGATCTCGCTCGTGTGTAGAACGTGTGCAAGGATCGTCGTACGCAAGAGAGAGCGAGAAAATATTTACATGTGTCTCGAAGAAAAAAAAAACTTGAGAAAAAAATTAAATCTTCAAGATGTTCTAAAATAAAATCTAATTTCTTGAGGATTCATTCTGTGACAAACTCTCGTTCAAAGAAGACGTTTTTCTTTCTTTTTAAAATTTTAAATTTAATTTTTTTGTTGAAAAATGTTGATTTTGTTGATAATTATTATCGTGTGCATTTTTTTATAAAGTGAAAATTTTTTTTTTAGTGAAAAAAAAAATTTTTAATGAAATTAAAGGAAAATTAACAAAAAAAAACAGAAAAAAGACAAAAAGTGATAATGATGATGCCAATAGTAGCGCAAAATGTTCAGCAGAACATAAAATGTGAGCCAGGTGTGATGCTAACGCCTAATTCAATTATCTCGCCTGCCTATTCGCCGTATGAAATGGCAACGCCGGCATACAGTTCGAACGGATACGCGTCTCTCGACTACAAAAATAGCGATTCCGAGAGTTTATATTGCGATTTTTTGCTCGATACGCCAGATTCGCTCTTCGATTACTCCTCAAATGTCGCTCAAACTGCCTCTGCGGAGCCCGTTGACAACAATTATTTCCGTTTTGAGCCCGAAGCGATCGCCAAATTCACGCAGCAGCAAGAAACTTCGTACGAAACTGCCAATTTTTGCGAGTTTGGAGACTTTTACAACAACTACAACGACTCGATCGAAGACCCATGGGTGTCAACTTTCAAATTTAACACGTCAGCATCGCCTCTCGAGTCACCCCAAAGTCCCGAAACGCCTTTGCCACGCTTTAATACGTTGCAAGAACTCACAACGAAGCGACAACAAGCCGTTCAAAGTCCTGCGGAGACATTTTCCGTGCCCGATTACAACTCAATTATCGAAAATTTTGACGTAACTTACCTCAATGCCGAATCTCCCGCTACACAAACAGTCCCGCAACAAAGTATTTCGCCTTCCGTGCAACAAGCTGTTCGTAACAAGTGCTCAAAACGCGTCAAAATGACACAAATTGCTCCGAAAATCGAAGAACTTGAACCCGAAACGCCCGAAATTAACGATTATCAATGCAAATGGCAAAACTGCGGGCTATTTTTCAACACTTTAAGCACTTATGTCGCTCATATTGATCGAAAACACGTCGAAGGTAATAGGAAAAGTGGCGAATACACGTGTTACTGGCATGATTGCGAACGGAAACAGAGTCCCTTTAATGCGCGCTACAAGTTGCTCATTCACATGCGAGTTCATACGGGCGAGAAACCAAATAAATGTCCGGTAAGTTTGATTTTTTTTTTAAATTTATCATCTGGAAAGGATTTTTAGTTTTTTTTTGCTTGACACACTTCGATAGAATTAAAAAAAATCCCGAAAAAAATCGCACGACGCGTAAAAAATCGTAAAAAAGTTGAAACATGTGTCCTGCTTTTTTTTTAACATTTTCATATTATTAATGATAAATTTTAATCAAAACAAAAAAATCTTGAAATATCCTCGTAATTTAAAACACATTTGGTTGCATCTTATTTCAAGATGTTGACAAACAACACGATAACAAACAACAACAGAAAAAAATCCTATCGCAATAATTTTTCATTTCTAAAGTTTTTTTTGTGTTGTTAGTTTGTTTGAGATTCTGAGAGATTCATTAAAAGTGAAAATTTTTTAAAAGTTTTCGTGAAATTATTTACTTGAGCGCATTTTTATAAAAATCAAATTGAATTACTTTTTTTAAAATTTATTTAAAATTTTAATTTAAATTTTTATTTAAAAAAATAATAAAAAAAAAATTTAAAAATAAATTATTTTTGAAATTTGTATTAAAATAAAAATTTAATTTTTCTTTAAAAAAATTTTTAAAAATTTATTAAAATTAATTCATAAAATTATTTTTAAAAAATCTAAAAATTTATAAAATTATTTTTTTTTAATTTTTTAAAATTATCCAAAAATATTTAAAATAAAATTTTTAAATTAAAAAAAATTATTTATTTAAAATCTTATTTTTTTTAATAAAAAGTTTATTTTTTTAGGTTAAAAAAATATTTAAAAATTTCAAGTAAAAACTGTTTAAAAAAATTATTAAAAAAAATTTGGAGTCTTTTTATATTTGAAAAAATTAAATTTAAAAAATTTTTTTTTTATCCAAAAATATTTTAAAAAATTTTGAAAAAAAAAAAAATATTAAATTTTAAAACGTAAAAATAATTAAATAATTAAAAAATTAAATTTTCAATAAAAAATAAAAAATATTAATTTTATTGAAATTTTTTAATTTAAATTTTAATAAAAAGTATCAAATTTAATTTAAATAATTTTTTTTTATTTTAATTTTTAAATAATTATTTTAATTAAATTTCATTCATTTTAAAATTTTAAAAACTTGTTAAAAAAATTATTAAAAAGTCGAATTAAAATAAAAAAAAAATTAATATAAAAATTTAAAAAAATGATAAAAAATTATTTTTTTTTTTTAAAGAAATTTTTCAGACAGACTTTTTTTTATAAATTTTTATAATTTTATTTATTAAAAAAAAAAATACGCTCTAAACCCTTAACAACAACAACAGATGTTGGCGAAGAAGATTGCCACAAGTGTTAAAAAGAAGGACATATTTTTGCATTTATTACGATGATGATCTATCGTTGCCGTGCAATATCAAGCCAAACTAACATGAAACGAGATTATTTAAACCATATGAGAATATGATACTTTTGAAAAAAAAATGTTTTCTAAACACATCGGGATAAAAAAAAGAGAAAAAAAATTTAGAAGAGGACTTTTATTTTAAATTTATGATCGAAATTGTGTTTTAAAATAAAAACAACAAAGTGCGTTTAAAAATAAATGATAAGAATTTTTTTTTCGGGATATTTATGGATTTTTTTTGTCACTTCTGTTATTTAATGCAGAAGCGCGACGCGCACGACAAATAAATAAATGAAGAAAAAATGATGAGTTAATTGAGGGTAACAGATATTTATGATTTTCGCTAATGCGGCGATGATCGAAGAGGGCAAAATGGTTAATTGGGTGTGAAATTAGGGAAATTTTTGGAAGAGTTGATGATTAAATTAACGGGTTTCAGAGTAAAAAGTGACTTTTGATGATCTTGAAAACGTTCATTAATTTAATTTATATAAAATTTAAAAAAAAATAAAATAAAAAATAAAAAATTATGCAATTAAAAATTCAAATTAAAAAAAATATTTTAAAATTAATTTAATTCATTAAATTTTTTATAAACTAAATTATTAAATTATTTTTTAATTTTTTTAAAATTATTTTTTTTTTTATTAAATTTTTTTAAAAATTTATTTTTTAAATTAAAAAAAAATATTTTAAAATTTCAAGAAAAAACTGTTTAAAAGAATTATTTAAAAAATTTGGAATCATTTTATAATTGAAATTTTTTTTTTTTTTTTAAAAAAATAAATATTTAAAAATTTCCAAAAATAATTTTAAAAAAAATAAATTTTTAATTTGAAAATTTTTTTTCGAAAAAAAAATTTTCAAAAATAATTAAAAATTTTTTTAATTTAAATTTTAATCATAAGTAGGTATCTAATTTAATTTAAATATTTTTTAATATTTTTTTTAAATTTTTTTCATGCAAAAATTTTCTGAAAATTTTAAATTTTCATCTAATTTCTCAAAAACAAAAAATAAATAAAAATAAAATTTGTCAGAATTTTAGCAAAATAAAATCTAAAAAATTTTGAATATTTTTAATTAAATTTTTATTACTATTCTTTTAAAAGATATGAAAAGAAGGAACCTAAAAAGTTAAAATTTTCAATATTTAATGCATAAAAAAAATCTAAAATATAAATTTTTTGCCATCTAAATATCAAAATTTTTGATTTTTCGTAAAAATTGAGCTCAAAAACCGCTCGCAAGAACTAAAATCCCATAAAAATTCACTTAAAATCCTTTTTTCCTCACATTTCTACCGAACAAGTGCACATTAAAGCATAAATTAAGACGATACGCTGTTACGCTGTACGGTTGTTGACCTAAATGAACCACATGTTGTTACATTTTGTGTCTTTTACAATCATCATAACACAAACATAACGCAAGTAACAGTTTACAATTTAATTTTTTATTCATTTTTTACTTGTTTGCTGCTTGATGAAAGTGAAAGAAAACACAAACGACGACAACGAACGTCATTTGTTCTGAGTTTTTCTCCCGAATTCTCGAGTAATTCAACTTTTTTATGTTGATTTTTACGCTTTTTCGTGTTTTCGAGTGTGTCAAGTCGTAAATATTGAAAAATTGTAAAATTTTATGACAGAAAATTTCCCCCCGAGAAATTTAATATCTTAATTTTTTTTACGAGATTTCGTAGAATCAATCAAAAATTTAACATTTTTTTTTACGAGTCGATCATGAACTTGACATGCACCTGTACAAACATAAAAAAATAATAAAAAAAATATTTTTTTACTCTTTCAGCACCCTGGATGCGATAAAGCCTTTTCACGTTTGGAGAATTTGAAGATACACACGAGATCTCACACAGGGGAACGACCTTATGCGTGTCAATATTCAGGATGTCTCAAGGCTTTTAGCAATAGTTCGGATCGGGCGAAGCATCAAAGGACACATTTTGACACAGTAAGTCTTGATTTTCGAAAAATTTTCCTTCAAATCTTAATTTTTTTATTTTTTTTATAGAAACCTTATGCCTGTCAACTGCCTGGATGCACGAAACGTTACACAGACCCTTCGAGTTTGCGAAAACACGTGAAAAATCACGCCTTAAAAAGCATCACGGGGCGTCGAAAGTCTCATCGGGACTTCAGTTCGAACGTTGCAAAGCCCAAAAAGCACCCAAAACGTCATTTTTCGGAATCGGATGTCTTTAGTCCCGTTCCATCGACCTCAGATACCTTCGTGGATGACGTATTTGTGCCAAATAACGCGCCAACAGATGTTCAACCGAAGCCGCAAGACGTTGGTTTTGACTTTATCGAACACGCAGACGAGACTTTTGCCAATAACGTTGGCTTTTATGACGACAACGAGTTTATTTCGTACGATTACCTGAAGAAATTCATCGATTCGAGTGATTTGAACAATTGTGAGCAGTATTTTTAAGCAATTTATCGTTAAATTTTGAGGTTAGATTTTAAATTTTGTAAATATTAGTTGAGAATCTTCATGAAAAACGTACTAAAGTTGCAAAAATTCGTTAAAACTCTCTTCAAGGCAGAGCAAGGACTGTAATATGATCGTTATTTTAGTTAAATTTTAAGTAAGTTAAGGCAAGAAGTTGAAAAAATTACTTTTGACAGATGACAAATGTCAAAAATTTATTAAAAATTTGATTTTTTTAAGTTTTGAGGTTATGTTTGTTACATTTTTAAACAAAATTTGTAATTCAAGTCTTAACAATGTTCAAAAATTGAATTTTATAAAATGACAGATGTCAAATTTTTAATAAAAATTAAATTTTTGAACATTTTTTTTCATAATAATTTTATTTAAAAATTTCAAAAACTAACCTCAAAATGTTCAAACTTCAAATTTTGAGGTTAGTTTTAATACGTTTTTAAATAAAGTTTGAACTTCGAGTCTTGAAAAGTTGAAAAAAATTAAATTTTATAAAATGACAGCTGTCAAATTTAAAAAAAAAATAAATTTTTCAACATTTTTTAAATTCAAAATTAACAATTTTATCTTAAAATTTTGAAAACTAACCACAAAATCTTAAAAAAACAAATTTTCAGTAAAAATGATAACTGTCAAATCTGTCAAAAGTAATTTTTCAAACTAACCGTTAATTTTTTTAGTACTTAATTAGACCAAAAATTGCTTTCTCAAGTGATCTCTTAAAATTTTTCATAATTTTTTATTTTTTTTCTTTGGTTTGTGTGTGAAATTTTTGTCAAACATTCGTAAAACTGACCGAAAATTGTAGATATTTTGCGATACATTCAAAATTATTGTGATAAAGTTCGAAATTGAGCTCTTTAAGTAATTTTTAGAAGCTCAAACTGTTTTTTTTGCATTTCAAAGTTTTTTCATTGTTCAAGTTTTCTTTGAGTAAGTAGTAAATTTTAGTGATCAGCAACTCACAGACATTCTTCGCTCTTCATTCTACGAGTTTAAGTTTAATTTTTAAGTTTATTTTTGAACAAATTTTATATTTTAGTTTTAATTTTTTAGATTTTTTAAGGAAATAAAAGACAAATTTTTTAAATAAAATAATTTTTTAACCAAAATATTTTTTTTTTAATGAATCATCAAAAAGATGGAAAAATTCGCTTAAAGAGGAATTTTTTATTGCGTTTTTGTTTTTATCGCATCTTCGTAACACCTTCAAGTGCACATCAAACCAGTTCTGGCTGGATTTTAAGTCGAATTTTGTTAGAATTGTTATTTTTTATTAATTTGCGGTTACGGGATTTCCCAAAGAATCTTCGGGACGTCTCTTTTGTTTACAAAATTCGAACTTTTTTGCTATAAAAGGAGACCAAATTTGCAACGAAAGGCAAGTCAAGTAAGAACTTTCAAACAATTCGCATCAAAATAAGCAAAATAATTCGCAAAATGAATCAAAAGTTGATCGTTGTTGTACTTTTGGCATTGTTTGCCATGGCATTTGCTCTTCCAGCTCCTGAACCGTTGCCATCTCCCGTCGCTTATGCCTATCCAAGTCCCTATGGTAAGTGAATTTTATTGAAATTTTAATTTTTAATAATTTTTGTTGAATTTTTTTATAGGATATGGAGGCTATGGAGGATATGGCGGATACGGAGGATATGGAGGCTTTGGCGGATATGGAAGAGGAGGATATTTTGGCTAAAAATTTTGTTTTTTGATGAATGACAAGGATTTTCAACAGAAGTTGACATGAATTTGTTTAAAAAAAATTTTTTTTCAATAAAAATATGTAACGTTACATTAAAAAAATATTTTTTTTGTTAGAATTATGAGTTTTTAGTACATTTTTAGTACAAATTTCGATTTTTAGAACAACTTTTGTTAAGAAAAATATTCTTAGAGCAACTTTCAGAACAAATTATGACTTTTTAAACAATATTTTGTAATAATTTTAAACGTTAGAACATCATTTTTACCAAAATTTTATCTTTTTTAGAACAAATTTGGATTTTCAAAAATTTTTTAGAACAACTTTTAGTACAAAAAATAACTTTTTAAAGAAAAATTTTTAGAATTTTAATTTTTTTTAAATTTTTTTCTTAAAAAATTTACATATAACGCATATAGGTCATTCAATCCGCCTTGAATTGACTCAAAAATCAATCCCGATAACATCTTGGAATTCAATTTGCGACGCGTTAGTGCAAAAATGACGTTGCTTGACACATTTTACACGCAAAACTGAAGATTCTTCACGCACAGCGACTCCGAGAGCAACGAATCGTGCCGGATTAGTTAAACGAAGACGTTAAAAGGTTAGTTAACTCTCGTCTTTTAAACTTGTGAGACTATATTTTTGTGTAAAAATTGAAAGTGAACTTCACTTTTCTCGAAAATGACAATTTTTCGATGGGAATTTCGCTTCTGAGCGATCAACGTGAATGAACTTGAAGTTCTGCTCTTATTAATTTTGCAACAAATCGTTACTTTTGTTGTTCAGTGCAAGATAAACGTTTGACAAAACAACACGAAAAAATTTTTTTTTATAAAAATTAAAAAAAAAAAAAATGAATTTTGCAAGAAATTTAGACAGCGGGAACTCGTCGATGCGTTTTTGTCATTTGGCAGGAGGAAATTTGTTGGGATTGCATCTAAGTCGAGCAGTTTGGGATCCTTATCCGTGGGTTAGTGACGTCACAGTTGACAGTTCAGCATCAAAAGCGGGCATTAAAGTTGGAGATTTGTTACTTGAGGTAATTTTTTTTGAATTTTTTAATAAATTTTTATAAAAAATTTTACAAAAATTATTTTTTTAGGTAAACGGCGAAGATATTTTAGGCCAAAACGTATCAGAAGTCGCTCAAAAAATCAAAAAATCGCATCGAAATGAAGTCACATTACTTTTGTGGAATTCCGGCGCCGAACATAACGTGAGTTCTTTTTGTCACTCATTGATAAAAGTGCATCAACTGATAAAAATTCATCGATTGGAGGGGATTTTTTGTCTCTCTTCTATCATGCGTGCATTTCTAAACACACAAAAACTCTCGTCAATATTT
Source organism: Culicoides brevitarsis (assembly GCF_036172545.1). Taxonomy (NCBI): domain Eukaryota; kingdom Metazoa; phylum Arthropoda; class Insecta; order Diptera; family Ceratopogonidae; genus Culicoides; species Culicoides brevitarsis. The sequence goes on along the minus strand of NC_087087.1, from coordinate 2,455,130 downwards.
TTTTCTCTCCTAAAAAAAAAGACAAAATGTTCTAAAAATAAAAAAATCAAGTTTTCGGGTGAACAAAAAAAAATTTTCGATAAAAAAAATATGTGCCCCACAGCAGGTTCGAACTGCTGGCCTCCGCATCGCCTATTACTGATTATAAGTACGGCGCTCTAACCGACTGAGCTAGTGGGGCATCTACTATACACCGCGCTTAACTACCGTCTTGAAATGGCGGGCATCGAGAGGGGAAATTCGCGTTACGTACACATACAATGTGTAGGCATACAATCGCATGGAAGGGATAGTTTCGTACGTGTATGGAGTTCTATAGTGCACGAGGAGAGGAGAGAATGAAGAATAGGGTGACTTTTCAATTTTTAGAATTATTTTATAATAGCATTTTGTATGAATTTTAACTTTTTGAAAAGTTTTTAGAAAAAAAAATTCGCTTTTAGTTCAAAAAATCTTAAAATTTTTCAAAATTTTAACTTTAAGATATTTTTTAGTACAACAATTAAGTCTTTAAAAACTTTTTAGTACTTCAAATATTGAATTCAATTTTACTTTAGGTAATTTTAAAACAAATTATTTTCGAAAAAAATTTTAATTTCGATTTACTTTTTTAAATTTTGAAGATTTTTTAGAAAAATTTTCGGAAAAATTTCGACTTTTGCGAAAAATTAACTTTGAGTACTAAAATTAATTTTTTTTAAATTTTCACCTATTGAACAAATTTTTAATAAAATTTATTATTTTGTTAAAAATTCTACTTTTAGGACAAAAATAAGCTAAAATTTAATATTTTTATCAATTTAAATTAAAACAAATTAAATTTCATCGAAACTCTCAAAATTGAAAATTCACCCTACTTTTCATTCAAGCCATCTATCCGTCAAATCTTGAACTAAATTTTTATTTGAATTACCAAATTTAGCGATTTCATGTGTTAACGACAGGTACTTTACTTGTTTTAATTATTTTTTTTCAGCATTGGAATCAAAATTCCGTTCCTCGTTTCGCGGGATGCATGCAACGTGTCGCCCAATTGCTCGAATGCCCAATTTGCCTCGATACCGTTCGTCGTCCCATCGTTCAATGCATCAACGGGCATCTCTTGTGCTCTGGATGTCGCAACAAAACGCAACAATGTCCCGTTTGTCGAGTGTCTCTCGAAAGCAACACTTCCCGATGTCTCGTCGCCGAAAAATTACTCGGACTTATCGTTGAAACATTTAAAAATAAAATAAATTATTAAGGAAAAAATTCTTTTTTTTTACACAAATTCACCGCAAAACTTTCAGTAAAGTGGATAATTTGCGGTTGATTGCCGCAACTCGTCACAAATTTACATAAAATTTTATTTGTCAGCTCGAAATTCGATCAAATGCACGAAAAATGAAAGAATTGAGAGAGAATTGGTGATAATGAAATGATATAAACATATTTGTTACGTAAATATTGGATGAAAAATAAATGAAAAGTCAATTGTTCACAAATATAGAGTGACGATGAAGAATGAGCGACGAGCGCGATAAATTGTCATGCGGCGAACAATTTTTTTAATAAAGTTCGTTTCGACGTTTGTTTGTGTGTGAAATTCAATTATTGTTTGGAAAATAAAAAAAGAGGTAAGTGCACACAAAAAATTAATTAGCATTTTATTTGTTTTTGACTATCGCGGAGTCGGCAGATGAGGGAAATTTTTAAAAAATTTTCAAATTTTTCTTTTTTGATGATATTTGAAGCTTGTTGTTAATTTAAAAAAAATTAATATTTTTTACCGCATTTTTTTTTTTATCAAAAATTAAAAAAAAAAATTTTAGATTTTATCGCAAAATTAAAAAAAAAATAAATAAATAAAAATTTAAAAAAAAAAAATTTCTAAAAAATTTTTAAAAATTTTCCTTTTTAATAATTTTTTTTCAATTAAAATTGAACAAATTTAAAAAAAAAAAATAAAATTTTGAAAAAAATAAAATTATTTAAATAATTTGATTTGATAATTTTTATGAATAAAAAAATTTAAATTTTTTTTAAATTAAAAAAAATAAATTTTAATTTATTTTTTTTTATTTTTTATTATAACTTTTTCTTTTATAAATTTTAATTATTAAAAAAAAATAATAATAAATTTCTTTGAAATTAATTTTTAATCACAAATCAAAAGTTTAACATAATAAAATAATAAAAAAAATTTAAAAAAAAAAAATTTTTAATTTATTTTTTTATTTAAAAAATTTTTTTGAAAATTAAAAAAAAAAATTTTAATTTATTTTTTAATTTTTTAATTAAACTTTCTTTATAAATTCTAAAACAAAAATAAATTTCAAAAATTAATTTTTAATCACAAATAAAAAATTTAACATAATAAAATAAATAAAATAATAAAAAATAATTTGAATTTCATAAAAAATTTTTAAATTATTTATTTATAACTTTTTTTGACAAAAAATGTGAGATTTTAGATTTTTTAATTTTTTTTATTTCAAGTAAACTTTTAGCTCAATTCTAAAGAAAAAATTATTATTTCATTAAAAAAATGAATAAATTTATTTTAATTAAACAATAAATGTAATTAAAAAACATATTTTAACCAATTTTCAACTCTTTTATGATTTCCGTTGAACCAAAAATTGCACCTTAACCGCCTCAATTGTTGCGTTAATTGCATTAAAAGACAAAAACTACATTGTCAAACGATAATTAACATCAAGAATAATTAAAATTTTCACAAAAAACGCCGCAACAAGAAAATTCAGATGAACCCCAATGGTTTTCATTAACCAACAATTGTCCATTTTTATGAATTTATTAAAAAAATTAATTTATTTCTTCGTAATTTTTTGTTTCAAATCGAAAAAAAACAAAAAAAAAATAATAATTTTTTTAACGAATTTCTGAAGAACAAAATTCATTCATAAATTTATTAAAATTGTCTCTCGTCGAAAAATTCTCTTTTAATTACTCTCTCTCTACACAAAAAACTCGCAGTACAAAGTTCCTTGTGTACCTAAAAAATTCCAAATGTAAAGATAAACAAATAAAAAAAGTCTCGTCGTCGTGTGAATTAGTTTGTTTATCAAATTAGACAACAAATAGAGTGTCGCTGTGACAAAACGACAGGTAAGCATTGTTTAATTTGAGTTAAGTTCATTATCGCAGAAAAAGGTAAACTTCGTCGATCGCGAGAGACAAACACGCAAAATGAGAGTCAATGTCAAAAATTTTTTACGTCACGAAATCAGCTGTGAAGCGCCCGCCATTCGTCGATTGTTTTGCGTTAATTGAGTTTAATTGAGAATTAAATTGATTTTGTGCCAAATTTGATGATTTTGCTTGGTTTGGACTAATTGGAAAGACTTGAAATTTACAAAAAAAAAAAAAAATCGTCATTCAGTGTGAAACGCCATTAAATTCATTTTAAATTATGCGAATGGCAACCTGATGCATTATTTAGTGCTCGTCTCGTGCAAAAGGTAGGAAGACTCGACAAACAAGAGAAATATTTTAAATTTGATATCCTGATGCCGCCCGTACGAAAATTTCGTGATGATGCAGGAGTAGGAACAGTAACTAATATAATAAAATACATAAAATCTAGCACACACTCCGAAACTGAAGCAATGTAATGTTTTTGGGAGCATCCGGTGTTCTGTGTCGTGCAGGTTGTAGACGAACTCAAATAGAGCTTTAATATGTTCCTTTCATCGTCAGAATTAAAATGATAATGGTTTTTAGTGTGTGATGCGTGAGGCAGGGAAGAGTATTAAAAGCTCTTGAAATTATTTTTGGAAAAAAATTTTCTAAAATTTCGTTTTTTTGAGAAAAAATTTAATTTTTATGAAATTTTTATAGAAATCGAATTTTTTTTTGTAATTTAAAATTTCTTAAAAAAATCTCCTTAAAATAATTTTCGAAGTAAATTTGAGATAAAAAAAATTTGAGATAATGATATGTTTTTAAATTTTTTTTCAAATATTTTTTAGATTTTTTTCTTCATAGGTACAGAAATTACAAAGAAAATTTTTTATTCAAGATGTTCTTAAATATTGAATATTTTGAAGCGAAAATTGTAAATAAAATTTGAATCAAAATATTTCTAATTAAAACAAATAATGATAAAAATCATAAAAAAAAATTAAAAAATTTTTAAATTGGAATAAAAATTAATAAATTCGTAAAAAAATTATTAAATATTTAAATTATTTAATTTAAAAATTTATTTTAATTTTTTTTTATTAAAATAATTATTTTTTTTTTAAATTTTTATATAAAATTTTTGTTTTTTTTTTTAGAGGTAAATTATAATTTTTTATAAAATTAATTAATTAATTAATTGGTTATTTTTTTTTCCTCAAAATACAAATTTAAATTGAAAATGATAATTTTTCCGTTCAATTATTAATTTTTTAATTATTTTAATTTCTTCATTTGATGATTTTTTGAATATCAACAATAAAATTTTTGAGAAATTTTGTATCTTTTGAAGGAAAAAAAATTAAAAAATATTTTTTTTTTTTTAATAAAAAAGAATAATTTTTGGGCATATTAACAAAATTCGCTTCAATAAGAATTTTAAATAATTTTCTTAAAAAAATTTTTTTTACACAGATTGAATGAAAATTCATAAAAAATGCCCTCAAAATGAAAGTTTTACAAAATTTTCAAAAAATTTTTATAAAAAAATTTAAATAAAATTATTTTTTTTAAACATATTGAATTAAATTTTATAAAAATGCGCTTAAAATGAAAGTTTAGGAAGATTTTTAAAGAAATTTTAAAACAAAAATTTCAAAAAAATAAATTTTGAATAAAAATTTAAACTTAATTTATAAATTTGTTTCAAAATTTCTTAAAAGTCAAAATTTCAAAAAAATTTTCTTTAAAAATTTTTTTAAAATAAAATTTTAATCAATTTTGAATCTTTAACAATTCAAATTTTCCTTAAAATTCATAAAAAAGTGAAAATTAATGCAAAATTTTCAAAAAATCTAAATTTTAGATAATTTTCTCATTAAAACCCATTGTTAATGACTTCAAAATCCATCTCTGACATCGTCCATCCTCCATATTGTGTGCAATGTGCAACAAAATTAAATATGTAAATTATGTGTAAATACGTAAATACCGATATAACACTTATCATTGTATGAACAGATGCCTCGTAACACTGCTCTGTGATGCACTTCGGCACAGGAATTTTGTTGTTGTTTGTGCAAGAGCGATGGCATGAATCGATAATATTTGTTGCAAATTTATGCAAGCCAGACCCGAGTTTGAGTCAAGTAAATAAATAATCAGGATAGCATCACATCAATTAAGCTCGAAAATTGTTGACTTTCTGTGGGCACATTGACAAATTTTTTTTTCGGAAGAGTTTAGACGAAAATTGGATGTCATTCGATCTGTCGTCAAGTCGGAGTAATAATATTTTTTTTTTATGTCTTCTCACTTATTTTCATGTCAGTTGGAATTTTTCTCCCCTTTTTTTATTGAACAATCGACAAAAAAAAAATAAACGAGAAAATTGAAATTGGCTTTCTTTACATTTATCGATAATATTCTCGTTTTTATTGAATTATTCATTTTTTTTATCTTCATCAACATCCTCATAATCGACGTCGTATCGACGGAAATTTTGTATTTGTTTGATCTCGCACAAACAAACAACGAGAAAAAACACACAATAGAGCAATTTCAACACGCACAGCGAATTTTCTACTTTAGTCACATAATAATATTGTTACGATTATCTCTTTGTGAAATTCGAAGCGTTTGTGAGAAAAATTTTTTATCTTTTTTATTGATAAAAAAATGTCCTTCCGTGAATTTTTTTTTAATATTTGTTTATTTTTTGGAAGAGAAAAAAATTAAAATTTAAAAAAAAAAATTTTTTTTTTTAATAAAAATAAAAAAAAAAAATTAAAAAAAAAAATTTTAATAAAATTTAAAAAAAAAATTATAAAAAAAAACGAATTTAAAAAAAAAACTTTTAATTTAAAAAAAAAAAAATAAAAAAGCAACGATAAAAATAAAAAAATTATTAAATCGAAATAAAAATTCATAAAAAAAATTATTAAATACCTAATTTAAAATTAATTTTAATAATTTTTTAATTGAAAAAAAAAATTAAATTTTAATTAAAATATTTTTATTAAAAATAATAATATAAAAAAGCAACGAACAAAAATTATTGAAAAAAATTAAAATTATTAAATCGGAGTAAAAATTCAAAAAAATCATAAAAAAATTTATTAAATAATTTAAAAAATTTTTAAATGGAAAAAAATAAAATTTTTATAAATAAATGAATTTTTAATTAAATTTTAATAAAAAAATTAATTTTTAAATAAATTTTTATATTTAAATTTCTTTGATATGCTTGGTTTGGATTAATTGAAAAAGATTTTAACTTTCAAATTTTTTCTTAAAAAAAAATTTTTCTATGAAAACCCCCCATTTTAAGTGATAATACTCTCAAAGTAACAAACAAACACACTCACATCAAGGCTCAAGCCAAAGAAAAAATAATCGCATAAAAATAATGTAAAGAAAATATTACAGGTATTAACCGTAAAGTAACGCAAAGTGAATGAATAAAAGAGATCATCATGGTGATGATGAAAAAAAAACCGAAAAAAAATTACACATGTTTGCGTTTACACAGGAAGACACACGAAATGCAGGAAATATTTATACAAAGAAAATTGCTTAACGCATTTCCGATAAATTTCATTCGTTTTCGTCGTGTAAAGTACTTCCTCTTGCCGCGAAAAGCTTTTAACGCGCTTTGGAAATATTTTTAAAAATTCTCCTATTTTCTTTCAATTCCCACGCCAAACAAAGTCCTTGAGTATCTTAATTCCTCGATGAGTGCTAAAAAAGATGACATTATAAAAAAAGCGACTTTCTTTGTTCTCCGCCTTTGAAGATGATGATGGTCTCATCACATATTCATTCACACATGTTTTTTGTTTGTGTCAATTTCGAGTGAAAAGTATTGTCAGGGGTGTGCTTTGCAATTTTCTCGTAAAAAATGACGATAATAACATTGGAATCGAATAAAAAACACGGCAAATAATGTTGTTAAGTGTGTATTTTGTATGCAGTTTGTTGTCACTTTTGATGTACGTGAACGGGAAGTTACCCCACAAAATTGCCCGTTTTCGATGAATTTATGTCTAAAACACTTATTGAATTGTTATTTATGTGAAAAGGTGATTGAAAAAATATTTTTTTTTTACAAATTTTTTCTCCCCCTCTCGTTTTTTAAAAAATAATATTTCATGATATTAAAGATAAATATTTTTTTATCTATTTTGATTCGAGTAGTATTGAATTTCAAGAGAATTTAAGATTTTATAATAGATTTTTTTTCAAGTAGTTTGATATTTTTTTAAATTTTTATCGGATTTTATCAAAAAATATTTTTTTTACAATATTGAGTGAATTTATTAAGAAAGTTTATGAAAATTTATTAATTTGGATTTTTTGATGTTAGAATTATTCGATCATGAGATCAAAATTTTGTTTTATTAAATACAGAGAGAGCTGCGGTTTAAAAATTTTGAAGTTTTTGTGAATTTTTATTTTAAATATGTTTTTTTTTTAGAAGTTTTGTATAAAAAATTTCTTTTTGTATAAAAAATTATTTTTTAAATTTTTATTTTTTGACGTTAGAAATAACTTTTGTTTTGGACTTTTTCTAAATTTTGCGTTTTCGATGTACAGGAGCCATTTAAAGATGTTAGCGAAAAAAATTGATGAAAAAAAATTTCTGCCAAAATCCTCTTATTATGAGGGTTCACATACCGATTTTTCAAAATTGAGTTATATTACCGTTCTCCGTCTCAAAATGAAGGTTTTGATGTTAGAAACAACTTTTGTTTTGGATTTTTTCTTAATTTTGCGTTTTCGATGTACAGGAGCCATTTAAAGATGTTAGCGAAAAAAATTGATGAAAAAAAATTTAAGTCAAAATCCTCTTATTATGAGGGCTCATGTACCGATTTTTGAAAATTGAGTTATATTACCGTTCTCCGTCTCAAAATGAAGGTTTTGATGTTAGAAACAACTTTTGTTTTGGATTTTTTCTTAATTTTGCGTTTTCGATGTACAGGAGCCATTTAAAGATGTTAGCGAAAAAAATTGATGAAAAAAAATTTCTGCCAAAATCCTCTTATTATGAGGGCTCACATACTGATTTTTCAAAATTGAGTTATATTACCGTTCTCCGTCTCAAAATGAAGGTTTTGATGTTAGAAACAACTTTTGTTTTGGATTTTTTCTTAATTTTGCGTTTTCGATGTACAGGAGCCATTTAAAGATGTTAGCGAAAAAAATTGATGAAAAAAAATTTCTGCCAAAATCCTCTTATTATGAGGGCTCACATACCGATTTTTCAAAATTGAGTTATATTACCGTTCTCCGTCTCAAAATGAAGGTTTTGATGTTAGAAACAACTTTTGTTTTGGATTTTTTCTTAATTTTGCGTTTTCGATGTACAGGAGCCATTTAAAGATGTTAGCGAAAAAAATTGATGAAAAAAAATTTCTGCCAAAATCCTCTTATTATGAGGGCTCTCATACTGATTTTTGAAAATTGAGATATATTACCGTTCTCCGTCTCAAAATGAAGGTTTTGATGTTAGAAACAACTTTTGTTTTGGAAATTTTGCGTTTTCGATGTACAGGAGCCATTTAAAGATGTTAGCGAAAAAAATTGATGAAAAAAAATTTCTGCCAAAATCTCTCTTAAAATTTTTGATGAGTTTTGGACTTTTTCACGTTTTCGATACAGGAGCCATTTAAAGATTTTTCAAAATTGAGGGCTTATGATTTTTCAAAATTGAGTTATATTACCGTTCTCCGTCTCAAAATGAAGGTTTTGATGTTAGAAACAACTTTTGTTTTGGATTTTTTCTTAATTTTGCGTTTTCGATGTACAGGAGCCATTTAAAGATGTTAGCGAAAAAAATTGATGAAAAAAAAATTTAAGCCAAAATCCTCTTATTATGAGGGCTCACATACTGATTTTTCAAAATTGAGTTATATTACCGTTCTCCGTCTCAAAATGAAGGTTTTGATGTTAGAAACAACTTTTGTTTTGGATTTTTTCTTAATTTTGCGTTTTCGATGTACAGGAGCCATTTAAAGATGTTAGCGAAAAAAATTGATGAAAAAAAAATTTAAGTCAAAATCCTCTTATTATGAGGGCTCACATACCGATTTTTCAAAATTAAGCTAGATCACGGTTCTCCATCTCAAAATGAAGGTTTTGATGTTAGAAACAACTTTTGTTTTGGATTTTTTCTTAATTTTGCGTTTTCGATGTACAGGAGCCATTTAAAGATGTTAGCGAAAAAAATTGATGAAAAAAAATTTCTGCCAAAATCCTCTTATTATGAGGGCTCACATACTGATTTTTCAAAATTGAGTTATATTACCGTTCTCCGTCTCAAAATGAAGGTTTTGATGTTAGAAACAACTTTTGTTTTGGACTTTTTCTTAATTTTGCGTTTTCGATGTACAGGAGCCATTTAAAGATGTTAGCGAAAAAAATTGATGAAAAAAAATGATCCTCTTATTATGAGGGCTCAAACTGAAAAATTTCTGCTCAAAATCCTTTATTATGAAAAACTGAAATTGAGTTATATTACCGTTCTCCGTCTCAAAATGAAGGTTTTGATGTTAGAAACAACTTTTGTTTTGGATTTTTTCTTAATTTTGCGTTTTCGATGTACAGGAGCCATTTAAAGATGTTAGCGAAAAAAATTGATGAAAAAAAATTTCTGCCAAAATCCTCTTATTATGAGGGCTCACATACCGATTTTTCAAAATTGAGTTATATTACCGTTCTCCGTCTCAAAATGAAGGTTTTGATGTTAGAAACAACTTTTGTTTTGGATTTTTTCTTAATTTTGCGTTTTCGATGTACAGGAGCCATTTAAAGATGTTAGCGAAAAAAATTGATGAAAAAAAATTTAAGTCAAAATCCCCTTATTATGAGGGCTCACATACCAAAATTTTTCAAAATTTTAAAGATGTTAGCGAGAGGGCTCTAAAATTGAGTATTTACCGTTCTCCGTCTCAAAATGAAGGTTTTGATGTTAGAAACAACTTTTGTTTTGGATTATTACCGTTCTCCGTCTCAAAATGAAGGTTTTGATGTTAGAAACAACTTTTTTTTCTTAATTTTGTTTTCGATGACAGGAGCCATTTTTTAGCGAAAAAAATTAAAAAAAAATTTTGCCAAAATCCTCTTATTATGAGGGCATTTTTCAAAATTGAGCTATATTACCGTTCTCCGTCTCAAAATGAAGGTTTTGATGTTAGAAACAACTTTTGTTTTGCGTTTTCGATGTACAGGAGCCATTTAAAGATGTTAGCGAAAAAAATTGATGAAAAAAAATTTCTGCCAAAATCCTCTTATTATGAGGGCTCACATACTGATTTTTCAAAATTGAGTTATATTACCGTTCTCCGTCTCAAAATGAAGGTTTTGATGTTAGAAACAACTTTTGTTTTGGATTTTTTCTTAATTTTGCGTTTTCGATGTACAGGAGCCATTTAAAGATGTTAGCGAAAAAAATTGATGAAAAAAAATTTCTGCCAAAATCCTCTTATTATGAGGGCTCACATACTGATTTTTCAAAATTGAGTTATATTACCGTTCTCCGTCTCAAAATGAAGGTTTTGATGTTAGAAACAACTTTTGTTTTGGATTTTTTCTTAATTTTGCGTTTTCGATGTACAGGAGCCATTTAAAGATGTTAGCGAAAAAAATTGATGAAAAAAAATTTCTGCCAAAATCCTCTTATTATGAGGGCTCACATACTGATTTTTCAAAATTGAGCTATATTACCGTTCTCCGTCTCAAAATGAAGGTTTTGATGTTAGAAACAACTTTTGTTTTGGATTTTTTCTTAATTTTGCGTTTTCGATGTACAGGAGCCATTTAAAGATGTTAGCGAAAAAAATTGATGAAAAAAAATTTCTGCCAAAATCTCACATCTTTTTCATTATGAAAGTTTTGTTTTGGACTTTTTCTTAATTTTGCGTTTTCGATGTACAGGAGCCATTTAAAGATGTTAGCGAAAAAAATTGATGAAAAAAAATTTCTGCCAAAATCCTCTTATTATGAGGGCTCACATTTTTTCATTTTTTGATGTTAGAAACAACTTTTGTTTTGGACTTTTTCTAAATTTTGCGTTTTCGATGTACAGGAGCCATTTAAAGATGTTAGCAAAAAAAATTGATGAAAAAAAATTTTCAAAATTTTTTCAATTTTTGTAGATCACGGTTCTCCGTCTCAAAATGAAGGTTTTGATGTTAGAAACAACTTTTGTTTTGGATTTTTTCTAAATTTTGCGTTTTCGATGTACAGGAGCCATTTAATGAAAAAAAATAAAGATGTTTTTGGACTTTTTCTAAATTTTGCGTTTTCGATGTACAGGAGCCATTTAAAGATGTTAGCGAAAAAAATTGATGAAAAAAAATTTCTGCCAAAATCCTCTACTGATTTTTCAAAATTGAGTTATATTACCGTTCTCCGTCTCAAAATGAAGGTTTTGATGTTAGAAACAACTTTTGTTTTGGACGTTTTCGATGTACAGGAGCCATTTTTTGATGAAAAAAAATTTCAAAATCCTCTTATTATGAGGGCTCACAGAGCGATTTTTCAAAATTGAGCTATATTCCGTCTCAAAATTTTTGCGTTTTCGATGTACAGGAGCCATTTAAAGATGTTAGCGAAAAAAATTGATGAAAAAAAATTTCTGCCAAAATCCTCTTATTATGAGGGCTCACATACTGATTGTTCAAAATTGTGTTATATTACCGTTCTCCGTCTCAAAATTTGTTTTGGACTTTTTCTTAATTTTGCGTTTTCGATGTACAGGAGCCATTTAAAGATGTTAGCGAAAAAAATTGATGAAAAAAAATTTAAGTCAAAATCCTCTTATTATGAGGGCTCACATACTGATTTTTCAAAATTGAGTTATATTACCGTTCTCCGTCTCAAAATGAAGGTTTTGATGTTAGAAACAACTTTTGTTTTGGATTTTTTCTTAATTTTGCGTTTTCGATGTACAGGAGCCATTTAAAGATGTTAGCGAAAAAAATTGATGAAAAAAAATTTAAGTCAAAATCCTCTTATTATGAGGGATCATGTACAGATTTTTTCAAAATTGAGCTATATTACCGTTCTCCGTCTCAAAATGAAGGTTTTGATGTTAGAAACAACTTTTGTTTTGGATTTTTTCTTAATTTTGCGTTTTCGATGTACAGGAGCCATTTAAAGATGTTAGCGAAAAAAATTGATGAAAAAAAATTTCTGCCAAAATCCTCTTATTATGAGGGCTCACATACCGATTTTTCAAAATTGAGCTATATTACCGTTCTCCGTCTCAAAATGAAGGTTTTGACGTTAGAAACAACTTTTGTTTTGGACTTTTTCTAAATTTGGCGTTTTTGATGTACAGGAGCCATTTAAAGATGTTAGCGAAAAAAATTGATGAAAAAAAATTTCTGCCAAAATCCTCTTATTATGAGGGCTCACATACCAATTTTTCAAAATTAAGCTAGATCACGGTTCTCCGTCTCAAATTGAAGGTTTTGGCATTAGAAACAACTTTTGTTTTGGACTTTTTCTTAATTTTGCGTTTTCGATGTACAGGAGCCATTTAAAGATGTTAGCGAAAAAAATTGATGAAAAAAAATTTCTGCCAAAATCCTCTTATTATGAGGGCTCACATACTGATTTTTCAAAATTGAGCTATATTACCGTTCTCCGTCTCAAAATGAAGGTTTTGATGTTAGAAACAACTTTTGTTTTGGATTTTTTCTTAATTTTGCGTTTTCGATGTACAGGAGCCATTTAAAGATGTTAGCGAAAAAAATTGATGAAAAAAAATTTCTGCCAAAATCCTCTTATTATGAGGGCTCACATACTGATTTTTCAAAATTGAGCTATATTACCGTTCTCCGTCTCAAAATGAAGGTTTTGATGTTAGAAACAACTTTTGTTTTGGATTTTTTCTTAATTTTGCGTTTTCGATGTACAGGAGCCATTTAAAGATGTTAGCGAAAAAAATTGATGAAAAAAAATTTCTGCCAAAATCCTCTTATTATGAGGGCTCACATACCGATTTTTCAAAATTGAGCTATATTACCGTTCTCCGTCTCAAAATGAAGGTTTTGATGTTAGAAACAACTTTTGTTTTGGATTTTTTCTTAATTTTGCGTTTTCGATGTACAGGAGTCATTTAAAGATGTTAGGGAAAAAAATTTTAAGTCAAAATCCTCTTATTATGAGGGCTCACAAAAATTTTGTCCTCTTAAATCACATGATTTTTCAAAATTGAGTTATTTACCGTTCTCCGTCTCAAAATGAAGGTTTTGATGTTAGAAACAACTTTTGTTTTGGATTTTTTCTTAATTTTGCGTTTTCGATGTACAGGAGCCATTTAAAGATGTTAGCGAAAAAAATTGATGAAAAAAAATTTCTGCCAAAATCCTCTTATTATGAGGGCTCACATACCGATTTTTCAAAATTGAGCTATATTACCGTTCTCCGTCTCAAAATGAAGGTTTTGATGTTAGAAACAACTTTTGTTTTGGATTTTTTCTTAATTTTGCGTTTTCGATGTACAGGAGCCATTTAAAGATGTTAGCGAAAAAAATTGATGAAAAAAAATTTCTCCTCTTATTATGAGGGCTCAAAATCCTCTTATTATGAGGGCTCACATACTGATTTTTCAAAATTGAGCTATATTACCGTTCTCCGTCTCAAAATGAAGGTTTTGATGTTAGAAACAACTTTTGTTTTGGATTTTTTCTTAATTTTGCGTTTTCGATGTACAGGAGCCATTTAAAGATGTTAGCGAAAAAAATTGATGAAAAAAAATTTCTGCCAAAATCCTCTTATTATGAGGGCTCACATACCAATTTTTCAAAATTAAGCTAGATCACGGTTCTCCGTCTCAAATTGAAGGTTTTGATGTTAGAAACAACTTTTGTTTTGGATTTTTTCTTAATTTTGCGTTTTCGATGTACAGGAGCCATTTAAAGATGTTAGCGAAAAAAATTGATGAAAAAAAATTTCTGCCAAAATCCTCTTATTATGAGGGCTCACATACTGATTTTTCAAAATTGAGCTATATTACCGTTCTCCGTCTCAAAATGAAGGTTTTGATGTTAGAAACAACTTTTGTTTTGGATTTTTTCTTAATTTTGCGTTTTCGATGTACAGGAGCCATTTAAAGATGTTAGCGAAAAAAATTGATGAAAAAAAATTTAAGTCAAAATCCTCTTATTATGAGGGCTCACATACTGATTTTTCAAAATTGAGCTATATTACCGTTCTCCGTCTCAAAATGAAGGTTTTGATGTTAGAAACAACTTTTGTTTTGGATTTTTTCTTAATTTTGCGTTTTCGATGTACAGGAGCCATTTAAAGATGTTAGCGAAAAAAATTGATGAAAAAAATTTAAGTCAAAATCCTCTTATTATGAGGGCTAAATTTTTAGTAAAAAAATGATGTTTACGGAAAATTTTGATTCAAAATTAATTTTTTTCAAAATTTTTTCAACTTTTGAAAAATTTTTTTCTAGAAAAAAATTGATGAAAAAAAATTTAAGCCAAAATTTTTTCAAAATATATTACCGTTCTCCGTCTCAAAATGAAGGTTTTGATTTAGAAACAACTTTTGTTTTGGATTTTTTCTTAATTTTGTTTTTTTCATGATAGATTATTTTTCAAAAATTTTAATATTTTTTTTTAATTTTCTTCCGATTTTATAATAAATATTTTTTTCAACAATTTTGAGATAATATTGAGGTTAATTTTTTTTTTTGATCATGAGATTTGAATTTTGTTCATAAAAACATAGAGGGAGCCACTGTTTGAAAAAATTAAGAAATTACTTCTTGATTAAAAGTTTTTTAATTGATAATAACAATTTTTGAATATAATTTTTTTTTTTAAATTATATTTTATAATAAAATTTTTATAAAAAAAGTTTTTTTTATCTCAAATTTACTTTTTAAAAAAATTTTTTTTGACAAGTTTTTTATGAAAAATTAAACTTGAATGATTTTTTAAACGAAATATTGAAAAACTCATAAAAATAATAAATAAATTTTTAAATAAAAATATAAATTTTAAAAGCTTTTAATTTTAGATCAAAAAGATCTAACCTCAAAACCTTTCAAAATCATGAATTTTCGAAATCTTCCATTAAAAAAATTGTTTAAAAAATTATCTTGATCTTTCCCAGAATGCAAATAAAAACTTTCCACAGCTTTTGTTTTGTTGTATGTTTGCGGCGAAAATGCTTTTCATAAATTGAGGTTAAAAACTTTATCCTTACCGACTATTGTCATGTTCTCATCATCTCAACATCCCCATCATCACACAAACAATAATAAACTTCTCATAAAATTCTGCCACTTACGAATTTAACCGCTTGTTCATTTTGTTTTTTTTTCTCTTCATTCGTCCTTCTTGTCAATATTTCCTTTATTATTGGGCGGAGGGGGTCTTAACCTTTGTTCGATGGACTTTATGTCGAACCCCTTTTCAAAACGAACGAAATTGGTCCTAATTTGACATATTTTTCATCTGCATTTAAAGATATGACGCTCATCAAACGTTTTCTTTCCAATAATAACAAACCGAATAAAATAAAAATAAATTTTCTGTCAGAATTTTCTCTTCTTCTCTTTTTTTATTTTATCATATTTTTATCACCAAACACTCAGTCACTTACACATTTGATAAAAAAAAGCAAGAAACGAGGGAACATAAAAAGTCAATCATAATAATATTATAACAGGACACAAATAAATATCATTTCAACTGAGAAAGAAAGACAGAAAAAGAGGAGAAGTAGAAGAGACAACTAAACTTTTTATTATATCGCGTGTTGATGTGCGTATTGGGGCTGAACGAGATAGTGTCGCTCCTATCTAATATATTAACGAATGGAATGACAACAACAAAGAAAATTTTTTATTGTGAAAGTTGTGCTCGACACCCGCAAATAACACGAGAAAAAATTACATGATCATCATTTTCTGACAAATTGATGATAGTTTCTAATATATTTGAGAGGTAGATGTTATTTTGTTGTCTTGTTCGTCGTTTAGAAGGCGATGATAACGTGTCGAGTTTATTGCGAAAAGAACATCGAAGAGTAATGAAGAGATAGAATTTGAACAAATTTCAAAAAATTTCTCACTTTTCAAGATTTAAAAGTGCGTTTCGACTAAAATGTGAAATTGTAAAATTAAAATTATTCTACTAAAATTAATTAATTAAAATAAAATTTTAAAAATTTTTTTAAATTATTTAATTTTAAAAATTTAAAATAATTTTTTAAATTTTTTTTTTCAATTTATGTATATATTTATACATATACATATATTATATATATGTATATTTATTTCAAAATTTAAAAATTAAATTATTTTATATTTTTTTAAATTTAATAAAATATTTTTTAAATTTTTATTTTTTTTGTAAATTTAAAATAAAAATTATTCTACAAGCTACGGATTTTGATGGCTAAAAATTCATAATTTGATAAAAAACTATTTTTTTGAAAAATATTTAAATTATTATTTAGTAAATTTATTATTATTAATTATTCAATTATTTTTCTTAATTTAAAAAAAATTATTTAAATTAAATTATAATTTTTTTTTTCAATTTAAAATATTTAATTTTATCAAAACAAAAAAAATTTAAATTTATTAATTCTTTTAAAAAATTATTATTTTTTTTTACCTTTCAATTTTTTTCATTTTTTATACTTAAAATAAGCAATTTTTTTTTTTTTTAGAAATTTTAATCTGAGCCTCAGAAGCGATTTTTCAAAAAATTGATCAGAATGAAACAAATTTATTGGAAATTTTGATGAACTTGTTACATTTTCATTAAGGATGTTGCATGTTATTCCATCAAAAATTGGGATATAATGAAAATGTTTGTTAGAAAATTGTTCCGAGAAACATTTTTGTTTTGTAATCGAAAAATTTTTGTAACTTATTCAAGGGATAATTTCATGAATTTTTGAATAATTTTAATGAAAAAAAATATTTTTCATGTTTTTTTATTTAAATTATAAAAAAATATATTAAAGAAATTTAAAAAAAATAGAAAAAAAATTATTTTTGAAGTTTTTAACTTCTTTAATAATTTTTATATTAAAATATAAATAAAAATAATAAAAAAAATATAAAAAAAAAATAAAATTTGTAATTAATAAGAAAGTAAATAAATTTTAATTTAAAAAAAAATAAAATTTTCTTGAATTTAGGCAAAAAAAAAATTAAAATTGAAGAAGAAATTTTTTTTCTTCCTTCGGAAGGTATTTTAAAAACAAAAAAAAAATGAACATTTGAACTTCAGAAAAGTTTTTTAGTCCATTAACAGCATCATCTGTTTTAATGTTCTCATTACTCATTCGTTCATGTTCATGCGTTGCGCCGAGTGTTTTCGTACAAAAGCGAGCACTTGCTGCAAGTTATTTGAAAATTAAATTGCAATAAAATTTAAGGAATCTAATTATCTAACACTTATAAATATAAATTTTGACCCATTTTGCAAATGTTTCGTTTGCCACACATGTGCAGCTGCTGCACACCTCTCGCATGGATTTTTGCTCCATTGCTACAGAAAATCCAATTTATAGGCTTAATGCACAGACACACAAACAGCATATTTGCTTATAAATAGACGAAAAAGCATATTAAGAGGCCCAGTTGTTGTTTCGGAAAATTATGTGATATTTGTGTCTAACGTCGACGAGGAACGTTTTTTGGATGAAAAGCTCTCGCCTTCATGCAAGCAGGCTATTTATTGTTGTTGTTAATGGTAGGTGGTATACTTAAAAGGGGCATGCAGATGTGCAATCACTTTTTTGGCACACACAGGATTTAGTTAACAACAAAGCAACACGAACGAACGAACGGAGAAGCGAGACAAGCTAATTTATGATTAGGTTTGGTATTTGTTGGTTCGTCGGTCGACATCGTCTTGCTTTTTGCACAAAGCTAAAGTACGTAAATTGCAGGAAAATTATTTTTTTTCGCATGTGAATTATACGAAAAAGTATCTCTGCGATGCTGAGGATGATGAAGCGGCTTATTATTAATTTTTTTTTGCTTTTTGTGCATGTGAACACTACTTTCTACCGAATTTAAGAAGGAAATTATTAAAATAATAAATGCCTGCTTTGGCGGATGATGCAGCTTTTGATGCAGCATCGGTAAGCCGCACAAACAGAGATTATTCGAAGCTGTTTCTGCTGTATGGAGATTTATTAAGACGCGTTGAATGGAGTCTATGACACATAAAGTGATGAATAATTCAGCGAAAAGTAGCTTTTTGTTCATTTAACTGAAATTTTGTGCAAATATTGAACTTTCAAAGTGAAATTTTCTATTTTAGAGGATAAAATTTCCTTAATTTACTTAAAAAAAACTTTAAAAATTAAAAAAAATAAATTTTATCGTAAATGTCAATTCAAAAAATGACAGTTAAAAAATTTGAAAATCGCCTTCTGATTAATTCAAACCAAGCAAATTTCAAATTATGATAAAATTAAAAAGTTTTTTGGCTTTGTTTGTAATTTGAAACACTTTTTTACATCACAAGTGCCTTATAACCTCAAAAATAATGGAAAATTCCCGTAACAGACAGAATTTCTCGTTAAAATTCCTTCTCTTACTCGATGAAAACTTTCCAAATCCATCAATTCTGTGAGTAGTTCCGAGAAAACCAGGCCCTTTAATTTTCATTGCTCCAATTCCTTGAATTCCCGTATTTGCATATTTTATAGGCAAGCCATAAAAAAAAAATTTTGCGTAAAAATAAACAAGTGAATCAAAATGCCCCGAAAAATGTAGCTATTAAATAATTTATGTCTTCCCGAACGAAGAAACGCGAAAAAAAATAACAATAAATAAAAATTTGGTCCGTTGGATCTATTTATTTTTTGCGTTGATGGAACGCGTGTAATGAGAATGTGAGGCAAAAAAAAAAGCATAAAAACGTCAACAGAAATTATATTTTGTAACCTTATGAACTTTTTTTCGTGTCTCACAAAAAAGAAAAGTTTTTTTAGGAGGCGTTCAATTTTGTTGTTATTTACATTTTTTTTTCGCTATCATGAGAAAAGATACGCTCGTATTTAATTTAAACCGCACATTATGTTGATTGTTGTTTCATTTGTGCCTCGCAGCTATTTGTTGTTGTAATTTTTTTATGTTTATATTTATTTTTTGCGTTTCGAAATCTTTTCATTTATTTTATCATCATCATTGTTCATATAAATTTGTCGAGGAAAATCTTTTATTTATGAAAGAAATGGAAACTAACGAAGCTTAAAGGTCTTCTTTCTTTGAATTTTTTCATTTGTTCAAAAATTTAAAGATTATTATTCTTAAGTGATAGAACGACGAGCACACACTTTTCATGTCAATCATTAAAAATTCACAAAGTTCATAATTTTTGGTTGTTTGCTGTTCTGCTCGACTCATATGCAGGGGAAAAGAACAGATAACATCTGTTTGAACAAGAATTTCTTTTTTTTTTTGGCATGTCACATTTTCTTTCATACACATACATCAATTATGCGAAGTTTGAATTAAAGGGATGTTCAATTAGGGACAAAAAATTTATATTTAAAAAATTTTTTTTTTTAAATTATTGAATTTTTGACTATTTATTGATTTAAAATGAAATTTTTTTCATGATAATTTTTATAGTTTATTTTTAAAAATATAAAAATTTTTAAATTTATTTTTTTTTTAAATTTTTTCTTTAAATATTTTATTAAAAAAATTTAAAATTTTAAAGTTAATTTAATTTATTTTTTTTTTAAATTTTTTTACGCTAAAAAAATAAGATTTTGACATTTTTTAATAATTTTTTTTAAACTAAAAATTTTTTTTTGAATTAAAAAAAAAAAATTAATTTTGATGAAATTTTTAATTTTTTTTTTGCTTTATTGGATTTTCGGCTTTTGAAATGGGGCAGGGGCAAAAACATAGAAAAAAATTTGGAGCGGCCTAAATTAAATTAAAAAAAAATTAAATTCTAAAAAAAATATTTTTTGATTTCTCAAACAAAAATTTTTTAACTTTTTTTTGAAAATTATTTTTGAGCGAAATTTATATAAAATTCATTTAAAAACCAAAAGTTGCATAACATTGCAAACCAAAAAAATTCAAGCGAAACATAATTTTCTAACAAAAACGCGTCATGCTTGCATCGCAAATCATTAAAAATTCAAAAAGCAATGTAATTTTCCTGCCATTTTTCCGAGAACAGAAAAGAAGCCAAACATTACCTCAATTGTAATAAATAAAATAATTAACTTTTGGTATCAATTAAAATTTTTTACTTTGAAACTTTTTAAATTAAAAGCATCATCTTTGAATTATTACATTTTCTACTTCCTCAGTATCGCGGCGAATTTAATTAAGTATCATATTATTTGCATATTATTAAAAAGTTTAAAATTTGTTGCTTTTCTCTGCCTCTCGACGAGGAAAGGGAATTTTTGGTTGCAGGTTTCAAACCAACAAAAAAAAATTTTTTGGAAAGAGTTCACCTGAAAAATTCAGAACTTGCTTAATTAAATTAATGTTTCGAGATATGCGTCAATTAGTTTTGTTTGTTCAAGCGTGTGATACGGAGAGATTTGTGCGAGAAAAGCAAATGTTGATAGAAAAATTTTCTTCATTGTTTTATTTGCGTTTTGCAAATATTTTTAAACCCACACGATTTTTCTTGTTCACACAAGAATTTTTCTGCTTGAAATGTCGAGTTAACATTCCGAGACTGCCGAGCTTAAGTCATGCAAATAAAAAGAGTGAATTTCAATGTGAATGAAGAAAAAAGGCAAACAAACATGCTCTGTGTGTGAGCTTTTCTTTTTCCTCTTTCTTGTGATATTTTAATTAACCAAATATTTGCTCCAATTACTTGAAATGTCGACATAATGTCGTTATTACTACATACACGCGACGTAGATACTCATTTAGCAAGCAGTGACGGACCTAAAGAAAATTTCGAGTTTTTGCTTGGTTTGGATTAATTGAAAAATTTTTTCTCTAAAAGATTTTCGAGCTTGAAATTGTCGGGCACTGACAAAAACTTTCGTAAATGTTTGTTAATTTAATCCTGCCTTTCTATTCTTTGGTTTTTATTATGCGATCATCACACATCGTGTTGTAGGTAGGTACATAGCATTGACATTCCGGGTATTTAATTAATAAAATAATTTGTACGCACTTGACTACCTTTACCTGTCTTTTGTTAACTTTTCCTTTGGAAGCCCAAAAATGTTCCGTATTATTAATTCAGTGAGTATTTATCCCAACGTACGCTACAATTCATTGTTTGCTGCATAATAAATGCTCGGATTATTTAATGATGCAGGCACTTTTGCCAATTATTATTTTATGTCTCGTACGTTCGTATTTGCTTTTTTTTCTCTATAAAAAAATGTTTAAGGCACAAAGATGCGAATTGCGAAACGAGAGCGTTTATTACAGCCACTTAATACGGTTACTCGCATGAACGAGATAATAAAAAGCATTAGGAAGTGAGCAATAATTGCGTAATGCAATTAAAAAGGCAGCTTGTGTGGTTTTGAATTAGAAAAAAAGTTATTTGAGAAATGTTCTTCTTTTGAAAAGAACCTTACTTGAACTGAGCTAAAACGCACTTTTCATGCCCTAACAAACTTTCTAACCAAAAAAAAAAAAATTGTGCTCTATAGCAGAATCCCTTACAAACTATTGAGGATCACAAATCCCGTTACAGAAAAAATTGAAGCTTTCCCTAAAAAAATTTTTTTGAGGTTATGTCAAAAGTAAAAACTTTCCCTGTTGAGCGACATTTGCTCAAAAAACTTAATTCTAGCTGAAAAAAACTTAAAACTAACCTAAAAATCGAAAAGTGCGGGAAAATTTTCTCTTATGAACTAAAGATTTAAGAACTTACGGAAATCCTGACGTCGCTGCTTCAGCTACTTCTGCATTCCTTGTCAACCTTGGGGAGAAACGAAGCTCTCGACAACCCACAAAAAGTCGTAAAGAGCTTCAAATTAGTAAGTTTCTTTGATTTTTGGGTACTTACCTCGGAGATCCGCTTCATGATTGTTTTTTTTTCTTCATTTTGATCGCTCATCCTGTTACGCCTTCTTCATTTTCTGAATATGATTCTTTTTCCGTTCGTGCTGAAATGCAAAAAAATTATTAAAAAATTAGACTTAAAGCTAAATTTTAAGAAATTTTTACTTTCCATGTGCTTTGTCAAAATAAATTTTCTTCCTATATGGCTCCAAATTGATCTTTCTGTCAAATTTTTTATTTCTCGTCCTTCGTTGATCTATTTGCTTCTTTTTAAGTTATTCTATTAAGGAAAATGTATTGAAAATTACATGAAAAGTTAAAATTTAAGAAATTTCTTACCTATCTCGTGTCTTGTCAAAACAAATCCACGTGTGAAATGACAATTTTACCCAGCTAAAACGAATTTGGTTCAAATTTTTGACACTTGGAGCGCTCCTATAGTTTTAAAATTCCTCCGTTATGATCTTTATTGATTTTATTTTTCAAACCAATATCAGAATTTATGTTCAAAATACCTAAAAAAATGTTTTTATTAGAAAATAATCATGAATACATGTTTTTTATAACCAAATATTATCTATTTAATTATCAGTATCGTCCCGCGAGCTTAAAATTCTCTTTAAAAATGCAATTTTCTTGCTTTTCTAACGTTCCAACCCTGATCCAATACATTTTTTTCCTAATATTACAAAGATAATTTTATCCGTTTAAACATTTGCGGTCGAAATAATGAGCGAAAAATATTAAAATTAACTTTTTTCATTCAGTTCATTTCAGAAATTGTTCCAAAAAGGTCAAACATCGAAAAATTTTCTTAAATTAAAGTCATTGGAAAGACAACACGTGAGTATCCCTTCTAATTATTTCCTACTGAAATGTTAATTAGCTCTTAAATGATCGTTTCATGATGAAACTCAACACTTTTTTTAAACGCCTCACATCGCTTCTGAAAAACGTCAATTCAGTTCATTATCACTTACCGTCTAATTGATTGTGTAAACAAAAGAATCTCCAATTTCAAGATACTCCAGATAGTAAATTGTCTCACATGTGTTATCGCGTCGTTGTTTAAATAAAACATTTCAGTCGCATTTTAATCGCGTCGCGAACTTGAACTTGAGTTTTTGGCAAAATTTTAATTAAAAAAAAATGAAGTTTCCCAGATTTTTAACGTTTTGGCGTCGTTCCATCTCGATCGAAGGTACAATTTATTGAATTTGGGTCATCTGAAAATACAAAACAGCAAAAAAAAATTATTAACAAGCAAAATTTAATAAACAATAAAAATTAAATTCCAACTGGTTTTCCGGTTGTTACACATATTTATTACGTTTTTTTGTTGCCGAATGTCACTTTGTGGTACATTCGCATCCATTTTAATAATAATAATAAATTTTCGCACACACGCCGGACAAAAAATTGTTCAGAAAATTAATTTAATAACAATAAAATTTTTTCATAAGCGGTCCTCCAGAGAGAGAAGAACAAAAAAAAATAATAATATGTTGCAAAAATTATGCAAGCGCAAAAGTTTTTTCTGTTGATTGTTGATGATGATGATGATGTGTTGTTGGCATCAAAGCCAAAGCACGTACAAAAAATATAATTAAATTATGTTTTTAATATGAAAATGAAAGAAAAGTACGAAAAATGTCAACAAAATGGGTTAAAAACTCACAATTGATGGGCCGCAATTTTTTTTTTTGTTTGCAATGAAAAAGAAAACAAACCGAAACACGAGAAGTAACGAGATATTTAATTGTGAAAAGTGCTTTTATTTACTCTTTTTTTTCGTGTTCCGCGAAAAGTAATTCAATCAAATGCATTTTTTTCATATCTTTATTTGAGCACACAAAAAAATGAGAATAAATTCAACACCATCATTCGGAATTCAATTTCGCCGAATAATATCTACTGATGGTAATAAAACAAATATACGAGAAATTTATTACTGGTCAGAATAATAAAAAAAAGCGAACGAACGTGAATAGTAATGATAATGGAAAAAAGGGGTTTTTTCTACTGAAAGAAGCAACGAAGTTAATAATGAGTTTTAATGAAAAAAGTGATAATTTTATAAAAAAAAATTATAAAAAAAATTACATATGAGAAGCCGAAAAGTTTAAAAAAAATCAAATAATTCATGAGCATTCAAAATAAAATTTTTAATAAATTAAAGTCAAACAATTTTTTTTTCAAATTTGAAGGAAAAAAAATTATTTTAAAATATTGTGAAAAAAAAAAATTTTTTTTAGACATTTATCTACAAAAATTATGAGTAAAAAAATTATAAAACACATTTTAGTACTCCTCTTCAAATTTTTACAAATTAATACTCCTCAGTTTAAAAACCATTAAAAAATAATAATTTTTTAAATTAATTCTCTATTTAATTTATATTTTTAAAGAAAAGTTTTTAAGGTCAAATAGAATTATAAAATTATCTTTTTTAAAAAATAAAATAAAAGAAAAAAATGTAAAAAAAAAAGTTTAATTTTAAGCTCAAATGCTTGAAAAATTAAATAAAAAAATTTTAATAAAATGTAAAAAAAAAAATAAAATAAAATTTGATTAAAACTCAGATGCTTGAAAAAATTTTTTAATTAAAAAAATATTTAAAAAAAAATTAATTTTAAAATTAATTCTTTTTAAAAGTAATTTTAGAATTTATTTTTTTTTTTCATTTTTTTTTAAATGAGGAGTATTAATTTGTTTAAAATTTATAAAATTTTAAGAGGTGTAATAAAATGTGTTTTTTTAATTTTTTCACTCATAATTTTTGTAGATAAATGTCAAAAAATTTATTTTTTTTCAAAAAATTTTTCAAACAGAAGTTTTTTGCCTCAAATTTGAAAAAAAAATTTTTTGACTTTAATTTGTTAAAAATTTTTGTTTAAAAAAGCCCGTGAATTTTTTATTTTTTTAACTTTTTTTCATTTTTCATATGAAATATTTCAAAATTAAAAAAAAATTGAAAAACAAAACAAAAAATTTAATTTTCAAATTTTTATTAGATTTGAAAAGGTTTTTAACAAAATAAAAATTTTTAAAAATGTTTTTAATAAGAATAATAAAAAATAAAAATAATAAAAAATAAAAAAAATAAATACTGAAATTTCACTTTTGTTGTTTTATTTATTGTTTGAAAATATTAAGCTCTAAAGTAAAAAAAAATTAAAAATAAAAAAAAAATTACTCACTTTTGAATATTGAAGTTCGTTGAAAACTTTAGTAACGTTCACGATCGAATTGTTGAATGATGTTGATTATTATTAAATGAACAGCACAATTTTATTGATGGTTTTTATTTCGATTCATTTCCGACGTGGCTGTTCAAAGGCTTCGCCAATGCTCTCAATAAGTTCAAAAAATCATTTCGAAAACGAAAACGAATCCTCTGCGATGTTAATTTGCTCTTTTGAGTATTTTAATTAGCATTTTTTTGATTGTTTTATCAACGAAACCTCATCTCTCGCAACCTCTTTTGCTTCATTTAACGTTTTTATATTTATTTTATTTTCATTTCGTTTCAACAAACAGATGGACATCATTATTATTTTATTATATCATTTGTAATTATTATTTACATAAAAATATGCAATCATCGCTGATTATTGCTTTCATTTTACGTGCAGGTCGTGTCGTCGTCCCAAACCGCAATTCGCATCAGCAGCAAATTCCCACAATCGATTTAACATCCCGCATCGACGACAACGGAGTTATTAACGCCACACCGACGACGACGATGACAGCGGCAAAGGAGGAAATGCAAATTATCGATGTAAATTACGCGGAAACCGAGAAAAAATCCGAACATGTCACCAAACTTCGTCGAATTTATAATGAGTGGTCTTCATTATTGGCTCTCTTGCTCATTTTCTGCATGATTTGGATGATAATGTTCGCATTACTTCCCGCTTCGATGACAGCTCCCAGCGCGCCGTTCATGCGAATGGCATTTCTCTTTGTTGGCGCGCAAATTTGTGGCGTCATGATCACTTTCATCAAACTTCCTGACATGCTGGGAATGCTTTTCTTCGGCGTTCTTTACACAAATGTCGGATTAGGAGATTTTAGTGCGATTCAATCGTTGGAAGCTTGTTTACGAGACATGGCTTTGATCAATATCATGCTTTTGGCGGGATTAGGAGTCGATTTGCAGCCATTAAAGAAACTTTTTCGAATCATCATGCAATTAACTCTCTTGCCAACGATCGCCGAAGTTGCTGCTTTGACAGTTTTGAGCCATTTTCTTCTCGGCCTGCCATGGATTTGGGGCGTTTTGTTAGGGTAAGTTACGAAATTTCCATTTTTTATTGTAAAAAATGCTCGAAGCGATATCAGCAAGGTCGTTCAAGGACATTTATGAAGAAAATTACAAAAAAAGAATTCTTCGGTATCAAAAGTTTGCATAAATTTTGATGGAGATGAACAAGTTCTTTATTTAAATGATGGAAACTACTCATTTGCGTTTGTTTTTAAGAATATGAAGAAAAAAGATCAGACAAAAATGTGAAGCGAAGTATACGAACCACATTTAAATGGGATATTGAAGAAAAGTTTATGTGAAAAGTTTTTCTCCGACATCTTCTTATGCAATAGTTTTTTTTACACACATGCGTTTTTGAGACCATGGAAGAAAAAGACGCTTCTAAAAAGGAGAAAAAAAAATTTGTTTATAGTTTTGAAAATGAAAGATATCTAAGGTTCATGCATAAAAGATCATTCTTTTTGTGTGTCTTTGACTATTTTTATAGCTTTGTCATGTGTCTCCTTTCGTTTCGTTCTCATTTTCATTCATTAACTTTACGATTTTGTGAGAAAATTTGACAAATTTAAGCATTTCAAATAAAAAAATATGACATAACCTCAAAATATTTGTAAACAAATAAAAAGGCGGGAAATGTTGTTTACATGCAGGGTTGCCGATTTTATTCAAATTAACTGAATTTTAATAGAAATTACTTTTAGAGAAGCAAAATTTTTAAATTATTTTCTTTCAAAAAATGTAAAAAAGATTGAAGAAAAAAATTAAAAATTCATTAAAATTGCTTTGACATAGTTTGTGATTTAGTTTTTGTCTTGATTTAGTTTTTAAAACAAAACTATGTCAAAGAAAAAAATTTTTTTCAGTTTCAATTTTTTGGCAGTTTTGAGTTATAAAATGATTAAAAATGATAAATTAGAGCCTCCTAACAAATTTCAATCCATTTGGAGCAAGATTTGACAAAAATAGCTTTGACACAGTTTTTTTGCTTTTGATTTAGTTTTTAAAACAAAACTATGTCAAAGAAAAAAATTTTTTTCAGTTTCAATTTTTTGGCAGTTTTGAGTTATAAAATGATTAAAAATGATAAATTAGAGCCTCCTGACAAATTTCAATCCATTTGGAGCAAGATTTGACAAAAATGGCTTTGACACAGTTTTTGACACAGTTTTTTTGCTCTTGATTTAGTTTTTAAAACAAAACTATGTCAAAGAAAAAAATTTTTTTCAGTTTCAATTTTTTGGCAGTTTTGAGTTATAAAATGATTAAAAATGATAAATTAGAGCCTCCTGACAAATTTCAATCCATTTGGAGCAAGATTTGACAAAAATGGCTTTGACAAAAAGTTTTTAAAACAAAACTATGTCAAAGAAAAAAATGACACAGTTTTTGACACAGTTTTTTTTATCTTGATTTAGTTTTTAAAAAAAAACTATGTCAAAGAAAAAATTTTTTTTCAGTTTCAATTTTTTGGCAGTTTTGAGTTATAAAATGATTAAAAATGATAAATTAGAGCCTCCTGACAAATTTCAATCCATTTGGAGCAAGATTTGACAAAAATGGCTTTGACACAGTTTTTGACACAGTTTTTTTGCTCTTGATTTAGTTTTTAAAACAAAACTATGTCAAAGAAAAAAATTTTTTTCAGTTTCAATTTTTTGGCAGTTTTGAGTTATAAAATGATTAAAAATGATAAATTAGAGCCTCCTGACAAATTTCAATCCATTTGGAGCAAGATTTGACAAAAATGGCTTTGACACAGTTTTTTTGCTCTTGATTTAGTTTTTAAAACAAAACTATGTCAAAGAAAAAATTTTTTTTCAGTTTCAAATTTTTTGGCAGTTTTGAGTTATAAAATGATTAAAAATGATAAATTAGAGCCTCCTGACAAATTTCAATCCATTTGGAGCAAGATTTGACAAAAATGGCTTTGACACAGTTTTTGACACAGTTTTTTTGCTCTTGATTTAGTTTTTAAAACAAAACTTAGTTTTTAAAACAAAACTATGTCAAAGAAAAAAATTTTTTTCAGTTTCAATTTTTTGGCAGTTTTGAGTTATAAAATGATTAAAAATGATAAATTAGAGCCTCCTGACAAATTTCAATCCATTTGGAGCAAGATTTGACAAAAATGGCTTTGACACAGTTTTTGACACAGTTTTTTTGCTCTTGATTTAGTTTTTAAAACAAAACTATGTCAAAGAAAAAATTTTTTTTCAGTTTCAATTTTTTGGCAGTTTTGAGTTATAAAATGATTAAAAATGATAAATTAGAGCCTCCTGACAAATTTCAATCCATTTGGAGCAAGATTTGACAAAAATGGCTTTGACACAGTTTTTGACACAGTTTTTTTGCTCTTGATTTAGTTTTTAAAACAAAACTATGTCAAAGAAAAAAATTTTTTTTTTCAGTTTCAATTTTTTGGCAGTTTTGAGTTATAAAATGATTAAAAATGATAAATTAGAGCCTCCTGACAAATTTCAATCCATTTGGAGCAAGATTTGACAAAAATAGCTTTGACACAGTTTTTGACACAGTTTTTTTTGCTCTTGATTTAGTTTTTAAAACAAAACTATGTCAAAGAAAAGATTTTTTTTCAGTTTCAATTTATTGGCAGTTTTGAGTTATAAAATGATTAAAAATGATAAATTAGAGCCTCCTGACAAATTTCAATCCATTTGGAGCAAGATTTGACAAAAATGGCTTTGACACAGTTTTTTTGCTCTTGATTTAGTTTTTAAAACAAAACTATGTCAAAGAAAAAAATTTTTTTCAGTTTCAATTTTTTGGCAGTTTTGAGTTATAAAATGATTAAAAATGATAAATTAGAGCCTCCTGACAAATTTCAATCCATTTGGAGCAAGATTTGACAAAAATAGCTTTGACACAGTTTTTGACACAGTTTTTTGCTCTTGATTTAGTTTTTAAAACAAAACTATGTCAAAGAAAAAATTTTTTTTCAGTTTCAATTTTTTGGCAGTTTTGAGTTGCAAAATAATTAATTTAATGAATAATTTTCATTTTCATTCATTTACTCTATGATTTTGTTAGAAAATTTCAAAAATTTAAGATTTTCAACTAAAAAAAATTAATTTAAGCTCAAAATTTTTGTAAACAAATAAAATGGCGGGAAATATTGTTTACATGCAGGGTTGCCAATTTTATTCAAATTAACTGATTTTAAATAAAATTTGGTTTTTAAAGTAAAGTTCTATAATCTTTAATTATTTTTTTTCAAAAATTTTTTCTTTCAAAAAATATTTTTTAAAAATATTTCAAAAATTTAAATAATTGGCAACCGTAAATTAAATTTTTTTCTCAACCCTGAATAAATTATGTCAAAAATTGTTCAATTTTATCACAAAATATTTCTAAAAATTTAAAAAATTATCAGAATTTTCATTATTTGTAAATGTCTGAGTAAGCAAAAATGAAGAAATTTTCGTATTCAAGATTTTTATTTGACTCGTGATGACGTCAGGTACTTTTAAATTTTCTTTGTAATCCTTTTAAAAAAACTCAAGTGTCAAAAAAGCTTCTTTTGCAAAAGGAAAATAGAAAAAATAGCGTGAAATTGTTTAAAAAATGTACATAAATTATTCCCAGAAATGCAAACAAAGACGCAAAAAGCAAGAAGAAAATAACAATAATAATAATAATAAGTTGATGGTTGCATTTCTCCATTCATCTCCGCTCTTTTTTGCAAGAAAAATATGCAATTTATTGTAAAAAAAACGAGAAAATGATAAAAAAGCGTCTGAAATGCAGTTCGCACAGTGGATAGGGTTGCAACTTTTGTTCATTTTTAATTTTATTTCATATTATTCTTATTGTCTATGCACCTAATAAGGGAAGAAAAAGACAAAGTTTTGCCTCTATATCAAGGAAATGAATCAAGTTTCGTCTTCAACTTTTATGTTTTAAGTTTTATTAATATTGCATTTGAATATTTCTTCTTCGTTTCTTCTCTGTTGTGCTTCGAGGAAAAAAACTTTCATTTTAATGAAAAACGAAGCTTGGAAATTTTTAATCCCACAAGACAAAATAATAAAATGTGTGTGAAAACTGGAGTGTTTTTCAATTAAATTAAATAATTTTCGTTTCTCGAGACTTTTTGCACAACGACGAAGCCCCCCATTGGAATCGTAATAATTAAATTTTTGTTGACATCTGATTTGAATAAATTTTCATTAAATTAAAAAATATTCAAAAACGATTTTTTTTTATTGAATGGTCAATCGTGCGAAATCGCAAGAGAGACGAGAAATTTCCGAGAAATTAACATTTTTTCGATTTTTTTGTCGTTACAGACTTGTTGTGACAGCAATCTCGCCAAATGTCGTCGTGACGGTGCTGTTAAGGTTAAAGGAGGAGAAATTGGGCATGAATAAGGGCATTCACACCGTTATCATCGCCATGACAAGCTGTAATGATGTTCTTGCGATTTTTCTCTTTGGCGTCATTTTGGGCGTGATTTTTTCGACAGGTCTGTAAAATGTGAAAAAAATGTGTTGATTTTGACATTTTTAGTTTTTTTTTCATGTTCTTGAGAATGTTCGATGATTTTTTTTAATTTTTCTTGAATTTTCTTTACATTTTTATAACTTTAAAAATTTTACAATAAAATTCTCATAATTTTTTAATTTTTTTTAGAAATTTTCTGAACAATAATTCAATTTAATTTTCGGCTAATTTCAATTATTTTCCAATTTAATTAATTTAAAATTTAATTTTTTTTAAATTTTCCAAACGTATGAGTAACGTCCTTAAAATTTAATTTAAAAAAAAAAAAAATTATCGAATTTTATTTTTTTTAAATTTTTATCGAATTTTAATTTTTTTTTAAATTTTTATTTTTTTTTTTAAATTTTTATCGAATTTTAATTTTTTTAAATTTTTATATATTTTTTTTATAAAAACCGAAACCGATAATTTTTTATGAAATTTTTATTTTATTTTTTTTTTTAATTTTTTTTTTTTTATTTTTATATTTTTTAATGAATTTTCATGATTTCTCAAAAAAAAAATGAATTTTCTCAAAATTTAATTTTTTTTGTATTTAATTTTCATGAATTTTCTTAATTTTTTGTTTAAAATTTTTTTTTTAAAAAATTTTTGAATTTTTTTCTTTTAATTAAAAATAAAAAAAAAAAATTTTCTTTTTTCTTTGAATTCAAATTAAAAAAAAATAATAATTTATTTTTTCCTCAACAGGCGACTTAACAAGTCAAATCCTACAAGGACCCATCGGAATTTGCATTGGTTTAGCATATGGCGTTGTCACGGGACTCCTCATGCTCGTTCTTCCAACGAATTCGGCAAAATACGTAAATGGCTTGAAGTTCACCATGATAACGTTAATGGGATCCTTGAGTGTTTTCGGCAGCAAAGCAATCAAGTATCCTTCAGCAGGTGCTTTGGGATGTATCACGACGGCATTTATCGCTACCGAGGGATGGAAACGACAGAAAGATTCCTATCAAAATGTAAAAAAATCATTTTTTTCCTTAAAATTTATTTTTTTTCTTACCTGAAAAAATTTTTTAGAACGAAGTTGGAATGTATCTCGACCTCTTATGGAAGTTTTTGAAACCAATTTCCTTTTCACTCATCGGAAAAGAAGTCAATTTTGCAGTTTTGGATGGCAATACTGTCTTGTATGGCGCTATTACGTTGCTCGTTGGAGTCATTGTGAGTTGAAATTTCTAAATTTTAACAAAAGTTATTTAAAAAAATTTTTTTTTTGTAGTTTCGATTGATAGTTTCTTACTTCTCAGCGTATGGAGCGCAGTTAAATTGGAAAGAAAAGGCATATGTGACCATTTCGGGCTTCCCAAAAGCAACTGTTCAAGCAGCTTTAGGTCCTCTTGCTCTCGATATGGCAAGAAAACTCAATTCTGAGGAGAATTACGAGTACGCGAATGCAGTTTTGATCATTTCTGTCCTCGCAATAATCTTTACGGCGCCTTTAGGAGCAATTCTGATGTTGAGATTAGCCCCGAAATTCCTTCAAAAAGGATCTGAAAGAGAAATTGCATGAAAAAAATAATCTCAGAACAAATTTTCTTACTTTTAGTGCTAAAAACGGGAATTTTTTCGTTATTTATGATGTGTGCAAGGCTTCAACCACTCGTAAAACGACGATGAGTTCAGGATTTTTGCATGAGTAAATTTTTCATTATTACTGCAGATGTACTTTTCAACGAGATCGAACGAAATGCAGCACCAAAGAAACATTTTTCTTTGTAAAAAAGATGAAAAAAATCCTTTTCCTGCTTTGCTTGCTTCTTGCTTACACTTTTTTCTCTGTATTGGATTCCGAGAATGAGGCAATTGTTCACACAACAAGAAACAAGAAAGAAAAAAAGAGGAAAAATTGCATTGCCTTCCTCCGTTTTCTTACGTAGAGCAGCGTCAATATCCTTTCTTGCTTCGGTACTTCCATGCACGAGAGTTGTTGCTGCTGCAAAACACAATAAAAAGAACTTAATGGCCTGAGAGAATAAGCGATGTATGATTTCTGCTCGTGTTTTGTTCTCCGTTCTCTCTCCGACATTGTGCATTATTAATTTTTTCTTCGCACCCAAAAATCATCCAGAAGTCGTGTGTGCAACAAAGAAAGCTCCGTGCCAAAGGATTGCCAAAAGGAAATTGAAATACCATGAAGAAAATAGCTGAAAAAATAGAGAAGAAATGCAGTGAGAAAGTTGGAGTGAAATTAATGACTTGAGCGCTTTTTTTAACAGATTTTTTAAATTTTTCAAAAATTTTTTAAATTAATTTTTTTTAATTTAAATTTTAAAGATTTTTTTTGATTTGAATTAATTATTTTCTGACTTTTTAAAAATATTTTTCATAATTATTTAAAATTTTACAATTTTCATTGAATATTTTAAATTTTATTTAAATTTACTTATTAAATTTTTTTTTATTTTTTCAAATTTTCGAATTTCAAAATTAAAATTCTAAAAATTTGATAAGTTTCCCCAAATTTTTAACTTTTTTTTAAAGGTTTTTCTAATTTTTTTTTTCATTTTTTAATTCTTTTTTAATTAATTGTATTTAAATTCAATTATTTTTTTTATTTTTATAAATTTAAAAATTTTTAATTATTTTTTTATTTTCTTTGAATTTTTTTAAGAAGAATTTTCATAAAAATTTTATTATTTTCCTAAATTTTTAAAAATTTTTTTCATTATTTTTTTTAAATTTTTCAAATTTTTTTAAATATTTTTTTTTTTTATTTTAAAGAAAAAAAATTTTATTTTATTTTTTTTTTATTTAAAATAATATTTTTCAAATTTTTCGAATTTGTTAAGGTTTTCTGAATTTTTATTTTTTATCTATTTTTTTATTTATTTTTTTTTTTTAATTTTAAAAATTATATTTTAAAAATTTGTTAAGGTTTTCTGAATTTTAATTTTTAATTTTTTTTTTTTTTACAAAATTTTTATTTTTTTAATAAATTTTTAATTTAATTTTAATTTTTTAAATTAATTAATTTTAATATTTATCTTTAATTTTTTTTATTCATTTTTTGATTTATTTTTAAAATTTATTTTTACAATTTTTTTTTTAATTTTTTTATTTACTTTGATATTTTAATGATTTTATTAACAAATTTTTCTAAAGAATTTTTTTTATTTTTTTTTAATTTTCATAAAATTTTGAAAAAAATAAGAATTTTAAGACAAATTAAAAGACAAAATTTCAATTTTTTAAAAACTCTTTCAAACGCATTGAAAAAAATTTGTAAAACGAGGAGAAAGGAAACATGAATGAATAAAGTTCTCTCCTTCTTTCTTTCTCTTTGTAGCTAAATAGGAAAAAATATCATAAATTTTATTGAATTTCATGTTTTGGGCGGATTTTTTCTTTCAGCAATTCTTTCAAAGAAGAGCTTCTCATTCCTTTTTTTTGGCGAGTTTGTTTGTTCCTCGCTAAAGCTAAAAATAAAAGTGTTTATCCGGGTGCAAGTCAGACATCATAAATAATAAATTTTTCTTGTTTAATTCCGGTGTTTACATTTTGTACGACAACAACAAAGAGAAGCGTTTTCATAAAAAGAATTTTTGATTTCCTTGTTTTCTTTTTTAAAAAAATCGAGCAAAAAGTCCCTTAAATTAGCTGAAATCAATTTTTGGTCCGAAGAACGACGAAGAAATGGAGATTAATCGAAAAATAAATGAAAAATTATGGTCAGACCGAACAAACCAAAAGGAACGTTGGTTATGTAATAAAACATTTTTTTTATTAATAAAACGAACATTAATTCCAAGTAAATGATTTCAAAGAATTCAAAGAGGATGTAGAAGATATTTTGTAGGAAAATGTATGAAAGAAGTTTTTTGTTTAATAACTTTTTCTTATGTGAAGATAAGAATTTATTGATTCAAGATGAGAAATTGGTGAGTTTTTAATAAAAATTTCCTTAAGAATTATTTTTTTATATTAAATTTTATAATTTTTATTTATCTAATTTTTAGAAAAAAAAAAATAAATCATAAAAAATTAAAAAAAAAAAAAAAATTTTTATAAAAATTTTTAACTCTTAAATTTTTTAAAAATATATTCAGGTCTGATATAAATAAAAATTAAAAAAAATAAAAATTTTATGATTTGAATATTATTTTATTAATTTAATTTTAATTATTTTTAATGTCATAATTTTTTTTATCTAATTCTTAAATTTTATAAAAAATATTTAAAATAAAAAAATTATATAATATAAAAATTATTAATTTTTTAACTCATTAATATTTTTAGATTTGATTGAAAAAAAAAATTTCATTTATTTTTTTTTATAAAAAATTATTTAAGCAACAAAAACTCAATTTTTCCATCATTTTTAAAGAGATTTACATTCCAAATAAATCAAAATCCTTGTTCAATATTTTCCATTACGCAAATCCTACCGTTCGAATTATAAATTTTCCTTTTTTTTCATCAGAATTCGGAGTTTAAACCAACGAAGAGGAGCCATTAGAGCACAATTTCCATTTACTCCAAACCAAGCATTGTTATGATAAGGACTTTTTTATCCGTCTTACGGTCTCGAGCTAAAAATAGACGAACTTTAAAATAATGAATAGAGCAAAGGCACAACAACATACCAGAAAATATTTGACCAGAATTTGTGGCATTAGACAAATAATAAAATAGGAAAACTTTTGACTTAATACCTCCGTCGTCGTACAAAAACTCGCAAGGAAGTGGGATACGATAACAAGATGATGGCATAAAGGTATTGCCGAAGAAAAAGTCGAAATATGTAGAAGGGGCTAACTTCTGAATGGCAAACACACACACACAGCTAATGTTATTTATATTTACATAGAAATTTGTTTTCTTATATTGTTACGGATTAGGTTTGTTGACTTCTTCTTTCTACTTTTCACAAAGTAAAATTCTGCACAGTGAAAAACGAAAATTTTCCGAATTTTCTCAAAATTTTTCGTTTTTCATTCAGTAAAAGAGGGCGTTCGGGTTGCAGTGTGTCGACAAACAAGCATATTTATTTTGTCTTGTATTAAATTAAATTTATTGCTAATATCTACACACACAGAAAACTTTCTAAAATAATCATTAAATAGACCTTAAAATAGTTCCCAAAGGATATTCGGTAGATTTCGCACACAGACACACGAGGCGAGTTACTTTTTCTTTTCCATCGTTTTCCCTTCGCCGAAAGTACAGAGCAGAACATAAAAACCTTTTTAAAAAGTTTCTTCCTTTTATAGTGCATTCGTCGACGCAGCAATAGTAGCTCACAATGAAACAGGGATGGAATTTGATGAAAATTTACAAAGAGGCAATTCATTTCGAGAACGAAAATTTTTATTTCGAGAAAAGTTTTTCAAGAGTTCATTTTGAGATTTAATGTTTCAAAAAGTTCATTTCGACCCTCAAAAAACTAAAAATTCTCGAAATTTTCGAAAAAACTTAAAAAACTTCATTTCATTTTTAAAGCATCGAGAAGTTCATTTCAAGACTTTAAGAATTCATTTTAAAAGCTTCAAGAGTTCATTTCGAGGATCGAAAAGTTCATTTCGAGCATCAATCATCTTCCTGATGCTCGAATAAAATTTTCAGTTTACGAAATGAACTTCTTGATGCTCGAAATGAACTTCTTGATTCTCGAAATGAACATCACGAAATTCATTTCGAATTTGAAAAATTCATTTAAAAAAAAAAATTCAAAAAATTCATTTCAAAGAAATTTTTTCAATGAAATTTAAAAAAAATTCTCAAAAATGAATTTCACCCCCTAACTCCCCTTCTCTGCTTCACACCCAAATACAAGATACGAGCTGGCAGAGTACTTACATTCATTCGTTATTACCATAATTATTGTTTATTTGAAAAGTTTTAATATTATGATTATATGTTGTCTAATGCGGGGCACGATAGCCCACTTGAGGTGAAATTTTTTCGTAACAAAAACATTTTTTTCTTGTCTTCGACGCATCACAACTTATTAATTTAACTTGAACCACAAACAAATCAATTAAATTTGTCACACGTGTGTCTGCTGTCGTCGTTATGATGAATAATAATCAAGGCATGTAAATCTCTTTTAATGCAGCAATTAGAAAGTCATTAGAGCGAGTTGTGTTTTTGTTTCTTGTAAATATCGGGTAAATATCGTTGAACATTGTTTATTTGAGGGCGTTACACTAAATGAAAGGACAAGGCACGGAAAAAGGACAAATAATGTTAATTATTATTCAAGGTTTGGAGGAGAAATTGTCGTTTAATGGTTTCTGAAGGCAAATGTTTTTATTTAAATTTAAATTATTTTTTTTTCTAAATATTTTAAATTTTAAAAGTTAGTTTTTTAATCAAATTAAAATAAAATAAATTTAATTAAAATTAATCAATTAAATTTAAATAATTTCAATTTTTTTTTTTAATTTTAATTAAATTTAAAATTTATTTTTTTTTTAAAGAATAAATTTAAAAAAAATTATTTAATTAATTA
Source organism: Culicoides brevitarsis (assembly GCF_036172545.1). Classification (NCBI taxonomy): domain Eukaryota; kingdom Metazoa; phylum Arthropoda; class Insecta; order Diptera; family Ceratopogonidae; genus Culicoides; species Culicoides brevitarsis. The sequence continues at coordinate 2,417,747 of NC_087087.1, read as the reverse complement.
ATAAAATAAAATTTATTTAAGAAGTCAAGTTTTAATCCAAAAAATATATAAAAATTTTATGTATTTTTATATTTTATTTTTTTTAATTATAAAAATTTAAATTAAAGAATTTTTAATTAAAAAAAAATAATTTTAATAAAATAAAAATTTAATAAAATTTAATAAATAAAATTTAATTTAATAAATTTAATAAAATAAATTTATTTTATTTTATTTTTTTATGTTTTTTTGTTATTAATTTTTTTTTTAATTAAAAATTCAGAAATTTTTTTTTTAATTTTTTTTTTTAATTTTTAATCTTTACACATTTTAATCAATATTTTTTCAAACATAAAAATAATTTTTACGTCTCAATAAAAAAAAAAAATAAAAAGCCGTCATTTTTAATAAAAACAGCAATGATAATAATAATAAAGAATGACATCAGACAAAAGAAGAAGCAAAGGATTATAAAAAATTGTTGTAAATCTAACGCTTTGAACCTATTTGTCTTTCTTTCTGTTCCATTCTTTTCTCATTTTTTTTTCATTTCCATATCCATTTCATTCCCGCTTGAATGTCGGTTGCTCATGATAATTGCTGCCTCTTTAAATTATTTTTTTTTTGCAGAAGAAAAAAAATAATCAAAAGAGAAAAGATGAAAAAATCATTTATTAGGCAGCTTATGTGTGTTTCCGTGTTTTCCTTTGTCGCATCAGCGTCGACAAAAACCATTGTTTATGTCTGCCTTCGTGGATTTTTTTTCGCATTTCTGCTTCTGAAGCTAACATCGAAGACAATTAGAAAGAAAAAAATATTTTTTTTTGCGGCAAAAGCTAATGATTCCCATTAACAAAGTCATAATTGTAGAAAAAAGAAGGAAAAAACAACAGAATAATGATAAAAATAATGAATAGCAACGAAAAAAAAAGTGACGATGATGACCTAATTTTTTATTAGCTTAGATTTTTTTTTGATTTAAAACTTTTCTTTTTTTATTTATTTTTTATTAATATTTTTTAATTTACATTTTTACATTTTAAATATTTTTTTTATATTTTTTACAATATTTTTTTTTTATTTTTTTTAAATATTTTTTTTTAATATTTTTTTATTTAATTTTTTTAAATATTTTTATTTAATTTTTTTTTTTTTAATTTTTTTTTATATTTTTATTTGCTTGATTTGAATTAATTGAAAAAATTTTATTGAATTTTTTTTCGAAAATCTTCCGCCAATAAATTTAATTTTTCGCGCGAAATCATAAATCACCTTCGAAAAATACGGAAAATTGATATTAAATAGAGAAAGTGGATTGAGTCGAATTTAAAAACGAAGCGAAATTGTATTTTGATCCCTTCTCGCTGTGTTTCGTTCATTTCGCACCAAACCACGATATATCTATTTTTGTGTCCATGTATTTCGGATCCAAGCTATAAATTTGGAATTGGTTATCTTTTGAATGTGTTTTATTTTTTTTTTCTCTGCGAAACGGGATCCAAATTCGAAATAAGGGCAATTGGTGCGAATTTCATAGATTTGCATTGTGAACGAAAAGGAAAAGAAGGAAAAAAAAGATAAAAATTCATCTAATGTGTAAATTATATCATGTTTTGTTATATTTATGTCAATGTCGAAGGAAATAAATATAAACATACGTTCTGCTGCCTTTTTGGAAGATATCGGAAAAATTTAAGACAAAATGCGAAAAGGGGAGAAAGTTTTAAGTGAATTCCGCGAAATATCAGGAAAGATGAACGTGCAAGATTGAAATAAATGTTGCTTTGATGGGTGAAGGAACCTGACTCGGCTATTAATAACTCGGTCAATGTGTAACTCAAATAAACATAAATCGAAATTTAATTGAGATACGAATGATGCGTGGGGAGAAAGAAGCTTTAAAGGCGATTTTTTAAAGGGAAAAGTGAGTTTTCTTGCATTTTTAGATTTGGATTTATTGAGACGTAAAAATTATTTTTATGGTAGAAAAAATATTGATTAAAATGTGTTAAGATTTGATATTAAAAAAAAAAAATTAAAAATTAATTAGAAAAATAAATGACAAATGAAAATATACAATAAAAAAGTTTGTAAAAAAAAATAAATAAAAAAAATATTTTTTAATTTATATAAAATTTTTTAAAGGAAAAAAATTTATTTTAATTCCTTTCCTTTAATTTAATTTAAATTTTATAATAAAAAATTTTTCGGAATAAAAAATTGACTTTTAATAAATCAATTTAAAAAAATTAAAAATAAATAAAATATTTTTTAATTTAGAAAAAAAAATTGGAATAAAAAAAATTAATTTTTAATATTTTTAGAAATTTAAAAAAAAATAATTAAAAACTATTTATTAAAAATTAAATTTTAAAAAATTGTTTAAAATTTTTTTAAAATTTTTTTCTTTAATTAAAATATATTATTTTTTTTATAAAATTTTTAAACTATTTATTTTTTTTATTACTGAGCTAAAAATATTATTTTCCTTATTAAAAATAGATTTTTGTCCTAAAAATAACTTTAAATATTTTTGTAACATATAATTTCAACAAATTTTCCTTTCCTGTCAATCAAAGTAATTTTTCAAGAAGTATTTAAAGGACAAATTAATGATGACACAAAACACTAATAATCGTTTCACAAACATCCGCATAAATTCCTAAACGATACAGTTTCGTAAATATTTAAGCTTCTGATTTATTTATTTGTACAAAACACACAAATTATTTCGATATCATTGTGTGGCGCAAGTAATGGACTCGCATCGATATTTCAACATACGAGTGTGCGGTTGTGTGATTAGAAATTCCGGTTTCGAAGTATATTTATCATCAATTGATTTAAATAACTGGAATTTCGTTACGAAAGTAGCAATTTTGATGGAAAATCATTATTTTCGGTACAAATTCAACTCGGTCCCATGGATTAACCTCCATCAATATTTGATTACAGTTGATAACGAAAGTTTAAGGGTCAATTAGGACAACAAATAACATCACTGAACGAACGGAGCGGAGATTAGATCAATTAATTTGTTTGTTCGTCTTCGATTTCTGCGTCGTCGTTGGTTTCATTTTCGTTTTCGATTTCCCGTTCCTCGTGCTTCGATTGGAGTTGCAGCTCGTTTAGCTAAAAATACACATTGAGAGATTAATTAAGCGCGGATTAAAAAAAAAACGTAAAGCAAGATTGATGTTTTTTGTTTATTTACTCGCATGCCAACTTGGATCATGTGTTCCAGTTTCTCGCTCTTTAATGGCACGACAGCGGATTTTAATTTTTTTAATTGATCCGATTGTTTTTCTACGTTCGTTGCTGTGATATCCGCTTTGAGTTGCATCAAGATGGCGAGGAATTTGTAGATGAAGCTGCCAATTTCTTCCGCACGTTGTTCGCAACGTCCCGCGAAAAGTTTGCTGTCGTCTAATTTGTCGTTGAGGAAGTCATTTCGGGCGATTTCGTGCAAAAGGTAGATTTCTTCGATGCCGTATTCGACACAAGCGAGACGTTGTTCGAGGTGAGTTTTCTTTTTTCTGTAAAAAAAAATTAAAAGATTTTAAAAAATTAACAAATTTGCATTCACGAAAAAAAAAAATTAAAATTTGCATTGGGTGAAAAAAATTAAAATTTGCATTGGGTAAAAAAAATTAAAATTTGCATTGGGTTAAAAAATTTTAAAATTGGCATGGGGTCAAAAATTTTAAAATTTGCATTGGGTTAAAAAAATTAAAAATTTGCATTGGGTGAAAAAAATTAAAATTTGCATTGGGTAAAAAAATTCAAAATTTGCATTGGGTCAAGAGTACAAAAATTTTCTTTGGGTCAAAAATTCAAAATTTGCATTGGGTAAAAAAAAAATAAAATTTGCATTGGGTAAAAAAAAATTAAAATTTGCATTGGGTAAAAAAAATTAAAATTTGCATTGGGTAAAAAAAAAAAATTGTTTTAAGTAAAAAATTCAAAATTTGCATTGGGAAAAAATATAAAAATGTGCATTGGGACAAAAAATTTAAAAAAATCAAATTTTAATGAACAAAACTTACTTATAACTCATGAACGAAGTATCAACTTTCAACGGATCTCGATAAGTGCTCCGATTTCCAAACTCATATTCGATTTCGTCAAATTTTTCCTGCACCATTTGGACATCAAACAACAAATGCATCCGTTCTCTCAAAGGAACAACCATCAAATTCGGCGGAATTCTTAATTGCTCGACGAATGCCAACGCAACAATGTTACATAATTCCGTTACAAACTCGAATTTTCTCGGAAATCTTTTAATACTTTTGGTTTGATAAAACTCCGAAAGAACTTTTTCCGTATAATTGACCAATTTTTCGACATTTTTCTCCTTTCTGAGTCTTCTAACCCTCGCAAGTTGCGTAAATGCATCTCTTCGATTTTGGTACATGTCTCTGAAGAGATTTTTCTCTTTAGTTTTCGCTCCTAACTCGGGACTGCGGAACATTATTTTCTTATAAGTATAAATTGGGTTCCTCGCATGAAGCATTTTCAAGTTTTTCTGCGCTTTTGAGTAACTTTCGTTGATTATTTCTTTCAAAGGGGTTTCACTTCCCTTTGCTTGAGGCAAAATGAAGGCTTTGTGCTTTGGCAAGTCTCGTAAAAAGAATAAATCTTCCCATGCGGGTCCGAGACAAACTTGAGAAACGAATCTTGTGTTCTGTTCTTTTCTTTGTAAGTCTTTGAGATGCGGAATTTTCTCTTGTAGATCAAGAACGCTCATTACATCGCATTGATTTTGATCTCGACGTTGCTTCCAAAGAGGTCGAGGATCGATATCGGAGTCAAAAATGAGTTTTGGGATAATTTTTCGATGTTCCAAGAGACAATCGCCTGCTTTGTCGTCGATCGTGTGACGAAAAATCTCTTCAGTCTATGAAAAAGTTGAAGTTTTGAGGTTAAGGTCATTTCAAGGTCAAATATACTTACAACATCAATTCTCTCTTGAAAATCGTAACTTTTGTAACTCGGATCTTTAACTTCACGTTTTTTGTTGTTCGTACAGATTAAATTCTTCTCAAATTCGTTTCCATCGAACAAAATGTCGCATTCCAAGAGGTTATTTCGATGATTTTCTTTACATTTTGTTCCTTTCAAAGTCTTTTTAGCTTTTTCAACTTCTGTTTTTTGCAAAAATGTTCTTCCCAAATCATGAAGAGTCTCACAAAATTCCCTTTCATCCCGAATTTCTTTCGATTTTTCATAATTTTCGATTGCTGCTTCGAATTCTCCGTGTCTTTGGTAATGCTGCCCCCATTGATGATGAATGAATTTCTGTTGGCGTTCAGGAAAGTCAAACACTCGCCAATTCGGAGGTTTTTTCCTTCTAACTGGAATCACGGGAGGTCGATGTGCTTGTGGCATGTCAAAGGAAAAAATCGAAACAAGTCAATTTTACAGAAAAAGAAGGAAAAATGCTGACTACTACGATGATGATTGATAGATGACACAAAAGATGTGTGTGTCTTTATTGTTATGCGAATCACATTGACAAATGAATCAAAAATCAAATCATACGCATGTGAATTTCCATGTCGGTAATCCAATATACGGCAATTTTGTTGTTTGCCAAATAAAAGGGAACAAAAAGGGTTTTGAAGCAATAAAATTTGACCGTATCACGTAACAATTTGATTATATTTTCCGTTACTTGACAACAAAGACGACGACGACGTCCTTGTGCGAATTTGTGGCTTCGAGAAAATCTAATTTATGAAAATTTTCTCTTTAATTATTGAAACCAAGATCTGAATCTTCCTAATTTGGATCATTGCTTTATTGGATGCCTGATTGGAAGTAATTAGTCAAAGGATACAAAGATTAAAGATAACCAAAATTTGTTAATATTTCTTACCTTTTGAAGATTTTTCGTTGAAGATGTGCAAAAAGTGCAGTAGACAGAGAAATTCTCATAATAGTTTGGTAAATTAGTGGGCTTGCTAATTAATTTACTGTAAGTTGTGTCTGAAAAAAAGTGAATATTTTCACAGAAAGTAGAAAATTTGTAGAGTATCTTTATGAAATATTTTTTTTTACATTTAAAATTTAATTTAATTTAATTAATTATTTTTTTTAATTTAATTATAATTTATTTTTAATTTAATTTAATTTTGATTTTCATTTAATTTAAATTAAATTTTTATTTTTTAATTTTTTTAGGTTATGTATTTTTTTGGCGCGAATCAGAGATCAACAGATACCCTAACGGAAATTACCCTACAGGTCAGTAAATTTATTTAAATTAAAAAATTATTTATTATCGACGTTAAAATAAATAATTAAAATAATTAGAAAAAAAATCATATTTAAAAATTTTTTTTTTCATTTTTGATAATTCAACCCATAATAAAAATGAAATAAAAAAATAAAATAAAATAAAAAATTTAAAAAAATTAAATAAATTTAATTAATTAACTAATTAAAAATAATTAATTTTTCAATTAAAAATTTTTATTTTATATTATCTTTATTTTATTTTATTATTTTTTAAAATTATTTTTATTGAATTGAAATTTATTTTTTTTATTAATGAAATAAATAAATAAATGCCTAAAAATATTAAAAACTTACCTGAAAAAATTTCCTTCATAATTAAATTAATCTCTCTCGGGACACTTTGCAACTATTTTCTTTTCTCAGTGTTTAAATTTACTTTAAATTTTTCATAAATGAGACGGTAATTACCGTTCTACTTAAATATTCTTTTGTTTCTCTTTTTTAAAAGATTTTTTTTTTCGTAGATTTTCACTAAAAAACTTTTTTCGCTACAAAATTTTTACTTTGTTTATTTTCTCTTTTAATTTCTCTTCGTCACAACTCACACACTTCTGTTGACTCAAGAAGAAAAACGTTAAATTATGAATTTTCCTCTAAAATCCCAAAAATCAGATTAAAAGCGAGAGAAAGAATAGTGTTAATGCCATAAATTCCCAAATTTACCTTAATTCAATTCATTAATTTTTAATTTGCGTGCCTCAAGGCATGTTTGCACGTGTTTTGCACTTGTTTTAGTCGCTTTTTGGTCCATTAAAAGGAAAAAATGAACAAAAAAAGTTGGAGAAAGGGTCGTCATTGCTGTCATGTGACCTGGAAAGATTTGCATTTATCATCGTTGACGTAGAAAATGGAATCAATTGATTAACGTGCAGGACGTGATTATTGCTCAGCGACATATTTTTATTTATGGCACGAGATAAATTAGAAAATGAAGTTTTTTTGTTCGGAAATTTTCTATTGAAAAGTCAAGTAAGTCAATTTGATGAACAAAATTTTTTTAGCTGTAAGAAAAAATAATGAATTAATTTATTTTTATTTCAAATTTATTTAAAAAATAATTAAAACTCTAAAGTTAAAAGTTAAAAATTAAAAGTTAAACGTTAAAAGTTAACTTTATTTTTTTTTTGTTTTTTAATTTTTTTTAAGGTTATGTTATTTTGGCGCGAATTTAGAGATCTAAGCCAACCCTAATGGAAATTAACCCTACAGGTAAGTATTTTTTTTTTTTTAATAAAAAACTATTTATTTATCGACGTTAAATAAATAATTAAAAAATATATTTAAAAACTTTTAAACATTCAAATTAAAAAATATTTTTAAAAATAAATCAATAAAAAATAAAATTAATAAAATAAAATAAAAAAATTAAAAACTAAAAAAAAATAAATACTAATATTTTTTTTATTTATTTTCAGCTCCAAAGAAAATGAAGGATCAACACAAAAAAAAAATATCAAAAATTATTCCAATTAATTCAAACCAAGCAAAAACTCTTTTTTTCAGCCTCCAAATCGTGTCATTTTAACCAATTTCCAAATAATGAGGAACAAAATTGTAAAATTTCGGACTGAAGTAACACTTTTCCGCGAAAAATGTTCAATTTCTGCCGTTCGTTTGACATTTTCATACAAAATAGCAAAATAATCTTCCGCATTCCATGTCCAAAATTGGATTTTAAATTGGAAATTAAAGAATTTAATGATATAATTTTTGGTAGCAGATGTGCAGAAAGACACACTCGATATCTTTCACGTCATATTGCCTCGTATCGTCGTCATCATCAGCATCAGCCTGAAGCTAAAACCTCGACCACGACGACACACATAATGAGAATATTGTATCAAATATCTGTCGTTGTCGCTGTTTGTTTCCCGAAAAACTTGTTTCAATCGCACACCGCACACATTTTCAGTGTGTGTTTATTTTCAATCATGTCATGTTTTCACGCGCGCAATGATATCGCGAAGGGAGGCTAATAATAATGTTGTTGGAGCGAACGCGTAGAAACAAACAACAACGGACACACACAACGGATGATGATGAACTCATTGGTTTGATTATAATCGATTAAATCTTTTGTTTTCAATCTATTTCACGTTTAGTTACGTTTCACTCGCACGAAAGAGATGCACAAGTAAATGGAGTGCGCAAAATATATTTTGAGGAACTACAAATTTATATCAAATAACTGCGAGCACTCGAGCAACGCAATTTATGAGAAATGTGCATTTCGCACCGCATTTCGTCTCGATGGGAGATTTCCGAGTGGGATGCAGTAACAAATAAATTTCGCAGCCAAGCAGAGATTATATTTACCATTTCATGTCATATTTGATGCGGATTTAAATTTATGTTTGGACATGATACCACGCGCTGATTTCGAGGTAATGCGGAGCTTGATTGAGTTCGTCAATGCATATTTTTGGGGCGGCGGCGAGCTAAAATGTTTGGCTTATCATATTTCGTGATAATTTTGGAATTTTCATGTTGAAAATTGATAGTTTTCGACGAGTTATGATCAATTTGGGACTGAAAGGGATTGAAATTTTATCGAGAATTGAAGAAATTTGAGTTTTTTCGTATTTGAAAGAACATTTTTAATAATTTTTGATTTTCTATAAGACAAAAAATAAATAATTTTTAATTCAAAATTTTTCTTTTGCAAATTTCTGTTATTTTTTATTGATTTAAGATCAAAAATGATAAAAAATTTTTGAATAAATTTAATTTAAAAATGAAATAAAAAATTAAATAAATTAATTTAATTAAAATAATAAAAATTTAATTTAATAAATTAAAAAAAAAATAAATAAAATAATTTGAATTAAAATTAAATTAAAAATTAATTAAAATAATTTTTATTAAAGAAAATTTATTTAAAATTTAATTTGAAACATAATTAAAATAATTTAAAAAAAATAATTAAATTAATTTAATTAAAATTTAATTTAAAATTTAAAAAAATATTTTTTTGAGTTTTTGTGAGACTTTAATTTAATTGAACAATTTTAACTTAAATAAGCTGATTATTATTTTTTTACTTTTAAAATTAAAATTTTTGAAAAAAAAATAAATAATTTTTCATGATAAATAAAATTTTTTAAATAATTTTTTCTTCAATTTTGAATGTTTTTAATTCCATGAAAAATTTTTTAATGACTTTTTTTCAATTATGATCTTTCAGATTTAAAAAAAAATTTTTTTTTGATAAAATTTACGCACGAAATATTAAAATTTTACTCAACATTGAAATTTTTGGGCTCGTGAAGAAATATGTTGATGACTTTAGATCGACTTCAGGACAAAATTTACAAAATTTTTCTCAAAATTTAAATTTTTGGTAAGTAAAACTCCCAAAAATCATCAAAAAACTTAAAAATTAAGAAAAATTTAATTAAAATTAATTTTAAAAAATTCAGATTTTACAACTTGCCTTCAAAAATTTCCATTTCGCGACTCAAATTTATTACTTCTCATCCGCAGTTTTTTTCATTCCTTGTCAAAAAAAATCTTTCTCATCATCTTTAACGACACCGCATCTCGATGTACTTTACCTTTTCCTTCTTTATGGATTCATTACGCTCTTAATATGCGATATTTTTTCACATTTGACTGAAATTGCAAAAAAAAAAAATCTTAAAATTTACAACATATTTTCATATCAAACAAGAAGAAGAATAATGACAAGATATAACGCAGAAAGGAAAGATTTTTATCTGCTTTGAAGAAGGTGCATTAAAAATTCATGAATTCAATATACATTTTTTTGTTGCCTGCTTGAATTATTACGTATGTGCTTCGAAAAGGAAGGAAAACAGAGGAAAGTGCTTTCATTTAAAATTATAACAGGTTTTGCTCGAGTGACGGGAGTGCAGAAAATGCAATTTTCTCAAAAAAAAAAAAATTTAACAAGAAGCAAAGAAAATGCATTTAAATTTTTATCTGTGCTTAAATTAGGTTTATGTTAATCAGCTTCTGCTTTGATTTCAGGCACAAAGGGATTCGCGCAACTAGTTGGAATCGCCCAATTTCGTTCGTGACTCAGCATTTTCCGTTCTTCGAGGTATTTTGCAATCATTAAGGATGACATGAAATTTCCAATATCGAGATAATTTTTCATTTTTCCAAAGGCAGAGGTACAAAAGATGCCTTTTCCAATAACGGTTTCAATGCAAAGTCCAATGAATTCAATAAATTTTCGTACCTGTGTGTGCTTTTGCGATGCAGTTTGATGACAGTAACAATGCAAGTCGTCCTCTGCGAAAGAAAAACGGAAGAAAAATGTATTTTATGATTACTTTTGCCTTGGCTTCAGTGATGGATTTGCATTTTTCGGGCCTTATTTTGAATTTTTTAACTCAGATTTGAAAAAAAAATTTTTTTTTAGTCTTTTAAAGACAAATTTTGATGAATTTTCTTCCAGATCCGTGGTTTGAAGGTGATTCCGTCACTGCTTGGCTCTCCTTGGAAGAAAGTGAACATGTAAAAATCGAAAATGAAATCCATTTATAATATTATTTCATTCTTTTCAGGCAGCCAACGGTACAAAAGGCACAAGGAAAACACGTAAATGCGGTATTTTCTGCATATTTCAAAGTCATTTTTGTTCGGTGTCCATTTATATTCCCGGTGAATGGATCTGAAAAGAGAGATAAAACGAGAGAAAGTCAGAATTATGCAATAAAAATGCAAAAAAAGGGAACAAAAGACTGACAGACACGGAAAAAAATCCCAAAGTTCAACAAGGATGAGAAAAATTTGTTTCCTGTCATTTCTATTATTATTATTGTGTGAGTGTGAATGTGTGCTTGTTCCCTTAAAAAGCGAAGCTTGCTTGTTGCAAACTGTGTTTTTCCTCCTCTTTTCCTCATTTCAGGCGCACACATCAACAATAGATGTCGATTTTTCTTTTGTGTTATTTTATGGGATACAGCAGATTATCTTTTGCACACATTCGACTCCCATTCGGCAAAAGGCAATGCGAAAATATTTGTATGCAAATTTTCTCCCTTTATCTCTCCGAGGGAACAACGATAGACATTTTTGTTGTGCGGTGCGGTAGTTTTTTCGTTTTTTTTATTCGCATGGAGAAAAAAACTGCTGCTTGTAATATCAAATCATCGTTTTTCTTTACTTTTCTAATTCGTTCATAAGAAATTGAAAATTTGACGATCACCAAATACAAATTGTTTTTAATTCAATGCAACAGAAGAAAAATAAAAAGATAAAAAAAATTTTTTTTTTGACTGAATTTGCATTTGTCGAATATTGATAAAAAAAATTAAATAAAAATATTAAAATTTTCGAGAATTATTTTTAAGTAATTTTTTTTATATTTTTACTAAAAAATTACTTTTAAAATTAAATTTAATTTTTTTCTAAATTTAATTTAATTTATTTTTAAATTAATTAATTAAAAATTTATTTAACTTTTAGAATAATTAAAAAATTTAAAAAAGTTAATTAAAAAAAATAAAATTTAATAAATTTAATAAAATTTAAAAAAATTAATTAAAAAAAATAAAATTAAAAAATTTTTTTTTCAAAAAATAAATAAATAAAAAAAATATTTTAAATTAATTATTGAAATTTTCTTTATAATTTTTTTAAATTTAAATTGAATTAAAATTTAATTTTTAATTATTTTTTTTAATTTAATTATTTTAAGTTTTTTAATGAAATTTTCTTTACAAAATAAAATTACTCACTCACTATTTTTTTTTTCTTGAAGAACCAAATTTTTAATGAAATTGATTTTTTTAAATCAAAATTGAACTTTTAAATAAAATTGTAAAAAAATAAAAAAAATTAATCAAAAAATTTTTTTTTCAAATTTCAGGACAAATTTTAAAATTCTTATGAACGAATTAGAAAAGTAAAGAAAAACGATGATTTGATATTACAAGCAGCAGTTTTTTTCTCCATGCGAATAAAAAAAACGAAAAAACTACCGCACCGCACAACAAAAATTTTTTTTTATCTTTTTATTTTTCTTCTGTTGCATTGAATTAAAAACAATTTGTATTTGGTGATCGTATCTTTATGCGAATATCTCGGTGTTCGACGTTTATGTGCGAGCGAATATTTATGCAGAATTTTATTTTTCAGCAGCTCGTTCAATATGGGAGAAAGATGTAAAAGACGACAACGTTGATGATGATGACGACGATAATAGTGATCAAGCAATGGGGACATTGAAATAACATTAAAAGAATAGTAAATCAATTGCTGAGGAAGAAGCAAGAAAAATAAAAAAAAAAAAAATGGAGGAAAAATCAGAGCGAAACGAGAATAAAATGGCAAACGAACGAGAAATAAATGAAAACTGTCACAATTTATCTGCATCATCAGCATTCATTTACTTAATTGAATGTTATTTGTGTGTATTGGGGCTCCATGTGTGTTTGTCTGTTTTGGTAAATGCTACAAAAAAAAAATGCGAATGAATTGAAAGTAATTGTAAGGATTTTAATTTAAATTACTTTGGAAGTCGTTTGTCAACAAAATCAGGTTTAATCCCAATTTAAAACGCATTTCGAATGTGAATTAATTTTTCAAATGTGCATTGGGTTGACAATTTGAAATGTTTATTGAGAAAGAAAAGTTAAAATGCGTTTTGGGTTGAAATTTCATAATTGTTCAATGGGATAAAAATTTCAATTATGCATTGGGCAAACATTTGAAAAAAAACTAAAAATCTAAATGTGCTTTGGGAAAAAAATAAAATTATCAGAAATGAATTTGCCAAGGCAAAAGTAATCAAAAATGTACATTTTTCTTAAATTTTTCAATAAAAAAATTAATATAAATTGTTACTGTCATCAAATATGCATTGGGTCAAAATTTTTACACACAGCAATACGAAAAAAATTGAATTCATTGTGACATTGGGTTGAAACCGTTATTGGAAAATGGCATTTTTGTATGAATTTTCTAAAAAAAAAATTTCTCGAATTGTAAATTTCATGTCATCCTTAATGATTGGGAAATTTCGAAAATGTGAATTGGGTCAAAACGAAATTGGGCGATTCCAAAAAATTTAACGATTATCCCTTTGGCTGAAAAAAGCAGAAAATGATTAAATGGGATAATTTTCACAGAAAAAATTTAAATGCAAAAGTTTGCTTTTGCATTGGGGAAATTTCAAAATGTTCATTGGGGTAATTTTTTTCAAAATCCGATAATTAATTCTTTTTTTAACGAAAACTTTCTAACTTTTTTTTATTTGTTTTCTTTTCAGGCATCATTGTCACATGAACTCAATGCCCTCGGATGACTTGTAAATATTATCATTTCAATCAATGAGCAGTTAACAACAGAAGCTTCCCCAAACTCGTTCGTAAATTTCTGTTCTAACCTGATTGTCATGTGTGTCGCCATTCAGCATGCATTCAAACATTTGGAATTACTCCCAATTCACCCAAAGACACACAACAAAAACAGATTCACCTAAAATGTTTATAAACAGACATAAATTTGTTGTTATTGTTAAATTTGTGTTCGCATTCGCATGGCAGCCGTTCGAGAGAGAGAGAAATGCACATTTTCGGAAGAAAACAAACATGTTATGGATTGCTGCTGAGATGCATGTTTCAGCAAGACTTTTGTTGTTTTGGAGATTGTACATCGCTCCGAACAACTCATCATGTTTGCCACACAGACAACTTGTATCTCCAAGGAAAACAAAAACATATTGAAGTACACGGAACATTTAAGTTTATGATGCTTTCGATGGAGCGATATGTGTGGTTTTTGCTTCCTACATGATGGACATCTTCTTCTCCATTAAATAATGCAGCGACGATGTGTGAGAGGAATGTCCATCGTTCGGCTTGTTACTTGTAAAACAATTTAGTTAAGTTATTAAATATTAAGTTTTTGTGTGATGCCCGACGAAATTTGTCGGAGAAACTTGATTATTGCATTACAACGATTGGGGAATTTTATTCCATTAAAATATTGATTGACAATGGAGACAAAGTTTATTTTTGCCTTGAAATTGGAGAATTTTCATAAATTTTTAATTTTAAAGGAAGAACTTGACTTTTTGTGTTTTAGGTGAAATTTATAGCTTTGATCAGAATTTTTGATCAGAATTCGACAAAAAAATGTTTAAAAATAATTTTGAATTAATTTAATTATTTTTTTTTTAAATTTTAATCAAATTAATTCAATTATTTTTTCTAAATTTTAATTTTAATTAAATTAATTTATTTTTTTTAATTTTAATTAAATTTTTTTAAATTAAATTTTTTTTTAAATTTAAATTTAATTAATTTAATTAATTTTTTCTAATTAGATACATGAATTAAATTTTAATTATTAATTTTAAATTATTTAAATTATTTTTAAATTTTAATCAAATTAATTTAATTATTTTTTTTTAATTTTTAAACTCAATTTTAATTAAATCATTTTAAAATTTTAATCAAATTAATTTAATTATTTTTTTTTAATTTTAAATCTCGTTTTTTGCTTAAAATCGATAAAATATCATAAAAAATAATTTGTAAGAGATTAAAAGTTCAATAACTTACCAAAAATTTCAATTCCAATTTAAGATTTAAGCTCATTTTAATCTAAAATCCTTCAATTCTTCAAAATTTGCTCTTTTTTCCATTAAACCGATCAAATTTCATCTCAAATCAAGCTTTTTTGATGCTTCGAACGTGTCTCACTAAAAATGTCATTGCAAAAAGTTTTCCATTTAGGCTCCAAAATCAATCATAGATAATAAATGTAAATTCTTTCCCGACACATGTTGGTGATTGTTAATGATGCCATAAGTCACGACATGGCAAACAAACATATGATCCGTCATTCGTCATAAATTTATCGAAACTTTTCTAAACTAACGAAAATTCATCCAGATTTCCCACGCAGGTACCTGGCGTTGTATGCAAATAAGAGGATTGTTGTCGATTGATACGAGACGAACGAGAACGAGAGAATGAGTGAATGATGCCAATATTTCCCATATTTTACAAATCAAAATGAAATATCTCCCAACATTTGTCACAACAACATTTTACGTAACGTCATCTGTAAATATTTATGCATTAGATCGTCGTACTTTTGTTTCAGATTTAATTTTATGAGTTATGAACGAAATCTTTGTGCCGGAGAGAGGTCAACAGCAAGAGTTGTCATGGCATTAAATCCCTCTTGATTTGCAAAAATAAATTTATCGGAAACAAAAATAAATTTTCAAACAAATTGCACAGAGGAAAATTTTTGCTGAAAACTTTTGTCATTGTATCGCTTTTGTGGTTCACATATCAGCAGCAGCAACGACAACGACAACGGAGAGAAACACAGAAAATCATTTCGGCTTTTGTTTTGTTTTGTTTTTCAAATAAATACCAAAGTCCAGACACAAATTTCGGTGAGTGTAGTTTATTTTGTGTGACGCTTTTTCATTTTATTCCTCTTTTTTTCTGCTTTCAGTTTTTGAAGTTTTTGGTCAAAATTGAAACGAAACCGAACACATTGGACACTTTTGTGTTGTTTATCGACCGACGGCATGTTTGAAATTAGACCACTGGGTGAATTTTTTTCTCGTAGTTCATTGAATGCTGTTTTTAAAAAATGCATACGGAGGCAATTTTTCATGAATTTTTTAAGTTTAAATGAGCAAAAAAAATTGATTTTCAAATTTTTATTATTTTTTAAATTAAAATTTAATTTTTTTCTTGAGGCAATTTTTCATGAATTTTTAAGTTTAAAAAGCAAAAAAAAATGATTTTTAAATTTTTAACGGATTTTTTTTTAAATCGACTTTAATTTTTTCCAAAATATTTTTTGAATTAGCAAAGAAGCAAATTTCAAATTTTTTACAAATATTATTTGAATTGAGATATATCGATTTTTTATTAATTAATTTTTTTAAATAATTAATAATTTAATTTTAAATAAATATTTTTTTATTTTTTAAATAATTAATTAAATTAACAAAATAATTTTTTTTTATTTTTTTTAACCTGAATTAGCTAAAAAAAACAATTTTAAAATTTGTAACTGTCATTTTTTAAATTTTTGAATATTTTCATATTTTTAAATTTTTGAAAAAGTTAATAAATTTTGAACAAAATAATAGTTTAATGAAAAAAAATGAAAACAAATTAAATTATATTTTGTCTGAATTAGAGAAAAAGCAATTTTCAAATTTTTAACGGATATTTTTTTGAATTGACATTTAATTTTTTTTTGTTTGAATTAGCAAGAAAGCAATTTTCAAATTTTTAACGGATATTTTTCAAATTGACATTTACAAATTTTATTTTTATAATCTCTCAAAAATTAAAAAAATTTGAAAGAAAAATTATTTTATAAAAAAAATGATAAAAAATTTATTTTTGTCTGAATTAGCAAAAAAAAATTAATTAAAATCCCTTTAAAAACTTTTTATACATTTTTTCATCAACTAAAATTTTTTAAAATTATTTTGTATAAATTTTATAATTTTTTTTTTTAATTGCAAATTTTCTTAATTATTTTTTTTTTAATTTTCATTTTAGGAAAACCAAATAAAAAATAATTTTGAGAGATGATTAATTCAACGAAAAATGTCAACCTCCAACAACTACACAATAGCGACAAAATTGAATGAATGCACTCGCTACAACGTGATTCCGCACTTCAAAAATATGTCCTCCTGCCTTTTGTTTCGCGAAAATTAAATTAAAATTTTACCTCTGGGGCACATTTATTTGATGATAGTGACTGGCAGCTTATGGTGCGCGCCAACGATAATCAGATGTGTGCATTTATAATACAAAATATGTTGGTCAAGAGGACAAAAATTTAACGCATGAACTATAATTATAATAGTTAATAATTGAATTGGGCGAAGCAGCAACAAAATCGCCGCATGATAAATTTTAACCAAATAATTTGTGAACATTTGTTTAATTAATTTTACTTACCTTCGAGCTTTTATTCAAATTTCATTTAAAAAAAATATATTTTTTTTTATTTATTATTTATTTAATTTTATTTCATTTCCTTAAATGTGTAGAAAGGAAAAAGACATTATTTTTTTCTCAAATTACATTTAGCTTCATCCTTATATTTTAATTACAGGTTGATTTTAAATATTAATTTTTTTTATTTAATTATTTATACTTACAGCGTGTTTTTTGAATGATTTTTTTTGTTTTAAATTTTATTTACCTCTAAAAATACTCTATTGGATATATATGATGAATTTTTAATAATAAAGTGTCATATCCATCATATACATTTATCATAATAAAAAAATTATTTTTTTTACAAATTTTTTTTCCATCGTTGACAACGTAATAATAATAATTGGATGACATGACAGTAATAAAAATAAAATAATAATGAACTTCCTTTATGATTTTTTTTTTTTATTACATACTTTTGCTAAGGTACATTTATATACGGGATGCGATGTTGATGAATATAATTATAATTTTTTTCTTTTAATTTATATATTTATTTTAATATAATATATAAAAAGTCTCGTTTTTTATGATAATATTTTTTTTTGTTTGTTTTGTTGTTTAGCAATTATTATGTTCTTTCTACCGTTAATTTTTATTATGCTCTATGATGCTTTTTTTTATTACGTATATTTATTTACAAGCTGTTTTTTTTATAATTTGAAGAAAAAAAAAATAAAAAGCTTTAAAAACTTTAGTTAATCAATTTTTCGGACTAACTAAAGAAAAGTGACACAACCATGACGATTTTTTCTTCCATTTTCTTATATGTTTGTGCAATTATTTCTCCAATTTTTATTTAATTAATAATTATTTTTAATATTAATTTATTTTTATTTATATATTTACAATTTTTTTTATAATACTATTTCTACTTTTGTAACAAGGACGACAAGGAATAAAATAAAAAATAATTAAAAAATACAAGAAATAATTTTTTTGTTGCGGGGAAGCACTTTATATTACTTAAAAAAGCAGCTTAATAATAATTTTTTTTAAAATAAATTTCATCAAAATATTTTTTTTTTTTCAATTTATTTGGTGGTATATTTTATCTATTATTACAAACATCCAGTTCTTAATATATTTTTTCATTATTTTTTGTTTGGTGCAAGAATAGAGAATTATCACTTATTTATAGTTATTTTAATATTAAATTTATTTTTGAAAGATGAAAATTGTTAAAAAAATTTTTTTTTCTAAAATATCAAATTTCATTTTTTTAAATTTTATTTTAATTTTTTTCATTTTAAGATAAAAATTATTTTAAATAAAATGAAAATTAAACTAAAATAATTATTTTATTTTAATTATAAATTTTAGTTAAAATTAAAAAATAATAATTATTAATGTTTAAATTTAATTTATTTATTTAAATAAAAATTAAATTAAAATTAATCAATAAATAATTAAAATAAAATAAATATTTCAATTTTATTTTTTTTTATTTAAAATTTTAAAAAAAATTAATTAATTTTTATTATAATTTTTAAAAATTAAAATAAAATTAAATAATTAAAATATATAAAAATGTTCAATAATTAATATTTTAGAAATTTTTTTTTAAAAAAAAAATTTTAAATTTTTAAATTAATTAATTAATTAAATTTTTATTAATTTTTTTTAATTACCTAAATTTTATTTTAAATTAAAATAAAAAAAAATAAATTTTTATATTTATTTTATTTTTAAAAATTTAAAATATAAAAAAAAATTAAATTTTAATATTTATTTTAATTAAATTTTTTAAAAATATAATAATATAAAAAAATATTTTTTTTTATTTTAAATAAATAATAAAATAAAATAAAATTTAACTAAAATTTATTTTAAAATAATTATAAATTAAAATTAGTTTATAATTAACTTTATTCAATTAAATTTAATTAATTTGAAATTAATTTAATATTTATTAAAAATTAATTAATTTTAATAAAAATTAATTAAAATTTAAGAAAAAATAATTTTTTTTAACACTTGTCATTTTTCAAAAAATATTTAGGGCCTTAAAAAGAGCTTTGTTTAAATATATTTACATTACAAAAGTTTTGAGCAGGTCCTTTATTTATCATATATATTTTTTTTTATTAAAAAGTTCAGGAAATAATTTCTTCTATATGAACATTCACTTATTACTACCTAACTTTTTATTTTTGTTGCTTTTACGACATATCAGGGACTTTTTTCATCATCATTGTATTTAATTTCTATTTAATTTATTTATTGATCTTTTTTTTTGTTATGATTATTAGAAAATATATTACAAGTTTCTCAACTTTTCTCCTAAAAAAAAATCTCAACAAAAAGTCTCAAAGCTCAAAAGTCGTTTCATTCGATTTTTTTTGTTTCAACATGTTTTTATGGAAAATAAACAAAACAAAAAAAAAATAGTTTACATTTCTCTCGAGAGACTAGATACACGTATATGGGAAAATTATTATGTTTTGCCACTTTTATGATGATGTTGTGTGCTTCAGAATAGTTTTTCTGGTTGAAATGAGAACAAAACAGTGTATGTGTATTATTTGATTTAGATCATTATTATCATCATCATTATTATTAGGTATTGTTTTTGAGTCCTCCATAGAGTGTTTATTTATTTATTTTTGTATGCTTTTGTGTTTTATTATTATTTTGTTTTCTACTCGAAGCCCAGGCAAAGAGTGAGGGCATATGGTTGGGCGTTAAAATTTGTTTTGTTTAATATTGGTATCATCATCAGCGTTTCAGGAAACGAGAGAGAGAGAGAAAATGTTGATAATAATAAATGAAAAATATAGTTAGTTGTATAAATTTGTAATGAGAATACAATGGAAACTTTATGAAGTAGAAAAAAGGGGGCACATAACAAATATTTTTAAAAGGGTTTCCTTGTTAAAATAATTTTTTGGTTTATTAACCGGGCGCTTCCTTTTTTATTTGTTTGTTTGTTTGAGAATCAGTTCAAAGGCTTTCGAGAGCTTTCGATATAAATTTTTACTCCACGTGAGCTTTTGATTTGACTCAAAATTTATTTTTTAAATAATTTTTTGAGCTTTCAATTAATTTTATGTTATGTTGCGTTGAAAAATTATAAAAAAGTGTATAAAAACTAATAAAAATTTAAGAATTTGCAATGTGATGTTCATTGCATACTTTAAGAGCTTCGTGAAGAAATTTTCCAATTTAAGTCAAAAATTTATAAAATTTCATCTGAATATATTAAAATATGTTTTTTTGAATCTAATATTACTTGCTTTTGGCAAACAAACATAAATTTCATGGTAAAAACTGTTAAAATCAGTTTTACAGCGCCATCTATCGTATAAAAATTTCAAGTTTCAAGCTTTGTAGATCTTAATTTGAAATTTTTCGCTTATACAAAATACTTTTTGTAAAATTTTTACCTTTTTGAAAAAATTTAAGTACGAATAACTTAAAGTTTTGACAAAAAAACACATAAAATTTGATTTACAGCGCCATCTATCGTATAAAAAAATTAAGTTTCAAGGTCTTAATTTGACATTTTTTGATCATTAAGAGTACTTTTTGTCAAAATTTACCTTTTTTAATAATTCAATTTGAAAGTTTGAACTTTGAAAATTCACTCAAAATTTTTTATATAGCGCCATCTATTGTATAAAAACTTAAAGTTTCAAGCTTTTTAGATCTTAACTTGAAATTTTTTGCCCATCAAGAGTACTTTTTGTCAAATTTTTACTTTTTTCGATAAATTTAAGTTTCTGAAAATTTTAAACTTTAATAAATATTTCAAAATTTAATTAAAAGCGCCATCTATCGTATGAAAATTTTTGACTTTTGTTCCTCAATGAAACTTTTTAACTTATCAGGAGATTTTTTTCATTAAATTTGTTATTTTTGGACAACTAAAGTTCTTTAAAACTTTAAATTTTGTCCTTTTATCACAAAATCTCTTAAGAAAAGTTGAGAAATGTGAAAATTACAACCTATGTCATCTAAAACTTACAAAAAGTTCAAATATGTCATCAGCAATGAACGTTTCAGAAGAAAAAATCGATCCGTTTTTTGGATTTCCATTAAAAATCCAATCATAATTATCGTTTTAATCGATCTCACGCCGCCCGTAGCTGCTACAAAAGGTTAGATGTCTCTTTGAATGCAGCTCTATCGGTTTTTTATCGTTATTATTAAATATTTATGACTATAGTTTTAGATTAAAGATTACTGTTACTCGATTACGATCCTACCTATACTCACTATTTTATACAACAATATGTTGATTATTACAATTAATGTTACATCATATCATGTGGTTGTTATGCAATATTCATTAATAATAATCCTAAAAGTGCGGAAATTAAGTGTCTACGAATGAACGGGACGCAATTAATCGTCGTCGGGTGCTACATAGCGCCGCATAACACGCATGCACAATTGATAGAAGGACTAATGTGGCGACATTGGGAGTCGCGAGACTCGAACTTTTGTTGCGCGATGTCGAACTGGCAACTAATTCCATGTCTTCGACGCGTGGATCTGACGCGCTTCGTTGCGTATAGAATTGGAAAATGTCGCTAACCTGCGATTTTTTGCGATTTAATAAAAAAAATTCAAGAAAAAATGGAAAAAAATTTTTACCTCATTCCATCCGTAACGATTTTTCGCTTGCACAATTGCTTCGTAGACGGCACTCGGTTGGAGTCCTTTGAGCGTGTAAAACATAAAGTGTGTCAGAGGTTCACTCGAAGCTCTCGGTGTCGGCGTAAGAATGACGTCGTGCCATCTGCCAGGCTGTTGGAATGTCTCGTTCATCTACGAGAGCGAAAGGAAAGAGAAATAAACATGAGTGAACAATTTTCAAAGACTGGCTTTGTCATATAAATAATTGGAATTAATTTGGCATGCCTTTTGCTTTTGTGCACACGTCATGTGTGCAAACTGCTCGAAAGAACGATAATTGGTAAGCTGAGTGCATTTTCGGAAATTTGTCGTGTGTGCAATGTCGGGCTGTCATAAAGTCATGTTTATTGCTTTTTCAAGAAAGAGTTGAAAAAAATATGTTTTTGATGAATTTTGTATTAAAAATTATTTTAATTCTCTTTTATAAAATACAATTTTAGTAAAAAAAATATTTTAATTATTTTAAAAAAAATTTCAAAAAAGTTTTCAGAAATTTTAGATTTTTTTTAATTTTTTTTTACTTTTTATTTAAATTTTTTTTCATTTAATTTTTAAAAATTTTAAATTTATTTTTATTTCAATTTAAATTAAAGTATTTTTTTTATTTATTTTTGGAAAATTTTTAGAGTTAAAAATATTGTTCATTAAAATTTTATGTTTATTTAATTTTTAAAAAATTTCAATAAATAATTTGAAAAAAAATTTTTTGATTGACTTTTTATGAAAAATAAAAAAAATATTTTAAAATTTGAATTATTTTTGAATTATCAAAAATTTATTTTTTTTAAATAAAATATAATTATTTAATTATAATTTTGATAATTTTAATATAATTTAAAAAAATAATTCAAAAAATATTTAAATTTTTAATAATTTTAATTTTGATTTTTAATATAACTTTAAAGAAAAATTTAAAATAAAATAATTTTTAAAATAATTTTTAAAGAAAATTTTAAAATAAAAAAAATTTAAATAATTTTTAAAACATTTTAAAATAATTTTAAAAAAATTTAAAATTAAATATTTTAAAAAAAATATTTTTTTTTCAAAAAAAAAAAAAAAAAAAATCTCCTACAGTCTTTTATTACTTTAGAACCAAAAAAAAAATTGATGAAGTAACTCGAATTTTTATATTATTAAGGAAAACTTTTTCGTTAATTTATTTATAATTTCTGCGCTAAAAATGTCCATTAAGTAATTTTTCTATCGTTTCATGTCGAAGGCACAGTCCGGAAACATAAATAATTAAAAATCATAAAGTCAATTTAATACTTCATTTAGTTCATTATTACTCGCTGTCTTCATCTCTACGTCGTCGCTGATGTTATATGAAACCTGAACTTCCCTCGTCGACGTCATTTTGCCATAAAATTGCTTGTCTTGTCTTAACGTCGTGTCAGTGCGCAACGAACGAAGTAACGTGACGCCTTATCGTTATTATTATTAAATTAGAAAGTATTGACGGCGATGCACTTTTTAAAGGAAGCAATTAATTGCAAGTGTAGCGGGTAATTGCAACGTACTTCAATAAATCATCTTGCCTTCTGACGAGTAAAAAGAAAGAAAGAAAAAAAAACTTACCATCAATTTTCTGTAGAGCAATCGCACTTCTTGCAACGGGGGGTAACTATCTACTTTCCATGTCAAGTTATAAGTGTCGGGCGAACGACTCCATGGCGCGGAATGAAACTCTGCGGGACCCGGGCGACCTGATACTTCCATAAATTTCTTTTGACGTCCCAAGGAGTTGTCGGCAACGCAGCTTTTGATAAAAAAAAAATGAAATTTTTTATTTATTTATTTTTTTTATAATTTAATTTTTAAATTTTTTAATTTAATTTTTTATTTAAATAATTCAAAAAATTTCAATTTAATTTAATTTAAAATTTTATTTTTTTTTTATTTACAAATTTAAATTAATTTTTTTTATTTTATTTTTTATTTGAATAATTTAAAAAAATAGTAAAAAATTTAAATTTATTTTTTTTTTATTTTTAAATATTTTAATTTAATTTTTTATTTAAACAATTTAAAAAAATAATAAAAAAACTAAATTATTTTTTTTTTATTTTAAATTTAATTATTTTTATTTTATTTTTTTATTGCCTATTTTTAATTATTATTTTATTTTTTTTAATTTTAATTCATTAATTAATTAATTTCTTTTAATGGAAATTTTTTTCTTACCTATAATTTCCAAAATCCTCGGGCTGTACATGTCTTATCTCCAACGTGTGTCGAATACCTCTGGATGTCATTGTTCGTCGATCTGTCGGTTGTAACGGGAACGAATTTTGGAACCATGAAACCTACCAAAAGAAAATGAAACATGTCAAAACCCATTTTATGTAAGAGAGAGAGGAAAATCAGGTCTTTGTCCAAACAAAAGTTTTGCCTCACAGGTATCGGAAACTTTGTCAATTGGAGCTTAATTGATTGAAAATGTCACTTTTATTGGAAAGTTTTTGGATGCCAATAACGTAAATGTTACAAAGGTGATATAAATAACAACAAAAAACTTCGAAGCAAAATGTTTTTCTCAAGGAACATGTGACATGAAATTAGTTTTATTTTAACTCAGTTATGAAAGTTTTGACAAATAAATGCGAGAGAGAAGAAAGGACTGAAAGGTAATGAAATTACGTAAATAAATTATATTTTATTTGCCATTAAGTTTTTTTTTCGGTTAGTTTTAGTTGTTGTAATTTGTACGAAGGATGAGAAATATGTTGTTGTTTGTAATTGAATTAGGTAAGATTTGTGTGTTTAACTCGCAATGAAGAGCTCTTAAACAGGAGCGATTATGGAATTCTTGTAACTACTTAAGGTACAGGTGAGATTCTCAATTTGGATTTTCCAATCGATTAAATTTTTTCATATCATAAGCTCAAAATTTCAATTTTAAAGTCTTTATTATGGCTTCTTATCCTTCATTGTAGATCAATAGAATTGAATTTATGATCCTTAAATTTGAAACGTGATAGTTTGATTCAAAAATGTCTGAACTGTTGATGTATCAGATAAAATTTCTTTCAAAAGTTTCTTTAAAAGCTGTCGATGTGAGTGACAACATACATTTGAGCTTTTCATGATCCTTTTCATTTAAAATTCTTGAAAACTTTTGAGTTCTATTTTCAATATAAATATACTTCACAAATCTATTGAATCTGATATCCTTTACACATCACTCGATTTTAGTATTTCATCGAAAAATACATAACATGAGATTTTTTGATGGTTTTAAGTTAGTTAAACCTAAAGTAGTCCAAAAAACCTAAATTTAAAATTCTACTTAATTTAAATTTAAATTTAGTTTTTTTTCACTACTTTAGATTTAATTAACACAAAACCCTCTAAAAATCTCATGCTATTTATTTTTCGATGAAATGCTGAAGTCGAGTGATATGTTTAAGTTAGTTAAATGCTCAAAAAATCCTTCCATAGTTTCATTATGAAACATTTTTCTGATAAAATTTTCTTCCATCGATGGTTCAATTTCAAATATATTTTTTTTCTCATTCCCATAAAGATTATTTGCATCAAAGTTCTGATCAATGAAGACATGATTTTGTAACGGATCACTTATTTCACAGAATTTTCAAAATATGAACAAGAGAATTTATTTTCAATCACTTTTTGTATTCTCGGAAGTTAAACATCTCAAATCCAAATCCATCCTGAGAAAAGGATTAAAAGTAATTTCAATTATAAATAGGCTATTTTCGGTATTTTAGAAGATGATATTTTAACTCAATAGATTGATGAATCGATATCGAGAACAATAGTTGTTTTCTGAATTTCTTTGAATCCATCCAACTTCTCATCATGTCATATTGTCAAGATTCTTAGTTTTAGTTGCCATTTTGATACTTCTTCCTTTTGTCAAGGTACTTCAATGTATCGAACGTCAACTGTCCTCTTGTTCCTTCTCAAGGCAATAAAGCAAATTAAAAGATAAACTGTTGTGATTGTCTCAGTAGAAGTAGCACAAACAGAGAAGAAAAGGAGAAAATCTTGAAAAGTGTTTTTGTGTAACAATTCAATTGAATTCATTTCAATGACAAGAAGTTTACCATTTTATTATCTGTGTCTCAAACGAAGAAGAGTCTTGACAATGATAGTCTTTATGCATCCTTTTATCGAAAGGTAAACAACAAACAATCCATCGTTTTTATCGGAAAAACTGTTAAGAAAGAGGAGATTTGTAAAATTGTGCAAGATACCTTGCATCTACTTTGTTCAACTGGTATGAATAATAGAACATGAAAATTTTCATAAAAACCTTTTTTTTTCTTCTTCTTCAATGTTTATATAATCGATAGATATGAACGCCTTCGTGTTCCTTTTTCTTGTTGTTACAACTTTTTATTATATTTAAAGTTTTCTTCTTCCCCCATATGAAATTCCATGTCAAAAGTCACACATCAGCGCTTTCTCGAAGAATACAAATCGAAGTTGCATCACAAAGGAGCGATTTTCCATTTCTTTTTGAAACTTTGGTTGCAAATAAAGAAAGAAAGATACCACATTTTTGTACGTGAACCTTTAAAATGATATGATAACATAATAGCTGAGGAAAAAAAAAGTAGTATATGTTGTAAGCTTGTTATCGATAGAAGGAGAGAAGAGAAAAGTATTGTTAAAATTCATGTGCTGCCTTTCATCACGTGTTACAAGCGAATGGGGAACTGAGCCATGTATCGATTTGGAAAAGCGGAGTGTGATAAATAAATAATTTATTTAAAAGTTGTGTGACTTGTGTGATAAACTGCCCTCTGGCGGGAAAAATGAAGAATTTTAGTCTTAAGGGAGTTAAATTTAAGGTCTTGAGAGATTATTTGAAGTCCTTGATAGTTAGTTTTAGGTATCAAGGGCTCCAAATAATCTCTGAAGAGCTTAAAGTTAACATTTTTGGAATTAAATTTGATCAATTTTAAAATTCTTAAGAAATTTAAGAATTTCAATAAAAACAAATCTAAAATTTGTTAAAATTTCAAAAATTTTAATAATTATTATAAAATATCTCTCAAGAGTTTCAAAATTGATCAATTTGTTAAAAAAATTAAGAAAAACAATTTTGAGAATTTTTTAAGCCCTTGAGAATTGATTTAAAATCTCAAGGGCTTAAATTAATCTCTAAAAAATTTTAATTTTACTTGTTTGGAATTTAATTTGATCAATTTCTGAACTCTTGAGTGATATTTTAAAATAATTTTTAAAAATTTTTGAATTAGCAAAAAAGCGATTTACAAATTTTGGATTTGTTTTTATTGAAATTCTTAAATTTTGAGAATTTTATTTTATTTTTTGCTTAAAAAATCTTTCAAGAGTTTCAGAATTGATCAATTTTAGTTCCAAAAATGTCGAAAAAATTTTCATGAAATTTTTTTTAAGCTCTTGAGAGTTAACTTCAAATCGAAGGGCTTAAAATAATTTCTTAAGAGTTTTTTCGAGACTTTCAAGACTAAAATTTTTCATTTTTCAACGCACAAGTCGACAAAAAATGAGGAACAAGGAAACACGTAATTCGTTTAAAAACCCATGCGCGTAATTAGCGATAAACTTTTATTTTGTCAGTAAATTCACTTAATCGTCAACTTTGTCATCGTCACCACATCACACACAACTTTTAATCCGATCATCCATTTTCATTATTATTACTTAAAAAGTTTTTCCGTCGTCGTTGTCGTTGTTGTCATCATCATCTGACAAAGTTTCCGCAAAAACCCAAACCGAAAGCCGCTCACCTGCGATATTAGCCTCACACACATTAATTTAATGTTTTGATAATAAAACAAATATATTTGTACAAAAACTCATCACGAAGCACTGATCATGCCAACGCCGCAACGGACAACTTCTGGCATAAAAATGCTGGGTTAATTATTCAAATTGATGATTTTCCCATAGTTTGTAGCATTGAAACTGCGCGCCGCAGTTGAAAAGAAATAAAAAATCGTTCGTGTGTGTGGCTGCGGATTATTATTATGCACCAAAAAATTAAACAAGCGGTTTACCTGATGATTGCTGGCAATCAATACACTGCGTGTTTGTGTGATTATTATGTCGAATCAACCGCTAACGTATAATGAGGAAAAAATAGTGATGATGATTATTGTAATAATTAGAGTTCGACAGATAATTGCAGTGCAATTTCAGATTTAAAATTGATCGTAATTATGACTTTTTTTTAGCAATCAACAAGTTTTTTTTTTATTTTTTGGGTTTTTATAAGACTCGAGTCGTAAATCAATCCTTTTAGGAAAATTAATCATTACGAATTCTTTCACATATGTGTGTCAAAAACACGTTTAATTTAACGATGAATAAAAATAGGATGCCAATTTTTTTCTGTTTGAATTAACAAGAAAGCGATTTTCAAATTTTTAATAATTTTTTTTTTAATTTTTACTGAATGAAAAATTTTTTCTAAAATTTTATTAAGTTTTTACCAAATTTATATTGATTTTTATTAAAATATGAAAATTTATTTCAAAAAAATTTTTGAATTAGCAAAAAAGCAATTTTCAAAATTTTAATGTTTGATTTTTGTTTGAATTTAAGCTTTTAATTTAATTTTAACAAAATTAAATTCACTAAAAAATATTTAAATTTTTTTTTATAGAACAACATCAAATTTTTTTCAAATAAATAATTTTTTTGAATTAGCAAAAAGCGAATTTCAAATTTTTGACGGTAAATATTTTTTATAATTTTTATTAAATTAAAATATGAAATATTTTTTAATTATAAACTTTTTTCAATTAAACTAATTTCTTGAATTATTATTTCTTGAATTATTTCCAATTTTTATTTTTTTTGTAAAAATTTTTTTTTTAAGTTTTTTTTGGAAAAAAAATTTATTGAAAAATATCGAATTTTTATAATTTATTAAGTTTTTTCAAATAAATAATTTTTTTGAATTAGCAAAAAGCGAATTTCAAATTTCAATTTTTTCCTCTTATTGAAATTCAGGATTTTTAATTTTTTTTAAATTCAGATAATTTTATGTTTTTTCATATTCTTAACTCCATAAGAAAATTCTTTCCAATCCCGCAAATTACTCTCCTCAAGTACTAAACTTTCTTTTGTCGCATTTTGCACACAGGTGGTAATCGACTCCGCGTTAGTTCATCGACTCAAGTAATGAAACACACGAAAAAATTGTATATTTATTTATGTTCTCTCATAAAATTCTTTTAGTTTAATTGAAAAATATGTTGCAGACATGCGAAAAAATATGTGCGAGCTTGTGCACTTTTTTTTTCGGGTAACGTTCAATTAGGAAAAGTACTTCGTTTCTCCCTCCCTCCCTCCCGCTTCGCAACAAAACAAACCAGCGTTTGTTGTTCATAATATGGCAAAATAAGCGAAATACTTTCCGGTTTATTATTATTGTGAAAAATTTATACACGCCGACGGATACTTTGTAATTTCTCAAGCAAGGTAACGACGACGAAGGAAAGGTAAAAGTTCGAAATCAATTTAATTCTTTATGCGTCCTTAACAACATAAATGAAGGCAAGCGAGAGAGAGCGGAGTAACATATGTCGGGGACTCGCATGTTTTAATGTCGAATATATATCTACTTCATTATTACGGTATATAACTTTTATTACTTCCTATAACCACACTTTTTACTTCACTTTGGCTTCCTCGTTTTCTTGCAGCGAGTGCGACATGTGTGTTTGTTGTAAACGGAAAAAGAGTCACATGAGGCATAGAAAAAAGTTTTTTTGCTTGTCAAATTATAACAAAGAACTCTCGAGGAAAGTCAAATGCGATCCAATTATTAAAGGGCAGGTATGTGGTTTCAATTTGGGCAAAAAAGGGCAATTTTCTAACGAAATTTCAATTAAAAGGGCAATGTTTGAACAAATTTGCCCTTTTTTGCCCATTTCTTTAAATTTTTAAGTATTTTGCCCTCTTCTGCCCATTTTTAGAAATTTTGATGTTAAAAGTTTATCTCAATTATCTCCTTTGATTACAAAGTCTATATCTTTTAAAAAATTTTTTTGAGAAGTTTGCCCATTTTGAGGGGCAATAATTGGGTATTTCTTGCCCATGTTCATAAAATTTTAAACTTTAATAGAATTTAGCTTATTAATCATTAAAATTTATCTCGAGCTTTAAAAAAATATAAGTTCAAGAGAATTTTTTAAGATTTTTCCCTTTTTTTGCCCATTCCTTGCCCATCTCCATAAGTATCCATAAAATTCAAATTTTAATTTTACAAAAGAAAATTTTAATATTTTTGCTTTCAGAAAACATTTTTGCCTTTCAAAGGAAAATTTCCTTTAACTACGTTTCTGTTTAATTTTTTCATGCATTCCCCAATGAACGACGCGACTCAATAAAATAAATTTTATTATTAAACATATTTCATATGCACGTATTTCAGCTGAAGTCATATGCAACGCGAGTCAATAGAAAGGTAAATTACGCGACATTGCCAGACATTTCCGCATAATTGAACAATATGCTGCTCTCTTCGAATGCCTCCTACTTCATTCATCGTGTCTCGAATGCAACTTCCTCTTTCCACGCGACACTCTCTTTTTATATTATGATTTATAGAAATGTTCAGGCAAAGTTTTGTTTCCTGTCACTTGACTACTACTACCTGCTACCGTTGGCAGGCGAAATCGCTAAAAAAGACAATGACCGTCTAATGGTTTCATGTCTCTTCTCCGATTCACGTGTAACGTCGTGCCTTGATGATGATTTAAGGCCCCTTTTTACCTCTTTTGCACACACTTGAACAAGACAAGAACACATAATCTAAACTAAATACTATCAAGGGAGGAAATCTTTTCCTTGTTTTTTTTTGCCGCTGCTCCTGTTTCTTCTCTTGTCCATGCTCGAGCAAAAATGTTAGAAATTTTATATATTTTTTTTTTATTTGAGAGAGAGACGACGAGCAAAAACGAGAACCACAGAGAAGAGGGAATATCAATTATGTTGATTTTATGTAGAAAATAGATCCTTTTGAATAATTTAGTTGACACTTATAAAGCACTTTGGTCGTCTTTTTGTGCCAACTTGTCTCTTTTTTTTCTACATTTTTGATTCAATCCATTTTAATTTGATTGAAAATGTGTTCAATTTGTTTCTCTTTTTTTCTGTATTGGAATGTAAAACAAATGAAAATAAATCAAAATTAAAACCAAAATTAGATTTTTAACGTAAATATGCAGAGACACAAAATAAATAAAATGATATTAATTTCCAATCCAGCTGTAGGCAAACCGCAATAAAGTCACAAATGAATTAATGCTGCACAAAAAATAATTTGTGTTTCAGGTAAAATAATGTTTTGTTTTATTTTTTGATTAAAAATTAACTTAAGTGTTTTTTTAACAAAAAAATTTAAATATATTTTAATTTTCTAAAAAAATTTTAATTTTTTTAAAAATAATTTTTAATTTTTTTTTAAAATAATTTTTAATTTTTTTTTAAAAAATAATTTTTAATTTTTTTTATAATTTTTTTTTTTTTTAAATAATTTTTTTTTTTTTTTAAATAATTTTTTAATTTTTTTTTTAAATATTTTTTTTTTTTTTTAATAATTTTTAATTTTTTTCAAAAATAATTATTTAATTTTATTAAAAAAATTATTATTTCTTTTTGAAAATTTTTAATTTTTTTTTAATTCTTTTAGAAAATCAAATTTGAATTTCAAGCATCTTTAAAATACCGAAAACAGCCTAAAAACAAATTTTTCAGAAAAATGCATTAAAATAATGCGTCGTTCTGCGCAAAAAATGCATTAATTTTGATAAATTTGCCTGAACATCGATGTCGTTTCTGTTGAAAATTATAATTTTCGGCAACACAAACTCATCTACTTGAAACGTGACTTCTTATCTCACTTTATCTCTTACTGCTTGTTTTCCACGAATCAGATGGAGTAATCGTATGAATACTTAACGCTCAAAAAAGACATTTAAGACGTTAAGTCAGTCCTTCATCCCTTTACGATTTCACCAATTTTGTCATTCATACCTGAATTCACTTCGCTCCAAAAAAAAAAAACAAAAATCTTTCTTCAAAGACGACGACGACGACACAGCACGAGCGTGAAACGAGACAAAAACAACACACTCACACAATTTTCTGGTATTAAATAGGTTGAACGTGACTATTTAATTTGATCAAAATCATGCCGGGAACTTCCTTTCGTGTTTTCACGTTATTTTTGTGTATGGTTGGAGCGATATCAATGTGATTGGAATTCACGATATGGTACTTGATTGAATTGCTTTGATAGACTTCGTTATTCACTCATCCATCCGTTTTCTGTTATTTTTTCCTCTTTATCCGAGTTGTTGTTGTGTTCATGTTTTTCTTTCTGAACAAGCGAAAGATGGGAGAGAATGGGAGAGACACAGAGATGGCACTTACAAGACACTTTTACAATAAGACAGGTATCTAAGTTCGATCCCCTTTTTTTGTGACGAGCGATTTTAGTGTAGGAAGTAGTGTGACGAGTTGGAAGGTAAAGGTGTTAAATTGATAGACCGTGTCATGTATTTTAGATCCCTTTTCAAACATTAAGCAAATAAAACATGTAGGGAAAAGGCTTTTTATGGACGAAATTGACGTGAGCGTTTTTATGTTCGATTTGTTTAAGAATTTTCTCTTGAAGCTTCTTTAAGTTAGTTTTCAAATTTTCTTCTTTAAGCTTATTTAAGTTAGTTTTCAGATTTTCTTCCTAAGCTTCTTTAAGTTACTTTTCAAATTTCTTCTTTAAGTTAGTTTTTAGATTTTCTTCTTTAAGCTTTTTTAAGTTAGTTTTTAGATTTTCTTCCTTCAGCTTCTTTAAGTTAGTTTTTAGATTTTCTTTCTTAAACTTCTTTAAGTTAGTTTTTAGATTTTCTTCCTTAAGTTTCTTTAAGTTAGTTTTTAGATTTTCTTCTTTAAGCTTTTTTAAGTTAGTTTTTAGATTTTCTTCCTTAAGCTTTTTTAAGTTAGTTTTTAGATTTTCTTCTTTAAGCTTTTTTAAGTTAGTTTTTAGATTTTCTTCCTTAAGCTAGATTTTCTTCAAGTTAGTTTTTAGATTTTCTTCCTCAAGCTTCTTTAAGTTAGTTTTCAGATTTTCTTCCTTAAGCTTCTTTAAGTTAGTTTTTAGATTTTCTTCCTTAAGCTTCTTTAAGTTAGTTTTTAGATTTTCTTCCTTAAGCTTCTTTAAGTTAGTTTTTAGATTTTCTTCCTTAAGCTTCTTTAAGTTAGTTTTTAGATTTTCTTTCTTAAACTTCTTTAAGTTAGTTTTCAGATTTCGTCTTCAAGTTTCCTTATGAAGATATTTTGAATGGCGGATAGACAATTCATCAAAATTTTCCATTAAATTAAGAAATGCGTGAAAACCATGTATGAATTGTCGACTTGTATCAACTCAAGGAGCATGGAATGAGTAACAGATTGAACGCCTTTCTAATCATGTTGAACATAAACAAAGTGTTTGTTCGCGTGACTGACAAGATAATCCGATACCTGATTGCTTTTAATGACTATGAGCGACGAAATATTTAATTTAATAATCAAAATGAAAAACTTTTCCGATAAAAATCACAGAAAAATAACAATTTAAGCTCTCTTTAAATTAAGGTCAGTCTTGTTAGTCAAATAGCTCTGAAATGTGTAAAAACTTACCGTAGGTTGCGGATCAGCATGTACATTACAAACCAACTGTGCCTCATATCCTTCGCCCGTATGTACCCAACTTTTCTCTACAGCAACTTCCGGAGGATCTAAAATCGAAAAATAGGCAAACATTAAAAATAAATTACCAACCTGGCTGGATTTCTCTTGGATATCAAAATTTATTTGCACCTCAAAAATATGTTTATCCGAATAAATCAAGACACGACCCATTTCAATGTAAATTTATAACGTTTCATACATTACAGTTTGCGGGAACACCTTTTTTACGTTTACCGAGATATCTCAATTTTTGTGCCATCAACCTCAGACATGGTTGGCATTTTTTCACTCAATTTTATTAATAAATGGTCAAGATATTTTTGGTTATTTCTATGTTTTTGGGGCATGCATTATTTATGAGTTTGTGTCTGCAAAATATTTATTTTTACTCTTTTTGCATTTACCTTCAGTTTTTTTTGATGAATTTTTTTAGTACAAGATTTTTTTTTAAAAATTAGTATTTTCAATTTTTTAAAATTAAAATTAATTAAATCGACCAATTCTTTAATTTTAATATTTCAAAAGAAAAAAAAACTTCTTACAAAATTAGTTAAAATTTAAATTAATAAAAATTTTAAATTTAAATTTTAAATGAAAATTTAAATGAATTAAAGAAAATGTTTTTCAACTTAAAAATTTTAGTACTAAATAAATTTTTTTAGAACAAGATATTTTTTACAAAATTTAATATGCATTTAAATATGCTTTTAAAGAAATTTTAAAAGCTTTTAGAACAAAATTTGCCATTTTAGAGCTACATTTACAACTTTTAATACAAAGTATGTTTTTGAAAATAAAATTTTTAATTTTTAGTACTAAATTTTTTTTGATGTATAATTTTTAGTACATTTTTAGAACAAACCTTACATATTTTAATATAAAACTTTAAAATTTTATGTCAAAGATGTATTTCAGAACTAAAAATTTCAGTTTTAGTACATTTTTAGTACAAATTTTAAACTTTTTAGTACTAAAGATATATTTTTCGAAAATAATTCAATAATTTTAGTACAAAAAATCACTTTTTAGAAATGAAAATTTCAGTTTTAGTACATTTTTAGAACAAATTTTAAATTTTTAGTACAAAAGATGTATTTTTTAAATAAAATAAAAAATTTTTAGTACAAGAAATTATTTTTTAGAAAAAAAATCATTTTTAGTACTAAAAATATCTTTTACTTTTAAATTTGTAAATTTTTAGTACAGAAAATTGCTTTCAAATTTAAAAAATTCACTTTTTAGTACAAAACCTTCAATTATTACAACAAACTGAAGTGAAAGTAGAGTAATACCTTATCACACAGGTGTTCCATCTTCCTCTTTTTGGCATCTTTCCATGTTGTTTTGTTATTATTATCACTTTGTACGACTTTTTGTGCGAACAAAGAACTTTTGATCAACAGAAAAAAAGTAGCAAAAACAACACAAAAAGCAAGAAAATGAATATAAATCGTTTTGATTTATGGCACCTTTTCTTTTTACAACCCCTCATATCGCTGTGCATATCATCAACACACAAATAGTTCTTTTTCTTCTCTCGCAAGAGTTTAGTTTCTATTTTTTGTCTGCGAAAACTCATGAGCTGTAAAGAGACCTTTCTGCTAAAATTGTATTTCTCTCTCTGTTATGTCAGAAATTGTACATAAAAAGGACGAGATTGAACACGATATGAGCAAAATTTGCTCGTTCCATTTCAGAAATATTATTATTATATGACTTTGCAGCTCGTATTGTGAGCTCGGTGCAAGAGAAATCTGTATCTGCGTCATATAAAATGCAATATAACAATGAAAATACCATTCAGGGGCTCATAAAATGCGGAATGCTTTAATATTATGTACACGAGTGTCATCATCATGTGCCAAGACGATGTCATGTAAATATAGTTCATCTTCTCGCTTCGTTTATTGGCGATATGCAAACTGGATGCGACTAAAGTTTCACTTATTACTTCGGAGAGAAAATCTCTCAATAACTTTGACCTATAAAAGATCTTATCACGCCAAGAAATGATCTCTCTCTGATGATTTCGAGCAACTTCATTAATTGAGGAAGGAAAAATTCATTTGTTAGACTTATGTCTGTCAAAATGACATCAAAAAGGTTTTCCATGA
This sequence comes from Culicoides brevitarsis, assembly GCF_036172545.1. Lineage (NCBI taxonomy): Eukaryota > Metazoa > Arthropoda > Insecta > Diptera > Ceratopogonidae > Culicoides > Culicoides brevitarsis. The sequence continues at coordinate 2,382,040 of NC_087087.1, read as the reverse complement.
GGAAAAATCTCCAACAGGAGATAAAAAACGGAAAAACTGAGTTTAATAAATCAAAGCGAAAAATTGTTGTTGGTCCATATCTCTCTTTTTTTTCTATTGTCACTGAGTTGAGTTGAGAGATTGTCCAATTGAAAAAGTGGTTTGCATTGTTATTTATGAACACAACACACACTTCGTCTCTCTGTCGTCTGATTCCGAGTTTGTTTTATTGTCTGACTATTTAGATTTTTTTTTGCTCGTATCTAAGTCCGTTTTGTGAATTGCGTTCGCCGAGAGGGCTCAATGAAATTAAAATGCATGTTGTGAGTAAAAAATTTAAAAATTTAAATGAAAATGTTACAAAATAACGAAGATTAATATGATGGGTTTTAGTATGCATTACAAACTAACTCGAATTTTTTTTTTCGCAATGTTAAAAGGAGGAACGCAAAAAAATGCATTTTATATAAAAGCCCTGTTCTCTTTAAATTAATTTCCTTTTTTTTCTCGCAGTTTTAATTATTCAACGCAAACATATGTCCGTGTTTTTTGCATGCATCTGCACTTTTTTTACTGATACATTTTTTTATTGGGGAAATATTTTTATTTTAGGTTGGTTCAGATTTTTTTTTCATTTTAAAATTTTTTTTTATAATTTTTAGAACTAAAATTATTATTTTTTTTTTTAATTTTTAATTAAAATTTTAACTTTTTATTTTAATTAATTTTCATAAAATTTTTTAGTACAAAAAATAAATTTTCATGAAATTTTTTAGTACAAAAAATATTTTTTTTAAAATTGTTTAAAATTATCTGTTTTAAAATTTTTAGTTATAAGAATATATTTTATAGAATTTTTTTATTGAAAATTTTAGAACAAAAATTTGCTTTTTATGGTAACTTTTGTACCAAAATTAATTTTTTATGAAATTTTTAGTACAGAAATTATTTTTTATTGTATTTTTTTTGTACAAAAATTAACTTTTCGTGAAATTTTTTTAGTACAAAATTTTTTTTTTTAATTTATAAACGAAAATTATCTGAACAGAATTTTAAGTAATTTTTAGTACAGATTTTTTTTTTAATTTTTAGAACAAAACTTGTCTTTTATTAAAAAATTATCTTTTTTAGAACTTTTAATTCAAATATTAACTTTTTATATTTTTTTAATTATTAAATTTTTTTTTTAATTTTAATTTTTGTTTTTACAAAAATTAGTTTTTTTGAATTTTTTTAGTACAAGATTTATTTTTTACTTTTAAAAAAAGTTTTAGTACTAAAAATATTTTTTGAGATTAAATTTTTAGTACAGAAAATTTTTTTAGTACAGTTTTAATTCAAAACTTATTCTTTTTTAATTTTTTTTAAATTAGTCTTTTTAAGTACAAAATTTATTTTTTACCAAATTTAGTACAAGAATTATCTTTTTTAATTTTTAATATAAAAATTATTTTTTTTAGTACTAAAAATAATTATATAGTTATTTTTAATGAAAAATAGTTTTGAATTTTATAACGAAATTTTTAGTACTAAAATTGATATTTAAAATTTTTAGTACAAAAACTGCTTTATTCAAACGGAAAAATGTATATTTTTAAAAATACTTTTAAAATTTTTCTGCCCAAGCTAATCTGACATACATTTTTCCATTTTCAGAGAAAAAAATGTTGCTGTATAAAAATCGGAACACTCTTGTAACAATTTTTATCGAGACACATTTATATTTTTTTTACTCCAAAGGGTTGGTCAACGAGTTTGTACCTAATTTTTGTGACAAATTCCAACAGATCGTCGCTTTTTTTGCAAACTCTCAACATATGGTTCACGTATAAAACATGTAAATGTGGTAAATTATGTCGATATATGAAAAATTGGTTGTTAAAAGGTTCTGCATATTTTATTTAAATTACATTAAAATTAAGAGGATGAAAAAGTATGATTATCGACAGAAGCACGAAAAAAAAGTTTTTTCCATGAATTTTTGATCAACTGTGAAAATACTTTTAACTTTTCATTTCGGGTTTTAGAATAGTTGGATAATTATGAGGAATTACAAGCGATTAATTTTTTTTACATGGCTTTTACAAAAATGTGAAGAAAAATTCACTTGTGCTAAAATTCCGTAATTTGTGAGTTTTAAAATGTTTTTCCATTGAAAAATGGAAAGTACTCTTGTAAATGAGAAAAATTTATGATTTCAATGCAAACAAAGTTTGAAATGCAAATGCTCTCTCACGAATGAATAAATAATGTACTTACATAAAACATCGAGCTTCATGTCAACGGTATATGGGTTTCCGACGCCGTTATCTGCGGAACACTGATAAATGCCAGCTTGTTGTCGCTCAACTCGTTCGAGCGTAAGTACAGGTCCTTCACCGACTCGCGTAAGTGCTTTGCCATTTGTCTGTAAAATTAAAAAAAAAAGTTTAAATTATAACATGAATGGTTTCGCCGAATGAATGAAAAACCTGAAATGAAAATGACGAGGTAGACAAGCAGCAAATAGAGAAAAATAAATAAAATATAAAAATGTGCTGCATATGAAAGGAAATTATTTTTCTATTTACCTTTTTAGACCAATGAATTGACGGAACAGGATTGCCAGCGCCCTTGCATTCAAGTGTCACTGAACCGCCTTTCCTTGCGGTTATTTGACCAGAAGTTGGCACGGGACGAACACTCGGAGGTACTGAAAAAAAAACAGAGAGAATTTGTTGCATGAAACGTTCGGTAATCTCTTAATCTTAATTTATAATCCGAGACATTTTTTTATGCTTTACTCGGAATTTATACGATAAAGCCTTTCGTTTAATCTTTTTTAACCACATATCTGAGGAATTTCTATTTTTTTATTTTTAGGTCCATAACCTGATTTTGAGGAGTATGGAAATGTAAAAAAATTAACAAAATTCCCATAACCTGATTTTGAGGAGTATGAAAATGTAAAAAAATTAACAAAATTCCCATAACCTGATTTTGAGGAGTATGAAAATGTGAAAATTCAACAAAAATGGTAAGTCTTTACATAAAATTTGATTTGAAACTATTTTGCTTCTTTTTTTTAATAAAAATTAAGATTTTTTTATGTTAAAGTTTTCTAACTTAAAAAAATGAGGAGTACAAAAATCTAAAATAACTCAAAATTGATTTAACTTCTGATGAAAATTCAAACTTCAACGTTCAAAAGTTTTCTAACCTCAAAATTGAGGAGTACAAAAATGTAAAACTTCTCAAATTCGATTCAATTATTTTAAAATATTTTCAATCAAGTATCAAAAATAATTCATTTAAACTCAAAAAATATTTTCCTGAACAGAATTTTCATCTCATATTTCATCACAATTCATTTTAACTTCCTCCTTAAAAAATTTTTCCTTGACTCGTTCTAATAAAGATGAAATAGCAAAACTTTACAAGAGATTTGTTATCTATTTATGTATATTCTTATGCTTTTTCTGTATCTTTATCATCGAAGGTAAACATGAAACGAACACATAGCTGAGGTAATAAATTCAGCTTCTGCCCTTGTTTTGTCTATCATGTGTAGTACTTTTGCTCTCTACAATGTTTGAACATAACTTTATAAAATATGGAAGAGGTAATAAAGTAATGGTTGTACAAACTATGTAGAGTTCTTCTACACAACAGCAAAAAAGAATCCAAACTTTTGCCTATTATTCTTTCACTTTTAAGCTTCTCTGTGAAGGTAATTCGGTACGAAAAATTTTCTCTTACTTAAAAAAAAAAGTAGCTAGATAGGATTACATACATATTTTCATTTAACTAATGCAGGTGTAAGATAAACAAAATATTGAAAATGTTATGAAAACTTTACAGGGAAAAAAAGTTCTTCGGATGGGAATGAGGGACGAAACCATTTATACCTCTCTCTTCGTTCGAAGGTAATTTGTTTTGTAGTTTTTTTTTGTGTGTAGAAGACACAAATCGGACACAAAGGCAAACAAACTCACATGAACATGAACGGGACATGAACAGAGGGAGAGTGAGATGAGAATTTAAGACCATTTTTCTTACAACGACACATAAGCTCTGCGAATGGAAAACAGGTAAGTTTTATAATGAAACTTTGAACTAAATTTAAATTTTAATTTTACAGCTTCTTAAAATAATTTAATTAATCCAAACCAAGCATTTTTAAAAATATTTCAATTAATCCAAACCAAGCATATTTTTAAAAAAAATATTTCAATTAATCCAAACCAAGCATTTTTAAAAATATTTCAATTAATCCAAACCAAGCATTTTTAAAAATATTTCAATTAATCCAAACCAAGCATTTTTAAAAATATTTCAATTAATCCAAACCAAGCATTTTTTTTAAAAAAATATTTCAATTAATCCAAACCAAGCAAAATCTTCAAAATCCTGAAATGAAATAATTTTCTAACTTCAGGGTGTTCCAAAACGACGAATGAACAAGTTTAGATTAAAATAGATTCACCAATTTTTCAATCTTTTATAATAATATTGCTGCATCGTTTCTATGGCTTGCTCACAATACAACAGATGGAGCCATATATGAGAGGAGAACAAGTTGTGTTACCAGAAAATTTATATAATAAACATTTTCATTTTTTTCTGTGGGTATGTGTGTTTGGGACACAGAAGTATCGAAGGCGAGAGAAAAGATGCCGACATTAATCCTCTGGTATTAAAAAAGAAGGCTGGAAACTTTATAATAATAATTTTATGTGTTATATACCGACGAAAAAATATGAGTCGACGAAGAAAAAGGAACATTGTCGGTTCAGCAAGAAAACTGATGAAAATATGGTATCAAGTGTCGTTTATTGTTTGATTTTATAATAATTTTCTTTTCCTTTTTTCCTTGCCATCTTCTTCTTCTTTTTCTTCATAACAACGACGAATTTCTTTCGCTGCAAGAGCAACAGCAGCAGCAGTGTTAATGCAAGCAAAAAAAGGAGCAAAAGTTAATGCCGACGCAAATAAAAAGTTTTAATGGGAAACCGATAATCTTTCATCATTAGAGTGGAAAGTCTTTAAAAAGTTTCGTTTTTGAATGAAACTTTGATGATGATGATGATGCGGTAAAATGTTGCTTCTGCTTTCATTTCGTTCAACGACGACAACATCTCAATTGAAAAGTCGAAGGAAGTCAATTCAACAATTTGCGTGATGCAGGGTTTGAAACAAATGACTTTTGACTAAAATTGATCGATTTCCTGTGCCTTGCGTTTTTTCTACTTTCGTTATCTGGACAGGGCATCGAGACATTTGGAGATACGGTTTGTTTTGTTTTAATTGTAGTGCAAACAATTGTGTTAAGTTGCACACGCGGTTAAAGTCAACGAAGCGTGAAGTAATTCAATGTGAAATGTTTGCGGAGAAATTGGGTGTTTGCGAGGTAAGTAACATTAAAATATTATGTATTTTTTTTTAGTACTAACAAAAAAAAATTTTTTCAGCGAAATTGGGCTCTAAATTTTATACGAGCGACATTTTACGACGAATTTTTTTTCATGTAAGTATTTTTTTCTTTTTTTTTAATTTTTTTTTTCAGGAATTGTTGTTTTGTTATTTAATTCAGAATTCAGAAAATGAAAATAGGTTTAATTAAAAGACCTTCCCATTATTTATCTGTCGATCCACGCACGAGTTCCATGAATAATAGATTTTTATTATCACACGGAAATGAAGTTAACAAAGCAACACGAGAAAGAAGTATGTGAACATAAAATTCACACAAAGTTGTAAAAAAAAACTTCCACAGAAAAAAACGAAGAGGGCTCGTAGATTAAATTTACATAAATGGCAATATAATATGGCGGTGGTTTCTCGCCCCATCATCAAGTTTATTTGCTCGCTTCATTTATAATATATTTATCATAATAATAGCATAACAATAATAGCCAATGTTTACTTTTTTCGCGGCGCGAACAATGCGAAGAGAATATAAAATTAAGTTTTAATGATAAACCGTCATACTTAAATCTGGAACAAATTTTTTTTGCAATCTGTACATATTTACAAGGTTACATTCCGCCGCGAGGAGAACGGAAATGAAATGAGAGTGGTGTGAAAAGTAACATTTGTTCGTTTTGCATTTAAATGGGAGAGCAGAAAAAAAATAAATAAACGAGCTTGTCGATTTGCTGTAGCTAAATAGTAATAAACTTGTAGAGCAAAGCCTAACAAAATAAAAAGGGTTTAAATTCCCTCCGGTTAGAACAATTCTCTTTCTCTTACTGTGATTTGTTGAAAAACAAAGCTTTGCAAAAAAATATGATTTTAATTTCCTTTGTGTCAGAGAAACACTTTGCTTCTGTCCCTTTGACAGTTCAAAAAAGTCATTTTGTTGACAAAACTGACAAAAAAGGGAATTCATTTAGTTTTTTTTTTGCCTCCTGAAGAAATAGGAAAGTTTTGTTTCTTCTTTTTCGTTTTTTTAGTAAAATGTCAAAAACGAGACAAATATGAATCTAATATAAAAGAAAGGAAGACATAAAAGTAGTATCATGGGAATTCCTAAATAGTACCTAATAATAAAATTTACACAAAATAAAAAAAAAATATATTTCTGGTTAAAAAAGAAAGCAAAAATTTTTTGACAACCCTTCAACATATCACATAAATTTATGGTAATAAAAATTTCTAACACATTGACTTATCACACATATCATATCGCATATCCCGGACTTTCCTTGCTCTTTTTTTTCTTTTAGTCGGGCAATCTATCAATACATAGAGTGTGGAAGAAAAAAGACAAAAAAAAGGTATCATCGAATGCCAAAAAGTCAAACGGATACAAGAAAAGGCTTTTATCCATATCAAAAAGTTGTGTGTCGATTTTTTCAACAATTTTTTTTTTAGAAGAAGATAGAAAAGACGAGCTGATACTATTTTTTGAGTGAATGGAACATGGATCATCTTATCACTTGGTTGTCATATTCAAGATGATATTTATATTAAAATTGTTATGTCACATCATTTTGGTTGACAGATTGATGTTGAATGATTTTTTATGAAGCTGATTTTAGAGGATTTCGCGAGAATTCGAAATTCAACGGAAATTTTTGGTAAGTTTTTTTTAAATTTTAAAAAAAAATAAAATATAAATATAAATATAAATATAAATATAAATATAAATATAAATATAAATATAAATATAAATATAAATATAAATATAAATATAAATATAAATATAAATATAAATATAAATATAAATATAAATATAAATATAAATATAAATATAAATATAAATATAAATATAAATATAAATATAAATATAAATATAAATATAAATATAAATATAAATATAAATATAAATATAAATATAAATATAAATATAAATATAAATATAAATATAAATATAAATATAAATATAAATATAAATATAAATATAAATATAAATATAAATATAAATATAAATATAAATATAAATATAAATATAAATATAAATATAAATATAAATATAAATATAAATATAAATATAAATATAAATATAAATATAAATATAAATATAAATATAAATATAAATATAAATATAAATATAAATATAAATATAAATATAAATATAAATATAAATATAAATATAAATATAAATATAAATATAAATATAAATATAAATATAAATATAAATATAAATATAAATATAAATATAAATATAAATATAAATATAAATATAAATATAAATATAAATATAAATATAAATATAAATATAAATATAAATATAAATATAAATATAAATATAAATATAAATATAAATATAAATATAAATATAAATATAAATATAAATATAAATATAAATATAAATATAAATATAAATATAAATATAAATATAAATATAAATATAAATATAAATATAAGGATACCAGCTAAAAAAAATTAAACTTTTAAGAATACTTACTAACATTAAAAATAAAACATTTAAAAACGAACTAAAAAATATAAAATAAGGGTTGTAAAAACTAACTAAAAAGTATAAAATAAGGGATATTTTTGTAAGATTTTTTTAAAATGTTATTAATTTTTTTTTTGCTTTATTTTAAATAATAGGAAATTTTTGAAGAAGTTCAACCAAAGGAAGGATCTTAAAAATCCTTTTAATCCAAACCAAGCAAACAAACCAAAATTCTTTTTCAGAGACAATTTAAAGGATTTCTCAAAGCTTAAAAAATCATTATGGAAAAAACATTTCAATTTTCCATAAAAGTAATTCGAGTAGAGAGAATTCAATGAAAAAAATCGAGTAACAAGATCCCACATGGATTACGCGACAACACATTTTTTGTTCGACTCGCGTCTTATCGTGTCATTATTACTTAACTTTTGTAAACATCTGAATGAACATGATTGCGTGCTTGACACAATATCTCGTGCATTAATTTTTTTCTTTCACTATTTTCACTTCGTTTTCTATATTTAGTCAGAAACAAAAAAAAAGAAAGAAAAGAGAGTTTTGTATATTTTCTTTCGCTTCCGTCATCATCGCATCTAATATTCAAACATGTTCAACACAAAATAGCCACAAAAAATAATTTATTATGGATTAAGGAGCGTACGAGAGAAAAAAAAACAGTAAACGGGGCGCCTCCAGCAAGCATTTCCTGAATAAGTCGTTTGAATAAATAGAAATACAATTCGAAAAAAAAGCGGAGAATGAAAGAACTTGAGAACATTCATGTTCGTTTTTTTTACAGTTTATCAAGCAAGTGTCGGGGGAAAAAGGGTAGAGAAAAAACTGAAATTATAATGAAAAAAAAAATGTACAAGTTGCTTTATCAACAACAATAACAAATGTTTGATTGTATGCTTTTCAGCACCACGCCACGATATTCTTGACTTTTTTCATGTTCTTTCATGTTTGCTCGTTATTCCTTTTTATTAGTGTAAATAACTTTTAATATAAATTCACACAAACACAAAAAAAACGTCGGACCAATTCATCAAGCAGCCAAACTGTGACGTTATCGCGTTTCATAAATATTTATGATTCGCTTTTTTTGTTTGTTTGTCTGCGACGCACAAATAAAATAATCAACAAATAAAACTTACCCAAAATTTCGACTGTGTGCACTTGATCTTTCGTCTGTTTATCGGCAATTTGACACACATAATCTCCCGCATCTTGTGGCTCCAAGTCGCGTATCTCCAAGTTGTACCCATCAACGAGCCGAATGCGTTCATCAGTTGTGACCATTAATTTCGACGCTGTTAATATATTCTGTCCGCGTCTCCATAACAGCACTAATTTACCTGGATGATGTGCAAATATCAAAAAGAAAATAAGAGAAAAAGAAGAAAAAGAGAAGAATAAATTAGCCGTATATAAATTTAATTAAAAAATTGACACAAAGGCGGAAATATGGGCAGAAATTGTCGAGGAAATGAGAAAATTAACGGAAATGCTGTGAACGTGTGGCAGAATCTCTCTATTTACCAATATTGATTTATATAATGAGCCTATTTATTTCCATTATCTTGCCGACGAGGAACAACAATCGCCGACCTCGTAAAAGAAATATTTTAATTATCGTTTTGCTCAAAATTTTTATAAAATAAAACTACTTACAAATTTAATCAAGGATTTTTTTCTTTAAAATTAAAAAAAAAATTTAAAAAAAAATTTACAAAAATTTCAAATATGGATAAAAATTTATCAGAGGGGCTCTTTTCACGTTTTTCTTTTTTTTTTTTGGTATCGATGAAAGCGAAAGAGATCCGCGTATTAATTACAAATTATGTCGGAAAGTGTGGCATTGTGTCGTAAATTACAGATTATTTAGTGCAACCATTAAACGGGAACAAATGAAACCAATAAGGGTGAACAGCTTTTTTTTTCAAAAAAAAAATTTCAGAAAAAAAAATTTTTTTCTTTAAAATATCAAAAATTTTACGGCATTTTTTATTTTTAAATACCTATCAAAAATTATTTTATTTAATTACCTAAAAATTTTTTTTTTCAAAAAAGTAAAAAAAAAATCTTTACCTAATAAATTTTTTCAGAAATAAAAATTTTTAAAGGTATAAAAAAATTTATAAAATTTATAAATTTATAAATTTTTATAAATAAATTTGAAAAAAACTACTTTCAAATTTCATCAATGATTTTTTTCTTTAAAATTAAAAAAAAATAAATTCAAAAAAAAATTGCGAAAATTTCAAATCTTGCTCCAAATGGATAAAAATTTGTCAGAGGGCTCTAATTTATCATTTTTAATCATTTTACAACTCAAAACTGCCAAAAAATTGAAACTGAAAAAAATTTTTTCTTTGACATAGTTTTGTTTTAAAAACTAAATCAAGAGAAAAACTATGTCAAAAACTGTGTCAAAACCAATTTTTGTCAAATCTTGCTCCAAATGGATAAAAATTTGTCAGAGGGCTCTAATTTATCATTTTTAATCATTTTACAACTTAAAACTGCCAAAAAATAGAAACTGAAAAAAAATTTTTCTTTGACATAGTTTTGTTTTAAAAACTAAATCAAGAGCAAAAGAACTGTGTCAAAAACTGTGTCAAAGCAATTTTTGTCAAATCTTGATCCGAATGGATAAAAATTTGTCAGAGGACTCTAATTTATCATTTTTAATCATTTTATAACTCAAAACTGCCAAAAAATTGTCTGAAAAAAAATTTTTTCTTTGACAAGTTTTGTTTTAAAAACTAAATCAAGTGTCAAAAACTGTGTCAAAGCAATTTTTGTCAAATCTTGCTCCAAATGGATAAAAATTTGTCAGAGGGCTCTAATTTATCATTTTTAATCATTTTACAACTCAAAACTGCCAAAAAATTGAAACTGAAAAAAAAAAATTTTTCTTTGACATAGTTTTGTTTTAAAAACTAAATCAAGAGAAAAACTATGTCAAAAACTGTGTCAAAAACTGTGTCAAAGCAATTTTTGTCAAATTTTGCTCCAAATGGATAAAAACTTGTCAGAGGACTCTAATTTATCATTTTTAATCATTTTATAACTCAAAACTGCCAAAAAATTGAAACTGAAAAAAAATTTTTTCTTTGACATAGTTTTGTTTTGAAAACTAAATCAAGAGAAAAACTATGTCAAAAACTGTGTCAAAGCAATTTTTGTCAAATCTTGCTCCAAATGGATAAAAATTTGTCAGAGGGCTCTAATTTATCATTTTTAATCATTTTATAACTCAAAACTGCCAAAAAATTGAAACTGAAAAAAAATTTTTCTTTGACATAGTTTTATTTTAAAAACTAAATCAAGAGCAAAAAAACTGTGTCAAAAACTGTGTCAAAGCAATTTTTGTCAAATTTTGCTCCAAATGGATAAAAATTTGTCAGAGGACTCTAATTTATCATTTTTAATCATTTTATAACTCAAAACTGCCAAAAAATTGAAACTGAAAAAATTTTTTCCCTTTGACATAGTTTTATTTTAAAAACTAAATCAAGACAAAAACTATGTCAAAAACTGTGTCAAAAACTGTGTCAAAGCAATTTTTGTCAAATTTTGCTCCAAATGGATAAAAATTTGTCAGAGAACTCTAATTTATCATTTTTAATCATTTTATAATTCAAAACTGCCAAAAAATTGAAACTGAAAAAATGTTTTCCCTTTGACATAGTTTTATTTTAAAAACTAAATCAAGACAAAAACTATGTCAAAAACTGTGTCAAAAACTGTGTCAAAGCAATTTTTGTCAAATTTTGCTCCAAATGGATAAAAATTTGTCAGAGGACTCTAATTTATCATTTTTAATCATTTTATAACTCAAAACTGCCAAAAAATTGAAACTGAAAAAAAAATTTTTCTTTGACATAGTTTTGTTTTGAAAACTAAATCAAGAGAAAAACTATGTCAAAAACTGTGTCAAAAACTGTGTCAAAGCAATTTTTGTCAAATCTTGCTCCAAATGGATAAAAATTTGTCAGAGGACTCTAATTTATCATTTTTAATCATTTTATAACTCAAAACTGCCAAAAAATTGAAACTGAAAAAAAATTTTTTCTTTGACATAGTTTTGTTTTGAAAACTAAATCAAGAGAAAAACTATGTCAAAAACTGTGTCAAAGCAATTTTTGTCAAATCTTGCTCCAAATGGATAAAAATTTGTCAGAGGGCTAATTTATCATTTTTAATCATTTTTTAACTTAAAACTGCCAAAAAATTGAAACTGAAAAAAAAATTTTTCTTTGACATAGTTTTGTTTTGAAAACTAAATCAAGAGAAAAACTAAATCAAAAACTATGTCAAAAACTGTGTCAAAGCAATTTTTGTCAAATCTTGCTCCAAATGGATAAAAATTTGTCAGAGGGCTCTAATTTATCATTTTTAATAATTTTGTAACATTTTATTATTATATTTATTTAATTTAATTTATTAAAAATTTTTATTAATTAAAAAATTTAATAAAAATTTAATGAGCAAATAATTTTCAATTGTTTTTGAGTAAAGATTATTTTTAAGAAATATTTTTGATATATTTTTTAAAAATTAATTTCAATGAGAAAAATTTAAAAATGTTTAAAAAGGAAAATTTAAGGATTTTATTTTGATTAATTTTTAAAATTCATATTTTTTTTTTGAATAAAAAAATTCTTAAAAAAGTTAAAAATTTTCCTTGAAAAATTTTCTCTTTTCAAAAATGTTCATCCTATTGCATCATTTTCCTTATTTGATCATTACCAACCGCCTCTGCGATAACACAAAAGCCACAAAAAACTGATTATTAATTTATTACATTTTTTTTGGCACTTTTATGAGGTGATATTTTCTTGACATTACGTGCAAACCGATAATTAAGGTGTCAAGAGTCATGTCTCTCTCTCTTTCGCTCTGTCATTATTTATTCGTGCACGCCGTATTTTCTCACCAATAACCGCAAAATATGCAATTTGCTGTCTTACAGCGAAACTTTTCCTCCTCCGGTGTAAATCCAAAATGTACACACGAGGGAGTAAATTGTTGGTATATTGATTTGTCATTAATTTAAACCGCATGTTTAATGTAAATAATAATGATTTGTTGTTGCTCCATGTTGCTCCTCGCTGTTGATATTGTTAACCCACTTTCATTAACATGTGACATGAGTATTAATTATGCAACATTTTCGGTATTTAGCATGCGAGAGATTATTTGTAACGAAATTGGACTCACACACGTTAAATGTTTAAGAATGTTAATTTCGGCGGGAGAAGGTAATTATGCGTTATCAGATACGGCATAAATTTGTCGCAACGTGAAAAGACAATGGGCGCGGACATTAATTAAAATTATATTCTTTCATTATTTATGTGCGTTCCGGCGGAAAATCAAATTTCCATTGAAAATAATTTTTTTTTTCAACATAAAAAATACAAATCCAATCAAAAAAGTTGTGATGAGCAATCTGCAATTAAATCACGAAATTGATTTGTCTCCATCTCCATTCTGCGTTTTTTTGTGTCGCTATAGAGAAGAAAGTATCTTTTCAGGTTTTTTTTTTGTTGTACGTAAAAAAAAGTTTCAATTAATGTTTTAACCTACAAGAGAAAAGTTTTGCGATATCTCGAGTCTACAGCTGTCGTTTAATTTATAATGCCATTAAAAGGCAATGCGACTTTTAATTATGGAGTTTTTCCTTTTTGCTCTTAGCTGTCTGTGAGAATGAGAAAGAGAATCAATAATAATTTATTTTTTGATTTAAGAGGGAGTTTGTTTTATGAAAATTGGGAGAACGAGAACACAAACAGAAACTTTGAAAAAATTATTTTTTAAAGAATTGAGATTAAAGTGAAATTTTGTCAAAAGTTGTCTTTTTTTGTTTTTGGTTTGTCATTAAAGTAATGAAAAATGACAAAATTTTAGGGAAAATATTATGAGAGAAAAAAATTGTTTTTTTAACCAAAAATAAGCTTGAGCGCATCTTCCCTATTATTTTCAAAAAATTTTTTATTTATTTTATTTTTTTCGTTTAAAAAAATTTAAAATTAATAAAAAAAATATTTTTTATTTTAATTTAAAATTGAAATAAATTAATTTAATTTTATTTTCTTTTAATTTAACTTGCTTTTTAATTTAAAAAAATAATTTTAAATAATTTTTTTTATTAATAAATTTTGTGAAATAATTTTTTTGTTTGATTTATTGTTTAATTTTTAAAAAAATAACAAAAACAAAAATTCATAATTTTATAATTTTTAAGGATTTAAAAAAAAAATTTTAATTTTTATTTTTTTTTTATTTTATTAAAAAAAATAATTTGAAATAAAAATTTTAAAATTAATTTTTTTTCCATAATTTTATAATTTTTAAATATTTTGTCAATTTATTTTTTTGTTAAACTTGTTGTTAAATTAAAAAAAAAAAATTAAATTAAATTAAATTTTTAATATTTTATTTTTAAATTTAATAATTTTTATTCTCATAATTTTTAAAAAAATATTTTTTAAATTTTTATTTAATTTAATTTAATTATATTTATTTTTTTTTAATTTTAAAATTTTTAATTAAAAAAAAATAATAAAAATTAAATGAATTTTTTTAATATAATTTTATATTTTTTTTTTTATTATTATTAATTATTTTATTTATTTTTTTTATGAAATTTTTATTAAATTAGTTTTGAATTAAATTTTCTCTTTTTTTCTTCATTTTTATTTTTTTCAAAATTTATTTCACTCATTATTTCGAAAGAAAATTTTTATACTAACTTTAATTCTGACACGTTAAAAAGGAAAACAGACGTCTTGAAAGTAATTTCTGTGGACATGCATCCCATTCCAAAATACGTGCCTTTTGAAGAAATCCTTCCTCATTTAAAATTGAACAATTGTGAAAAAAAGACGATTTACATTTAAAAAATTGACGTGACGAAAAAAAAGGTTTTTCCTCAACAAAAAAGGAAAACGCAATGTTTTTTGTAATTTTTTTCTTTTAGCAAAAAAAAAAAATCGTTGTAGACAACAATGTTGAAACAGTCGCTTTTTTCAAGGTTTTTTTTTTCTACGAATTAAACGAGGGAGAGCGTCAAACGTAAATTTCTATAATAAATGAGCAACAGTAGTCATTGTCTCGGGGTGTCGTCGTCCTTTGAATTGCATTAACAATTCAAAAGTTGTTGTGCGTGTGAAACCCTTGACTGCCAGACAACGCTAAATATTGTGAGTCACCTCGAAGTCAAGATTTTTCTCTATGACCTACTTAAGCTTGATTCCCTCATTTTTTTTCACTTCTCGTACAAATTGAAACATCAACATGACCTCCCCATATTTTTTCATTACCGCTTTGTCTTTGTCTTCATCATCATCAGTGTAGCGTCGTCGGAGTCGCACACATGCTCACAAGTGACTCTTCATTTTTTCATCTCTCTCTCGCTGCACGTTACGTGATGTGAATTTAGCGCTGAGCTCTGTCGACACGCTGTCCATATCGCTTCATATTCGCATTATCATTCATGAGATACACGATATAATGATAACAAATGTGGTTCTTTTTCATCATTTTTTTTTGTCTTTCATCGTTTTTCATTTTCTTCCTTCTTTAGTCGCTGACTTTGCGCGTATGTGAAAATGTCAACGATCGTGACTCGACCCAAATATGAATAAATTCATTTTTCAAAAGTCTCCTTTTGTGCTTCCTGAAAAAGTTACAGAGACATTGAAAAATGAAGATTTCAATGTTAATTCATGAAAAATTCAACTATTGTGGTTTTTTTTTCTAAAAATTGATCAAAAATTACAGAAAGTGTCTTTGGATGTCTTTTTGATAGTTCATAAGGTTAAAATTTGAAAAATAAAAATTACGTAAAAAAATACGTAATTTTGCCTTTGGAAGCATATTTCATGATTTTTAAGCTTGAAATTTATCAAATAGTATGGAAAACTACTTTGGAAGTCTTTTTGATGGTTTACAAGCTTAACATTTGAAAAGTAAAAATTACGTAAAAAATACGTAATTTTTACGTAAAAAAATACGTAATTTTGTCTTTGGAAGCATATTTGATGATTTTTAAGCTTGAAATTGATCAAAAATTACTTTTGATAATCAATATTATTAAAAATTTTTGAAAATGCCAATTCAAAATGAAATTTGTAAATCGCATTTCGCTAATTCAACTTTTTGAAAATAAAATTTAACTTCCTTTACAAAAATTTTCTGAAAAAAAAATAAAATTTTAATCTTTTAATAAAGTTTGAATTAACAATGAGGCGATTTTCAAATTTCAACTTTTATTTTTTTTCGGACTTTGGAGCTTTTTAGTAAAAACTGAAAATTCAAAAGAAAAATTTTAAAATTGCACTCTCTTTTGAATATATTTTATCAAACTAAATAAATCAAATTAAATGAATTTTTAATGGAAAATTTAATTAAAATTGAATTCAATACACTGAAATGCAAATAAATATTTATTTTTAAATCCAATTTCAGATTAATGAACGATTTCGATAATGATGACGAACGACTTTTCGACAAACCGACGATTTCTCAAATAAATATTTACTTTGATATTCATTCACTTTTTTCGTATATGACACACATATCTATTACTCATTACCAATCGTCATGTTTTTTTTAAATTTCCGTCGATAGTCGGTTTTTTATCTAATCGCGCAAGTACAGATAAGATAAACACGTTTTGTAGCGTGAATTGGTACCTTATATTAGTTGAGTAATAAAAATCAAACGTGAAACAACTTTTTTCGCTTTGTGAATTTAATTAGAATGACGCCCAAATACTTTTTTGCCATTGCAGGCATTCTTGTTTTTACCTTCGCTTTTGGTAAATGATTTTTTTTAAATTTTTGATTGATTTTATAGTTTTTTTTTCTGTAAAAACAGAAGCTGATGCCCTTCAATGCTATTTGTGCGGAACTGCGACGCCATTTGGCATGCAAAATTGCACGGATGACTTCAAAGGGATCGATACAAATTGCAATTTTTCGCCCCAGAGTCCCATGTGTATCAAACAAATGAGCGGCGGAAAGGTCATTCATCGCGGATGTTACGTAAAAGGTTACTGCCAAGATAATCCCGATTGCTTCGAATGCGAAACAGACCTTTGTAACTCGAGCAATAGCTTGATTTTGCCATTGGTGCTCATCAATACGCTCATTTTCTTGCTGTTTAGATTGCTGTAAATTTTTCGTAATTACAAAAGGTGTTTAATAAATTTTCAATTTGCGAAACTAACCGAACAACAAAATTAATAAATGGAAAAAGTTTTTCCTCGTCGCCATCATTTTCTTCATTTTGATGCCCAAATACACTTGTTATTTTATTTCAATTTATTTTATATCCAATTTCAATTAATTAGTTCTCTGCTCTGATGCTGCGTAGCTAAAATGTCTAACATACAACTTTATTCATTTATTTAAATTGGTTATGCAAAGAAAAAGGTATGGCGCGCACAGAGCAAAAAAGAACAAATACAAAACTGTTGATGAGCATGGAAACAAAACGTCAAGAGGAGCAACAATGTTCATTAAAACTGTTTATTAAAATATTTACAGAATATGTTATGTTGAGCATAGCGACAGATATACTACTACAACAACAAAAAGGAGTATATGCAAAAATTTTATAAAATTATTAAAATAAAACAATAACCATGGAAAATTCTCTCTCTTTTTCTCGATGTTGTACGAATTGTTGTGTTTTTCTGTTGTATTTACGAATAACAGACAACAATATTTAATTTCATGAAGTTACTTTATTTCATTACACATCGCATCGTATGTTGAAGAGATATTTATTATTGTTTGTGAATTTTTGTGTGTGGCAAGGGTTTGTAGTTTAAAGGGATTGTTATGAATCTCGAAATTTTTCTGAAAATTTAAATATATTTTTTTTAAATATATTTTAAATTATTTTGTTACATTGTGACAAGAGATTTATAAAAAGTGTTCTGAGAAAGGAAAAACTAATGAAATCAAAGTTTTTGGTAAGTAAAATTTTTTTTCTTATAAAATGATTTAAATTCTCGTTTTAAACTTTTTTTTATAATAGTTTCATTAGCAGAAAATATAAACTCATCAGAAATACTCGGCACGAGCTATTTCGATAATATAATAATTCGATATGATGCTCATTTTTTTATCAGCTTTTCAACGAGCTTACTTAAAAATGTTTTGCTCAACTCAAATACGTTGGTAGTTCCTTGCATTAATATGTTCATTTTATTAATTAAATCAAACACATCAGAGATGTAAGTTTATTATCTGCCAAAACTTTTCATTTTTGACAATTTCATTAATTGCTTTGACCTTATCTGAGGGTGTTGGTTCTGACATTTTGTGGATAAATAATTGTTCAACTGCTAAACGTAGCTCAGTTAAACGTACAGGATTGTGAAGCAACAAAGTTTTGTATAGAATTTCTTCTGCTTCCTTGATTTCTTATAAAATGCGATCGTTTTTAGCAATTTTCTAAAATATATTTTTTAAATGCTTATAACTTATATTTTCAAATCGATTTCAATCGTTTATTTCAAAATTTTATTGAGTGCATTTATGAACGCTTATCGATGAATATCAATGATTTTTTTCATAATTTTTCCATCGAACCTTCTGAAACTAAAACTTAAAGTATTAAGTATAATAAAATTATTTAAAGTATAAAATTATTTAAATAAGTTGAAAATATTTGTTAAATAACGAGGAGTACATAAATTAATCAAATTCCATATCTCGAGATTCTCGAACTTACCGTAACTTTGGAAACCCCTTTAAACAAGAACGCACCTTTATACCAACTTGAAATTTCCCTCGTATAGACACACATTCACCGAGATAATTATTATTATATTGTATTACTTTTACTTTATGTTCCATATGATCATCGTGTAACAACTGAACGTCGTTCATTCCATCATCATGAAGAAATATAAAATAATTAAGTTTAAAGTAATTAGTAAAGTTTAAATTATTTTATTATTGAATTAGTTTTTTTTTCTGTCGTAAATTTTTATTTGTTCATAGCGAATCAACTCGGCGGAGAGTTTGCATGATTTTTCGGTCAAAAAATATTTTATTTATTTATTTACATGACTCATTGAACTGAATAATTCGCAATATGTTACACACAGCACGGACAAATTTTTTTATGTTGAGTAAATTACTTGTTTTTTTTTCCTTTTGTTTTATCGTTCATTCATCATTTTATTATAATATTTTATGTTCGTACATCGGAAAAAATTGAACAAACGTGTTTTATTTGCTCATGTATAATTTATCATTTTTTCATGAGGTTTGGATCGGATGTCGATGATGATGTTGCCGAAAATTGGGCCATGAACATAAAAAAAACTGTAAAAATATGTTAATTCAAGGAGAGAGAGAGTAAAAGGTTATAAATTGAATATTGAACCCAATTATTATTTATATCAACTTTTAACGCAGAGACAGACAAGGAAACCAACTGTTCCGTTTCCCGTAGGTACTTGACAATTTTTTTTCTTCTTACATCAATTGTCATTATCGAAACTTATCATTTCATAAGAAATACATTTTTCTATCCCATTTGAAGGATTTCTATTCAAGTCACACAAAAAATGATTGTTATTATCATTTATTTTGCATTCTCCTTTCTTTCAAATTTCTTGCATAATGCAAAAGTTTTAATGCTTTTTTCTTCCCTTTCAGTTTTTTATAATTTTTTTTTTGTGCGAGGGAGCAAAAAATGCATTTCGCAAGAAAATTGACAAAATTGGATTGTCTTTCCATGGAAAGAAAGAAAAAAACAATATTTGTGCTACTTATTATTTTCTTCTTTTTTTTTTATTATTGTTAATATTGAAAGAAGGAATTTGAAGTAAAATGTCAAGAATATTATTGAATTGATACGAAGAAACAACGAAACTCAGCACGAGAAGAAAAAAAAGATGTGAAAAGAAACTTTTTGCAAGAATGCACACGGTTGTCGTCGTTGACAAGTTGTAACAAAAAGAAATCAGAGAGAAAAAGTTGGTTTATAATTTTTTTCTATTTTATTTCATTTGTTGTTGGTTTCAATTTTTTTATGCAAATTAGCAATTTTTCGCACATCCTTATGAAGAAGAAGGAAAATTAGGAGAAAAAAAGTTTTCCTTAATGAAATTTTCGCGCGAAAAACAAAATCTGAGCTGACAGACAAGACGGAGAAAAAGGAGTTAGAAAAACTATTAAAACTTTCTAATCTAATAACGGCAAGATACGAAGAGAAATAAAATTATCAACTTTTTTTCCATTTCTATCATATTTCCGCAATTGTATATTTTTAAAAAGATTTTTTTTAAAACTTACCCAAATTCTCGACTTCGCATGGCAAGATTAACGTATCGGCAACTACTGCTCGGTATGTGTGCCCGCGCGATAAGAATCTTGGAACGTCACTTGCGGACAATTGTGACGATAGACCTTTGGCATCACCTGCAAAAGAGAAAGAAAGGAGGAAAAATGGGGTGAGACAAAAATTTTTACATTCCTAAAATTTTTCACATGTGACAGAGAAATAAAAATATCAAATGAAACATTTTGATTAAGAGCTTTTTTATTTCAAGTCACATATGTTTGTACAGACAGAAAAATGCCACAAATTCCTTTTTGTTCGTGTAGCAACGACTTCACGTGTATGAACCGGAACGAATTTCTGTTCTCTTTAATATTTTATTATATAAATCGCATTAAAGTGTTCCGACATTATACGAGCCTCTGTGGTTCGAAAAGGGATTAATTTTAAGGTTTTAGGTGTTATTTTAACACCTCAAGAAACGTGATTAAATTAATATCTCAAGATGTTAAATAATTTTTGAAAATTTAAAAAATTGTTCTAAAATGGAAAAATTAAGTCTTTTGAAAGGTAATTTTAACATTTTGAAGGATTTGGTTTACTTCTTTTCAAAGTGTTAAATTAACAACAATTATATAAATTTACCATTTCAAAAGAAAATTGATCAAAAATGAAACCTTGAAACTTAAAGTTAATTAATCTTATAAATAATTAAATTAATTTTATTTTTTTTATTTTTTTATTTTTATTTTATTTTTATTTTTTTTTAATTTTTTTTTTTTTTTTTTTTTTTTATTTTTATTTATTTTTATTTTTTTTTTTTTTTTTTTAATTTTTTTTAAAAATTTTTTTTTATTTATTTATTTTTTTATTTTTTTTTTTTTTTTGATTAATTTTTATTTTATTTATTTATTTTTTATTTATTTTTTTACATATAAAAATTTTTTTTTTAATTTTATTTTAATTTTTTTTTTTTTTTAATTTTATTTTTAAATATTTTTTTAAAATTTTTAAGAGACGTCAAGAAGATAAAACTTATATTTTATAATTTTATAAAATTAATTATTAATTAATTGTTAAAATTAACCTCTTTTCGAATCACAGGGTTCTTACACACATTTACACACAGAAAAAAGGTAATTAAATCGAGAATATCATAAAATAAATGTAAGTTCCGTTTTGTTTATAACATGTGAGTTAAGTAGTATAACAGAACGAGATTGATCCTTTCTGATGATAACATTGCCGGAACATTTACAAACAAGAAAAGAACCTGAACTATAAAAACAAAAGTAATTTAATTAGCAAGTATAATAGTCGAATGTACTTCACTTGACTTCACGCAGACCGTGATTTTTCCCTTTCGCTTTATTGTTTTTCTGTCGTTGGTTTATTCCTTCCGTCGGTAAATAATGACGTAGCAACTTTTTTTTTCACTTTCGTCAGGTAAGTAATCAATATTAACGATTTTCTTGAATTTTTTTCTTTTTATTTCGTCTCGATTCCGAGAATTCTTTAAATCATGATCAGAAAAAAACATTTCATCAGCAATAGAGATAAATTGTTATTCTCACGTGCGACGACGTTGGTTTGGTCATTCACTAAATAAAAGATAATATTGTGTCCCTCGAGTGTAACTTTCGAAAATAAACAAACAAACAAGTATCGAAGCAAGAGAGCAACATGTGCTGCTGATAATATTGGGTTTCACGAGCAATCAATTATTTGTTTCTTTTCATTAGTTTGCAGTCGTCTGTAGTTCTCTTCGAATCTCTCTCTTGGTGAGTATAAATTTTGTGTAGTTTTGGAAAATCATGCGTTATCAAATTTCTTTGTAGACTGCTCAAAATGGGTCACACAGAAAATTTTCCAATTTTCAACAAAGATGCTTTTATGAAAATGAACTGGCAATTTGTGTGAACTGGATGAAGCAGTTTTCGAAGGATGTCTCTCATATCGGCAATTTTTATATCGGTAAGTTATATTTCTTTAAAATGACAAATATTTCAATTAATACAAACCAAGCAAAAACTCTGTGTGGCATAAAGGATTGAATTATTTTAACAAAATGACTGTGATATTGAAGACTATGATAGTTTAAATACTTTTAAAATTAAGGCAAAGCAATATGTGATAAACGAAATAAGTATATGAAAAAGTGATATTAAACGAACTAAACCGTCGTAATATCATCGTAAATGATGGAAAGAAATACAACAACAACTGAAATTGAGACAAAAATGTTTTAAAGTTCAGTTAAATCTCATATAAGCAAGACATCATATCGACTCCTGAACAACACAATTGGAGCAGAGAACAGCATTGACATTTCTCTGTAACCCGATATTATTATGTTTGTCCAATGTCTAAGTATCATGTTGTATCGTAGTAGGCTAACAACCACCTAAGATGACATTAATATTGATTTTTGATACTGTTTGATAATGTCCATCCCCCCATCTCATCCAACGAATCTCTCCATATATCTTCATAAACGAGAGAGATAAAGAGAGAAGCGATACTTTGCAAGATAAAAATAATAATTAAGTGTCTTTTGTCTCGAGTTCACGATACGAGACGATACGAAGGATGGATAATCCGTTTTTTCTTCCATCCATGGTCATTATTAAAAAGTGTGATTGTCGATAAAACGTCATGGCAGGCAGCAAGATAAGAAGAAGAAAAGTACTTGAGTCATAAGGAAATAATTAATCTTAAATCATCCTGTTTAAGTTTCGTTCTTATATATGGCACGGAAAAGAAAATCAATTATCCGCCTATTATTGAAACAGTTTCATCTTTTTTTTTGCAGATTTTCTGCTTGACTTTTCCCTTGTTTGCAATGCTAAATGCCTTCTGCAACAACCAAGAGGGATTTTATATTAATTTTGTCCTTATGCTTTTCCGCGTTAGTTGCTTCGTCTGAATGCGATGCCATACGGGATTAATTATGAAAATTTTGCTTTTGTGCCGAAGTTTTCTTTTTTAATTGGGTGTCGTCTTCCGTAAATCCTTTGAATATCCACTAAATCCGCTGCGATCTGAGAGTAAGATACAGGCGTCTCCATTCGGTTTTTTAATAATAAAATCGTTTTGCAAATGAATCCGCATCAAATTTCAAAAACTCTAACTGCTAATTAATTTTCATTGAATTCCAATTCCTTGTGCAATTGAGAAATGTCGTTTATAGAGTTGATAAAGAAGAAAATTTTAATTAATTTTCCAGTTTATTGTGTGTGTGTAAAGTGCAACTGCGGCGGCGAGAGAAAAACGAACAAAAATGACGACAAAAGGAATAATAATTAAATTAAAATGACGTCTCGATTTCCGTTGAGGTTTCTCGTTTTGTTCTCGTACATTATTTAGCTTTAGTTTTCAACTAAAAGACAATAAAAAATGTGAGATAAAATGCAACAACTTACAAAAAAAATATTTATATCGCAATAACAATTACTTGCGCCATGCCATTTGTTTTCCCGTTATTTTTCCATCGTTTAGTTTATGGCTGCTTCTGTGCCTGAACTCATTTTTCTGTATTAACAGTGATATTTTTTACATCAGTTTCGGGATTTTTGAAAAAAATGGCGAGTTCTTGTCGTCATTCCGTATTTTTATAAAAACTTTTTAAGGCAAAAATAAGAATTTAAGCTTTCAAATTTTTTATTTCGGAAAAATTTTCAAAAAAAAAATTTTTTTTAAGAAATTTTCTTTTTTAAGTTTTTTTTTTTTAATTTTCAAATGCGCTTAAGTCGAAAAAATATGAAACAATTTTTTAAATATCTTGTTCCAGAATATAAACGACAACAAGCCTTAAGCACTCAATTCAAGTGGCATGGAATTTCATATCAACATCGTTTTCATGGCAAAACACACAGAAAGAGCGAGAGACATTACATAACTTGTATATTTGTAACTGAAACTATTCAGTCCTTATCTCACTTTACGTACATTTAGTGCCCATTTTTCTTTCTCGTTGACTTTAATAGACTTGGCTCGCACATATATTTCACAAAATTTTTGGACAACGAGACAAGACAAAAAAAAAAAGAAAAACGTCGTTGATAAAGAAGAATAAATTTTAATTTGGCAAACATATTGATCGTTCCATTTAGGAAAAAAAAATTTTTTTCACTCAAAAATATTACATCCGGAAACCCAAAGTTTTTACGAGAACCAATTACACGTAGTTACTTAATGAGAGACGAAGAAGAAAATTGGGGGAAGTTTAATTTCGAAGACAATCATCATTTAAATTGCCTTCTTACGTTTTTCGAGCCGAAGTATCAAGCCGAAAAGGAGTAAAAAGACGAAATCCAAGCAAACTGGAAGTGAAGTGCAATTCGTACGTGACTGACCAATTTTATGTCTAATTATTGTTTCATTTCTTGCGAAACCCAGTCTGTAACTTTTCAAGTGTTTTTTTGTTGCTTTTTGGAGAGTGGCAAACATGATTGAAGCATCTGGTTTTATTGCATACAATTTTTTCTCGGCAAGTGAAAAAAAAAACGTAATTTAGCTGAAATGTTTCAGATTCAGAATTGCAGTAAAAAAACACTTACAACATACTTCACTCTGTCTACAGACATTTCGTTGAAATAAAACGAGATGAAAAGACCATAAAGATAGTTCTTACACATTTTTGCAATCATTTTCATGATGATGATGATGCTCTCGAGCAATGCAAAAAGAGGATATTAGTAACTGAAGTCTCTACCATATAAGTTACTTGCGTCGTCATAGAGAGCTAAATTGATGGTAAGTAACTTTTTTACTTGAATTTCATTTAAAAAAAATGAAACCACGAAGGAAACTTTACGGGTCATAGAATTTCTCAAAACAAAGTTAAAATTATTGAAATGTAAACAAACAAACCGACGATTTCCGTAAAAAAAAATTTTTTTTCATATTTGTAAGGAAAATAGCAAGAAAAATTTAATTTTTCTTGTTTTTCAAGTTTTTTTCAACGTTACTCGACTATTTTCCATTTATATCTCGAAATTATACAAAACTTGTTGTTTTGTTGTTATTGTTGTCATTTTACCGAAAAATAACATAAAATTGATATAAAACACATTTTAATAACTTGCCTTGCTTGCCAGACACAAAAAAGCAGGAGAAAACTTTCATACAAAAATAAATTTCTTGTTAAATTATTATTTTCTCATTTCGCTATTTGAAATGATTACTGTGTGCCTCAATTACGCTCAAAATTACATTTTACAACTATTTTGTGTGTGTTTCGTGATACGTTTTGTCGTTATTTTGTAAATATTTATAAATTAGTTCAAGTGAATTTTCGGCGTTCAGGGGGAAAATGTTGCGGATTGGGTTTCGTGGTAACCTTGGAAAAAGTGATTTGTATCGTTCTTAATTTAGGTATCAAAATACATTGAAATTGGAATCGAAATAGCTTTGAGGTAAGCCATAATGGAGACGTCTGGTAAGTAATTTTGGTATTTAGTTGAAAATTTATTTTTAGTTTTTTTTTTGTTTAATTTTTTTTTTTTTTATCCTTTTTTATTTTTTTTTTTAAAATTTTATTTTTAATTTTTTTTCATATTTTTTAAATTTTTCTTAAATTTTCTTTTTTTTAATTTTTTCCTTTAATTTTTTTTTCATTGTTTTTCTTAATTTTTCTTTTAATTTTATTTTTTTAATCCTTTCTATATTTTTCTTTTATTTTTTTTTTGAATTAATTATTTTTAATTTTCTTCAACTTTTCAATTTTTCCGAATAAAGAAAAAAATTACTTTTTAAAGAAAAAATCCTTCCATTTAATCCAAACCAAGCAAAATTTAACTTTTCAGGAAAAAATTCTTCCAATTAACCCAAACCAAGCAAATTAAAAAAAAATTAAGAGTCGATACAACTTCAAAAAACCTTCAAGCCAAATATGGAGACGTCTCGTATTCCGTATCTCATTAAAACAAAATATTTCAATATCATCGACTTTGCGACAATAACAAACGAGAAAAAATCAAATCAATATCACATCGAATAATCTGCCATTAATATTATTTTTCTCACACTTTTTTATCATTTTGGCAGTCACGCGTAAAACGCCCGCGAATTAAAATGATAAAAAGCCGTCTTCTCTCCAAAATAATATAAATGACTCCTTATCTTGTCATTTATTTTGTTATTCCTAATGTGTTTTCAAATATATAAATTATCCAATTTTCAATGAAATTCCCATCGTATATTCGTCGATAATAATCGAAGAAGCAGACAAATTTCGCGCAAAGTGAGTAATAGACAAAACGTCGCACGAAGCATTGATAAATTGATTAAAGATATTTCGCCTTATTTCTATCGTGACTTGGATAATTGAAGAACTTTAACGGGAATCATGTTACTTATACTCTGAAACACCTTCTTGTCTTGAACATGAAGTGCGATGGTAAACAAACTTTGTCTTGACATGATGAGGGCTTTCAGTAAGATAAACAAACAAGTAATTTACAATTAAAACTTTTGTGTGTTGAGGTGTGAAAGATCTCGAAAGGAAAGAGAATTGACCTTAACACGAGTGTTTCGCTTAAACGGTAAATAAACTTTTGATTGACAGTACTTGTCCAATTTTTTCTTTTCTTTTTCTTCTTTTTTTATTATTTATCGTCTAATATTACGTTGTTGTTTTTCTTTTGAAGATATTTATTTTACGACGTTAGAAAAATTTATTTTTCCATTCTTCAAAGGAAAAATTCTAAATTCAAGACTTGAGCGTATTTTAATCGAAAAAATTGCTTAAACCTCAGTTTTTTCTTTCTTAATGCCATAAAAGTGAACCATGGCAATATATAAAAGAAAACAACAACAAAGCTGATGACGTTATTTTTACAGCGTGTCACTTGTGTTACCATATTTTATATTTATTTACTTCTTCCCCAGCGTTCCATCGTCTTCTTTCTTCATAATAAAAAAATCTCATTATAGCTTAGTTCACCTGTTCCTGCTTTGTTGTTTATATTCATGCAGAGCGCTACGAGCGCAAGATAATAATAATGACATAGCAAGTAGCGAAAAAAATTACAAAAGAAGAAAAAAAAGACAAAAGTCATCTTTGTCTGATAAGTCATCAAAATAATACACAAGGGACATTTACGAATGTCGCACGAAGAAAAAAATAAATGAAAAACAAATTATCTCTATTCATGTTTGAATATGCTTGAAGCTCGCGTGGGGCGTGGATGAACAATAAAGGTGTTGTTTCCTTGATTTTCCATTCTTCTCGTTTGACTTTATTTTGACTTTTAACGACAACGACGACGAAATTTAAAAGTCATAATCAGGATTTAGATGAACGAGGGCTTTCATGCGTGTTTTTTTTTTGCACGTACCTCGAGATAAACAAGGGGATCATTATTTTCGTATTCACTGCCATTTAAAACTCATGTAAGTTCAACAACATGCGATTCTACAAATTTGAGTTTAATATGCGTGTGTCAAAAACAGTCGCTCCGGGCATGTCATTCAAAAAAATTAAAATGTTTTTATTTTTTTCTCGTCTGCGGCTTTTTTTTTTGTGTGTATAAATAAATGAATAAATATGTTTAAAAAAAACACAAAAACCGAAAAACAAATGAAAACATGAGATAAGATTTCTCGCGTGTTATTTGATCTTTAATTAGTGACAAAATTAAAATTAACGGATGTTACAGATTTTTTTTCGTAATGAATTTTTCGGAAAAAAAATGAGGGAAAAT
Source organism: Culicoides brevitarsis (assembly GCF_036172545.1). Lineage (NCBI taxonomy): Eukaryota > Metazoa > Arthropoda > Insecta > Diptera > Ceratopogonidae > Culicoides > Culicoides brevitarsis. The sequence continues at coordinate 2,354,155 of NC_087087.1, read as the reverse complement.
TTTTCGTTAATTTGATTTTAATATTGAAATGAAAAAAAAAATTTTCATCAATTTAATTAAAAGTAATTGAGATGCCAGACAGATTGATGACGATAAAATAAAAAAATCTGTAATCAAATTTCCTGTTAAATATTTTTTTATTTTTGAGTGAAAATTGGAAAAAAATTTCAATATGCTTTAATGAATATTTTAAAGGAATGAAAATTTATATTTTTATAAAATTTTTGTAAAAATAATTTTTTAAGTATTTTTCTCTTTTTATAAAAAATTAAAGGAAAAATCACATTAAAATTATTTAAAAAAAATAAAATTTAAATTATTAAAAAATTAAATTAAAATCAATTAATATTAAAATTTTTAATAAATTTAAAATTATTTTTATTTTTTTTTTTAATTTTTAATTATAAAAAATTTTTTTTAAAAAAAATTAATTTTTTTTAATTTAATTTTTAATATTTTTTAAAATAACAAAATGTGACAAAAAAATTAAAATAATTAAAAAATAAATTAAAAAAAAATTAAAATAAAATCATTTTTAATTAAAAATTTATTTAATTTATTTAATTAAAATTAAATTTATTTAATTATTTTTTTAAAAAATTTAAAATATTTTTTTATTTTTTTTTTTTTATTTAAAATTTAAATTTTTTTCTTAAAAAAATATTTTTTTCTAAATTTTTAAATTAAATTTTCTTCCATTTATTCATTTTTTATCAGTTTTCATCATTTTTTTTCCTATTTTGAAACAAAAATGTTACTTTACGTCACAAAAACGATTAAATCTCATCCCCAAAATCCTACTTAACTCATCGTCAGACAATCATGACGCACAAAAACAAACACTTTAAATATCAGAAAATGGGAAAAAATGATAAAAAAGCGACAAGAAAGACGTCAATGTGACAAAAAATGATCAATGAACATTTTTATTTGAAGGAACAATTGAATTATTTATGAAAGTGATTTGATTTGCATCTGTTTTTTATCTCCTTTTCTCGTCTTGTTGTTGACAATGAAAATCTCAGACGCTTATCCTTATCAATTTCTTTCTTTTTTAACATAAATTATTTATTTATTTTTTATTAAATTGTTGATTTGTTTTCGTTTTTCAGATTTACACTGATAAGTCGATCCACAAATCCAATTTTCAAAATTTAATTTTATTTTATTTATTTAAAATCTCGTTTTAATTTTATTAAAAGTGACAATTTGGCAAAAGAAAGGAACACAAGTTAAAATGTTTGGCAAATTAAAGTTTTTTAATAGAATTTTTTTCGCATAACTCGTTTATGAACCACTTTTCACACAAAAAAGGCAACAAACTAAAAAAAATGTGAAAGAGCTGTTAATTCATTTGAGAATTTTTTCTCATCATCAACATTTTTTTTCCGAATCTCGAACATAAAGAACCGGATGAAAAACAAAAAATGCAGAGTCGAGACGAATTATGTGCAAAGGAAATAGCGGATGAATAGGAAAAAACGCAGCAAACAGAGAGACACACACACAGGAAAAAGCAAGCAGGTGTGTTGTCACTTCCAACGCCATGAGCTGTGCTGCATCTCCTCATCATCATCATTTGTCGTCGGTCTCGTTTTTTTTTTGTTATATCTCGTGCCATTCATTCAACAAAGTTGATCCGCACACATTTTGTTGTGCGAATTTTGCGAATTCTTATTCTGTAGGATGCAAAGTTTTTAACAAACGACGGGAAAAAAATGAATAGAGGAAACCTGACTGCTGCTAAAAAATGAAACTCTAAAAAAAATGAAATGAGAATATATTGTTTTTAAGTTTTTTTTTGCATGCAAAATGCAAGAGAATAGTTAATGCCATTCGCTTCATATCATTTCATTTTTTTTTGTTCCTCTATTTATTATACAAATTCTCATTTAGAAAAGTTTTTTAGTTCAATTTATGGGGAAATTTGTGTGTGAGTATGGGAGAAAAGGTGTACAAAGGCTGCAACTCAGACAGACAACATTTTTTTTAGAATTTTTTTTTTTTCCATAAAAATAGTTGACTTGAGCGTATTTTAATTTACATTATTTTCGATTTTTTTATCAATATAATTTTAATTTTTTTTTTTAATTTAATTTTTTTAATTTTTTAAATTTTTAATTTTTTAAATAATTAAATTTTTAATTTTTTTCAATTTTTAAATTTTATTTAATTTTTTTTTTTTTTTTTAAAATTGTTTTTAATTTTTTTTAAATTTTATTTTATTTTTTTTTGTTTTTTAATTTTTTAAAAAATTTTTTTAATTATTTTTAATTTTTTTTTTAAATTTTTTTAAATTTTTTTAATTTTTTTTTTAAATTTTTTAAAAATTGTTTTTAAATTTTTTAAAAATTAATAAAAAAAAAATTTTTTAAATTTTATTTAATTTTTTTTTAATTTTTTAAAAATTGTTTTTAAAGTTTTTTATTTTATTTTTAAATTTTATCATTTCAGGAGAGACGTCAAATTGTGCAGCAATACAAAATACTTTGCCCTAAAATCCCTTAAAATGCGGTTAAAACGAAGTAAGACTTGAATTTAAATTAAAAACTTTCTTTTCAAACATTCTTCGTTTGTTTTTTTTTTCGTCTCTGAATTCGTGAATGAATGCTAAATAGACAGAACCATCATCACACAGAAATGGCGAGGCAAGTAGAATTTATAGTTTTTTGAGGGAAAAGAATGACAAAGCTTTTTTTTAAAACAAACTTTGCAAATAAATTTTAAAAGAAATTCTGGCTTCTCATTTCTTTTATTTTTTTTTCATTTCAGGTACTTTTGTTGCTGCTGCTGTTCATCCGTTCTTACCTGCAACGAGAAAAAAAAAGAGATTTTCGTTAATATCGATTTCCATGTCAAATCCAGAAGTAATGTTACATTTTTCAACAAAAAATATGGCGGATTTCACATCAAGTCGAGCACAAATCAACTGATTTCGTCTAATTATAAATAATGTTTGATGCAACTTGCACGTGCTATATACATACAAGTTCATACAAGGCAAAAAGCTCATATCGCTAAAAATGTTGTTACAAATTGCACACACGCTAAATGTTATTATTAACACGAAAATTAATTAAAAGCATGCTTTTTCCGTTCGTCGTCGCAACGTTCTTCGTGCGTCGCGTCGTTGGTAGCGTGCAAAATCCAAACCATTCAAAATGTTAATTAAAATTTATAGTTCATGTCTCGTTGTTTCGCACATAAATTTGTCTGTTGCAATATCATTAAATTATTATTTGCCGGCTATTTTTGCGCTTCTATGAGAGTTTACCTACTCTCGAGCGTGTCGTAACTGCGATAAATTAAAATTTCATTTGCAAAACCAAAATATTTTACAATAATTTGGTTTATTTTTTTTTACTGCGTTTTGAATGAAAACTTTTACAAATGAACAGATATGAAATTTTTACTGAAATTAACAATTAAAATGTGCATTAGGATTTTTTTAAAAATGCATTGGGTTCAAAGTTTTAAATTTGCAAAAATTTCAAGTTTTAATTGGAATGAAAATTAAAAGTTTTAATTGGAATGAAAATTAAAAATTTTATTTAATCGAAAGTTCAAAATGTGCATTGGGCAAAAATTAAAAATATTTTTTTTTTAAATTTTAATTTTTGGATAAATTTTCGCTTTGGCAAAATCAAAATGCCACAAAGTAATTTTTCTTATGAAAACTTTTTAATTTTTTTTTTCATAATTTCCAAAATCGACGAACGAACGTCGTAAAAAGGTGCAAATTTGCGAATAGGTGTCTGCAAAAAATGTAAATTTCTGTAATGATCGTTTGTTGTCCTTTAGAATGAAGCGGCAAAGTGTCATCAACACGCCGTCTGTTTTACTTGTTATATTATTCAAATATTATTATTGCTTCTCTAAATGAACTGCGAGTCATTTGTGTTAGAGAAACAGAGAGATATTATTTTATTATTGCTGCACAAAGTTTTGGCAAAACAATTTTTCCAACAACTTCGTCGCCGCAGCAGGACACACACACATTCATCAAGTGCCCGGAACACACAGTCGTTATTATTGTTATAATAATAATAAAATAATTATTGCACGTTGAGAGGCAGTTTTCGTACGAAGGCAATTTTCCGTTGTTGTTTGCATACCACGAGGTTGTTTGACAAAGCGAATGGCGAATTGCAGAAAAACAGCAGCAGTAACGAGGAGAAGTGTGTGTCAGCTGTTATAATAAAATAATAATTGGGGGTAGTTTAATGATAATATTGAACTTTGGTGTTTATGCAGTTGAAAAATGGACAACTAATGGGGCGAGAATTTTATGAAAAATTGACCTTTTTGAAAATTTCATGTTTAAGTCTATTGATGTTCGATTTTCAAGTTTAATTTAAAATTTTCAAATTTTAGCTTTAGATTTTTTTTGTCAAAATTACTTCAGAGGGATTTTTTTTTTCATTTTATGGAAAATTTTAATTTTTTTTCTGTACTAACAATTTCATCAAGAGACAATTTTAATAATTTCGGTAAAAAATTTTATCAAAATTTAATTTTTTTTTTAATTTGAAATGCTCTGAAAGGATAATTATAATTAAAAATAAAAAAAAAAACTTCTAAAAAAAATTCTTGAAAAAAAATTTTAATGTACCTAAAGTTTGAAAAAAAATTTAAAAATAATTAGGTATTTTGAAAGCCTTACTATGAAAAAGAAATTCATTTTTAAATAAAAATTTTGCTAAAAATGATAAAATTTAATTTTAATTATTTAATTTTATCATTTTTAGCAAAATTTTTATTAAAAAATGAATTTCTTTTTCAAAGTAAGGCTTTCAAAATTTTTTTTTTAAATTTTTTTCAAACTTGACATTAAAAATTTTGTTCAAGAATTTTTTTAAAAATTTTATGTTTAAATTTTCTTTAAAAATCCTTTCAAAAATAAAATTTTATAATTTTTTAATTAATTTTAATTTTTATTTACAGCTAAAAAGCACAATTCTCTCACTGCAAACTCATTTTCGCCTCAATTCTCTCTAATCACTTCATAAATTTTCGCATTGAATTTATTTATTTGCCTCACATAATAGTCGAAGTGTGTGATCATAATGCAATTTATCAATATTGTGATTTCACTTAATTGATTTATAATTAATTAATGCATATATTTCATTTTATTTCGAGCAGAGGAGTACTTCGAGGACACTTGACACAGCTCTTTTTGCGGTGCGATGAAATAATTACTCGAAAGATCCGGAATAAATTTTAATCCAACAAAATATGGGACAAGAAGCGTACGGGCTTGAAGTGCATGTTTGATTAAATATACAACATGTTCGAACATCAAAAGAGTAACAGAGAGCAGTAATTTATTGTGTTGATTTGAATAATAAATGGAGTAGAAACACCTTTCTTGTTGTTGTTGCTTCTGCTCCGTTTGTTTGTTTGTTTTTGCATAATAATGCTTTTAATAGTTCTCCGGAATGACGCACGCCGAGATGAGCTTCAAGGTCTGCTTTTTATTTTATTTCTTCTTTAAATTTTTAATTTTATTGCTTTTCTCGGCACTAAATCTCCGGATTTTATTGAGCAAAAGCAGAAAAATCGATATCTAAATATTTGAAAGAAAAAAACTCACGAAACAAAAGCTTTTAAGGAAAGTGTGCTCACAATAATTAGCGAACCGTAGAAATTTTAAACTTTAATGAGAAAACACTTTGAATTAGCTACACGAACTCTATATTGCTCCAATCAAGTAAAAGTTTGCGAAATGAAGAAAATTAACACAAAAAAAAAGTTACTACAAGTCTGGAATTCATAATTAGAAAAGTAAATGAATGCAGTTTGCGCTCCCGATGATCGCAATGTAAATGAGCTTTTTCTCTCTCGTTATTTTTGTTACAGTTTCCATTAAAATGTTTGTTCAAACATATGCTCCTAACAGTGTTACCTAACAGCTTTAATTTTAGTGAAGAAATTTCGTTTCTTTAAATTTTTTGTTCGAGTTTTTGAAGGAAGTAGAAAATATTTTTTCCCTTTTTTTGTGTTGATGACAAGAAAAGGTTTTTTTTCGTCATTATGAATCAATCAGATTTATCTTGACACATATTCAAGTTAAGTGTGCGTTTTTACCTGAGATTGTAAAGAATTTAAAGTTTGCATGAATTTTTATTGTTAAAAAATTTGAGAAGAACGAGTTTCATAATTTTTTTTTTTTAAATATTATTTTTTTATTTTAAGACTTTTTAATTTTTAAATAATAATATTTTTTTTTTTTTTAAAATTTTTTTTTTTCAATTTTAATTTTGAAAAAAAATTTTTTTTTTAATTTTTAAAATAAAAATTTATTTTTTTTAAATTTTTAAAATTTTATTTTTTTTTAATTTTTAAAATAAAAATTATATTTTTTTTTAATTTTTAAAATTTAAATTAATTTTTTTTTTTTTAATTTTTTAATTTTTTTCTATTTTAATTGTTAATTTTTTTTTTAAAATTTTTTTTTTATTTTAAATTTTTTTTTTTTTAATATTTTTTTTTTATAAAATATATTTTTTCTTATTTTTAAAATAAAAGTTATTTTTTTTTTAATTTTTAAAATAAAAAATATTTTTTTTTTCAATTAAAAATTTTTTTTTTTTTTAAAATTTTTATTTTAAGTTTTTAATTTTTATTAAAAATTTTTTTTTTTTAAATTTTTAAAATAAAATTTTTTTTTTTAATTTTTTTTTATTTTTTTTTTTTTTATTTTTTTATATTTATTTTTAATATTTCTGATCACTTTTTAGTCATAAACAACATTTTTTTTTTTATAATTTTATTTTTTTTTTTTTATTATTATTTTTTTTTTATTTTAAATTTAATTATTTTTTATTTTAAATTTTTAAATATTTTTATTTAAAATTTATTTTTATTAGAAAAGGTTATTAATTTTTTATATTTTTCAGGAAAAAAATTTATCAAAAAACGAACAAATGAAGTTTCGAAGAACAAAACTACTTAAAATTCAAAAATTTCTTAAATAATTAATCCAAACCAAGCACAAAAATATTAAAATTTCGTCATTTTTTTGAATTAAATGATCAAAATTTCCATCATTTCATGAAATACGTTTCGCATGTTACTCAAAAACTCACGATATGTCAACTTTTCACAGCCTACGAAGCAGAAGAGTTGCCATTCATCATATAATAACATCCTTTTTTGCTCGACTCCATTGTTATCATTGATGCTCTAATCATGTTATGCATGTGAACTCACATGTAAGAGGCAGATAATCAAATGTTACACCCACACACACGCCAGAAAGGACGAGAATGTAAGTCTTTAGCACTTAATTAAAGATACACAATGACACAGGCAGAAAGATAGAGAGAGAGAGAAAGGGATATCGATGTAATGTGAGATAATAACAGAAAAGGTGTGCTGTGGATTTTTTCCGTGTTTGTAAAAGTCAAACAAGTCTCAATCTCCGCAAGCCACGCCATTCTAAATCGCCATTGACCATAATTTGTTTTTAATACACCTCCGCGTATCAATTCCAATTAGTTGTCGATTCCCGCTTTTCCAACACGAGTCACCGCAAAAACCGAATAAACCCACATCGCTCTAAATATTCAAAGCGAGCGCGCGCGCCAATAAACACAGATGTTTTCTAACAACATCCAATTTAATGAAAACAGATATCATTATTTTACGTTGTCGCACACAAATTCTCGTCGCTAAATTATATTTTGGATAATAATAGTATCCATTAAGCCATAGATAGTGAGAGAAACGACGACGACGACGATGGAGTACATGGGAATTTATTTGTTTGGAACATGCGAGTGCATAAAAGCGGGAGTTTCATCTTGGTTTCCGTGTGTTAATGAGGGTAGATTGAACAACTTGTCATGATTAGATTGGAATTAGATTACGAATTATCATGCGATAATTATGGAAGTTAAGTTTCAGTGCAAAGTTGATTTGCGGCGAAGGAAATTTTAGATGGAAATTTTGTCTCTGATGTTTAAATTTAAAGTTTTCTTTAATTTTAAAGTACATTTTTGGAAAAAAAAAATTATCTAAATTTTTTTGTTAAAATTTTCAATTAAAATTGTTCCAAAAATTTTTTGAGCTTCATTTTTTGATACTTTTGAAGAAAATTATTCATATTTTTCGATTTTTTTTAGCCTCAAAGAGACATTTAAGCATTCTCAAAAACATTTCAAATGCTTCATAGAAAAACTTCAAATTTCCTCATATTGTTTTCCAAAATTTAATGTCACCAAAAACCAACATTCCAAAGCACTTGCCGAATTTTCCCATCGCCCAAACTCAATTATGTCACTTTCACATCACTTGGCCCATTTAATTTTCGCAAGAAAAACCACACAAACAGACAATTTGTGCTTCGCTGCAACCTAACAATACAATACCTACATATCGGGTTACACGAGCAAAAATGATTCAGTGAAATCCAAGATAATGTCCATTCTCGATAAAGAGAGCAAATATAGTTCACACATAACCACATCGTATTAAAATGTTAGATCTGACCATCGCATCGCTTTGAATGTTGATTCCAATAACAATAATAGACGAGAGTTGCTGGTCAAGCAGCAAACAGTAGCAGGAAAAAAAATTGAATGAATGACAACAGATGGTTTCAATATGATAATGATGATGATGATAATGTTTGTGAAAAGATTTTTTTTTTCGTAGCCCGATTGTTAGAGGATGGATGGAATTTGACGTTTATGAGGCATTGAGATGGTTTGAAAAGTTTCAAGAGTTGAATTTGAGATTTATAAGGTTAAGTTTGAGATCTTTAGATACAAATTTTAAACCTTTTAGGTTGAATTTGGGATCTACAGATCTTAACTACAGATCTGAAGATCTTTTTGAAACCTTTGAACAATCTCAATGCCTCAAAATGTCAAATTTCATACATTCTCGTTCATATTTGGGATCTATAGATCTTAACTACTGATCTACAGATCTCAACTACTGATCTATAGATCAGTTTGAAACTTTTGAGGTTAGATTTTAGATCTACAAAGTTCAATTTAAGAGCTTTGAAGCTCAATTTGAAATCCATACAGATTAATCGGAAGCATCAGAGACTGAATTTGAGATCTGCAATGTTGAATTTGAAACCTCTGATGTCAAATGTAAGAACTTCAAAACTTCAAAATTTAACTTTATTGATTTCAAATTGAGCTTTGAAGCTCTAAAGTTGAACCTTATTGATCTTAAATCTAACCTCAAAAGTAAAATATTGATCATTTGAGATCTAAAGTTGAATTTGAAACCTTTGTAATTTAAGAACTTTAATAGTCCTCCAAATTAGTCTTTAATGCCTCAAATTTAACTCTATGGATTTGAAATAAAGCTTCAGAGTTCTTAAATTAAACTTTGTTGATCTTAAATCTAACCTCAAAGGTATCAAAGTTGAACATTTGACATTTCAATCAAAGTTCATTTTTATACCTCTAAATTTTAATTTAAGAACTTTAGATCTCAAATGTTCAACTTTAATACCTTTGAGGTTAGATTTAAGATCTACAAGGATCAATTTTAGAACTCTGAGGCTCAATTTGAAATCCATAGAGTTAAATTTGAAGCATCAGAGACTAAATTTGACATCTGTACAGTTCAATTTAAAACTTCTTAAGTTCAAATTGAAATCGATTATGAGAAATTTCAAACGACAATTTCAATTAATTCAAACCAAGCATTGAAAAATTTCAAACATCAAGAGAGTAAAATTCATCCCATTTCTTCACAAAAGGGTGAATAATTTTTTGTTTGACCAAACCAGATATCCTCCAATAGACGAAGGAACTGTTATTATTATGATGTTTCTTTTGTTTGTTTTGTTTCAACATTTTTCGGGTTCCCTCATCATCATCATTTGTTTCCAAGATAAATAATATTTACGTTTTTTTTTTTGCTGAAATGTGTGACGTTCTGAGCTAATATTATCCTTGTATAATTTCCCATTTTTTCCCATGGCTTTGGTCAAAGCATCATCATGACATCGCAATGTCAAATTGATTCGAAAAACTGTTTTTATGATAATTTGTACTGAATTTCATTACATCTCCAATTTTCTCGTTCTTTGCAGGGGACATTTCCCTCTCATCCTCCGTTGGTTTTTTTTCGTCTCATTTGTGTGTGAAATGATTTGATTCGGAAATGAAATGGGCATTAACTGTAAGTGGTTTCGCCGTCGTCGTCGTCGTAGTTGGTGAAGAGGAAAAGAACGAGATGATGATGATGATGACAGTAATCGGGAATAATTATGTGGGATTGAAAAAAATTATCTTTTCCAGATAAAAAGTGATCGATATCGAGTTGCTTACGGATTTAATTGAACGGAAAAAAGCAACTTTAAAAACCTTTTTGGCGACGCTCGAAAAAAAAAATTGGATTCAATGAAATTTTATGCTTTAGTTAAATGATTTATATCGGAGACGAACACATAAAAGACATTTTCTGACCTTTTTTACCCGGTTTTCTTTCATCTCTATTCAAACTTTTACAAAAGTTTTTTACGTTTTTTTTTTGTAAAAAGACGCCATCGAAAGGAAGAAGATGAAAGTCTCCCAAACACGCAAGAAAAATGTAAATACTTTTCATGAAATTTATTTAACACTTTTCTGAAGAGTTTCGTTTCAGCATGACCTTCAAACGAGAGACGATACTCGACATAATGGGCGTCAATTTAACGCACACACAAAAAAAAAGTAACTTTGAAATTTAATTTCCATCCAACCAACCAACATTTATGTCGAACGAGAGACGACGACATCAAACCCTTATCTATTTACATTCAAATTTCTTATTTTTTCACAGAGAAAAGGCAAAAAATGAAATAAAACGAAGCGCACAAGAAATAATTGAGTTTCCTTTGTGATGTGACATTTCCCTACAAAAGGTGCGACAACGTAGCCACAGTTTAGAATAAAATGCGAGATAAAAGAACTGAGACAATCTCAACTTGTTAAGATGAAAGAAAGTTCAGCAAAAAAAAAAAGGTAAAATGCTTCCTATTTCGTTTAAATGGCTTCAGTAAAAAAAGAGTACTAAGATAATGGAAAGTAATCAACGAAATGTTTTGGGTTATATTCATAACATAACAGGGATCATTGCCTTTATTTTTTCTGTTTTTATGTTACTCGAGCGGAGGACACTTGATTGTTGATATCATCGATGTCCTTTTCAGGAAAGCCATTCTTTGTTGAAAGTTCAGGTAAGCAAAAAATTTTAAAATATGAAAAAAATTACGAATTCGACGCAAATTTATGAATTCGCCTTAAATTTGATTAAAAATTTTAAGTTTAAGGCGAATTCAATTAAAATTTGCGTCGAATTCGTTAAGAATGTTTAAAGATTTTGATGAAATTTCTTACGTTCTATTAAAGTTTGAGTCGAATTCATAAATTTTTATAAAATATATGAATTCGCTTCAAAATTGTCAAAAAAAAAGGTAAAAAATTTCATCAAAAACTTTTAACATGTTCAATAAGAAAAAAATTTGAATTCGACGCAAATTTGTGAATTCGCCTTAATTCAATTAATTCGCGAATTCAATTAAAATTTGCGTCGAATTCGAAATTTTTTTCAAACAAAAGAATTTTAAAAAATCAATCGAATTTCGATGAATTTTTTAAATCTTTTTTAAAGTTTGAGGCGAATTCATAAATTTTAAAAAAATAAAAAAAATTCATGAATTCGCCAAAAAAAAATTTCCATTTCGACATCGATAAAATTTTGTGTCGAATTCGAATTTTTTTCAACTTCATAATCAAAAATTAAAATAATTTTCATGAATTTAAATAGGCGAGTTCATAATTTAATAAAATAAAAAAAAAAAAAAAAAAATTAAAAAATTTCATGAATTTGCCTTACAAATTTCGATTTCGCCATTAAAACTGAAATCGACTTTTTTTTTCATATATTTTCCATTCAAATTTCTCAAATCAACTTAAATCTTGATAAAACTTTTAAAATTATAACCTTTCTCACTTTTATCTCTTACTTGTCCAGACAATTTATTGCGCCAAAGTTCAACGTTGAAAAAAAGCGAAAATCAATAAAAATCCCGCATCCCTCTATATCTGCACGAAATCGTCGTCGCGCCAAAACAAAAACATAAATTCCAATATTCTTTTATTATTATTTTGGATCACATTTTTTTTTAATAATATTTTTTTTATGTTTTTGATCCGCGTATTATTTGAGGTTAGGTTATAACCAAAAATTTTTAAATTTTGAGGTTAGTTTGAGGAGTTCAATTTTGTGAAGTTCACTTGATAAAAAAAAAAGTTTGTCGCAAAAATTTTCTTAATTGAATTTTTTTTCGAACGCTTCAAAAAAATTATTCCTGTCTGTCACTCGACATGACAAAGTTGTCTGTTCTCTTCACTCCTGCAAAAAAATATTTTCTCTTGTACAAAACCATAACAAATTTGATGTTATATTTTTTTCTTCTTTCGTTTCGTTCAAACAAATTGAAAAAAAAACCTCCGTCTTCATCTCTTATTTAAATAGAAATAAAAATAAAAATTATGATAAAGTAGCGCGACATATTTTCTCATTTATTCATGCAATATTTTGCCTACCTACCTCGTTCTCGTCTCTAAATAAACTTTTTTTTTCTTCTTCTTTTCTATTTTAGTGCAAAAAATTATTATTATTATTATTTTCCCCGATTTGAATGAAAGTCGAGCGAGATGAGGAGGAATGAAGTCACTCTGCTTGATTTTATCTTGTCTCGTGCATTATTAGTGACTCGTCGTACTTTTTGGACACAGAACGAGAAAATATAAAAGATTCAATTTATTTAAAAGCCAACAAGTACCGTCAAGCAACGTCATTTTAAACAGGCAATTGTGTATTTTTTTCTCAATTTTTTTTTCTTCTGACAATTTTTTTTAAGTAGTCCAAGAGAAAAATGCATCGCTACAAAAAATGGAAATAAAAGGTGCTTTTAGGATAATTTTTCCGTATGAAATTCGAAGAGGAAAAAAAATTGAATTTCGTTTAAATGACAAAAAAAATCTCTTTGAGCTCAAATTTCTTCCAATTTTCAATCACATTAAATAAATAAAATTTTCAACTCGGAAAACTTTTTTGACACACAAAGTTGCATAATAATAATTTACTTAATGGTGACACAAAAACTCTGATTATATCATGACTTTCATTCATAATGATGCACGGAAGTCAAATTCAAGCAATCGTAAAAAAAAACTTTCGTCTATTCAAAAGTTTTGTTTCAATTCAAAAAATTTCTCTCTCTCTTGAAGAGTTGTTTTGTAACTTTTAATAGACTTCTTTCTTCATTCATGAATTCGTTATTTTGACAATTTTTTTTCTTTTTTGCATGTAAAACGCATTGCATAATTAAAACACGTGGATATGAAAAAATTTAATCTTTTGGTCACGTGGGCGAAAAATGTGACGTAAAAGCTTTCATTTGCAGTCTAATAAAAATCTATAGTGCACGTTGAGACGCTTTACGTTGCTGCCTGCCTGCCCTCGGGCACTATTTAATACTATCATAAAAATTGCATCCCATAAAAATTTTTTTAAACGAAGAATTTTTCTTGCTATTTTCAGTACAATGGAGAATGGAGAAAAATGGTTTAACAGCATCAGTTACTTTGTTGAAAAATAGCATACGGAACGCTATGAAGCCCTAAAGCCTCATTTTGTCGAGAGTAGTTTCCAGTTTTAATGCGTTATGAAAAATTTTTATGGGAAAAACGGGATTTTGTAAGTATTGATGTCTGTCTTGAAAATTTGAGGAGTATGAAAATGATATATTTCAAAAATTTTTTTAAAAATATTTGAAAAAAACAAAGATTTTTTTTAATTTAATATTTTTAAAATTCAATTTTGAACTTCCAACTTCAGAATTTTTTAAATTAAAAAAAAATTAAATAATTTTTTTAAGTAAAAAAAATTTTTAAATAATTTTTTTTTAAGTTAAAAAAAATAATTTTAGAAAATTTAAAATTAAAAAAAAATAATAAAAATTTTTTTTTCTTTATTTAGCTTAAATGCTCAATTCAATCAATAAAATAAAATAAATAAATTTTTGAAAAATATTTAATATGTAAATAAAAGTTCTAAATTTTTAAGTTAAAAAAATTAATATTTTTAGAAAATTTAAAATTAAAAAAAAAATATAAAAAAATATTAAAGGAAAATTTTATTTTTTTTTAATTTTTATTTATTTTTTATTTAGCTAAAAATTCTCAATTCATTCAGTTTTATTTTCTAACAAAAATATTCAATTTAAATTAATTTGTTTAATTTGAAAAAAAATTGTATTTAAGATTTTAAAGTTAATTTTTTTATTAAAATTTCAGAAAATAAAAATTTTAAAATTAAAAAAAATAATGAAAAAATAAATAAAATTTCTTAATTTTTTAAACCGAAAAAAATTTTAAATAATTTTTTTTAACTTAAAAAAAATAAAATTTCAGAAAAATTAAAATTATTTGAAAAAATTTGAATTATTTGAATTTTTTTTTAAATTGTAGCTTAAAATGCGCTCAAGTCAATTTAATTAAAAAAAATGTAAATCTTTTTCATTTTTTCCCTTTTTTTTCTTTTTCACATGTTCGACGTTCAAGATGATAACAGAAAAATAGAGAAAAAAGGTAACGACGACGACGAGTTTAGAGCAGCAGCAGCAACAATACGGTAAAAATTGCTTTATATTTATTATAATAAAATAATGGGTCATTGTTTGCGGCACTATTACTTTGTTTATTTTAGAGTTAATATTTTTAGCAGCTCACAAGCAATCCAGTCAAAGTATGCAGCGAAAGAGAAGGGAAAAATCGACTTGCCATCGATTTATTTCGAGAAATCCTTATTTATTACGTTAGTCAGTGCACGAAAAGAGCATTTCCTGTTCCTGTGTTATAAATTTAGTGCAAATGTGATCGAAGAGATTCCCGAATGACTCTCAAGAGATCAATTTGCTGCTTCGGCAATCGCTTTTTAAATGGAATGCATAATGATGTTGCTGGATGGGGAGTTTTGATTACAAATATGGCGGGGAGATATGGAGGCGTTTGGTTGTTTATTTTTAGAATTTTGGAGGTTAAGTCTACCACGTGCTTAACGGAGGAGTATGAAAATGTAAAAATTTTGCTGAAGGCGAGGATATGAGATACATGACAACCCAAATCCGTCGTTAAGGTAAGTCGTCCTTGAAAATCTTTTGATCAAGAAAAACAAAATTGCTCTCGCAGGATTTCCTCGTGTGTGTCAATAATAATGTATCATTTCACACATCAAGGTTAGCCAAAGGAATACAGAAGCGTGTAATTAATGAAATTCTGTGTGTTTGATCATAATTTGCAGCCCATAATGTAATTAACGGGCATGACCTTCGTCGTTTCTGACAGGGTCGAAAAAACTTTCAGTCAAAAAAAAAAAACTTAAAACTTTTGCTTAAGTAAAAGTCTTAAGTTGACTTTTGACTTTAAAGTCAAAATTAAAAGCCTCTTAAGTTTATTTACGTTTACTTAAGTAAAAGTTTAAGTCAATTAAGTCAAAATTAAAAGTCATAATTAATTTTTCCAAATTAATTATTGGAAAAAAATAAAGTTTTAATTTTTACTTAATTGACTTAAACTTTTACTTAAGCAAAATTAAATTAACTTAAGAAGCTTCTTTTTTGACTTTAAAGTCAAAATTCAACTTAATTGTAACTTTTACTTAAGCAAAAGCTTCAAGTTTTTTTTTTTGACTGAAAGTTTTTTCGACCCTGGTTAAAGAAGCCCATTTGAGACTCACCCACAACTTTTGTGGTCTGCCTATGTCGATTTATTTCGCTATAAAAAACGCGTGTGTGCGAAAATTGCACATAAAGAGTAATGAATGTTAATTCATCCGTACTGTCGAATGGAGAAAAAGGAGACAAAAAAAGCGACAATCATTAGCATGTGTGTGTGTAATGAAATTAATTAGTAGATGTGTCTCACACTTTCTCCCCCTTTTTCTAAATATCTTAATAATAATGGTAGTTACCTTCCGACAATATATTCATGACATGATACACGGGGTATTTACATAAGAGAGAAATAGAGTTTGTCGCATCGCAACGACCACGATCGCTCAAAGGACTCTGGAATTCTGCCAATTTTGCGATATTATTAAATATTTTCTTGTTATTTATGATTATTATAATGCCTGCTTCATATTTTCCCGACGAGCGACGCACTTCACATGTTTTACTATTATTGTAATTATTATTATTAGTTCAGCAGACACACTCGAGCGACACCTTCTTCTTCTTCTGCCTCCCATTTTCCTCCTTTTTTGTCGAATGTCATGCTCGTTTTTGCACTTTTTGTGTGTCGTGTCGTTTGGATATGTTGTCAAGGCGCTCAGATGATGTTTTGGCAACACTTGTATGGCCCAGATTTCGAACGACACGAAGAGCTTTCTTGTGATATCATTCATTTATTTATTTAATTTAGTAGAATGTGTGATGTGTGTCTTTGCGGTATGAGACTCATTTTTTGTTGCTTATTGATTTTCGAAAAACGTAAGCTTGAAGTTTTGATTTAGAAAATCAAAATTTTTCGAAATTTTTTTTTATATTTTTTAAAAAATTAATATTTTCTAAAAAATTTTTTAATAATTTATATTTTTTTTTATTAATTTTTAATTAATTAATTTTTTATTTAACTTTTAAAAATTAATAAATTTTAATTTAAATTAATTATTATAAATTTTAATTTTTTTTAAATTTTTAATTTATTTTTATATATAAATTTTTATTAAATTCATAAATTATAAAAAATCATTGAATAATAAAAAAAATTTAATTAAAATTTTAAAAAAAACTTTTAAAAGTTAAATAAAAATTAATTTAAAAAAATATAAATTATTATTTAAAATTTTAATTATATTTTTTTTTAAATTTTAATTTAAAATTTAATTTAATTTAATTGAAAAATTTTTTTTTTATTTTTTAAAATTTATTTTTGAATAAATTTTTAATATTTTTTTTTTTTTTTTAATTTCAGATAAAAAATTTTTTGCTAAGCTTAAGATGAGACTTTTGAAAAAATTGGAAATTTTACTTAAAAAATTGGTAACTTTCACAAATTCTAATCTTTAACTCTTTACGACTCTTATTGAGAGTCGTAACGAGTTTTTCTTTTTTTTTTTTAGAAAAATCTTCAGAATCATCATGAACTTTCATCAAATCAACCTCGACGAGTAACCATTCAAAATAATTTCACGCTAATTCATGCTTTATATTCTAACATCTCATGTGTCGTATTTGCGTTTGAATTTCTGGTTCAAGAGCAGAACAGATGTTTAAATAGAAAATTTATTAGATTGAAATGAATTAAACGAACGAGCAAAAGGAAAAGCAAGTGTCGAGATCTGTGTCGGATTTTCTGTTTGCTCTGCTTTCATTTCCGCACTTTTTGAACTGATGCACGTTCAATTATTGCAAAAAAAAATTACACACAAATTCTGCTAATGACATTAATGCTCATCATTTAAATGCAAAAACTCTCATTATTTCCGTCATTATTAAAGCAAAGCAATCAAATCGACACAAAATAATGTGCGGGTTATCCGCTAACTATCGAGTTTGTTCGAAAGCCGCAATCGACAACAGGGATGTGAAAATTTCCGAAAAATTAACGGAAAAACCACAAATTTAATCAGATTTGTGTGAATTCAGTCCATTCCTCAAAAAAATAATAATATTCACAAAGTAATTATCTGTTATTAATTTTTTTATTTTAAATTCTTTCAAAGCCGTCAAATTCAGCCGTCACTGCAACAAAATCATATTTTACCCGCATTTTTAAACGAACAACATTATTATCCGCACAAAATCCGAAAAACAAGCCAAAAAATTATATTAAATTTTTTTTTGTTGAATGAATGAAAAATATATAATATTTAATCTGTGGCCTCCAGTCTTGTGTTGTGCGCGACTATAAATATGTGTCTTTGCAGCAACGCGAGTAAGAGAGCACAACAAACAATAAAATAAAATTAAACGTAGATAAAAACCACAGTGAAGTGTGTATGTGCAACATGGAAAAACATACATATGAGGTTTTTTGAGTTAAAAACGCTGTTATGATGTTTTATGTACAATAATAATAAAATTTCTGCGCGCAGATGAAAGGAAGTGAAACAATAATAATAACAACTCGACAAGACACAAAAAACAGCGAAAAAATTGCGAATAAAAGACGAAAATTAAATTGTTGATATTAAAAATATTATAAACATAAACGATTATTACGGAAAAGTAGAGATGTTGTAAACAATCAAAATATTAAATTAAGGATTATTTTTTTTAACGTAAACTGAGTTTTTGCAAAAAGGAATTAAAACGAGATTTTTTTTGTATATGAAATTTTAAAATTCAACATTAAAAAGTGAAAATTTCTTCAAAAAATTATTGAGATTTAAAATTTCTATTTTTAAAATTTTTATATTGCATTTGCCTTACAAAATTTGTTCCTGAGAGGTAATCTCGAAAACTATACGTCTCAGAGCATATGTTTCATGGAGAAAAATGTTAGTTATGACGTGCCCGATGTTTTCGCGAAAAAAATTTGAAAAAAAAAAATTTTTTTTTTTTTATTTTTTTAAAATATTTTTTTAAAAATATTTTTTTTAAATATTTTTTTAAAAATATTTTTTTAAATATTTTTTTTTAAATATTTTTTTTTTAATTTTTTTTAAATAATTTTACGAGACATTGAAGATGAAAATAAAAATTGATAAAATTGTGACTTTAGAAAACATTTATATAACAAAAATTCATTACAAAAAGGTTCATTTACCTTTCAAAAAATCAATTTTGATCGATTTTCGCCTTGCAGCGATGTTTTTGTTTAACAAACTATGGAAATTGGAACATTTTTCAATTAATTTTATAATGAAAAATTATTTTATTTTTATTATTCATGTCTTTTAATGAAAAATTTTGGATCTTTAAAATTTTTAAAAATTATTTTAAATTAAAATTTTTCGTTTTGAGAATTAAATTTTATTTCTTTTATCAAAATTTTCCTTTTTAAAAAAAGATTTTTTCAAATTTAACCCTTTTTAAAGCAAAATCATCTTCAAATCTCGTGTCTCCTTATCGAACGACGAAAAATATTGACACATGCCATAAAACAAACCTGCTGCCCGTCTCGATTTTACGATTACTCGACTCGTGTACGAGTTTCACTCCAAAATAAAGTCATAACATATAAAACAACAGCCCATTACGCCGACTTTTCAAAATCCATTTAATTTAATGTTGGTAGCGAAGACGACATTCATTCGCACATTCATCCCATTTGCACAACATAACATTCGCTTTTATTATATTTCACAGTCGTCGACTCAATTCGACTTCGTAGCATGTAAATAATAACAACAAGAAGCTCACAAAAAAAATATATTATAAACAATCCACAACCGTCAGCATGTTTTGGCAGCTCAGTTGGCCCAATTCCAATAGTTTTGCAAAAGGAAAAGTCTTCTCACACTTTTGAAAAAAAGTCACAACACTCGAGATGCGTTTCAAGTGAGAAAACATGCATTAACCTCACATCACTCCATTGCCATTTCCGGTTTGATTTTCCTCTCTGGGTGAGTGCGCCGCGTTAAACAAAAAAAAAAAATAAAAAAAAGTTATTCTCAAGTGTGTAAAATGTGTTTGGAATTGTGCATTTCTTCCTTTTTGCTCACATCAATTTCAACTTTTTTTTTCTTTTTGCATTCTTCGTTCGAATTATCTTAAAAATATAAAATTTGCATATGTCGTTTACAGTTTTGGGAGCGAACGAGGAAGAAACATGCATAAAAAACGTTTATTTATTTTTTTTTTCGGGAAAGTTTTTGTTTTTTGCAAATGAATTGAGCTCGAGAGAGTTTTGCTGTTATTTTACGACAGAATGAGTTATTTTCTTATTTTTTCAGTTTTATTTGAAATTTGTACTAAAAAAATTTTCAAATGTGTACTAAAAGTTTTTTTTGAACATGAAATTTGTACTAAAAGTTTTTTTCAAAGTTAAAATTTGTATTAAAAATTTTCGCAAAGTCGAAGTTTGTACTAAAAATTGTTTTAAGAGTCAAAATTTCTTTCAAATTAATCAGGATTTGTTCTAAAAGCTTTTTCAAAGTTGAAATTTGTACTAAAAGTCCTTCTCAAAGTTAAAATTTGTACTAAAAATCTTTCTCAAAGTTAAAATTTGTACTAAAAATCCTTCTCAAAGTTAAAATTTGTACTAAAAATCTTTCTCAAAGTTAAAATTTGTACTAAAAGTCCTTCTCAAAGTTAAAATTTGTACTAAAAGTTGTTCTAAAAAATCAAAATTTTACTCTTTATTATTTTGCAAACTAATTTTCATGCAAAATTTCATTCAAAATCTTCTTCCAAAGCAAATTTTTTTTAAACTTCATAGATCTCCAAATTTTACGAGCAACCCAAAAACGGCAAAACTCCCTGTTTTTCCTTTGAGAAAAGATAACGGAAGTCTATTAGAATAAATGATTTATGGTCACTTTTTAATGACTTTCAAAACATTTCTAACATGCTTTCACACTTTGTGCCTCGCCGCAACTCCGCATTCCGAATCTCTTCATTATACGACGACTTTTTTTTTTTAATAATAAACCTTTTTCTTGTGTTGTTTAATTAAGAACGACCAACAGGATAGGACTCAAAATAAATAATAATAAAAAATTCTTTATCTGTGTTGTCCTATGTTGGTGTCATGTCATCATCATCGTCGTCGTCATAATGATTATTATTATGATCATCTCTCTTTAGAGAAATTCTTTTTTTTTTTTAATAATAAAATAATGTTAGAATGGAGTTTCCATAGAATCACGTATGCTTTGCATGAAAATTATTTTTTAAAGAAGCAAAAAAAAAATGTAAACGTGTAAAAAGAGAGAAAGAATGAAACGGAAAAAAGGACATTGTGGCAGGAAGATACCTAGATTAGTACACATTTACTTTGACGGTTTTAATTAAATTTTCTTGTTGCTCGCCGTTTTCCGTTCTTCATCCTTCGTAGACTTTTTGAGGTACGTGCAGAATTTTTATCGTTTTTTTTTTCGTGTGCGACTCACTCTTGCATAGAACGATTATAACACGAAAAAAGCTTCTCCGGTATAAAATTAAATGTTGCTCATGGAGAGTCATGCGTTCGAAAAAAAGGCACATAATTTACTGTTCTCATCCGCAACTTCATAGAAAAAGAAAAAAATATGAACATGACATAATAATAATGAAAAGGGCAGCGACGACGACGACGACGACGTTGTTGGACAGGAATCTCATTTTGCGGTAAGTCTCAAAACTTGAAATAATTTTGAATTCTGCACCTGCTGTGCGAAAAATATTCTTCACAGCATCATGATAACTTGTGGAATTCCCTGAGTAGCACTCGAGTCGTTAATTATGTAGCGCACATATTTTTTAATGAAGAACCGACTGAACGTGAATTTTCATCACTTTTAAAAAATTGTCTTGTGAAAAAAAATATTGAAGAAAAAATTTTTCGTTTAAAATAAACACTCAAACTTTTTTTTTATATTTACAATATTTTCAGTTCATTTACTGCATTTTTTTTTGCTCTAATATGTCTCTTTTTTCTCGTTTTAGCAATAAAGTGTAAGATATTTTTGCAGCAGCTGCACATAAACTAAAAGGAAAAATTTGAAATTGAAAAATAAATATCGAACAACTTTTATTTCAGAGACAAGACAATTTTCTGTCGTTTAATCTTTTCTGATTGAAAATTTAAGATCGTTCATCACTTACAACTTTTTTTTGAGCATCTTCTCCAAAATGGATGAAAGATTTTTGATTGAAATTCGCCATTGAAGAAATTGGACTTACCTAAAAAGAAAGAAGAAAAAAAAGAATGAATTACATAAAAATTGTGATTTGTTACAAGGTAAAGAAATTTTTAATAAAAATTGAGATAAATTTTTAATATTTTTTTTTTAAGAAATATTAAATAAAATATTTTTTTTAAATTAATAAAATAAAATAAAATTTAAATAAATTTTAAAAATTTTTAAATAAAAAATAAAATTTTAAATAATTTTTTAAATAAATTTTAAAAAAATTAAATTTTAAATTAAATTTTTCTTTTTAATAAATAAAATTTTTAAATAAATTTTTAAATAAAAATTTTAAATAAATTTTTAAATAATTAATTTTTAATAAAATTTTAATAAAATTTTTAATAAAATTTTAAAATTAAAATTTTAAAAAAATTTTAAATAAATTTTAAAATTTTAAATAAATTTTTGAATAAAATTTTAGAAGAAAATTTTTCATAAATTTTTTATATTAAATAAAAAATTTTAAATAAATTTTTAATAAAATTTTAAATAAATTTTTAATAAAATTTTAAATAAATTTTAAATAAAATTTAAATAAATTTTTAATTAAATTTTAAATAAATTTTTAATAAAATTTATAATATTTTTTAAAAAAATTTTAAAAATTTTTAAAAAAAAATTTAATTTAATTAAATGCTAATTTATTAAAATTTTTTTAAAACTTTTTTTTAATAAAATCATTCCAATCAATCCAAACCAAGCCCATAAAAAAGACAATATTTAACAATTTCGACCTGTTATTTTGTCGTATGAATACAAAATTGACCAGAAATCGAGCAAATCATCATCATATTTGGGAGGAACATGGAAATGTTTTGAGTAAATTCGAAAAATGTATTCAATACAAACAATTCGAGCATGAAAAAGTTTAAATATGTGCATAAGCAATCATTTTCATATCTCTCTTATATAATTTTACGCATTTCATGGTAGTACTCGTACTCGTATGCAAATTTATGCACAATTCAATAAGATAAAATTTACATTTAGTGCACCAAGTACTGTTTCGGAGTTTGGAATATTTTTGCATGTTGTTCGATTTTTTCCTCATGCCAACACACGAAATACAGACGAGAAGGGAAGATAATGTGTCGTGCGGTTTCCTAATGGGATTTCCGTCAAGTGTTTCTCATTGAAGTGTTATGGGTGACCCAAAAGGGGGAACGAGAGAGATCGACTGAGAAGACCAAATGCAATGCATAATATATTGCTGATCAAACACAGTAAATTTTATCAGAAAATCGAATAAACTTTTGGCTACCAACTTTAGTCTTTTCTCTCCAATGGCATGTAGGCGTATATGGGGATATTCAAATGTTTGATTTGCAATATGAATTAAATTATCTTCCAGGAAGATTTTGTGTGTTTTAGATATCATTAATATGCATTTCCGTAACAAGGTTAGGGTTTTTGGCTTTTATTTTTTATTCATTTTGTTTTTTTTAGGCACTCAAGTTGGAATTTTCGACGGAATTTGGATTAAGGAAGAGCAATTATGCAAATTTTGACGTCAAATTGAGGCCCAAAAATTATCAGGTAAGATTTTTTTGACAAACAAAATTTTTTAAATTAACTTCAACAAACTAATTAATCCAAACCAAGCACAAAAAACTAACAAAAATTTTTTTTTGGCAAAATTTCAATAATTTTCAATCAAAATCTGTCATTTTTCTTCAATTTCATGTCAAAATAATTTTTTTTTTTTCATTATTTTTTTTAAATCAAATTTTTTCCTTAACTTCAAAATTTATTAAACGTCGTCGTCTCGTAAATTGTCTCTCAACATGTCAGCGTTCTTGATCGTTTATTATGCACAAAAAAAGTCAAACTTTCTAAACAAAAGCTAAACATTGCCAAAAAACGAAGACAATAGGCAAAACAGGGTGTCTACTACACTTTTTTGCCGCTCGTTTTATTTATGATCATGAACAATGTCTGACAACAAAATTCTAGGTGTAACTTTCGCATTTAAATATCATGTACTTAATAACATGAACACACAACAGAAATAAGTCATATATTAAGCGCACATACACACATTCAACTCATAAAGAGATAAGTTATACCCTAATTATATAAACATAAAAATAAATTATTTTATTACATATTGTCATACAAAGTGTACATAAAATTTTCATACATGTCCCTTTTTCGAGTTTTTTTTTTGTTATTTCCGCATTTTCCCTCCTCCGTATCGTATACGAGGGTGACTGTGTGCCTAAAAAATTCTAAACTCCAACGTAGTCACGGATTGTTGCTTTTTACAATAATTTTTGATGCGCGCGTGTACACTCGAAAAACTTTGTCTTTCACTGATTATTATAATATTTGCCTTGTTGTTGTTGTTGTAATGTATTTATAAAAGGAATAGAGAGACAAAATTTTTCTTTTATGGAATTTTCCATGGAATTTTTTTTTTTTTTTTATAAAAAAATATTTTTTTTGTCAATTTTCATAAGAAATATTTTTTTTTAATTTTTATAAAAAATCATTTTTTTAATTTCTATAAGAAATAATTTTTTTAAATTTTTTATAAGAATTTTTTTTTTAATTTTTATGAGAAATAATTTTTTATTTAAATTTTTATGAGAAATAATTTTTTTTTTAATTTTCATGAGAAATATTTTTTTTTTTTAAATTTTTATAAGAAATAATTTTTTATTTAAATTTTTATGAGAAATAATTTTTTTTTAATTTTTATCAGAAATAATTTTTTATATAAATTTTTATAATAAATATTTTTTTTTATTTTTTTTTTATAATTTTCATAAGAAGTAATTTTTTATATTTTTGTCATATTACAAAGAATTTTTCTATTATTTTAATAAATTTTCTTTCATAATTAAGATTTTTTTTTAAATAAAATCTCACAAATTGACACTCTACTCATTTTCACTCCTTCACGAATTTCAGCTCGTCGGGAGAGAAAAAGAGTATGCTCGCACTTGACAAAAAAAAACTTTTTAATGGAATATCTCTTGTAATTATTATTTGTGTATAAATAGAGGATGATGACTGTGCTTCTGCTGTGATGAGTAAGTTATTTGCTGTTTCTGCCTTAAATTGTCTGTGTATGATGTCGACGATACGAGAAAATGTGTGGAGAAAAATTATGCAGAGCAAAAGGGTACTTAAAAAATAATTTTTGAACAAAATGTGGTACATGATGATGATTTAACTTTTTTTTTGTTTTTTTATTTTCAGGAGTTGCGGAATGAATTGTTGATGGGAAAAAGTGAGAAAATTAACAAAAGAGCAGATTTCAAGCGTTTTGGTAAGTTTTTATGGAAAATTTTGATAGAAAATTTAAAATTGTAAGTGAATTTGAAGATTTTTTTTGTTGACAAGAATTAATTTTTTTTTTTAAATTTTTTAAATTTTTTTTTTATTTTTTTTTAAATTTTATTTTAAAAATTAATAATTTTTTTTTAAATCTTTTTATTTTTTTTTTTTTATTATTTTTTTTAAATTAATTATTAAAATATGAAAATTTTTAAAAGAGTTTGAAAATTATTTTTAACGAAAATTTTTTTTTCAATTTTTTTTTAAATTATTAATTTTTATTTAAAAAAAATTATTTTATTTATCTAAAAAAATTCCATTCTAACCCATTTTCAATGAAAAATAGAACACATGAGACTTATAATGAGCCGTCAAAGTACTTGAAACTCCCTTTTTGAAGTCTTTTATAACGTGAATCATCATTTCCCCTTGCTTTTTATGCTAAAACTACCAAAGCAAATTGCTCATTATGGAAAAACAAAGCGTCAAATCGACTTTTCACTCCCTCAGGAGTCATTCCATACGTTTATCATTATTTTTATTATTATTACGAAATTCACTTTTTTCTTTAGGAACGTCAATTACTGCGACAAAGGAAAAAACCTGTAAAATTATAAGCAAAAAAACAATTAACGTTCATTATTTATGTGAAATCCAATTCAGCGAGTGCTTAGTCATAACATAACAAGAAAAGCGAATGACAAGTGAAGGAGGAAAAAATGAAGGAAAGTTACTTGCCGGTCATTTATAATCATTAACTGCCACAATATTGCACAATTTATTCAATTTTCCTCTTTTTTACAGACATTTGCCGCCCGCGTTTCAGCGTAAAAATGCACGAGGAACGAAATAATTGGATTCGACAGCTTGTATTGTTTTGTAAATTTAGACAGGTAGCACGTTGGTGCATAAAAATTTATGTACTTTGGATTATTTTTACGTCAGTCAGACATGAAAAATTGCTTCCTGCCAACACACAGGCGTTGTTCTCACTCATGTTACCTCACATGCTGTCGCAGGGGATTCCCTCTGTTTGTTTTCAGGGGGTGTGTGAACTACTTTAGATAAATGGCTTAACAGCGGTTGTATCATTTTCTTTCGATATTGCTCTCGGAAATGAGAATAATAATGCATTTTCTCGGCAGTTTTCCGATTATTTGAAAGTTAAATGGACTGTGAAAGAAAAATCAATGACCATTTATTTGTTTTTTTTTCTTCTCTTTTTCAGATAATACAAGGATATTGATAAGGAAAACGAACATCGAGAAAGGTAGTTAAGGAAAAGAGCAAAGGAAACATTAAAAAAAACGAAAAGAATAAGCGATGAAAGTTAAGGAGGTGATCAAAATATATGTGCGTGTAATTAGTTTCTTTTCTGGTTGTAAACTTTAATGCGGAAGTCAATGGAGAGTGTTGAGATAGGACGACAACGACTCGTTTGATGGAATGTTATGGCAGATTTTTAGTGTAAATATCTCTCAATTTAGATAGTATGAGACCTGTTGACGTCAATTTTTAACTAAATTTATAATTTTTTTCAGGAAAAAATCTAAAGGATGGATTTGACTTTGAAATTCTTCAAAGCATTTATTTTTCCAATTAATTCAAACCAAGCAAAAATTTTTAACGAAAAACCTCCAAAAAATCCGAAAGAAGGTTATCGAATTCTTTAACAGTCTCGATGATTTGATAGAAGAATGAAAAAAGACCCGTTAAGAGCACAAAAGATCCATTTGACGTCGAAGTGCAAAAATTCAATTCCAATCAATTCAAACCAAGCAAAAAAATTATTAAAAAATCCTCCAAAAAGTCCGAACGAAGGTTATCGAATTCTTTAACAGTCTCGATGATTTGATAGAAGAATGAAAAAAGCCCCGTTGGGAGCACAAAAGATCCATTTGACGTCGAAGTGCAAAAAACTATTCCAATTAATTCAAACCAAGCAAAAATTTTAACGAAAAATCCTCCAAAAACCCCGAACGAAGGTTATCGAATTCTTTAACAGTCTCGATGATTTGATAGAAGAATGAAAAAAGCCCCTTTGGGAGCACAAAAGATCCATTTGACGTCGAAGTGCAAAAAACTATTCCAATTAATTCAAACCAAGCAAAAATTTTTAACGAAAAATCCTTGAAAAAGAGCTTTAAAGCTCATTTTTCATCCTTCCATTCGAAATTTGTCGTCGCCTCTTCCTCAATTTCATCGAACCAATCAACAATAATCATTAATCTTCATAAAATATCGTCTTCCATCATAAATATTTAATTACCGAGTCATTACCAATCACTTTTCAATCTCTCTTTCCAACTACCAACCGCTTGTCCTCATTCATTAAAACGACTCGTTAATCAGACCACTTGCTCTACTTTACTCCATTTATACAAGACGACATGTACTTTCCGCAGCAAGAGATAGAGAGAAGAAGAAGAAGAAAAAAATATTGAGTTAGTTTTCCATTATATTATAATATTATTCCGTTCCGTTTCTCTTCCTTCTTCGAGACTCGTCTTCACACCAAAAACGTATCGAGACAACAACAACAACTATTACCGCTTGTTATTGTTTAAAATGTTTACCAATCATTTTTATCGTCGTTGCTCGTTGCAAAGTTTTTCACTCGTATCATTTTCTAATCATGTCGAGATATAGAAAAACGAGGAGCGATAAATAAACCCGATAATGATTGTTATTCTCGATGAAATTGAAAATCTGATTAAACTTTTAATTGATTATTTATTTTCCTGTAATAACTTTTCCTTAATCTCTCGTATGTCTTTAAAGGTTTTTATTTATTACTTTTTGAATTAAAAAAGGCGCCAAAAAGTCACGTGGTTAAATTTTTTGAAAATTTGCATTGGGATGAAATTTTTAAATGTGTATTGGAATAAAAATGAAAATTTTGCTTTAAAATTAAAATTTAAATTCTGTTTCGCGAGAAAATCTCAAATTTTGTTTCAAGTTTCTTATGAAAGATCGTTTAAAAGGTCACGTGGTTTGAAATTTGAATTTTTCTCTTAACGACAACTTTTTCTATTAGAAGAAAATTTCATATATGAGCATTACTTTAATACATTTCGTAATTCAATGAAATTGTCAGTAAATTCGAAACACCGGCAACGAGAAAATAATGATGATTATGATGACGATAATGGTGTGACGCCATTAACGATGCACAAGTAATTTAAGGAGTATTTGAACAAGTGTGAGGTTTTCCCATCAACATCGACGTACAAAGCACAAAGTAAGTCGCATCATCAGGCGAAGTTGGGAATTATTTAAATTTGATTAAAAAGTTGTGATTCACTAATTACTTTGCAACTTGAGCGGGAGACGAAACGAGCGAAGATGGAGACGCCTAATGATTCAAAATTAATCGCAAGGCATCTCAATAATTTTCACATAAAAAGTCTCGTTCTGCGGAAATTCCTCACGCTGTTGTTTAATTTATCTAAAAGCAATATTTCTCACATAAATTCTCGGCCTGAGAATAAAACAAGCGGAGAAAGTTTCGTTCGGGTTACAATTTCAGAGGCAAATTCAACGTTTTAATTTATTATCGGAAAGTACACTGTTAATTTTGATTTTATTTAGTTTTATTTAATTTAATTAATTTTAATTTTAAAATAATTAATTTTTACAATTATTTTTTACAAATAATTTTTTAAAATTAATTATATTTTAAATTTATTTTTTTTTTTCATAAAAAATTAATTTTAATATTTATGAAATTTTTTGCTATTTTAAGCTAATATTTTAAAAATTACTAATGGATTTTGAATAAAAAATATTGAGATTTTAATAATTTTTAAAAATAATTTAATTTTTAATTTAATAATAATTTTTTAATTAAAAAAATAAATAAATTTTAATTTCTTTTCAAATTAATTATTTTTTTAAATCAAATTATTTTTTTAATTAATTAATTTAATTTAATTAATTTAAGTTTAAACAAATAAAATTAATTATTATTAAATAAATTATAATTTTTTTAAAAATTAAATTTTTTTTTAAATTAAAAAATTAAAATATCAATTAAATTTATTAAAATTTAATTAAAAAAATTAATTTTAAAATTAAAAAATAAAATTTTAATTAATTAATATTTTTTAAATTATTAAATTTAATTAATTTTAAATTAAATTATTATTAATTTTAAAAAAAATTAAAAAATAAAATTTTAAATTTGTGATAAAAATTTTGAAGAAAACAAAATAATTTTAAATTATAAATTTTCTCGTAAAATTATTTTTTTTTTAATTTTCTATTAAAAACCAAAAAAATTTTCCCACAGTGTAACAAATAATAGAAAGAAATTCCCCTTCTACCAACAACTCTCTTTCTCTTATCTTAATATTATTACTTTAAATATGGCAGGCTTCTTGTCTTAAATATTTGTTTGTGCAAAGAGACTACAAAGATGATATTGGAAGAAAATAAAAATAACTTTTTTCTTTCTTTTCTTCTCGGTTACTTTCAGAAAAAAAAATTCCGATAACGAGAAGACTTTGTACAAGATAACCAAAATGAAAGAAAATAACCATACCGCACAAAAAAGGGCAAGGACAAGCCACTGAGATGAAAATTTATTTCTTTTTCTATCCTTTTTTGTACTCTTTCATTTTTTTCAGCTTAATCGTTCATTGTCTTCTTCTTCTTCTTTTACTTTTCAACAAGCCACAGTTTTGGAACCAAAAAACAGCGGCGAGCACGTTTATTTACTTAGCGACAACAAGGACGTCGACGTCTTCGGGTAAGTCGAAAAAATTTATTAAATTTGCATGTGACTTGAGACAAAACACAAACAAAGGGAAAACTTTGTAATAGAGTTTAATAGAATGAAATTACGAAAGTTGCTTTTGAAGAACCTTCAATTTAACGCGTTTCCGCATTTTTAGTAGAGCTAAACTTTTTTTATGATGCAGAAAATTTGCGCCGTACCAAAAATTGATTTATTTTTCGCATAAATCAACATTTTAGTCCGGCGAGATAGGAGTTTTAGTGATGATGATGCATTTTAAAACGCGTGGAAGTATAAAAAATTATGAAATACGTGCGAGTAATGTTGCTTCGAGCAATTTTTTTCTGTTAGTTATTCATGAATAATTGTGAGATTTTTGAATTTTTTTTATTTTTTTTCATGAAACACTCACTTTGGAGAAAATTATAATAACAGACTCGAGGAATCATAAAACATAAATTGTTTGGCACCTACTTTTTTCCGTTTTTTATTGCTTCGTCGTCTCGCATGCAACTCTTCGAGCAATAATTCATGCAGTATCAAGCAGAGAGATGTACTTCAAAAAAAAAAAAAAAAAAAAAAAAAAACGCGGGCAGAAACAATAATAACAAGTAAACACGAAAAAACACGTAAAAATATGGAAAATGTAATAAATAATTTGTTAAGTCACGTGATAACTGAAATTTACTTTTCTGTATATTAAAACAACTCAAAGAGTTCTTCGTATACGACGTCTTTTCTGATTTATTATAATTAATAGTTTTGAAAGAATTTTTACATCCTGGCATGTTTATGTCTACTTTCTGCTTCGTATTTTGCAACTCGAGTGAAAAGTATGCGTTTCTTTGTTCTTTCGGGCAAAATAGTTTCTTTTGTTTGAAAATGTTTCGCAAAAAAAAACTTTGTCTCGCATAGTTTTTGTTGCTTTTGAAGAAAATTCATGTCCATTAAATCATAAAAAGTGAAGTATTTACTATCTGGTTGAGTTGTTTTGTGTAAACAAGCCACAGATGTTTTTGGATTTCGTTAATGGGGAAATTTTGAGGTTAAAATTTGATCTTCGAAAAATTTTGTTTTAATTTTATTCTAAGTTCAAAAGTTTTTCTTCGAAATTGCAAATTAAAATTTTAAAAAAATTGTTCGAATTTCAAATTAAAAATTCGATTTATCAATTTTTTTTTTTGACAATTTCGAATAAAAATTTTAATTTCGAAAATTTTATAAAAAATTTTTCGAATGAAATTTTATTTTCGAAAATTTTTCTTGATAATTTTTTGAATTCGAAATTATTTGAATAAAATTAATTTAATATTTTTATTCATGATTTGATGTTCGAAAATTTTTCTTGACATTTTTTAATTGCAAAAATTTTAATTTCACGTTTGACAAAGAGAAAAAAAATTTTTTTTTCCAAATTTTCAAAAAATTTTTTTTTTTTTTTTTTTTGATTAAAAAACTTGTTCAGGACAAGTTTCATAGGAAGGCGTTTGACGAAGAGAAAAATTTTTTTTTTCCAAATTTTCAAAAAAAATTTTTTTTTTTTTTTTTGATTAAAAAACTTGTTCAGGACAAGTTTCATAGGAAGGCGTTTGACGAAGAGAAAAATTTTTTTTTTCCAAATTTTCAAAAAAATTTTTTTTTTTTTTGATTAAAAAACTTGTTCAGGACAAGTTTCATAGGAAGGCGTTTGACGAAGAGAAAAATTTTTTTTTTTCAAATTTTCAAAAAAATTTTTTTTTTTTTTTTGATTAAAAAACTTGTTCAGGACAAGTTTCATGAGGAGGCGTTTGACGAAGAGAAATTTTTTTTTCCAAATTTTCAAAAAATTTTTTTTTTTTTTTTGATTAAAAAACTTGTTCAGGACAAGTTTCATGGGAAGGCGTTTGACGAAGAGAAAAAAATTTTTTTTTTCCAAATTTTCAAAAAAAAAAAATTTTTTTTTTTTTTTTTAAAAAACTTGTTCAGGACAAGTTTCATAGGAAGGCGTTTGACGAAGAGAAATTTTTTTTTTTCCAAATTTTCAAAAAAAATTTCCACTATCATTTTTTTTTACTTAAATTCGAGTATTTTCAACTCTAAAGAACATTTTAAATCTAAACCAAACATGAACAAACATCGGTTAGATAATAACAGAGCCTCCCATCTATGCAAATTTCGTTTCCTTTGTTGTCTCTTTTCCATACTACAAAAACCTAACATTATTCTTCTTTTCCATTTCAGAACTCGTCGAAAACCTTCAACATTCATCATCAGAAAAAAGCTACATTTTTTTATCGATCTCCTCGCAGCAACAACAACAGAGCAATATCCTTTAAAAATAAATTAAACAGCGGGCAACTAACTAGCATGCACCTGAAGTGAGCGCCCGAAAAAAAAAATTCATGGATATTCATGGACTTGTGTGAGGAAAAATCGATATGTCTCCCACTGTGAGTGTCATGGTTCAAATATTTAACTGTGTCACACGTAGCTCTCGATGTCCTATATAATAATCAAACAACAACTGTGTGTTTGTGTTGATTGGCAAATTATTGTCGTCGTTGTTGTTATTGCTTCTCCGACACACAGAACACATTAATGATCGAATTGCATGCCAAAAACACCAAACAGATGTCTGACGATGTCGAGTCGAGTTGCGTCGTAAAAAAAAAGTAAAAGTTTCCAAAAGTGGTCTCTTAATGAGTTCAAACCTGACATGAACTTAATTTTGATCGATGTTGACCTTTGTTCGGGCATTTTGTTTTTTTTTAATGAAACGATTTTGTTGGAAATGTTGATTCAACGTGCGTTAAAGGCTTATTCACGAAAAAACCCAAAATTAACGAGGGAAGAACAAAAGGAAATCCTCTTACAAGAGATTAAATCTGATGAATTTCCATTCATTCTCCGGGAACAATGGAACATTATCCCGGTTTGTCTGACGATTCAACAAACTTTTGATCGTTAAAATGCATTTTAAGCCATGCAAAAATGTTCTCATGTCACATATACACGACTTTCCATCCATTTTCCGACATTATATTATTGAATTTATTATTTATTGGCAATATTGAACATCCTGGCACAGAAAAAAAAACATGCCTTTAGTAGAGCTCTGTGTAGTTCGCTCTTAATGCCTTTCGGAATATGGATAAATAATAAAGAACACAAAAAATGATATTATTTTATATGAAAAAATAATAATAATGATGAAGATACAAAGAACGTGGATGAACGACGGCGCATCAGATCAACAAACAAGCTCTGTGGTTGGAAATCGGGTGAGTTTTGTAACTTTTTAAGCTTAAAATCTACTTCAATTAATCCAAACCAAGCAAAAAAAACTTTTCATCATAGCCTCAAAAATTTTATTTTTTGATCAAATGACATGATTAAATACGAACAAGCAATGATGATATACAAAATGACAAAAGGGCTATTGAGGACAAATCTGTCAATTCCTCTCGTTCAGGATCGACATGATCACGACACAAGAAGAAGGTCCAGATTACAAATCCCATTGTCTCGAACAAACTACTCACGAAACAGTGTTTTTCATGAAGGGATAAACTTCTTCAACAACCTCCTTTCAGAACTTCGACGAACCTTCTTCTTCTCAAATCAAAACTGAAACAAATACTGACAATGATCTGAGGCATAAAAAATGTTGCCTTCAAAAGTATTTTTTAGTTTTAAATATTTAATTTTTATCCGTTTTAGACAATTTTAAGACCTTTAGAGATCAACTTTTGTATTTAAGAGAATTTTTCTCGATCTGAAATTTAATTTATTTATTATTAAAATCAAATTTTATGACTTTAAAGGTCAAAATATGTTTTTCAAAATTAATTTGAAGCTTCAAAAATTATTTTTTTTCTTGAAAAGCAAATTCTTTATAAATGACTTTTTACAAATGACTTTAAAGATCAGAATATTTCTTTAAAAATAATTTAATTAAATAAAATTAATTAAAAATTAAATTAAATTAATTAATTTTTTTCTCGAAAAGCAATTTTGAGATCTTAAAGTTAAAATTTTCTCTTTAGAAGACAAATTTATGCCCTTTCAAGGATAAAATCCATTCACTGCCTTCTCACAGGGCTTCAAATTCGATCACATCGTGTACGAAAGATGAAAATTTAAATTCATCCTGTTCGCTTTGAACGTTCTGAATGATGCATCGAGCATCACAGCAATAAAAAAAACTCGAACGATGCTTTTTCTTCACTTTTGGAAATTGTTTCACACACAAAAAAAAAATCAACAATAAAATAAATATATACAACAATAAATAAATGCATGCAGGAAAAATGGCAAATTTATTGATGGTGTGTGTGGCTTAACACACAAAACAAGCACGCAGCTTGGAAGCACATAATAAAAAAAAACTCGTAGAATATAATTTTATTACTTGATCTGTCTGCGGATATGAGGTCATGCTTGCATTTGTGAAGCATTAAAATTATTTTATGGTTAACTGAATTTCGCATGAGGACGAGAATCGACGACGACGACGACGAGAACGGCATGTAATTGATTTTGTTCCGCTTCATTGAGTTATGCAGAGTGGCTTTTGTATGGCAGGCAGGCAACATCGATCACAAGATTAAATGCTGACTATTGGGAAATTAAATTGCGATTCATAAATGTGTGTCACATTGCATGCCAAAAATTTTCTGCGTAGGCAACCCGGAACATTTCTTCATTAGTTTGTTGGTAGAGTTTTTGCCTTGAAGCACTTTAATTTTACATCCTTTTTTCCCATCACACACGAACGTACGTACAAAGAGAGACAGGATGCGCGTTGATGAGTAAAATCTCCTACTCTTGATTAGATGTGATCCCGTGAACAAGAAAAGATGTGTAATAATATCATTAATAGCGATTTCGTAGCCCGAGGACAACATGAGAAATATATTGCGTCATAAATTTCATGTGATGAGCGGAATGAACGATGAACACGGAGAGTAGAATGGACAAGTGCGTATCATGTTCCTCATTTGTGTTGATTTCAGGGATGGTATGAGATTTTTTTCTTTGACAATTTTGTTCCTTTTTTGAACAAAAATTTTCACTTTGAACTCAAATTATTTTAACTTTATTCATTTCAAACTTTATTTTAAAAATTTTATTCATTTTAAGCTTCATTTATTTTTTTTTTAATTTTGTTCATTTCAAGCTTCATTTAAAAATTTTTTTAAAAATTTGTTCATTTTAAGCTTCATTAAATTTTTTTTTTGAAATTTTGTTCATTTTAAGCTTCATTTGAATTTTTTGAAATTTTGTTCATTTCAAGCTTCATTTAATTTTTTTTTAAAATTTTGTTCATTTCAAACTTATATAATTTTTTTTTAATTTTGTTCATTTCAAGCTTAATTTAATTTTTTTTTGAAATTTTGTTCATTTCAAGCTTATATAAATTTTTTTTTTAAATTTTGTTCATTTCAAGCTCCATTTAAATTTTTTCTTTGAAAATTTGTTCATTTCATGAAATTATTCATTTTAAGCCCCTTAACAAAAATTTCTCTTTCACATCTCTTCCTATTACACAATTTTCTATTACAAAATGGACTGATATCAAACACTCTTGTAATGGAAACCGACATTTTTCCATGAAAATGTAATATCTCTCTCCATCATATTCGGCGAACCTCGCTTTAAGCAACACATAAATTCGCCGCAAAAACTTCAAATTACAACTTTTCGCTCGAAATTTCATCTTCATTCGGTTACTTCGTCGCTCCTCAAGTAATTGGCGTACCACCTGTCGAGCTAATATCTTGGCAATCAACAATCATTTAACCGCAACTATGACAATGCCATGTAGTAACAATAAGACATAAACCGCAAAAGATAATTGTGATGACGACGGCGCGTCGTCGACGTGAAACTCTTTTCGACTCTCTCGCTCTCGAATCAAAACAAAACAATGAATTGAATCCATAAAAGACGGCTGTTACAACTGTAATTTACAATAAAAATCCTTCGCCGTCGTCTGCGTGAGAGTAAGAAAGAGAAAGAACACTGTCTTGCAGTTTTTGGCATGTAATTAAATCCTCCTTTCTTCGGGGATACGTATGTCGTAAAGGGCGTCGTTGCTGCACGAAAAAGACGTTCAAAACAGTTGTTACACGTAGTTTTTATGGATTTTATTTAATTTTTACGACCTCCATCATCATAACAATTTGCTCGCAGCTCACACGCTCGATGCTTCTACAACTGGTAACTAACTGCTGGTCATAAAATAATAGCTCAACATTAACACAATGATCACTAAATACCATCATTGTTTGTTTTTTACCGCATTTCGATCGAAAAAAATTGTTGTTTTAGTCACGTGGTTGAAAAATTTTGAAAATATGCATTGGGTCTAAAATTTTAAACTTTATGAAAAATCCCAATGCATAATTTGAAATATTTTCCCGATGCAAATTTTGATTCCAAAATTAATAGAATTTAGAATTTGCATTGGGAAAATCGAATTCAAAATTTGCATTGGGTTAACTTTACAAAATATGCATTGGGTTAAGTCACGTGGTTTGAAAAAAAATTAAAATGTGCATTGGGTTCAAAATTTTAAACTTCATGACAAACCCCAATGTATAATTTGAAATGTTTGCCCAATGCAAATTTTTATTCTAAAATTAATAGATTTCAGAATTTGCATTGGGTAAATTTTTCAAAATACGCATTGGGTTAAGTCACGTGGTTAAAAACATGAAAATGAGCTAAATTCCTTCTTATCGATGATAACTTTCTACATTTTTTTCTCAATTTTCCTTGTACGAGAGAAAATTTTTATTTTTCTATCCTTCCTTCGACTTTTTCTTCGTTTACGCCGCTTGAATCAATGATATAACAATCATGTGGCAGCTCGTATACGATATTACATTATTATTATTACAGCAACAACAACAACGAACAGCAGCAACGACGATGACTGTAAATTATATT
Organism: Culicoides brevitarsis; assembly: GCF_036172545.1. NCBI lineage: Eukaryota > Metazoa > Arthropoda > Insecta > Diptera > Ceratopogonidae > Culicoides > Culicoides brevitarsis. The sequence goes on along the minus strand of NC_087087.1, from coordinate 2,317,335 downwards.
GTACAAAGGATTATTTGTCTGCAATAAAATTGGTAATAAAATTTTTGAAATATTATCTTTTGTTGCTTTGTTTTGCGATGTTTTAACGGAGTTGAAGTTGCTTGCTGCAAACATGCACAAGTCGGACATGATGCAATAAATTTGGAATGCAGGAATATTATTTTATGCCAAAGTACACGACGCGGTAGGTGCTTAAAGGAGGAAAATATGGGTGTTGTTAGAGATTTGAGAATTCGATTGAATTCATGTCAGATAATTTATAAAATTTATTTGGGATTTATGTGGCGGAGGAAAGCTATTATTTGTTGTTTTTGTAATGTAATACGAAAGATATCTAAAGTGAGTCAAGGTTTCGTTTTTATTTGGATCTGGAATGCATTTACGATTTTTTTTTAAATTTTTTTTCATTTTCTTTCTTTTACAGAATATTTTTGTGAATTTTGAAGAGAAACAGATGTAAGATTTTTTTATTTTTTAAATTTTGAGGTTAATTTTTGATTAAAACAAGACTTGAATTAACAAAAAGCAAATTCAAAAGACGCCTAACGGACAAAAATTTGAACTAACAAAAAATCAGCTGATCAGCCATATTGGAGGGAAAGTTAGTTGTCACAAAGCACATGGAAGGTAAAAATTTCTTAAAATTTAGCTTTAAATCTCATTTTTAATATTTTTTTTTATTACAGAATGAACAAAAAGGAGCATCAAATTCAGGAAATGAAGAAGGTTTGACAGGATGATCGATCAATGAGAAGAAAAAAACAATCATGAAGCGGATCTCCGAGGTAAGTACCCAAAAATCAAAGAAACTTACTAATTTGAAGCTCTTTACGACTTTTTGTGGGTTGTCGAGAGCTTCGTTTCTCCCCAAGGTTGACAAGGCATGCAGAAGTAGCTGAAGCAGCGACGTCAGGATTTCCGTAAGTTCTTAAATCTTTAGTTCATAAGAGAGAAATTTCCCGCACTTTTCGATTTTTAGGTTAGTTTTAAGTTTTTTTCAGCTAGAATTAAGTTTTTTGAGCAAATGTCGCTCAACAGGGAAAGTTTTTACTTTTAACATAACCTCAAAAAAGGGAAAGCTTCAATTTTTTCTGTAACGGGATTTGTGATCCTCAATAGTTTGTAAGGGATTCTGCTATAGAGCACAATTTTTTTTGTTAGATAGTTTTTTAGGGCATGAAAAGTGCGTTTTAGCTCAGATCAAGTAAGGTTCTTTTCAAAAAGAACAATTTTCTATCTAATTTATCAATTTTATTACGTTCAAATGATTAATTAACATAATTTTCCGTTCAACCGCTCGCTTTTTCCACGAAATCGTTCGTCAAAAAGTTTGATGTGGCTTTCCAAAAAACACAAAAGCAGAAGAAATTTTTTGATAAACAAGATAATTTAATTTAATTTGTTGTAAACATAATTAATTAAACGCGACACGTTGCACGTGCTATTCGTACTATAGAATAATTGATCAATCATGGTTGGCTGATTCAATTAAACTTTTTTTCGAACTTTTTACAAGAATAATTTTTTTGTCTGTCGCATATGGAAATTTTACCTTTCTCTCGAATTTCTCCATGGAATGCATTTAAATTTACTGATTTTACAACTTTTTTGTGTGAGATACTTGGCAGGATTGTCGTCGTAAGATAAACAAAGATATTTTATACATGCACAACTTTTTCCTTGGTTTCTTCTTCTTTTTGCGGTTGGGAAATTGTCACAGTCTGATGGTTATCTTGCGAAGAAGTTCATATTCTGCTCACATCTCGACTCCATATATGCATATTGCCGTCGAGGTATAACGACAAGGGGGATTACAATCATTATCATTTTCCATATTTGTTTGCATTTGCCGCATCTTATGGATCGCAACTTATGTAAATAATGTGAAAACAAACACATAGCATGACGTTACGAAAAATTCTCCGAGAGTTCCGGTAAATATGTTAAATGATTTTTCTCATGAGGATTATGCACGACGACGCTGACGACGACGAAAAAACATATTCTCGTTACCGTCCATTTGAGATCATCGTTTAATTTATGTACGTGCGTTCGGATGACACACGAGTGTAAGCGAAGGAATGATAGATGAGGATGTGAGTCATGAGGTTTAATGGTTTTCCGTTTGGGCTCCTTCTCTCTTCTTCGCATCATTGTGCCCATAAAAAAGTCCAAATCAGACGAAGGAGGAGGAAAATTTATGGTTAACTATTCATTTGTTATTATTATTTGACTTTTAAAAACGTGCAGGATGGGTAATGGAAGTGACTGGCAGAGGAAATAACGTTAGAATTGATAGAAAATTGTTGTATGATGATGTAAAAATGGCCATTAAATTTGTTTGTTTTTCGTCGGGTATGTATAATTTAAATATGTATGAAGGTTTTTTTTTATGTTGGTATTCAAATCGGGGCGCGCTATGGAATTAAATCAGAGAGATAGAAAAAATTGTCTGGATTACCAAAGCAGAAAATGAAATAGTCTGTGCATGAGATTTGTGAAAAAATTGTGTTTCGCGAATTTAAAGATTTAAATTTAATAAAAATTCAAATTAATTTAAAAAAAAAATTTGTTATTTATTTTTGAGAAAAAAATTAAGATTTCAGTTGTTAAAAATTTTTAGATAAAAAAATTTTAAATTTTTAATTTTTTTTTCTTTTCTTCTGTAAAAATACTATTAAAAAACGATTGAAAAAATGTTATAATAAATTAAATTAAAAAAAAAAAAAACTATTAAAAAACTTATTAAAAAAATTCAAATTTATTCAAAAAAATTTTTATTAATTTTAAATATTAATTTTTTTATTAAAAATTTCAGTTGTTAATTTGTGATTAAAGTCAAACATAAATTCGTAAAAATTTTCTTTAAGAAAAATTATTTTTTTTTTTTTTTAATTTTTGAGAATTTTTTTTAAATTTTTGAAATCATTTTAAACCAAATTTATGCAAAAAAATAATATTAAAAAAATTCAAAATAATTTTAAAGAAAAATTTTACAATAAAATTTTTAGGAATAAAATTTAAAAATTTTAGTTTTCAAAGTTTTTTAGTTTTAAAAAACTGAAAATAAGTTAAATGAATTTTTTTCTTGAAAAAATGAAAAAAAAATTATTAAAAAATGGAAGTCATTTCGAACCAAATTTATGAAACAAAAATAATTATGAAATTCAGAATAATTTGAAAGAAAATTTTTATGAAATAATTTTAAGAAATAATATTTTTGAATTTTAATTTCAGATTTTTTTTATGATTTAAAAAATTCAAAATTAATAATTTTTTAAAATAATTTTTGCGAAAAAAAAAATTAAATTTTAATTTCAGATTCAAGCTTTAAAAAATCATCAAATAGACATTCGAAATAAATTCCGTATTTTTTACGTATTTTTTTTTTTTTACGTTTTTTTAATTTTCTTTTTCAATTTCAAAATTTTATTTTTAAATTTTCAAGTACATAGGTAAAGATCCTAAATATCAAATTTTTTCAAAAAATTTTTTTTTCACACGATATCATTTAAAATTCTTGCAAAACACAAATTATTCACAATTTCGAATGAGACAAACGGAAATCCATTTGTGACCGGATTATAAAATTGACGACAATTTTTTCATGTTTTATTATTCAAACAGTCCTCTTTTTTTCTATCTCTCTCATGCAATTTTTTTTTTGTATATTTTTCATATCAAGACTGTCATTTAAATAAATGTTATATTTTCAATACATATTCCGAAAATTTTTCAATAGATCCCTTTTTTTCATGTGTGTTTGTCCCATAACATCACATCAAGTTAACTCGAATTTGCTATCGGCGAATGAGTACCCAAATAATGTAGCAACGAAATTTTCATCAACTCAAAAAAAAATTTTTTTTTGTCTGATTATGGCTCGCATATTTATTTTATAACCACTGACATATTTTTTGTTCGTTTTTTACGTTATCTTGTATCATAATATTTGTTGTTTTGTTTGGATGGATTGTTATTATGTGTGTATGTTGGTATTTTTTCTGGTTGAATGACATCAATTTGGAGATTATACACATTTATTTTTCATTTTGACCCACATTATCTACCTCGAATGGTTGGTTGGCAGTCATAGAAATAAATGGAGGCGGTTGGTTTTTTATAAATTGAACTCATTTTGAAGGAAAATCTTCGAATTTTTAAAAAATCTTTTCCAATTAATCTAAATCAAGCAAAAAAATGTGTTAAAAAAATAATTTTGATGAAAATGTAAGAAAATTTAACAAACGTTGTTATCAAAAGCCAAACAGGAACAAATGCAATAATAATGAAACCGCTGGCTATATCTGATGCCGCTTTACTGTTGCTCCTGTGTATGTTAATAGTATGTGGCTTAGATACTTAAATCAGGTTCTCGTGTTACAAATTTCGCTACATGGAGAAAATTTCATCATCATCATCATCGTCGTCGTCGTCTATGTAAGAGAAGGTTGTGCATCCGCCTGCCTTGCCTTCCTGTTTAATCAACTTTAAAATATTTATGTGTGTGTGTTACATCATTGCTGCTGTTGCACTTTTAAATAAATAAAATGCGAGAGAAAGGGAGAACGAGGAGGCATTTCACCGCATCCTGTTAGGATAAAAGCGTATTCTGTGGTTTTTTCCTGTGTTCAAGAGTGAAATGCTCGAGCTAAGGTGTCTCGAACGTTATTTACGAGAAAGTTCGAGTGATGCGGAGAGATGCATTCAATTTATAGTCGCCTGCCTTGTCGGAATGTCGGACTGTGTGTAAAATATTTACGGTAAATATAACTGCAAAATATTATGAGTGAATGCAAAAACCACGCTTTTCTTCGCCGCAAACCATTCAGTTTTTGGAGATTATAATATCCGAAAATCATAAATGATGCGAGCACATGAACGCAAAAAAGGCATCAACGTTGAGACGATTAAATATTTGATGAGATTTGTGCAGGGATGGTTTTGAGAATAATTTTTAAAATAAATTTTTTTTCCTCAAAAAATTTTTTTTTGCTGAAATTTATTTTTTTAAATTAAAAAAAAAATTTTTTTAAGGCTTTTGAATTATTTAAAAATGTTCTTTTCCTTTGAAAATAATTTTTTGTTGAAATTTAAAATTTTTTATTTCAAAAAAAATTTTTTTTTAATTCAATATAATTTTTTGAAAACTTTTATTTAAAAAAATTTAATTTTGATTTTTAAAATAAATATTTTTAACTTTTTCTTTTTAATTTAATTTGAACGGATAAAAAAAATATTTTTAGACATTTTTTTAAACATTTAAAATTTAATTAATTAAATTCATAATTGAAATAAATTTATTTAAAAATTAAAGTTAATTAATTGAATTAAATTATTAAAATTTAAAAAAAGATTTTTTTTCCTCTATAGGTAAAAATCATTTTCTGTTAGAATTTAAATTTTTTTACTAAAAAAATTTTTTTGAAGGCTTTAAAATTATAAGAAATTTTTAAAAAATTTAAAAAAAAAATAATTTTTATTTTCAGCATAAATTTTTAATTAAATTTGAAGACATTTTATAGATTAAAATTTTTTTTAGACAATTAAATATTAAAAATTCAATTTTTTTTAAATTAAAAGTTGAAATTAATATAATTAAAAATTGAAATTAATTTTATTAAATAATTAAAATTTATTTTTTGAGGCACTTAAATGTTCAAATTTTGACTTTGGAGACTTTCAACTGTTAAAAAAAATATTTTTTTTGCTCTTAATTAATTAAAATTTGACTTCTTGGTTGAAAATTTAATAAAAATTGGCTTTGAGATTAAAATTTTAATTTTTTAAACAAAAATAATTCTAAAATTGTCTTTCGAGACTTTCAATTTATCGAAAATTGACTTTGGTAGCTTTCGAATCATAAAAATTTGACTTCAACAATGAAAATTTTTTTTGTAGAGTTTGAATTAATATAAAATTTTCTTTAAAAATATTTTTAAAAAATTTTTTTAAAGATTTTTTTAATCAAATATTGACTTTTATACATTTAAATGACAAAAAATTATCTTTTTAGAATTTAAAATCATCGAAATTTGGCTTAAAAAATATTAAATTATTCAAAATTTGAATTTCAAACATAAAAAACGACTCAAAAGAGCCACATTGATAACATTTCAGATCACATCTCTGCAAACTGTTAGCAGATTGACTAACAAACCCGATAGCAATACTCTGCTACATGTCACACGTACACCGAAAATTTTATGATATTTTGCATTAAACAGTGGTTAAACACACAAAAACTGGCAGCTCCGAGAAAATTTGAGTGTATATGAAATTATTTATGACTCACATGTCTGTTACATGTTTCTTTTTGCTCTGACAGCTAAAATATCAATGGTCCTTCACATTTCAGGCCGAAACGTATCTCGTATTCGAATTTTGGGACGATTATTTTTACGACTCAATTTATCCATGATAATAATTTCATGATTTACGGAGAGAGGAAAAAGATTTCCTCGAATTAAATTTTGATAGTTTTTTATGATGATTCGCTTTATGACGAGGTACCCCTTTTTTTCGAGTCGACTTTTAATGACTTTTGTGTTGATTTTATTGTTTTTGATGATCCACGTGGCATGACACTTACCTAAAACGAGAAAAAAGGAGAGAACGGGTTAGAATTTTATTGGAAAAGTTTTTTTTTAGGAGAATTTGATTAAAAAACTCTCACTCTGGATTCAATTCGTGAAATGATCGGATCTCGATTTGAGTGATTTGAAGCAAAAACAACCCTTTCTCGGTAATTTCATGCGAAAAATTCCTTCCTCTAAATAAAATTGTCTGATGCTCATGCATGCATGGCAAAAAAATGATGTTGACGATCAGGAATTTTTATTGTTTGTCACAAATAATTTTTTTTCGAGTGTATGACACGCATGCTGGAGAACGCACGTCTTCACATAAAATACTCTCCGAAAAATAAATAAACAAATAATATTGACTACTAACAAAGGAATGAAACATAAAACAATAAAAAAAGGAGAAAAACCAAAATTGTGATTTTTTTGTGTTCTTGTGCAAATATGTATAACATGCAAAAATTGCGGGAATTTGAAAATTTTTCAAAAATATAAAAAATTCGAAAAAAAATTTCTAAAAATACCAAAAAAAAAATAATTTATTAAATTTTTTAAAAATTCATAAATTTTAATGAAAAATTTATAAAAAATAAAAATTAAAAACATTACAAAAAATATAAATTTGATAAAAAATAATTTTTTAAAATTAATTTTAAACACTTTTAATTTGTAAAGAAAAAATGTTTTAAAGGAAAAAAAATAAAAAATTTTTAAAAATTAAATTTTTGATTTTTTTTTTAATTTTTTAAAAATGGAAAAAAATATTTTCTTATTTTTTTTTTCATAAAAATGAAAGTTTTAAAATTAAAAAAAAAATGACATTTTAATTTAAAAAAAAAATTAAATTAATTTTTTAAAAAAAAATGTAAAAGTTAAAATTTTTTTAAAAAAAAAATCTGAAAATTTGATGAAAAATTTTTTAATTTTCCTTTAAAAATTTTTTTCTTTGCAAAAAAATTTAATTTAAAATTTTTTTTTTCCTTTAAATTTTAAAAAATTTTTAAATTTAAAATTTTTTGAAGAATTAAAAAAAAAATAAAAATTGAAATTAAAAATGTAAAAAAATATTTTAAAAATTTTTTAATTTTTTTTTTAATTTAAAAAATGTAAAAAAATTATTTATTTAAAAAATAAATAAAAATTTTAATAATTTTAATTTTTTGTAAAAAAAGTAAAAAATAAAAAAAAAACAAAAATTGATGAAAATTTTTAATTTTTCCTTAAAAATTTTTTTTTCTTTTCAAAAGAATTTAAAAAAAATGTAAATTTTCAATTTTCCCGCAACTCCATATAAGACAATATCATCAGACAAAAGACGAAAATTCCATTATTATTTTGTACTTTTGTGAAAAAAAAGGCCGGAAATCCTTTTGGAGAACAAACTTTTATTTACGCATTTTATAAATAGGGACAATTGTATCAATTTCGGATTTCTTTTTTTTTCCTTTTTATGAAAATTCTCTTGATTGTCTCCTTATGCGTTTTTTATTGTCAAATGTCGCCTTTTCGTCACAGCTCGGGAAACAATTTTTTTTTGTCTTGATTGTGTGTCGCGTCGTCGTCGTTGTCGTCAAATTGGCTCCAAATTCAATTATTTCATCAGCGATTTGATCAAAGGCGCGCGCCAAAACAAAGGATTGCCCGAAAAATTTCATTCACAGGTGAATTTGGGGAAAAATTGAATAATTGAATGATTTTTTTTTTGTTTTTTTTTTTTACAAAAAGATATTGTCGCAAGTTGTTTTTCCTGATGGCAGTCTTGAACTACTGAAGCGAAAAACACAGAAAAAAAAAATCAATCACGTTTTTTCTGTGCTTTCAGGCGAACGGTACTCACGATTTCCGCGACAAATTCTAATTTTATTTCAGTTTTATTGTTGTTTTTGAAGTGCCGCGTTGCTCATCTCTCAAAAAAAAATTTTTTTTTTTCGTTTTTGCGGAAAATTCCTTGTCATGTCTCGCTTGACAGCGTACTTTCACTTTTTTTTTTATCGTTCTATGAACTTTTTCACTTGACTTACAGCGAAATCTCCCTTTTTTCGTTCGCCATTCACAAAATCCTCGCCGGCTCATTCAATCGATATCACAAAAATTCAATAAAAAATTTCGACAAACACACAAAAAAAGCTTATAACTCTTCCTCGGTTGTCATTCAAATCAGGGGAAAACACCTGCGGCACGTTTCGTTGTCTCGATTTTTTTTCCTCGTCGTGTGACAATCCAACTTCCGGACAAGGAAGAAAAAAATGAACGGATGACGAATGCTCATACGACGAGGTTTAGGCGAAAAAAAGGTATTTCACACCTTTTTTATTCTTTGTGTTTGTTGTTGTTGTGCTCAACAATCGCTTGACAATCGCCTAAGCATCATTGAGAGTCGCGACAAACGAAAAAAAACGCGAGTTTATGAGTTTTGGGACACAAAAAATATAAAAGGGGTGTCATATGGGAATAATTCAGTGCGGCGCGCTGTATGAAAGAGGTGTGAAAGTGATTTGTATTATATCATGATTGTCGTCCTCGTTGCTCAGAAACAGGAGATTAGAGTTGTCGTGAGATTATTTGAAGCGCTTTTCGTTGACATTTTGATTTTTTTTTGAAATTGAATAATTTTTAGAAAAATTTTCATTCAAATTCGTAAAATTTTCGAAAATCAATCAAAAAAATTTTCGAAATTAGTCTTTCGAAATTAATTTTTGAAGTTTTGGGTAATAATAAATTCGATTTTCGAAAATTTTAAGTTTTTTTTTGAAAATTTTCGAAATTCGAACATATTTTTTTAACGAACTTCGAATTTTTTTTTAATTTTTTTTCGAAGATCTGAAGAAGTTTTTTTTTTGCAAATTTTCGAAAGTTTAAATGAATTTTCGAAAATTTGAAAAATTTTTAAAAACTTCGAAAATTAATTTAAAAATTTTCGAAAATCATTTTGAATTTTTTTTAAATTTTCGAAATTCTCAAACAGACTTCAAACTGTGCAAAAATAACAATTTTTTTCAAAAAATTTCTAAAAATGCATTAAAAAATAATAAAAAGGTGAAACAATAAAAGGAAATATTGCGACAAAATTTTTAAAGTAGGGCGTAAATGAAATCTTTTTTTTTTTTTTTTTTTTGACGAAAAGATGACGACAGTAAAGTATATTGATACAGGAAGCAATAAAAAATCTTGATAAAGGTAAATATATTCGAATCACTGAAGCGTCAAATGGGAGTCGTTCGTCCTCGATTTACATCGAGAAAAAAATATATTTATAACGAGAATGAACAAATGGCAAAAAAAAAAAAAAGAAAAAAGTTTGCATGAAACCATCAGAGATAATATTTTAAGTGCACTCTCATCCTTTCGCTCAGCAAAAAATAACACATTGAAACAATGAATAGACAGACAAGGCAGGCAGGAAGCAAATCATGAGTTTATTGAATATATATCTTCTTTATTTTTATTTATTTATCAAATCCTCCATTGTTGCTGCTAGTAGCTTCACAATGAATGAAAATTGAAATGAATCGATTGGAAATAAGAAATTTCCTCTTTCACTTGATTCTCGTTTAATGCAAAAAGTGCGGGAAATTTAATTTTTTTTAAATTATTTTTTAAAAATATTTTAAAATTTTATTTTATTAAATAAATATTTTATATAAAAAAAAATAATAAAATTAAATATTTATTTAAAAATAATTTTTTATTAAATTTTTAATTTTTTAAATAAATTTTTATTAAATTTTAATTTTTTTTTAATTTTTAAATTTTTAAAAAAAATATTTAAATTTAATTAATTATTATTTTAAATTATTTAAAAAATTAAATTTTTAAAAATTTATTATTAAATTTAAATTAAAATATTTATTTTAAAAATTATTAAAAATTTAAAAAAATTAAAAATTTAATAAAAAATTATTTTAAAATAAATATTTAATTTTATTATTTTTTTATTTAAAATTTTTATTTAATAAAATAATAAAATAAGATTTTAAAATATTTAAATGAAAAATTTATTTAAAAATTTAATTTCTTTAATTTTATTTTCATTTTTTTGAAAAATATTAATTTTTAAATTTCTTTTTCAATTTTATGACTTCCCGCACTCTTTAAAAAAAATCCTGCCAAAGTAAGTCGAGTTTCGCTCAATTGTATCGATATTTATTTAAGATCATTGCAAAGTAAGGCAAAAAACGATGATATTTATTCTAAGAATGCATCGTCAGACAGGCAGAAATTCAATAAAATGATGAAATTTCTTAATGAAACCCGGAGTCTTGCGTATTTATTGACTGTAAATCATTACACAAATTGATGGGAATGGGTACAGTGTCTAACGAGCACTCCGTAAATGGCCTATCTGAGATCTGAGTTTATAAAGATTTGCCATGCACGGATGAAGGATAAGGAAAAATAAAGTAAACATGTGTGCGAGAGAGTTGATAGAAAAATAAACAATTTTCACAAGAATTTTCCTCGTTGTTGTGATATTAGAGTAAATCGAGTATCTTTATTGAAATAAGTTGGATGCAAGAAAATCATGTCTCGTCATTGTAGATGATAAAATTGAATTCTGTACGATGTCTGGGATTTAGAGAGAGAGTGTTTGCATGTCTGGGAGTAAGCAGCATCTTGTTAGGATAGATATTTTTTGACGTGTTCAATCGATTGGGAAGACGAGAAAAGATCTCGGAATTGTTTTAATGCAATTTTAAACACTTTTTGATTAAATTTTTAAGCTTTTGAGACAAAATATGACCTAATTTCGTATTTGTTTAATTTTTTAAATTAAATTTTATTAAAAAAAAATCTAAATTTGCGAAAAATCCGTTTTTATGACGAATTTCCATAAAAAAAAAAAAAAATTCACACGAAATTTTTTTTAATCCTTCAAAGTAGTTAAAACTCTCATTCAAACAACAAATTCAAGGAATTTCTCTCGAATTGCAACAAATTCCACGAATCAATCAACAATTCGAGTAAAAAATAACATTTCTAACATTTTTGTAATACAAACCAGACAATATTGATGGATTTTTACCCCATTTACAAAAAAAAAGTAGAAAAAAAATTCAAACTCATGATTGTATGGTCAATTCGAAATAACTAGAATATTGGTCATGTATCAAAATATCAATATCAAAAAAAAAAAAAAAAAAAAAAATCTGCGTGCTTTTTATTTCCATACAGAAGCAATATATCAATTGCATTGATTGACCCAATTGTATTCAATTTTTGCAGAGAAAAAATGCAATTTTATTGAAATGTTGGAATGAATTGAATTATTTACGGATTAATTTGTAAAAATTTTGGGTTTTGACAACTGAAAAAAGTAAAAAATGTTTAAAATTTATTAATTTAAATAATTTTCAGTAAATTTTTTGAATAAAAGAATGATTTTTTATTTTAAAAGTAAAAAAAAAGTTTTTTTCAAAGTTAACATTTGGCAAATGTCAATTATTTTGTTTAAAATTTTATTTTTGAACAATTTTATGATTATTTTTTTAAAGCATTCATAAAATTATTTAAAAATGAAATTAAGTATTGGACTTAAGTATTTAGAAAAAATTATTTTTTTTTTTGTTAAAGAAAGAAGTTTTTAGGATTTCAAGAATTTTAATAAAAAGAAAAAAAAATTAAGTCGTAAATTAATTTAAATTAATTTTTTTTCTGAAAATTTTCATTTTATTTGGTAAAAATTGAACTAATTTTTTATTAAATAATTTAAATTAAATTATTTTTTTAATTAAAATTGTTAATTAAATTAAAATTCTTTAATTAAATTTTAAAATTAATTGGATTTTTTCAGTTAAAATATAATTAAATTTATTTATTATTTCTATTTTTTTGTTTTAAATTTTAATGAAAGCAAAAAAAAAATTAAATATTTTTTTTTTACTGAAAAATGTTTTTTATGTTAAAAAAAAAATAAAATTAAAGTTTTTCAATTTGGCATTTGACAAATTTTAAAAAATTTTGTTTGAAATATATTTTTTTTTTAAATTTTGTTGTTATGACAAAAAAAAAAAATATAAAAAATTATTAGTTTAAAATTTAATTAAATTTTTTTAATTTATAATTAATAGTCAATTTTTTTTTTAAATATTAGTGTTTATTAACTTGTTTATTTTTTTTCAAACTTATTTTTTAAAATTTATAAAATTACAAAATTTATTTTTTTTTAATTTTTTAAAATATTTTATACTTTAAAAAATAATTTTTTCTAAAAAAAATAAATTTTGTTAAAAAAATTAAATTTTTAATTAAAAAAAATTTTTTTTTCGACACTTTCGACATATTTTTTTTTGTTATAAAAAAGTTCATAACACTTAAAATCTCCCTTTTTTTAGAGCTTTGTTTATGTATCACATTAATTTTTTTATCGACATCACTTCACTTCAGTGATTGTTGCCAACAATAAAATTGCACATTTTACTGAAATAATAACTGTTGTTGTTACTTTTTTTGCCTCCCAAAGTGAATGTAGGCCATGCGCGTTACTTTCAGCAATTTACAAAAGGAATGTTTTGTTACGAAATTCTCTTTTTCTCTCACATGGATGATTTTTTTCATTTCGATGTACGTTTTTCTATTTTTTTCCTGTGTTTTTGTAAATGAATAAATAAAAAGTAATGAAATCATTTTAAATGAGTGATTCTGGTTTTTAATTCTCGTTTTTGGTTTTCTAGCTTTAAAACGAAATTAAATTCCACAAAAACACGAAATTCGAACAATTTCTGTGAAAATCAGTTTAGTTGTCATCTTAATCGGATTTTTTTTCTTTTGCACCCAAAATGTCCTTGTTGTCGCATGCAATCATGTCGTCTTTATTGTTTACGTTGGATTAGTCTTCCGCTCGTCGTCGTTGTCGTGCGTTTACGTGCCATGCAATCCAAATGCATTTTTCGCAAATTAAATATTGTCTTACCATTTTGCTCCGTTTGTTTGCTCAAATCAAAAACAAAGCACTGAAGACGCCATTAACGTTGAGAAAAGTCACAACCAGAGAGAAAAAACGAAGAAAAACTGAAATTGTAAATAAAATTAAACGAAAGAAATGAAAAAAGGATGAGCTTGAAAGATCTCGTGAGATGAGAACGAAACAAAAAATGGCGAAAACAACAACAACATCTTTTAATTAGAATTCAGAAAGCGTAAAAAATCAAGTAAAAGCCATTTTGTGTGCAACACGACGACGACGACGACGATGGCGAGGACGAACGCTTCCAGATACAGAACAAAAAAAAAATACACACTAAGTAGCACGATAGACCGACGTTGCCTTTTTAATGTAATAATGACAACGCATGCACATCCAGAAAACGAAAAAAAGCATTTTCATGCTTGAATTCATTTAGAAAAATTTAGCCTGCTCACTTTTTTCCAACGTTTTTTTTTTTGGTTTTAAACCCAATTACATTTCACTATCATTTTTACTTTTTATGTACTGTTGCAGCGGCACATTGCACTGTCGGCAATGAATCCAATTTTTAAAAGTAAAACGGTCACGGTGAACAATTTTTGTTGCCTACCTCGCCAAAGCAAAGCAACGTGCGAAAGAGGAAAAATAAACATTTTGTTGCACACGGCAAAGGCGAGTTAGTAGACAATTTCATTTGGAGCTGTGGGTGTTAAGGCAGATACGGGGGTTTCATGTCATTATTTGCTCGGTTGAAGCTCGGGATTTTAAAATTTGTAAAAATTTTAATTTTTTTTTCTTTTGAAAGAAATTTTTTGTCAAAATTAATTTTATTGGGTAAAAATTCATTAAAATTTTTATTTTTTTTTAATTTCAATTTTTTTAATTTTTTTTTTAATTTCAATTTTTTTACATTTTTTTTAAATTTATTATTTTAAAAAATATTTATTTTAGGTTTCATAAGAAATTTAATAATTTTTTTTATATTTTTAAATTATTTTTTTCATTTAATATTAAATTTTTTTTAAGTTCCGTAAGAAATTCAAAAATTTAAAAATATTTCGACAAATTTAATTCAAGAAAAATTTATTAATTTTTTTTATTTTAATTTTTTTGAATATTATTTTATTTTTAATTCAATATTTTTATAATTAATTTCTTGAGACTTTTGAATTTTTTTATTTTCCTTATTTTTTAATTTAGAAATATTTTTATATTAGTATTTAAAAAATTATTTTTTTTTTTTTTGAGTAAAATTCATTAAATTTTTTTTTTTTAATTTTTTTAATTTGATATTTTAAGAATTAATTTTTTGAGTATAAAAATTATTTTAAACGAAGAAAATTAATTTTTTTTAAAAATATTTGATAAATCAAATTCGAGAAAAATTTAATTTTTGTTTATTTTATTTACATTTTTAATTTATTTTATTTTCTGATTTTCTGATCAAAGAATGAAATTTGACATTTTTGTCATTTTCTTCCTAAAAATCTTTTAATTTTACCAAAATTTGAATTTAAAATGTTTGTAAAAATATATGAAAATTCATAAAAATTCTTTTTTTTTCATAAAAACTTTAATTTTTAACCAAATTTCATAAATCATTAAAATTATTCAAAAAATTCAAATAAATTTAAATTTTTTTTTTCAGTCAATATTTTTACTAAATATTTTAATTTTAATTTAATTTTTTTAAATTCAATATTTAAATAATTAAAAAAATCAAAAGTAGTTTTAAAAATTTTTTGAGTAAAAATTCATTAAAATATTTTATTTTTTATTTTTAAAAATTAAAACAATATTTTTTTTAGTAAAAAATATAAATTTAAGGTTTTAGAAAATTTTTTAAAAAACTTAAAAAAAAAATTTTTTTTAATTAATTTTTTAAATATTGAAAAATATTCGAGAATTAAAAATTTCCATTAATTTAGAATCCCCGAAATTTAAAGGATCGCATGTAACTACGATTCAAATCGAGTTTACCCGACAAAATGCAATTTTTACAACGCTTTTTTTGCTTTGTTGTGTGTTTGCCTTTTAATTTTCGTTCTCCGGAGCTTTGGGCGTGATGAAGAAAGAGACGCTTAATTAAAATATTATGACGACAACATTTGGATGGGTCAAAAAGTTGTCCCTTTTATATTTCTCTTTAAATCAATTTTCAACTTTTTTTCAATGGACTTGACTTGATCTGAATTGCTTAATTTTCCTACTTGACTCGAGAAAAATTTTTCGGATGAAATTCCATCGTGTTATCATTCTTATCACACACAAACAACAACTTAGCAACTTGTTCGTTCGTTCGTTTCGTGTTTTTGATGCGTGTTGTTGAGGGAAGAGAAGATGAGAAACGTAAACACACTATTAGAGTGTCATGTCATTCATTCATATCACTGTTCAGTAGTCATCAAACACATAATATAATAATCATCACTTGTCGTTTTTCAGGGGCGGAGGCATGAGCTAAATGAGCTAAATTCAAAATTTTTGAAAAAATTTGTTAAAAAAAGTTTAAAAATTTTTCCAATTAATTCAAACCAAGCATTCAAAAAATTATTTTAAACTAATTTAAGCAAAAAAATTGCCCAAAAATTTAAAATCCAGCACTGAAAGTCGTATTTTCGTGGCTCTACATGAACTTTTGAACAAAATAAACCAACAAACACAACTTTTCCCGAGTGTGTGACTGAAACGGAGCTTGAGTGAGAATAACAACTTCGTTGAAAACGCTTCGCACACACACAAAACACACTTAAAACGGGTGATAATAATAAATGATAATATTATTTTGATATTGTTTGATAGCTGTTTCTTTTTTGTCGGTTTGTTTGTGTTTTTTTTCTGTGCCAAGGATGCCATACACGAAGAAAAGTTGAAGAAAAACATATTTTTCTGTTTGTTTTTCGACAATGAAACGCGTGGAAATTTTGATTAGACATTATATGTCGCTGTTTTATGGGAAAAGAATGGATAACTGTCAAAATGATTATGATCGGAAACAACGTGATATTGATAATGTAATAAATAAAGTCACTTAAGGCATTAAAAAGTTTATGTAGAGACGTTTTTTTGTGAGTTGGAGTGTTGATTGGTGTCTGTTTGAGAAGTTTTTTGATGGTTTTATGAAATTTCTTATAAGAAAAAATATTTTTTTTGTTTTTTTGGCTTAAGTCTTTTTGATACATTTTGTGACTCGAATTAAAATTCCAACCAAAACTCGAACCAAAATAATTTTTAAAAATATATTTTTTTTTAAATTTTTGCTAAAAAAATTTTTTTTTCATTTTAAGAATTTATTATTTATTTAATTTTTTTTTATTTAGTTTAATAATTTTTAAAATTATTTTTTTATTTAATTTAAATTTTTAATTAAATTTTATAATTTTTTGAAATTAAATTTGTATTAAATGTTTGCCTAAAAATAATTTTTTTATTGTTAGAATCTTTTTATTTATTTAATTTTAATTTTTTTCTAATTTAATTTTTTTTTTATTTATTTTTTGCTCAAAAATTCATTAAACAAATTTTTTCATTATAAAAAAATAAATAAAAATTAAAATCCGATCAAATCTTTCAAAATAATTTTTAATCCTCTTACGTGTTTGAAGAAAAACTTTTCTTTGATGTGGGAAGCTATTAATGTGTCAATTCAACTTGTTCGTAACAAATATCAAGGTGACAAAAATGATTTATTAACAACTCAAAAAGATTACGTTAATAATTAAATATTCAACTTTCAAGGTCTCTCGTCGCAAAATTGATGTTCCACGTGTTTTCGGTTTCTCTTGAAATCCTTCAATTTTTCTCACAAATTTTCTTGTTATTGTTTTTTTTTCTGAACGAGAGAAAAATAGAACACGACGTCGGAAAAGAAGGAGGTTTCGTAAAATTGAATCCAATATTTATGGATGCGAAACAATAAAATATCATTGCAGTGCGACATATTTTATCTCAAGACACTTTTTTACGTCAGAATTTCCGGAAAATTCATAGAAAAAGCTCGGGAGGATGAAAAAAAGTTGGTAACATGACATATGGATGTCATCAATTAGTCAAAGCTCATTCGCACATTTTTCTGTTCATTTGTCGCAAATTTAGCTTAATAAAAGAATGTAATTAAGTTTCAGCTGTAGGCTGTGTGTGTGGATAAATATTGGATTGAGTGAACATTTGTCGTTGGTAGATGGTTGGAAATATTGGAAAAATGCCCATTTCAGGGTTTTTTTTTGTCGATGGCGAGACACCCTCATACTGTCACTTCAATATGTTCCGTTTTTATCTCTGCGTTATTTTTTCTGTGCATTCGATTTTTAGGTTAGGAATGCTTTTTTTCGAAAATTTTTTGTCTGTCTGTAAAATTAAAGATCTTTAAAAGAGATCAAACCACGTGGTTTTGTTTAAAGATCTTTAAAAGATCAAACCACGTGGTTTGTTTAAAGATCTTTAAAAGATTAAACCACGTGGTTTGTTTAAAGATCTTTAAGAGATCAAACCACGTGATTTTGTTTAAAGATCTTTAAGAGATCAAACCACGTGGTTTGTTTAAAGATCTTTAAGAGATCAAACCACGTGGTTTGTTTAAAGATCTTTAAGAGATCAAACCACGTGGTTTGTTTAAAGATCTTTAAGAGATCAAACCACGTGGTTTGTTTAAAGATCTTCAAAAGATTTGAAAAAAATACGCTTTAGTCACTTGTCGCCTCGCAAATCGTTCAAATTTTCTTTTTTTGCCTTCTTCCATGAATGCCAATGCAATGATATGTTCAATAGATATATAATATTAAATAGAGCTTGTCATGTGTGTGTTGTACGTTTTATGTGCTAAATGACAGCAGGAGGACGATGATAATAAAAAAATGTCATATACCTTGTCGAGCCTTTTGCGTCTCTATGCCTATATCTATTGATACGAACGCAAAAACGAACAACTCTAAATTGAACAGTCAAATTGAATTACCTAGAATTAAAATTAGATTTTTTCTCCCGTTCGTACAGATCTCGTCGGGTGCTCCTGCTGATGAAAATGAATCGAGAAAAGATAATAAATGAATGAAAAAATAAAAACGTCGAAAAAAGGGGGCGGATGAAAAAATAATAAAAAAAAATTTGCGAAAAAATATAATAATAACGTTCTCGAATGTTCTGATAATAACATGAAAAAAAAACTGTCTATTTTTTTTGTTCGTTAAAGCACTCAAGCAAAGGCATGACAAAGGAAATCAACTTAATTAGGGCAATTAATGTGCGATATAGTGTCCAATTTCTTTATTATTATTATTTTTTGCTGTATTTATCGGCATGAACATCATTATAAACGGATGAAAAAAAGGGATATCGCTTTTAATTGGTGCCTCTGAGTTGGATAAAAGGGCAACTTTTGTTCGAAAGACAATTTTTCTTTTGGATAAAGGTGAATGTGAAAAGTATTAAAATTATATTTTATGAGATTGCTGTAATAGAAAATTTTCAGAAAGATCTCAATTTCATGTTTTTTTATAGAAAATTTTGATTTTTTCAATTTTTTTTTTTTTAATTGAAAATTTGAGTTAAAAAAAACTAATTTTTAGCATTTTTTTGAATTAAATTTTTGAAATATAATTAGAAAATTTTATTTTAAATAAATAATTTTTTTTATAAAACAATTTTTTTCGCTGTAAAGTGAAATTTATCAACTTTTAAAACTTTTCATCAATTTAAAAAAAAACTTTATTGAATAAATGAAATCAAATTTGATAAAATTTTATAAAAAATTAATAAAAACAAATATTTTCTTTTTTTAATTTTTAAAAAAATATTAAATTTAATTTTTAATTTTTAAAAAAATATTAAATTTAATTTTTCATTTTTTGAAAATCCTTCAGTTAGCAAAGTTTTAATTTTAATTTTCAATTTAATTTTTAATTTAAATTTTAATTTAAAAAAATCTTAAAATTTTTTAAATTAATTATTTGACAATATTTAATTTTTAAGCAATTTTTAAAACTTAAAATTTAAAAAATTAAATTTAAAATTCATTAAAATTAAAATAAAAAATAATTAACAAAAAATTAATTAATTAGTTTTTTTTTAAATTTTAGTAAAAATCAAAAAGAAATAATTTTTTGCTTTTTTATTTAAAAAATTAGTTTTAATAATTATAATATAAAATTGAATAAAATTTTTAAAAATTAAAAAAAAAATAACTTTTCATAGACCAAAAATTACAAAATTCATCTTCAAACAAAATTTTCACTCATAAAAAAATAAATAAAAATTTACCTCCTGATGATTTTTTCTTGAAAAATGCTCGAGACTCACCTAAAAAGACACAAAAAAAAAAGAAAATATTAATAAATAACTCCCATATTGATACATTTATTAAAAAATATATTATTTAAAAATTCAAAATTAAAAAAATTTCCTCCCATCATCGTCCCAAACTACATACTTAACATCAAAGTGATCCAGCAAGAATTTAATATCAACTAACAATATTGAAAAACATGCGAAGAAAATCACGTATTATTTATCTGACAATGACTTTGCATGAAAAGTACAAAAAAAATGACATTCTCCGCTTCATGAACTGCGCCCGCCGGAGAAAGAGTTTATCCATTTTGGATAGACTCCGGAAGCAACTTTTTTTTTCATTTTCTATTCAAATAGCACGAGATAGGGACGTCAGCAGTTTTTGCTTAAATTTCGGACTGCGTACGAAAAAAAAATAGGAAACACGAAAAAGGAGACAACACAACAAGATTAATGACGTTCATTCACGAAAAAAAAAATATTTAAATTGAATTTTCGGTCGGTCTCGATTGTGTTTCAGATTTTTCTCCTTCTTTAAATTTTTTTTTTCTATTTTTTTTTATTTTTTGATGACAAGACACACACACACAAGGACGTTCAATTAAATTTTTTCTTCAACTCATTGCGAGCCATCCATCCAAAAAATCCTTCGTTTTTCACAATTCACCTTTTGTTGACGAAAAATTCGCTTGAAAAATAAACAAAGTCTTTTATTAACTGTTCTCGTTTTCCTCTCTCGCACGACGAGAGAAATTAATTTGAAAAGCATGACTTTGGGAAAATTGAATTTTTCGTGTCTCGCGCGGCGTTGAATGATGACACTTCTGAAATGAGACGCAAAGTCATTTATTGAACGACGACACATGACTTGGTTTCTAAAGTGCATTTCGGCTCACATTTCACAGGAACGAACGAACAAATTTTGCGAACAAACACAAGACATAAAACTTTTAAATAAATAAAACGTAATGTGCACGACATCTCGACACATTTTACATGCATAAATGATGAATTTCTATTTGTTTGAACATTACCACAGTCACCTCAATGTTTTGTTTTCTTGCTTTTTGTCGTCGTCGTACGTTGAGTCATGTAATGGAAATGTCACAAAAATTGAATATTTCCTCGAAATTCGTGCGGTTTTGTTTGCACAAGGGCACAAATTAATTTTGAATAAAAACGTGTAAAGGAGGAAAAACGTACAAAAGGCTTTTTTGAGATGGTTTTTTGCATCCAAAAGGGTAGTTCTTGTTAAAAGTTACAATTTTTTAGGAGAAATTTAATTTTTTTTTTTGTTAAATTGATTTGATAAAAAAATTACCAAAAATTGTTAAAGTTAAATTCAAAAATAATTTATATTAATTTTTTGATTAAATAATTAATTTAATTTTTTAGTTTTTTTTAATTTTTTTTAAAATTTTTTTTCAAATTTTTTGTCTTTAAATTAAAAAAAAATATAATAATTAAAATTGAATTTAATTAAAATAAATTAAAAAAAAATATTTCTTAAAATTTTAATGAAAATTTTTTATTTAAATAATTTTTTATTAAATCCTTTTCTATTTAATTTTAATTAATAAAATATTTTTTTTTATTTTATTTTTTTTTTATTTATTTGTTTTATTTTATATTGAATAAAATTAATTTTTTTGTTTTTTATTTAAAAATTTTTAAGAAAAATTTAAAAAATAAAAAAAATTGATACAAATCCTTTTTAAATTTTTTTTTTATTTCAAAATAATATTTGAGAAAATTTTCAACTTACGAATATTTAATAAAAATTTTTTTTTAGTTCATTTTCGAATTTCATATTCGACAAAAATTTTTGAAAAATTTATTTTTAAATTAAAATTTATTTTTAAATTTTTATGAAAATTTTTTCATTTAATTTTAAAAGTTTAAAAAAATTATTTTATAAATATTTTTTTTTTAATTTTTAAAAATTATTTTATAAATAATTTTTTTTTAATTTTTAAAAATTATTTTTTAAATATTTTTTTAATTTTTAAAAATTATTTTATAAATAATTTTTATAATAATTTATTTTTTAATTTTCAAAAATTATTTTAATAAAAATGTTTGAATTCAAAAAAAAATTAAGAAATAGAATTTTCGTCCAAAAATAAACCAATTTTAATTAAAATATTCAACCGTTAATGGACTACCCTTGCTTTTCAAACTACAAACTCGACATATTTTTGCATTCAACATCATTTCGCAAAACAAAAACAAAAAACTTTATAATTACATTACGACGAAAAGGTGTATTCCCGCTAAATGTTTATGCACAAAAATATTTATTTATACATTTTAAATGTTTACGAGCGCGTTAATTTTTTTTCCTCATTCCATACAAAGGCGTGCAAACTGTCACTTGTCCAGGTTTTTGTTGACAATCAACAGGAAGAAGCCGTTTGTTTGCCGTTTTTTTTTTGTGTAAAATTTTAATTAAAATTAATTCAAGAGTCCTTACAAAATTTTTTTTTTCGTTGCCGCTCTTGAATCGAGAGAAAAATCACTTGAAAAGGGGAAAAATCCGTGTTTTGATCACTCGTGTCACACAAATCCATTAATCATGTAAGCAAAGCGCATTCAACAAATCTTAATCTATCCGAAGGGAAAGAAAAATAGAACACTTGAGATGCGAAACGCGTGCCATCTCCGCAAATCCTTTCACTTCATCTGACCTTTCAACACGACGTCACGTTCGTCCTTTTGCATATTTTTCTTTTTTTTTTTTGTTTATCTTTTTCTCGACATCTCAAAAGCCAAACAAAGAAACCGGTAATGCATTCTCGAAACTTCCTCGTCGTTGTCGTCGACACCCTTCAATTAACATTCGTAAGTCGTTAAAAAAATAATTAATGGATTTTCATGCCGAGAAAGCTCCTCCCTGAAAAAAAATTTCGTATATTTATTCATAAAATACAAAATAAAATGAAAAAAAAAAAATTTTCTGTCACACAAAAACAATTTTCGGAACAAATCCGTAAAACTTATAATTAATTAAACTGACCGCATCTCATTTTGCTTTTTTTTTTGGAACAACGGAAGACTCGAAGTTGGCGTGCGTTGAATGAAATTTATTGCTATGACTAATCGCATTACATTTGTTTGGAACGTCATATTTTTGTGTTTTCAACAAAGAACGAGAGAGAGAGAAGTCCTTAACGAACCGGAGATAAATTAGTGATAATTATTGTTATGAAATTATTTGTAAAAAGGGAAAATTTTTTGATTAATGACTGTCTCGATTTTTTTTATCAGGAAGAAATTTAACAAAGAAACTATTTTTATTACATTTTTTCTTTATTTTAAAGAAAGACGAAATTTTAATTTTTTTTTATATTTTTTTATTTTTTTTTTTTAATTTTTATTTTTAATTTTTTTTTTTAGTTTATGAATAATTTATTTATAAATTATAATTTTTGTGGTTGATAAAGAAAATTATTCTCAAAACAAATTCTTTTTTAGAATATTTTTTTTTCAAAAAAATTTTTTTTTCTTTAAAAAGCAAAAAATGTTCAATTTTTAACTTAAAAAAAATATTAAGATCTTAATTTTTATTAATATTTTTAATTTCCTTGAATTTGTTTCAAGTTTGAAGAAATTAAAAATTTTAATAAAAAATTCAGCTATTGTTAGCTATCAAAAAGTTTTTAAAAAAATATTCTTCTAAAATTAAATTTTCTTTATCAACCACAAAAAGTATAATTTTTATCAAAAAAAAAAAAAAATTAAAATAAATTTTAAAAATTAAAAAAAATAAATTCTTTAAAAATAAAAAAAAAATATAATTTTAAGTTAAAAATTTTAAGTTTTGAAGTTTTTTGAGTACAAAAATGAACAAAAAGTGAATTTTAAAATGTAAAATATTATTTTTTAAGCAAAATTTTATTTTTTTATTCAATTTAAAGTAAAAATTAAAAATTTCGTATAAAAACTTCTCGAAATCATTTTAAAATTTTATTTTAATAATTTAAAAAAAAAATTGAGATTAATAAAATGTTAGTTTGAATTAGCAAAGTAGCAATTTTCAAATTTTTTAACTGTCAAAATTTGAATTGACATTTATAAAAAAAAAATATTTTTACAGAAAATTTTTATAATTGAAAAATATTTTTTAAAAAAATAAAATTTTTAAAATTGAAATAATTTTTTTTTATAATTTTTTAAAATTAAAAATTTTATTTTTCTTTTAATTTTGAGTAAAAATTCTTAAAAATACGAAACATTTCATAAAAATTGTTAAGAAAATTATGAAAAATCGTTACAACAAGTCATAAAAATGTTCCATTACTTAAAGAAAATCCAATTCAACGATAATTTCCCTGTAATATTCGCCCATAAAATGATTAGCCATTCGTCAAACGACGCCAATCCCTTCGTTTCACGCAAAAAACACTTGAAAACTTTTAAGCTACTTTTAAGTGAAACATGCCGGAGTAATTAATCTTTAATATGGCGAGTAAAATGTGTGCTAATTAGCGGGGTTCGACACACATTTTGTTTAAAAAAGCGTGTGTTAATGACCTTATAGCATGATATCCGTCGTCGTCGTCGCCCTCATAAAATACTCGGCATGATTAATGTTACGAATTTTAAGACAAAAAAAGTGACATTTCCGGTGTAAAAATGGATTTCTGAAAAGTCCCGAAATAAAACAATATGTTAAAAGCCGACAAAAAAAGTACTTCATTAAAAAACAAATTTTTCGAGCAAAAGTTTTCGAGTGTATCAAAAATGCGGTGCAAAAAAACATCAACAAACGAGGAGATTTGCACCGCATGCATGTTTTCACCTGAAGTAAAAAAAAAAAGTTTCCATGGAGAATAAGCACCTCGCAACGAAAACTACCCGAAAAACAACAACAATTGTGACGTCGTCGACCTACTTGAGAGAAACACAAAAAAAAACCGGAGAGAAAAACAAAAACAAATGTGATGAAAAGTAAAAATAAAATAAATTTGAAAACATTTAACATCGTCGTCGTGCGTCGTCGTTGTCATGAGGAGCATTACCACAGGGGAAAAATATTTTTTATAAGCCCTTTTCACATTATCGTGCAACGAGACAGGCAAAAAAAATAATATCCTCGTTGAGCGTATTATAAATTGTTTTAACGATAAAAGTAATCATCATCATCATCATTTTCAAGTACGATGATAAAATATGTCATTCGTAACACAAAAACATAAATTATGCAAAACTTTTGATTTGTGAAAATTTTTTCGGTAATTTCAGAACGACAGAAACACTCCTTTTTACACAACAACTGATTTCATCGCGAAACGACCTTGACTTCGCGATGAAAACAATGTTTGCGTAAGTTTTGTTTTTGTTACGATTTGTAATTATGAGGAACGTACAATGAGGAAAAATGTTTCAATTTTCATTAGAATTAAAATTAAAAAAAAATTATTTCGAAATTTTAAGTTGAATATCAAAATTTTTTAATATTTTAAAATATTTTTCAGAAAATCAGTTTATATTTTTACAAAAAGTTAAAAAATTTCCTTAAAAATTATATTTTTTGTCATTTCAAATTTTGACAGTTTGAAATTTGGAAATCGCTTATTTGCTAATTCAATCCAAAATTTTATGAACTTAACTAATATTTGAAAAGTTTTTTTTATGAAACTTTAAAGAAATAATTTAATTTTGATTTTCTTTTTTTATTTTTTTGATTAATTTTTCAAAACATTTAAACATTTCAAAAATCAATATTAAATTTTTTCTTAAAAATTTCGTATGAAAACTTCTCAATTTTTGTCAAAAATTATTTTTGAATTTTGTTTCAAAAATTTAAAAAAAATTCTCAGATTTATTAAATGTTAGTTTGATTTAGCAGAGTAGTAATTTTCAAATTTTTTAAATGTCAAAATTTTAATTGACATTTAGAAAAATATTCTTTTTTGAATATTTTTTAAATATTTTTTTTTTAATTTTAAAAAATAAAATTATTTTTTTTTAAAAAAGATGATTTTTTAAAATTTTTTTAAAATTAAATTAAATTTTTTAATAATTAAAAAAAAATATAATTAAAAAATATTTAAAAAATAATATTATTTAAAAATTAATTTTTTTTTTATTTAAAATTGATGAATTGAAATATGTTTTTTTAAATTTTTTAAATTTAAATTATTTTTTTTATTTCTGTGATTTTTTTAATTTTTGATCGATTTTAAATTTTATTTTAAAAATTTTTATTTTTTTTTTAAATGAATTTTTATAAATTTTATTAAAAACATGATAAAAATTGAAATTTGTAACATCCTCAAATATTAGAACAGAAAAAATATTTTAATATTTATTTTGTGGCATATTTACATGCATGACGTCGACATCGAGAGCGACCTTCTAACCGATGTCACGATTCGGAAGTGAAGCTCTCACGAAACAATGTATTTCTAATTTGTGAATATTTTTTGCGCGCGCTTTTAAAATTGCTTCAAAGTGTGTTAGTTATGTCGACGCAGAAAAAAAAACATTTATAATCCTATTAAATCCTTATTATAATTGGAAATGCATGTGAGGAAAAATTGTTATGAAAAATTTGCTAAATGACGTTCGTTTGTGTTTCAATTGTTTTGTTTTTTACCTCGTAGCTCGTTAGTGAGTTGAATAATTTGCAATTAATTTGCTTTGTTCTTATTTTTGATGACGAATGTTGCTGACGGGTATGTCACAAAAGGCATGTTTTTGAAGTTTAAGTGCTTTGATGAGCTTCAAAGTTCAAATTACTCCTTTAAGAAATGCAAAAATGCAGTTTTGATGCAAATTTAAAGAAAATTTCATGAATTTCTTAAGAATTTTCTCATAAAAGGGAACTTTTAACTACAAAAGTTGACTTTAATGACCAAAACTTTTTCCAATTTGACCTGAAAATCTGCAGCAATTCTCATTATTTTGTGCAAAGTTTGTCTCAAAATAGCTTTAAAACTAAATATTAACAAAAACTTTCAATAAATTCATGTCGAAATAGTAATTTCCGAATTTCCGCTATCATTTTTTTCTGCATTTTCATTCACAAAACCAACTCACATCGTTAAAAGTTCGCAAAAACTCAATTTTTTCGGTCGCCGCTGTAACAAACATCAAAGCAACATTCATCACCGAATATTTTCCGCCTCAAGTCAGTCAAAAAGTTGTCATTTCGCTGCATGTACCGCCATTAAACTTCGTTCGGGTCACAAAACCGACAAAAAATAACAACAAAAAATTTTTTCTCTTTCACACACACAAAAAATATTCACATAATTTGATTTATTAGCAAAGCTTTCAAAATAATAAAAGGTAAAAACAATATATTAAAAATGCTTTTTGCGCTATTTGGTGCCGATTTCTTCTTCTTTCGGGAGTCTTTTCTTCGTTCGATCGAAATTTTCGTTTTTTTTCTCATTTCGCTCGACAGGGAGTCTCGTTGAAATGCGAAAAATGTTCGAAATACGGGAAAAAAATGATGAAAAAACGAGAAAGGAAGTAAGAAATAAAACATGATACATTAAAAGTACTCAACATTACACTGCCTGTCGTTCCTCCTCCTCTTCTACTTTGAACCCAGATTAGGAAGGGAGAATTTTCGATGATCGATGAAACTTGAATTTTTATGAAATTTCGTCGACTTGAATCCTACCCTAACATATCCCGTAAAAAAAATAGACAACATACAGAGTGAGTGAATGAACAAAAAAAAACATATGATGTTGAACAAAAATTATGACATTCAATTAATCATTTTTTTCTCTGTGTTATTAATATTTTAGGTTTTTATCCCGTGCTGCGTGCGTGTATTAAGGTTTATAGAAATATATGAATTTTTTCATGGTTCATTACAAAAGAGTTTCCAACGCCGGAACATACAGAAGAGCGTTTGCTTATATGAAGAACTGATGACTGATGAGTATTCATATAAGAAATTCGAGGAAAAGGAACGACGTTTCCTGAAGTGTGGAGATTGAAAGTTTTTTTAAAAAATTTAATTTTGCGAGATTTTCATCATTTTTAATTAAATTTTTCTTTTCAATTTAAAAAAATTTTTTTTTTTAATTTTTAAATGATTTTAAAACAATTAAAAAAAAATTAAAAATTGTTAAAATTGAAAATTTTTCATTTAAAAACTAATAGAAAAAATCTTTAAAAAATTATATTTTTTAATTTAATTTAATTTTTTAAATTTTAATTTTACTTTTTAAATTTATTTAATTTTTTAATTAATTGAATTAATTTTAATTAATTTATGTTATAAAATTTCTTTCTTTAATTTTTCTTAAATTTTTCATCAAATTAAATGAATTAAAATTAAATCTATTTCTTTTAAATTTTGATATCAATTCTAATCCTTTTTACAAAAATAAATAAAAAAATACTTAAAATAATTTTTTTATTTATTTATTTTTTTTTTGTAAAAAGGATTTTAAAAAATACTTAAAATAATACTCGAACCTAACCTAACCTACTTAAAATAATTAAAAATTAATTTTAAAATATTTTTTTTTTATTTAAAGATTAAAAGTTGGTCATGAAAAATAAATAGTTAAATCCTCAGAATTTCCAATTTTGCATAATTTTTATTTTTTTTTTAATATTAAGAAAAATTAAAAAAAAATAAAATTACTTTTTGAAACAAATTATTTTCTTTGATTATTTTTATTTTTTTTTTTTTGAATTTTTAAAGCTAAAAAAATTTTTAAAAAATATGAATTTTAATTTAATTTTTTTAATTAATTTTATTTTTATTTTAATTTAAAGCTGATACAAGTTTAAAAAAAAATTATTTTTAATTTAAATTTATTTTATTTTTTTTACATCAAAATATAGCTTTTTATGAATAATTAAAATTTTTCATAAAATAAAATCATAAAAATTAAATCTATTTTTGTTTATTGTCAAATTCAATATTTTAATCTTTTTTAAATAATTAAAAAAAAAATACTTAAAAAATTTAAATAAATTTTAAAATTTTTTTTTTTTAATTTGAAGATTTAAGACATTAGAAAAATAAAAGAATTTCAATTTTTACATAATTTTTTGATATTTTTTAATTTTCTTTTCTGTTTTAGTTCTAATTTAGAACTTTTTAATTTTTTTATTAAAATTTTAAAAGAAATTTTTATTAAAAAAAATTCAATTTTTAATATTATTTTTAACTTTTTCGATCAAATTTGACAAAAAAATAAAATATTTTATCAAATCTCGCAACTTTCTCATACATATTCTATCCTTCAAAACGCAAAATTTTCCCAAAAACCTACTTGTCGTTACTTTTCCTTCGTTATTAAACGATCCTATACTCTTCTCATGGCAATATTATATTATAACTGTATTATACCCCAGAGAGAACGAGACGACATCCAACCGTCGAGAGATAAATGATAAGTAGCTATTTCGCCTGTATGCTGAAGGAACGTACGGAAATAGGTCGCCCAAGTCTAGCTTTGATACGCATTATTAAACAATCTTTTTGTCACAACAAGACATTTTTTTAGGTGATCACACACATTTCACATACATTTTTCATTAGGATGCTTTTAGGAGTTTTTCCCGAATTTTGTCGCTGAAGACGAGGTTGAAGTTGACAAATTTTGTTTACAACAATTTTTTTCTCTTTTTTCGTCAATGTTTCATGCATGGCGATGCTTGAGTTATCCTCACGAGTCGAAAAAAAACAAAAATTTTTTCGCAAAAAAAAAGATACGGGAATTAAGATGAAAAGCATATTTGTGTGTTGTTCAAGGACATAAATGTCAACAACAACCACGTAGCGTCAACACAGCAGAAAGAATGCCAAATAGATTAATCAAATGAGCTTACACATGCTCTTGTCTGCTTCGGAATATTTTTTTCGTGTCTTCCTTGTTTACACGAGGATTATTTTTGTGTCTCATGCCTTTTTTCGTCGTCGTCGTTCCTTGCACATCAATTAGTTACGGCAATCAATAATTTCGCACACACACGAGCATTCCTTTGGCGCGGTAATTTATGATGTCCATCCATTGAAACGTCAATAAATAATAACAAGATACGAAAAAATTCCTCGTTTATCACAAAAAGAGACTGCGTGAAAGTAAATAAAATAATAATTTTCTAACACACACGATGCTCCATATCGATATCGATCATCCACGCCTATCACGCCAATATTCTTTTAATGATACCTTCTCACTTCATAAATGGCAGCAATAAAAATATTTTATGATCGACATTAATTTAAGCAGATATCTGTTGTTGTTCGCAGTTGCTGCTGGCCCTCCTCGTGAATTTATGTGAACCTACATCAACAGTCACGGAAACCGAGGAAGACCAAGAAGACAAGATAAATGAGCAATTATTTTATCAAAACTTCCTTTTATGATGACAATTTTCTGTGACTATTAACTTTTCTGTGAAATTCCCTGCCCAGAGCGAAAATGTTGAAAGTTGTCGTTAAAATTATTAAATTTCAAGCTTTTGAGTGAATCCCAATGCATATTTTAAATTTTTTTTAAAATTTTTGCCCCAATGCAATTTAAAATAATTTAAAATTTTTGCAAATTTTTTAACCCAATGCACATTTTAATTTTTTTTTTTTTATTTTTTTAATAATTTAAAATAATTTCAAATTTTTTGACCCAATGCACATTTTAATTTTTTTTAAATCATAATTTAAAATAATTTCAAATTTTTTGACCCAATGCACATTTTAATTTTTTTTATCATAATTTAAAATAATTTCAAATTTTTTGACCCAATGCACATTTTAATTTTTTTTTATCATAATTTAAAATAATTTCAAATTTTTTGACCCAATGCACATTTTAATTTTTTTTTTATCATAATTTAAAATAATTTCAAATTTTTTGACCCAATGCACATTTTAATTTTTTTTTATCATAATTTAAAATAATTTTAAACTTTTAACCCAATGCACATTTTATTTTTTTTAAATCATAATTTAAAATAACTTCAAATTTTTTGACCCAATGCACATTTTAATTTTTTTTTATCATAATTTAAAATAATTTCAAATTTTTTGACCCAATACACATTTTAATTTTTTTATCATAATTTAAAATAATTTTAAATTTTTTGACCCAATGCACATTTTAAATTAATTAAATTTTTTTTTTCATTTAAAATGTGAACTTTTGACCTAATTTTTTACGTCAAACATATTCTAAATTTTTATCTTAATGAACATTTTCAAATTAAACCATTTAACAAATTGACAGACGTCAATTACTGCAATTTATCGCATTTTTTCATTGAAATGCGGTAAAAAAGAGCATTTTTTCCAATTTTTCCAAACCAAGCAAAATTAACTAGAATTCTTTTCTTCTTCCGATTTTTCCTGCAGACACAGAAAATCCATTTGCACATTATTGACAGCACATCGACTTTTATGACAAACTTTTTTTCCTTGCTCTTCTCGTGTTCCTGAAGAGTTCGAAAGAAAAACAAAAAGCCATCAAAGAGCAGAAAAAAAAGTAATAGTACTTGAAACATATTTCACCGTTTCCGTTATTTTATACTCCTTTTTTTTGCTTTTCTTGCCTTCAGTGACATTTTCTGTCCATCGCTTTTTTTCTTGGATCTTAACTGATTGAAGCTCGACCATTACTTTTAAAAGCCTTCACTTCAAGCCATTCAATTTTATGACAGACATCGAAAAAAAAGTCGAATTTCGTCATTATCGTGCAACTGTCGTGTATGGATGGAAAAAGTTTTAAGGAGTGTTGTTAATGATTTTTCTTTTTCAGAACAAAAAAAAATGAAACGGAATTACTTTTGGAGACGTACCGAAGAGCGGAGTGTAGAAAGAAAAGATATTCCCTGAAGAAATAAAAGTTTTTCTCTTTCTCACTCTCGAATTCTGTGACTGACTCGGGTTGTGTTGAATTGTGATTAAATAGATACTTTAGCACTTTTTCATTCAGACACAAAAATTTAAAAGCAAAATAGGTAAATAAAGTGTAGAATATGGCGAAAGTAGCCATCATCAAGCTGTTTTGTTGGAAATATAAAGCAACGTAGCTCAGAGCAATAAATTTTAACAAGAAGAAAATTATAAACTTTGATTTGCTGAGAGCAGCTGAGAGCGATTCTCACTCCTATTAGCAACATTATGATGTCATTTTGATGTTCATCGTCGTAAAATTCTGTTATTTATTTATCATTTTTATTGTTTTCGTTAACAATGAATGGACTGAAGGCATCAGACGAAAGTAGAAAATTGACAATTTCCATGAAAAAATCGTTGAAATTGTTGTCTGATTATTCTCGGCAGTTGTTGTTGTTGTTTTTTCTTTGTTTTTGCATGAGTGAATTGTAAAGGACTTGTTTTGTTCTGCATTTTGAATTATTTTTTGAAAATATCATTTTTAGCAAAAATGACGTCTTCTTAAGTTATGCCATGAAAAATAAATTTCAAAAAAAAAAATCATTTAAAAATTAAATGAATTTTCTTAAAAATTAAAAAAAAAGAAAAATTTTTAAAAATCAAATTTATAAAAAAAATTATTTTAAAATCAAAAATTTAAAAATTAATATTTTTAATTATTAAATTTAAAAATTTTTAAAAAAAAGTCAGTAGAGAAAAAAATTAATTTTTTTTAATTTTTTTTATTTAGAATTTATTTTGTAATTTAATTGTATTACAAAAAAAAATTTCTTAAAAAATTTTAATCTCAAGAAAAAAAATTTAATAGTTAAATAAATTAAAATAATTTAATTCAAATTAATTTTCAAAAAAAAAAAAAATTATTTTGAAATTAAAAAGAAAAATAAATTCTTTAGTTTTTTTAATTAAAATTTATTTTAAAAAATTTTTAGACAGTTTTTGAAAATTTCTCAAGGTAAAATCAAGAAAAAAATTTTTATATTTAAATTA
Organism: Culicoides brevitarsis; assembly: GCF_036172545.1. Classification (NCBI taxonomy): domain Eukaryota; kingdom Metazoa; phylum Arthropoda; class Insecta; order Diptera; family Ceratopogonidae; genus Culicoides; species Culicoides brevitarsis. The sequence continues at coordinate 2,284,694 of NC_087087.1, read as the reverse complement.
AAAATTAAATTTTTAAAAATTTAAAAGAAAATTAAAATTCTTTATTATTTTAAAATTATTTTTAAATTTATTCATTTGGAATTTTTTTCTTAAAATTTTTATGATTAAATTTAAAAATAAAAAAATATCATTTAAAAAAATAAAATTATTTTTTTTATTAATTAAAAAAAATTATTTATAATTTTATTATTTTTGAATTTATTTACTTGGAAAAATCTTAAAAAAAATAAAAAAAAATTATCAAGAAAAAATAAGGAATTTTTTTTAAAATAATATAAAAATAAAAATTAATTAAAAAATCGTGACAAATAAAAAATATTTAAATTTTTTAAAAATAAAAAAATCATAAAGTTGTTCGAAAAAAAATTTTTTTTTAAATTTTATTGAAAAACTGAACAAATACGATTAAGTTAGGTGTTCAAGAACACTTTTTTCCTTTTTTTAATTAAAAAGTTAAAAGCGCTCATTCAATAAGAACTTCAGTAGAGCGCACTTGAATTACTTTTGTGTGGCATATTTTTAATGACATGCCTTTAGATATGTGAATTTCTTGCTTGCTCTCTTTTTTTTCACATCTTGCCTCATTTTTACATTAAAAGTTATGTGTCTCGCCTCCGCTCCGTATCGTGGAATTAAAAAAAGGGTTTTCTCACACATTTTTCTATTCAAACGAACTTTTTGATTTATTTTTTTTTCGTACCAACTCACGTCTTATTTCGCAAAATCGACACGAATGAGACGAAGAGAGAGGAAAAGTTAAGTCATTATAGTTGAACTGTATTTTTAATGACATATTTCGTCTCTCGTCTTCCGCATGGAAAACGAATGGAATTTTAATGATGAAAATTTGTTGTAATATTTGTCCCCCGAAAAATAATTTATGGTTCTCGGCTTTTGTCTTTGTGCGAAAATGAAAGGAGGAGAAAGGGATAAGATGTCGCTCTCGTTTAAAGGAACGTTTATCTTTACTTATTGCAGTAATTTTTCTGCGGTAATCCGAAAATTTTCCATTATCAAGGCACAGCAGCGGCAGCAACGTTAATAAGTAATCCCTTGAAGCAAGTCAAATAAAATTCCCAAAGGCGGCATTAGTTACATCATTTCACAAAGCCGACCAGCGAACGGCGTCGTTGTGCTTTTTTTTATGCGGTCTAATATTATTAGGCAAGCACAAAGGAATAAAAGAGCGAGACTCTATCAAAAAATTTATGATATATGTTTTATTTTTTGCCCAGTGAGCAGCGAAGGAAACACACACACACACACGTAATATTTCCTTATTTATTTACCTTTGCACATCACGAACTTTACTGCAGGCTATTAGAAGACTGTTCTTTCTAATAATAACGACGAACGAAAATACGCCATAATACAATAAGTCACACATGACTGACGAACAAAAAAAAATCAAACATAAAAGTGTCCGTTTGGGCTTTCCTTCGTTTTTTTTTTTTGGCTGTGAGAAATTTTCGTTTCGCAAACTTGCACAGGGCAAAAAAAATTATTTAAAAATTCATAAATTTTTTTTTAAAATTTAATTACTTTATTTTTTTAATTTTCTTATTTGAAATTTAATTAATTTATTTTTAAATTATTTTTCTTAATTTTTTTATTAGGTATTTATAAATTAAAAAATTTTAATTTTATAATTTCTTATCTAACAAAATAGTACAAAAAAAAAATTAAGCAGAAATTATTTTTAACATAAAATAATTCATTTAAAAATTTCAATAAAAAAATGTACTAAAATAATTTTTATTTTTCAAATTTTATTTTAATTTATTATTTTTAATTATAAATAATTATTTAATTAATTTAATTTAATTTTTGAATTTTTTCGATTTAAATTTTTTTTTTAAATTTTCAATTATTTTATCTTCTATTTAAAAAGAAATTATTTTTTAATTATTTAATAAAATTTTCAAATATATTTCAAAATTATTTTAATTGAGTATTATTTTTATAATTAAAAATTTTAAATCGAAGAAAAAAATTTTTTTTATGTAAAAAATCTTAAAATTTAAAAAAGTGAAAAATTACTGAAATGTTTACTTTTATAATAAAAAAAAAGTGAGAAAAATTTAATTTAATTAATATTAATCTTATAAATAATTTTAAAATTTATTTTTTTTCTATTATTTTGTATTATTTTTATTATTTAATTTATTATTTTTTAATTTTATGTAATTTACCTAATTAATTTATTTTTATAATTTTTTTTTGTCAAAAAATTTAGCTTTTTATTTTATTTTTATTATTTTTTAAATATTTTATTATTTTTATAATTATTTTTTTTTTTATCATATTAAATAATTTATTTTTATGAAATTTTCAATTTTTCGAAAAAAAATTTTCCTAAAGTTCGAAACACAAAATTTTCATGATATGCAGAGGCTACCTTTTTATGCTCTTAAAAAAAATATATATTTATATAATAAAATAAAAAGAAATGTTTGTTCTTCTTTTCGCTTTTTTTTTCGTTTGATGCCTTGATGCGTACACGATCCACAATATAATTTATTGCGTGCAAACATCCACATTAGAAATCATTTTGTGCGAGAACGAGAGCTCGTTGTAGCATGGCGAAGCATACAAATGGTCCTTTCTCCTCGCAAAAAGTACGAACAGAAAAAAAAGAAGTCAATCTGGCACTTATTGCCGTCACATCACAATGAAATGTGTGTTCTTGGCCACACATACGACTTTTACGTGCCTAATCTTTATGTTGTTGTTTCTCGTTGCCCTGCTTCGTTTTTACGATTCTGCGGATTTTAGTTTTTTTTCTTACTTGTCTTGACAACGCAAACAATAGAAACGAAATATAAATAAGAATAATCATCATAAAAAGGAATGAACAGAGAGGAAAAAAAAATTGTATGAGGAGAGAAGAAGAAAAACGTAAATCATAACAGATTTTCTGCCATAGTCGTTGATCGGCGTGTGGATGGGAAATAAAGTGGCAAAGAGGTCGTTAAAAAAGCAGTGATTTTAGTGTCGTTTGATTGTGAGGAATGGAAATTGACATCATTTGAGGCGTTTGATGATTGGAGATTCTCATTTTTGTTAAGAAATGAATTTCTTTTAGTTTCCAAGAAATTAAAAATTTTCAATTTTTGTTTTTTTTGAATAAAAATTCTCAATTTTTGATATTCGGTAAACTTAAAATTTGTTAATTTGAATTTTTTTCTTACAAAATTTTCCTAATTCGATCTTTTTTCAACACAAAATATTTAACTTTTTTAATAAAAATTTAATTTTTTTAATGAAATTTTCAATTTTGGATCTTCAAAGAACTTGAATTTCTTAAATTTAATTTTTTTCTTTTATGAAATTTTTCTAATTTTTCATTTTTTAACCAAAGTTTTGCTTTTAGAGACATTTTTTGGGACTTTAGATGATCGAAGATAATGAAATTTGTTAAAAAAAATAAATAAACTTTAACTTCGAAGAACTCAATTTTTTTAATTTTTGTAATTTTTCATAAAAAAAGTTAATTTTGGATTTTCAAAGAACTTAAAATTCTTTAAATTGAATTTTTTCGTATAAAAATTAAGAAATTTTTACTAAAATTTCTGAAATTTTGCTAAAAATTTCCAAATTTGATCATATTTTAAGCAAAATTTTGCTATTTGAGATAGAAATAATTAATTTTAGTAAGAAACGAATGAATTTTTATTTAATAAAAATTAAGTTTTAAAAGAAAATTAATTACTTTATTTTAATTTATTTTTAAATATTAGATTTTTTAATTAAAATATTTTTAAAATCCTTTTTTAATTAATTAAAAACTGTTTCAAATTATTTTTAAAAAATTTTCATATTTTTAAAGATTTTTTATTTTAAATTTAATTTAATTATTTTATTTTATTATTTTATTTTAAATAAAAAATTTATATTTTTTTTATTTTTTCAAATTTTTAAATTTTTTTTAAAGGTCTAAACTTTGAATAATTTTTTTTATATAAAAGTTAAAAAAAAAATATTAAAACTCGTTAAAACTTCTAAATTTTGCTTAAAATTCTTGAACCAAAATTTTATTTAAAAAAAAAAGTTACAAAACTTAAAATTTTATTCAAGTTAAAATTTTTGGTAAAATAATTTTTTTAACAAAAAGAAAAAAAAATTTCACAAGAAATCCAAAAATTTATAATTTTCCATAATTTTGTTGATTTATTAATAGTTCCGCGAATCGCAATCCAAATCTCGCATTCCAACCAAGTTATATTTAAAATTTTCCCCGAGATATGAAAAACCAATATTTGCTGTTGCTTATCGCAACTTCAACATCATCAATCATCAAAGCGACCATCAAAGACTATTTTCTGACAAATATTTAAATTAAAATAGCTTTCGAACGATTTTTACACGAGAAAAATTTATTCTGCACGATAAAAGCATAATTATCACTTTCTTTTGTAAATAAATCAAATAATTTAATAAAAAAGGAGAGAGATATTAATAGCAAGAGCGCGAAATAAATTGAAATAACATGAAAGAAAGACAAATATTTGACGGTTTTTCGACAAAAATCACAAATTTTTCCTTTATGATGAGTAAAAGCTGTTTAATGTACCGTGGAGAGGAAGGTTTTTGTTGTGTTTTTGCAATATTTATGGGAGGACAATTTAATGAACGCGAACAACAATGAAATAAACACGCGCCTTTCTTTTACAACAATTTAAAATTTAATTATCAAGAGATCTCGTCTCGTATCCTTTAATGGCATTTTGATTTACTGAAAATTTATTTAATGGCGAAAAATCTTCAAAATGGGCCCAAAAAGTGTAAGTATGAAAAATTTAACTTTAAAAATTATTTCAATGGATGTTATAAATTAATTCCAAACCAAGCATTTAAAAAAATATTCCAATTAATTCAAACCAAGCAAAAATTCAAAAAGGCCCGAAAAAAAAAACCTGTCACTGTCAAATCTTCAAAAACTCATCAAAAACAAAAAAAAAATCCTTCGAAATTTCAAAACTTTAAACGATCAGCAATTTATCTTTCTTTAACCAACCGCACATTTGCCGTTCAAAATTGACAGCGTGCGCCGTCAATCTCATCCTGATTATGTTTATACAACTCCATAACTCATTCGATGACGAGCGACGCGAACGAAGACAAGCACAAACTTTTTTTTTTAAGAACTAAAAGTATTAAAGAAGTCAGTAAAACTTAAATGAACTGTGCATTATCCATACATAAACCACAACATGACAATAATCGTTTAAAAAGTTTTTCCTCCTTGCTTATATATTTCTTTCATCGTCATCCTCATCATCCGGAGAACGAAAAACATTTTTTTTTTGTATTTTTGGAGAAACAATGCGCCTTATCGAAGTCATTAAAATAATAAGAGTTTCGAACATAATTTAAGGAAAACGACATGTTTTGTTCTCCCTTGGCATTGCGTCGTCGTGTTATTCGAGCAACCTTCCCACACACACACTCACGGATTTTGTGGTTCAGATCGACCTACATTCGACGTTTTTTTTTTTTTACTCTGACGCAAGTTATTGTTACGTCAGTTACGAGGATATTTCAAAAAGAGCGTTTAGCTGTCGGCCCTTTTCTGGCGTGATTTCAAATCGTTTGAGAAGTTGTTCGACAAGCTGTCTGTCGATTCTTTTGTTGCGCGGGAAAAACTGCACTTGACATCATGAGGATGGTAGTTTCTAAAGTGAATTGATTTTTAGTTGATTTTTTTCAATTTTATAAAATTTTAAGAGAAAATCTATTTTTTTTTTTAATTATGAAATTCGATTTTTTTTTAATTTTATATTTAAATAGATATTTTTTTAATATTTTGAAAAAAAAAAATATAAATTAAGAGAAATTTATTTTTTATAAAAATTCAATTTAATTTTTTGAATTAAAATTTATTTTTATTTATTAATTAATTTTTTTAAAAATTTTTTAATGAAATTGATTTTTCAATTGGGAATTTTTTTTATTTTATTTTTTTTTTTTTTTGAATTGATTGAGGTTATCTAAAATATTTAAATAATTTAATTCGTCAAAAAATAATTTTCAAGCGAAATTTCCATAATTATATTTTTTTAAATATTTTTTCATTATTTAATTTTTTTATATGTATTAAAAAAATATTTTTCATAAAAATTAAATTTAAATCATTTAATTATTTATTGAATTAAATTAATAAAATTAATTATTTAGGTATAATTAATTTAAAAAATTTTAAAAATTAATTTATTTATTTTATTTTTAGTTAAAGATATTTTTAAATTTGTAACTATTTTCAAGCGAAATTTTGTTAATTTTTTTTTTTAAATTTCTATGATTTTAAATTTTTTATATTGTTTTTTTTTTTTGTAAAAATATTTTTATAAAAATTCAATTAAAATAAATTTAATTATATTATAATTTATTTAAATTTTTAATTATTTAAAAAAAATATAAATAAATTGACTTTTTTAATTCTTAATAAAAAAATAATATTTCTTAATATTTTTCATGCCAGATTTTTTAAATTATTTGTTAATATTTTTTTTATATTTATATTTATTTTTTAAAATTTCCTTAAGTCTTGAAAAATTTCCAACTATCAAAGTGCATTAACCTCCATTCCGTTGCACTTCGTAATCCTCACTATTCTCAGATTATACAAATTGCAAAAAAGAAAAAAGTTACTTTCGCTTCAAATTGTATTAAAATCTTACGTCAGTTTGTCGATGAAGGCAAAAAAAAAAAAAACGAGAGAAAAAAAACTTACCTCGATTAGATGCTATAGCAGCTTCTGTTGTTGAAGTATAATTTATTAAATAAACAAGTGAAGTTATAAATAAATAACTTTTAAAATTGAATTTTTTCAAGCAACTCATTTTGACTCAGTTTTTTTTCGTATATTCGTGCTTCTTTTACGACATGCAGGCTTTACGAACTCAGCAACGAGACTTTCAAATCTATTTATTTCTACTTTTTTTTATTATTTTGTTTATATTTGTTTATTTACTTTGTAATTTTTTGTTTCCTTTCTTTTTCACTCTTATTAATAAAGAAAGTCGAGAATCGTCGAAATTGATGAAATCGCTTCTTGTTTTCTTTTTTTATTAAATTTTTTTCTGCGGATTGTTGATGTTGATGGCGTCTGTAATGAAAGAGAAATAAGGAAAAAAATTATTTTTAGAAATATTGAAATCAATTACATTTTTATAAAATGGAATTTTTGCGTATTTTTTGTCATGGCGATAAATTGTATAAAAAATTTGATGAGATTTTAAACGAACAAGCCTATAAATTTTTTTTTTTGCAAGTCTTTGAAATCTTACATTTAATATTTTTCATTCGAATATAATTTTTGAGAGAAAATAAAATTTAAAAAAAAAAATTAAATTTGAATAATTAAAAAAATTAATTTAAAAAAAAAAAAAAAAATAAAATTAAAAAAAATAATAATAAATTTAATTTTAAAAAATTAATAAAAAAAAAATTTAAAAAAATAAAATTTTAAATAATTAAAAAAATTAAATGAATAAATTTTAAATAATTATTAAAATTAAAAAAAAAATTATAAAAAAATTAAAAAATTAAAAAAAATTAAATTAAAATTTTAAAAAATTAATAAAAAATAAAAATTGAAAAAATAAAAGAAAAATTTAAATAAAAAGAAAAAAAAATTAAAGACTTTTCTCATCTTAAGAGCTGTCAAAAAATTTTCTTTTATATCTTCAACCCGAAGGATTTAAATCAAAAACAAGCAAAACTGGAACAAAGGGATTAAATTTCACCTCATGAAAGTAGAAAACGAAGAGAAGAAAATTATTTTCCTTCAAAAAAAAAAAAAGTAAAAACGAAAAAAAAAGTTGAAGCTCAGCAAAGTTTTTTATGATGACATACAGACACACACGTTCTTGATCCCTTTTTTGCTTTATTTCTCTCCTTTTTTTTTGAGGTAGGTTTGACACTGGTCTGCACGTTCAACGTTATTTATTACGATTTAAACGGAAAAATTGAAAACCTAAACAAAAACAACTTTGACGTGCTTCGTATGGATTTCATTCAAAAAAAAAAGGAAAAGCATAAAAAATGGAATCATGACCTTTGTTATTAATTTGACGCTATCTGGAAAGAAAAACCGGAACACTTTTTTTTCAAATTGAATCAAATTCTTGACCGCCACTCGTTTTTCAACTCGTCAAGTGATCGTTTGAGGAATGAAAAAAAAGAAGGTCAAGAAGATTAAAGATAAAAAAAATTCTTCATGAGGAAAGTGTCATCGTTTTGACACTATTTCGAGTGTTTCGGAGCTCCTGTCGTATCTTGGATCATTGACACGCGCGATTTTGACGAACAGACATCACTCGAATGCGAAAAAAGGGAGAAAATGCTGCGAAAACAGAAAAAAAGTGATTGCTTTTAAATTAAAAAGGCGGAAATCGATATCAAGTACGCTTTTTTTGTGTGTTTTCGTGTTTTGCGGAAATTTTTTGGCATGGTTTTTGTTTTTTTAAAGGTGCCGAAGGTCGGCGAGTTAAAACAAACACTCGTGTTTACAGACAGACAATATCAACAGGTTTCTCGGTTATTTGCATTTATTTTACCTTTTTACCTCAGATTTTCGCATTTTTTGGATAAAAAAAAACAAAATAAAAGAGAGAAAATTGTAATTTTAACCTTGATTAACTCTCAAGTTGGAATTTTTGATTACTTTTCAATGTTTTTAATTTTTTTTCTACAATTTTCGAGTGAATGAGGGAGAAATTAAATATTCAAGTGCGTATTAAAAATTGATTCGGCAGAAAATTTCGCATTAATGAATTACTTATTCTGGTTAATTACTTTGGAACCCTTGTAAAACATTGTTTTTTGCGATGAAAAGAAAGGACAAAGTGTGAACAAGCGACGCGACAGGATAATGAGACAATAGATTTCTTACCTAAACGTTAACTGAGGATTGTTTTTGTTTGCGTAAGTGATTAAAGGCGAAAAGCTGAAGGAAAAGTGTGAGAAATAACAATGAATTAAGATCGAGAAAACGTGTTGAAGAGTTAAAATGTTGAATTCGGAGAAAATGAGGAACTTTTTTATGTCAGATTAATTTTTTAAGGAAGAAGATTCCGGAAAATTTTAAGATTTTTGATGATTTTGTTTGATGAAGATGATTAAAAATGTAAAAAAAAATTTTTTTAATTTTCTTTTAAGATAATTAAAGATTTTTTTTTAAATTTACTGAAAAATATATTTAGTAAAATTTTTTAAAAAAATTTATTAGCTTAAAAGCAAATTTAAAAACAAAATTTAAAAAAAAATTAAAATAAAAAATTTGAATTTAAATCATAATTTTTATTTCAAAATATTATTACAAGAAATTAAATTTTAACTTTTTTTTTGTAACTTTTAATGTTAATTAAATTTTAAAAAAATGTTAATTCAATTTTTAAAAAATTAATTGATTCTACCATAACTTTCGGATTTTCAATAATTTATCAAATTAAATAAATTTTTAATACAAAAATTATTTTTTTAGAAAAAAAAAATTAAAATAATTTTTTTAAGAAATTATTTTTAATGTTAATTAAATTTAAAAAAAAATTAAAATTTATTTAAAAAAAAAATTATTAATTTTAAAAAAAAATTAATTTTTAAATTTTTTTGAAAATTTTTAAATTAAATAAATTTAAAAAATTTTTTTTGATAAAAAAAATTATAAATTGTCTAAATTTTTACAAATTAAAAATAATTGTAAAAAAATTATTTTTGTAAAATTTTAAATCATCTGAAAAATTCCGAAAAATATATTCAGTAAAATTTTTAATTTTTTTTTCATTAATTTTTTTTTTAAATTTAAAAAAAAATCAATTTTTCATACAAATTTCATACGAAAAATTTAAAGAAAAATGTTAAATTCTTTATTTTTTATTGCGTTTGAAATGTTGAAGGTCGTCTCTCTTATTGACACACTCCTTGCAACTTCGCCTTACTTTTACATAAATTTTCCTTCGACAATCTCCCATGAGGAAATTTCTTAAAAAAAATAAAAATCGTAGTCGAAACAGCAGAAGGAGCATAAAAGTACAACTGCATCAATATTTGAACAAATACTTTTGTCATGTACTTTATTTTAGTTATTTCTTGTTTTTCACTTGAATTTTCAGTTGAACAAAAAAAAAACATTTTATTATGTCTACTTTACGTACCTACGATTCAAAATAATAGAAGGATTGTTAAATATTATCAAGAACAAGAAAGTTTTGTCTTGATTATATCTAAGAGATGTCACTTTTCTGCATTGCACTTCGGTATTTATACAAACACATAAAAACAACAACAAAATAGAACAAGAAAGGATAAGACCCTTGAAAGACAGAAAAAAAAACATTTTTTTCGTGTATAGATTCGTCGAGATATCGGAAAATTGTATAAAAATTTAAATAAACTGAAAGTTGTTTCCTTTCATTTCATTATTTATAGCAAAAATTTTCCTTCTTTTTCTTTGTTTGTTAAGGCATTTCAAAGAAAATTGAAAAATTTGGCGTTTTTTGGTTAAAAAGGTATCAAATGTGCATTGGGTTGAAATTTTCAAATGTAAATTGGGACAAAAAGTAAAAGCTTAATGGGTTGAAAAGTCAAAATATGCATTAAGAAGGAAATTTTAAATGTGAAATTCAACAAAAACTCGAAATATGCATTAGGTAGACATTTTAAATTGTGCATTGGGGCGAAATTTTTATATGAAAACTTCAATACAAATATGCAATTCTTATTTTTTTAAAAATCTATTGAAAAAAAAAATTGAAATGTACAATGGGTCAAACATTTTAAAATATTTTTTGGGAAAAACTTAAAATGTGCATTGGGTCAAAAATTAAAAATGTGAATTGCGACAAAAATTCTTTGTGCATTGGGATGAAAAGTTCAAATTTGTCTTCTAACATCAACTCTGAATGTGCAATGGGCAAAAAATTTAACTTTTTCTTAAGGCAGAAATTTTGAAATGTGCATTGGGCCCAATGCTTTAAATTCATAAATGCGACTTATTCGTTCTTTCAACGAAACTTTTTACAAATAATTTTCGTTATTTTTTTTTTGTTCAATAAAGAACCAAACGAAATAGCGTCGACGATTCATGTTAAGTTGGCTGACAAGAGAACAACATGCAAAGTCTTGTCCTTGTTCTGTTGCTTGTCTTGTCTTGTCTCTCTCTCTCCGGTGCTCTATTGGAAAATATTATCTGTTGATCAACGACGACGACGACGTTCCTTTGAAAGAATGTCTTATTGCTCTTTTTTCGTTGTTGCTGCTGCTCATCATCATGAAGAATGAAGCAACTTTATCTCTTTAAAAGAGCGCTTTTGACACAAACACAAACACTTGTCCTACATACTTGTGTCTTCTTCTCGTGAAGAGAAAAAAAGTTGTTTATTTTTTATTTTACAAGAGCACTATTGGATAGACAACAAACACATAAAGAAAGAAGTATGAAGGAACGGAGCAATTCCCTTCAGTTTTTTTTTTTTGCTTGAAAGAAGTTGGTAAGAAATGTAAAAAAAATATAATAATAAAGGCTTAACAAGGAGAGGACAATGGCGAGATTCTTTCATGTTCTTACGTTTTTTTTCTTGTGTCTGTGTTTCTGTCTGTTGATGTTAAACTGTTAACTTGTGTTGTGAGAAATTTGCGATTTGCAAGTTTTTTTTTTAAATTTTCCATAAATTTTTTTTTTCAATTTTTCTTAAACATTTTCAAGTAATGTTTGATAATAAAAAAAAATGTTTTTTGTAAGAAAAAAAATTTTTACAAAAATATTTTTACGAAATTATTTTTGATTTGTAAAAATTTAGACAATTCATAAAAATTATTCATAGTTAAATTTTTTTTAAATTATTTAAAAAAAAAATAAAACTTTAATAAAATTATTTTTTTTTTTTTTAATTAATTTTATTTTTTTTAAATTTCAAGCATGTTTTGGTACTTGAAAATTTTACAAAATTAATTTATTTAGAAAAAAAAAATTACAATAATTTTTTGACGATTTTTTTTTTTTAAATTATTAATGTTAATTAAATTTTAAGAAAAAAAATAATTTTGAAAAAATTTTAAAGAATTAATAATTTTAAATCAAATAAAAAAAATAAATTAAATTAAAAAATAAATAAAAATAAAAAAATAAATAAAAATTTAATAAATTTTTAATAATTAAAAAATTAATAATTTTAAAAATATTTTAAAAAAATAATTTGACCATAGTTTTCGCTTTTTTTAAAAATAATTTTTTAATTTAAAGAAAATTATGAATTATCTAAAATTTATACAAATTAGAAATAATTTTTAAAAAATAAGATTTTAAAAATTTTTTTTCAACTTTTTTTTAAACATCGCAAATTTGTTCTAATGAGAGAAGCAAATTTTTCACAAAAACTTCGTATGTCTCTCATTTCGTCTAGTTTCACATCTAAAAGGTGTATCATGAGAGACTTTTTCATACATTTTTTCTTATTTTCTCAAGAATTCATCAAGTAGTTTGCTTGTTAAAACTTCTCTTTTTTTCCTCCGTGTCCTTCGTTCCTTCTTTTAATAGCACTTACTTCTTTTGTATTTTTTTTTTGTTTTGTCTACTGCCTCGGTCAGTTGCGATTCGATCATATTACGTCTTGTTAACGATTTTTTTTTCTTTTCATAAAAATTATGAAATAAAAGGATTTTTCAAAACAATGCAAAAAAGGCAAAAAACAAGATGTAAATATTTGTAAACAGGAAACAAGAGTCCTCTTAGAAGTTTTTTTTTGTCCTTATTGTTTGTCATTCACTTAGAAATTTATTTTTTTATGAATTTTTTTTGTATTTAATAAATCGCAATAAAAATAATGGCAAAGTTGTTGAATAAAATTTGTCATGCTCGAATTATTTCATTAAAAATGTTAAATGGCGACGATGAATAAACAATTTTTTTGTGTGATTTTTTTCGACCAATCACAGTCAAAATCGGAGTTTTTAATATTTTATAAGTAGTAGATGAGAACTCAATTCAATTTAATTCAAAAAAGCATAAAAACCCGTAAGTAAGTGATAGAGAACGACTCGAGCACTCTCGGAAAAATATAAATTTTAATCTCGAATGGATTTAAGCGGATTAACTTTGCTAATCCAATATTTATGCACGAGAAACGAGGAAAATAAATTTTCTTGTTTGTTATTTGAATGTAACTCTCACTCTTTTTTCTCGACAATTTTCATTTTTTTTTAATCATCAGAATTTCATCGCGCATCGAAAATCTTTCAAGGGACAAAATGGACAAAAAAATCGTAAAATAAAAGGATTATCTATGTCTTTCATTAAAGATCTCTTTCAAAACAAAATTAATTGTCTGTGAATCGATGACGATGCGTGCGAGCGAAAATTTTTTAAGAAAAAACGTCGAAAGAGCATTGAAGGGAGAAAAATCGAAGGAAATTTATTCAAATTTTATTCATATAAGCGGAATATAAACCGAGATAGGAGATAAAAGACGCAAAAAAAAAATCATCACCTGTCGATTTTTTCAAAGGTCATGGAGTTGATGACGCGTGAAAATCTTTAAAGATGGAAGTTTTGAACTTGAAAAAAAAATTGATGAAAAAAGCTTAAAAGAAAATTTTTTCTTGTGCTCGTTAATGAAGTTTTTGTTCGAATTTTCGTAAATTTTTTTTTTTCACATAAATAATTATTTTTTTTTATAAAAAAAAATATTTTCTTTTAAAATTTTATGTTAAAATTTTTTTTATTAATAAAAAATTAACAATTTATTAAAATAAAATTTTTTAAAATAAAAAAAAAATTAAATAAAAAAATTTTAAATAATTTTTTTTTTAACAAAAATTTTTTTAAATAAATTTAAATTAAAATAAAAAAAAAATATTTAAAAAAATTTAATTTATGACCATTTTTATGAACTTTAAAAAATCGAAATTTTCACACATTTTTTTTTAATAAGGAAAATTTATTTCTTTGAAATTTTTCTATTTAAACAAAATTTTTTGTTAATAAAAATTTAACAAATTAAAAAAAAATAGTCGAAAATTTGTTTTTTTAGAAAATTTTATTTATTTAATTTTTTTTAATTTTAAATTAAATTTTTGTATAAATTTTAATTAATTTATTTTTAATTTTTTTCGATTTTTTTAATTTTTTTTTAAGAAATAATTATTTCATTTAAGCTTTTTCCATAATTTTTTTTTTAAATTTCAAACAAAAAAAAAAAAAAATTTCTTTAAAAAAATATTTTGTGAGCATTTTTATGAACTTTAAAAATCAAATTTTACTTAAACCAAAAATTTTTCATCAAAATGTATTCAAATTTCATTTTCATAAGGCTAAAAATCGAAAATCAAACCCATTTTCTCTCATTAATTTTGCTAATATACCAAATTTGCGTTTTTAATGAACTCTTAATGACCATTAAATACAATTTTCTCCTCTTATCACAAATGTCCAACATCCATTAACGACTTTAAATTGGTCTTCGATAACAATCATAACTGTCCCCGTAATAAATTTTCCCTGTCACGACCTTAATTTCCATATACCGAGAGAGCACTCAGACAGCTAAACAAATAATTTGCCCGACAATTTGCTTAAAACATTAAAATTTTTCCTTTTTCCTCCGAAAAAAGAACATTTTTTTGCAGGAAGCTAAAAATGTCATTTTCAGTAAAATAAAAAAAACATGTATTGATCTCTCACTCCTAAACAAATATTTATTGAAATATTTTTATCAATTTTTTTCAACCTTCATTTTTTATTTTTATTTATTTTTCATTGACATTTGGTTCTTTTTCTCTCTTTTTTATTGCTTCTTTACTTCATGATTTCACGAGAAAAACGAAAAAAAAAGACGAAAAAGACACAAATTCAATATTAGACAAGAAAAATTATATAAATATCAGAAAAATAAAAGTCTTTTATGACACTCACGTAATTTCCCGCATTACCGCAGCAGCACAAGTTGAGTCACGGTGCGACATGACACACAAACAGAGAGAAAATTTTTACTCTCGAGTCGCACAAATTTGAATATAAATAAAGAAATAAGTGACTTTCTATACATTTTTGCTGGCTTAGACTCAATACGTCGTTTTTTCGTACAGAACGAAGGCAAAAATTGAATAATCATTAAAATAAATTTTATGCCATTCCATAATAATAATAAATACTGAATTTCTTGAGTTGGAGTTCAGTTGCTTCTTCCGTCTTTTCTCATTTTTTTCCGTATTTCGCATAAAGCGAGGAAGAAGAAGAAAAAAAGTCGTGATGTATGATAACGACTTTTTATTGCTTCGTACTCAAACTTTTTTTTTCTTTTTTGCTTTACACACATTTTTTTTATCAATATTCATCGCGTTGCCGATGATGTTTCAGGTACTAATGACCTAAATAATTGAATAAAATTTCAAGTATGTGGGGAACATTTTATGCATTATTGATCAGATGGAGGCTTCTGGTTGTTGTTTTCATGCCGACAGAAGTGCGGCGTTGAAGGGGAGAAAATGATTTTTTTTATTTGAATTTTTTTCTGAAGTTTAATATTTTTCAAAGTAATTTATTTGTTAAATTTCATTTAGCAATTTTTTTAAAATAAAAAAAAATGTATTCAGCAAGTTTGTCAAAAGTTTTTCAGAAAATTTTTTAAAAATTTATTTTAATTTTTTTTTATTCAGTAAACTTTTAATTGAAAAAAATTCTTTTCAAGCAAATATCATCAAAAGGTCGTTCAAGGACTTTTTATTCAGCAAATTTGTGAGAAATTTTTTCAAAAACATTTTATTCAGCAAACTTTTCATTTTTTTATTCAGTAAGTTTATTTAGAAAATCTTTGAAGAAATTTTATTATTGAATAATTTTTTAACAATTACCTGAAAACTTTTGAATTTAGCAAATCTTTAAGAATTCCTTAAGAATTTTTCAGAAATTTTTTTTCAATAAAGTTTTCTAAAATTTGTTTTAAGCTTTTTATTTTGCAATTTTTTAACAAATTTTTATTCAGCATTTTTTTAAGCAAAAAATTGTTTAACAAATTTTCATTCAGCAAATTTTTTAGTTATTTACTCAGCAAATTTGTTCAGCAAGTTTGTTTAGAAAATCGTTCAAGCAAATTTCATTTGAAAGTCGTTCAAGAACTTTTTATTTAGCAAATTTGTCAAAAATTCTTCAAAAAAATTTTCAAAAATTTATATTGAAATTTTTATTCAGCAAACTTTTTAATTTTTTTTATTCAGCAAATTTGTTCAGAAAAAAATTAGCAAATTTTTAATAATTCTTCAGAAATTTTTTTTAAAATAAATTTTTCTGAAATTTGTTTTTAAGCATTTCATTCAGCAAAAAAAAAATCGTTTAACAAATTTTTATTCAGCAACTTTATATTCAGCAAATTTTTCAGAAATTGATTCAGCAACTTATTATTCAGCTAATTCAATCCAAAAATCTTTTAAGAAATTTTAATTAATTCAGCAAACTTTAAACAAAAAAATTTCAAATACATCCCTGAACCATTTCATGTCTCGTCGCAGCGACGCTCGACAAGAAAAAAGGAAAAAAATAGAAAGGGAAACGCGTGTCTGTATTATTAAATTTAACATAGATTGTTATTATTTTACATAAGGACTCAATTTTCTCATTTTTTCCTAAAAAAAAAAAATTTTTTTCATGGAAATCAATTTTCCATCAAAACATTGTTTTGTTCGTTGCAAAATAATAACAAATAACAACTTGTAACAAAATATATTTTTGTTCGGTTAGTCAGAAAACCCTTGCAGCAGAACATTTTTCCGAAAAACAAAAACAGTTTAAAATTAAAATCGCCCGCGAACATTCAATCATCGGAAATCGTGTCTTGTCGATAAATTTATAAAAAAATCTCGAAGAAAAAAAAATCCACTCGAAACCTCGTTCTTGACCAAAAAATAATAAAAATTCAGCAGTTTTTTTATGAACATGTCTCTGTGTGTTTTTTTGTGGTCGATAGTTCAATTCCCCATAGAAATCGAGTAAAAAAAAACGAGAAAAGTTCGTTATTAGGACTATGATGATTTTTGTTGGATTTTCCGGCAGTTCATTGTTCGGCTGTAACTCGTACGAGAATTGAGTATTATTTAACTTTTGTTGGTTTTTCGGTGAATGTCTGCTATGATAGATTTGAGTGGCTCTTTTTGTCTCTGTTGGCATCGAAATAAACGACAAAAAAGCTTGGAATGATAAAAGAACAAAGAAAACGAAGAAGAGCGGAGCGACGAAAGAGGATTGGACAGAGATAAGAGATATTATCACGTCAGTTTTGAGGCAAATATGTGTCGAAAAGTGAACAGGAAAAGGGAAGAGATAGCACTTTTTTGTGCAAATTCATCGGAAAATCGAGTCTGGACCGTTTATCAATAACAATGCCAATAACGTAAGAGCATTTCACGCAGCTGATGTCCATTGTCTTTCGTTCCGTTAACAGATTTTGGTTTTTTTCTCTCTCTCATCAACTTTGTAACAAAAACATTCTCGTCCCATTTTTGTCTTGCCTTGGGTAAAAAAAAGGAGTTTGAAACAGCAAAAAAAAAGGGAATTGAATTAATCAGACAAATTTTTTCGTTTTCTCCATCTCCTTTTCTCGACTCGAAGTGCTTTGATTTGATTGAATTTTGACAATCACCGGATTTATTTGATACCTTCAATTTGCGTTGTTTTGACAATTATAATGTGCTTGTCCCTTTTTTTTCTCTTTCTTGGGTCCTTTTACCTGATTTTGATCCTGATTGATAAAAGGACGTCAATTTTCTTGCTCGATTTGATGGAAATTGCAAATGTTGATAAAGACAGGTATTGTTTTCTTTGAAAATGGAAGGAATTGATAAAAAATTTAAAGTTTTAAAGTGAATTCGACGCAAATTTAAGGTTGAGGCGAATTCAGTTAAATTTTTTAAAAATTTTTTTGACAATAAAAGCTTTGAAATTCAAAAAATTTTGTGAAAAATTTTCATAATTTGAATAAAATTTAATAGAAAAAGTTTTAAAAAATTATTAAAAATTAATAAAATTGAATTCGACGCAAAATTTGTTTTCAGTCGAATTCATAAAAATAATTAAAATTTGTGTTTTTAATTAGAAAAAAAAAAAATTAAAAAAATAATTTTTTGAATTAAATGAACAAATTTTTTTTTAAAAATTATGAAAAACTAATAAAATTGAATTCGACTCAAAATTTGTTTTCAGTCGAATTCATAAAAATAATTAAAATTTATTTTTTTAATAAAAAAAAACTTAAAATTACAAAAAAAAGAAAAAAAAATCATTTTTCAAAAATTAACATGAACAAAAAAAAATTAAAATTATGAAAAATTAATAAAATTGAATTCGACTCAAAATTTGTTTTCAGTCGAATTCATAAAAATAATTAAAATTAATTTTTTCCCCAAATTTAAAAAAAAACTTCAATATTGCATTATTTGATTTAAAATTTAGTTAATGTCTAAAATTTTTCTTAAATTAATTTTTTATTAATTTTTTTCAATTCGCCATTTTCTCAAATTCCGTCGAATTCACGAAAAAAAAAAACATCAAATGAGTAAAATTTTTCCATAAACTCGAATAATGCGCAACAACTCAGCCATAAATTATCGCGTCATTACCTCGTTGCTTCGTGCTTTCATCATTAACGTTACTCGAATTTCCTCGTTAAGTGAAATAAATTCGTTAATTTCCTCATTTTTGAATTTATTTATAATATCCGATGATTTTACTTTATTTTTTTTTTTTTGCTTTCGACAAGAATCGCAATTCATTGTCCATGTAAATGCCCTTCAGTTCAATTAGAGCGCCGAAAAATGTGTGCAAAGGAATTTTTTGGCGAAGAAGAGGGCGTGAGAAAAATCAATAAAAACCATAAATTTCGAGGCGTTTAATTCTCCGTTTTAATTAAAAATTATCCGCACAACCTTGGCACGAATTTCTTAATTTTTAATGGATTTTTTTAACGAAAATTTTTGAGGAAACCTGCCAGAAAAAGAAGGGAATCAGGTGCCCATGTAACATTTTTTTTTGTAATTTAAAGAAAAAAAAAATGATTAATTAAGTGATGAAAAATTTTTTAAAGAACTTAAAAAAAATTAATGAAGCATGTTAAGGAAAAAAAGAAACCAATAAAAATCTCGTCTCAATTGGATTCACTTACAAAAAAAAAAAAAAAATAAAAATTATAATCGACTGGTCATAAATTCAATATTTTTTCTATCTCTCTATATCCAGCTTTGACGAACACAATCAATCAAAAAAAAATTTCTAACTTTTAAATAACACAAAATAAAAAAACTTTGATTGAATGGATAAAATTTTTAGACGAGGAATAAAAAAAAATTGATAGAAAAACGTTGCTTTTTTCCGAAATAAAAATAAAAAATTGGCAACATCAATAGCATTGAATGGCACTGAATTTGGGGAAAATATCAAAAGCGGAGTAGTTAAAGTAATGCTTTTGTGCTCGCAGTCGACAAGGGATGACAAGCATGACAGAGAGTGATTGAAAGTTCGTCAAGCGTTTGCTTCTCTCGTTCGTCTCTCGTGCGACGACGACGACGATGATGATGACAAAAGTTCAGCTCAAAAATGCTGACAAAGGCTAAACGGATTTTGTGAGCTTTTGTTGCTTCGCTCTTACTCGTTACTTTCCATCACGTAATGGCTGGAAATGGATTCGTAAATCAAAATCGACATGAATGAAAAATGGACAGAGCGATTAATGAAGATGTTTTAGTTTTTATGAAAATTTAATTTTTTTTCATTTAAAAATTTTAAATTTAAAAAAATTTTTAAGTTAATTTTATTTAATTAGAATTTTTATTTTAAAATTTTTATAGTTTTAAATTTTCTCACTGATTTTAATTATTTTTAAAAAATTAATTTAATTTTTATTTTTATTTTAATTCAATACAAAAATTATTTCAATTTTTTTTATCAATATAAGAAATAAATTAATTTTTAATCAAAATTATCATTAAAAAAATTTTTGAATTAAATAATTTTTTTTTTTAATTTTAGTAAAATTTAAAAATTATTTTTTAACAAAATAAAAAAAAAATATTTTTTTTTTAAATTTAAATAATTTTTTAAAAATTATTGAATTAAATTAAAATTGAAATTAATTTTAAAAAAAAATAAAAATAATAAGTTTTTATTAATAAAATTAATCTTTTGATCGAAAATTTCCATTTTTTTTAAAAATTGATTCAAAATCGAAAAATTTACGATTTTTACTTGACTTTGAGATTTTTAATGCATAAAAAATAAAAAGTTTCTTAAAAATTTTAATTTGAAAATTATTTTTTTTAATTTGTTAATTAATGTTAATTAATTTTTAATTAAATTTAAAATTGAAAAAAAAATATTTAATTAAATTAATGAATTAATTTAATTAAAATTTAAAAAAAATAAAATAAAATTAATAAATTTTTATTAAAATAAATAAATTTAATTTAATAAATAAATTTTTATTAAAGTTAATAAAATTAAAATTTTTTTAAGGTTAAAAAATTTTTTTAAGTTCATTAAAAATCTCTTAAAAAATTTAATTTAGAATTTTTTTTTAAACATGAAACATTTTTCTTCATCGCTCCATCCTTAAAATTAATGGTACTTTTATTTAGAACCAACAAAAAAATGTAAAGTAAATTGTCTTTCCATGTCCAGTTTCTTCCTGAATTCCTCGTACAATTTGCTTGATAAGCAATTCCTTTTTTTTATTTTATGCTTTTAGATGATTATTCGTTTCCTGCCTTTTTGCAATGAGGAAAAATCGAAAAAATAAATAAGAGCTAAATATGCATGCACCAAATCGTGCCATAGACCATATCTCGGATCTGAGCTCAATTTCCAATAAAATGAATAAAATAAAAATCTTGTTGGTTACATGAGGCAAAATACGAACGGAGCAATTTTCAATCATCTTTTGCAGTTTTTTTCGTCGTTTTTTTGCGAAATAAATACAGTTTATCTGAACGAAAACGAGACGATATGCAATTGTTTCCTCTTTTATCCTCGATACAAATCGCTTCTCTACTTCGCTTTATATATTAAAATAATATGAAAGAAGTGAAAGAAATAAGTTGATCCGCAATTGTATTGCATTAAAAAACGAAGTTGAAAATTCTCTTCGTGCAGTAATAAAACAGAATAACAAAAGTTTATCATTTCGCTTGCATTTGAGAGAAGAAAAAAATAAAAAGAGAAGCAAATAAACAGTAAAAGTACTTTACAAATGTAATTTGCCTTTCTCTGTGCAAGTCTTCTTGATATTATATTCGTATTTAATTCTTCTCCTTATTTTTTTTTTTTATTTTTCTCGAGAACGAGTTATGAAGAAGGATGCAAGAAAGTAGTTTTCTGTTGTTGCGCTCGTAATAAGATGCCAATTTTCGTATCTCGTTGTAGGAGACATTTTTTTTTTGCAAAATTACTCCGTAATGGTGAGAACTTGACCCATTTATTGTCGAGACGAGTTAACTCGAGGTAGTAAAATCACAAAAACGGCAATTTTGAGGGATTATCGGAAATGGAGATGATTACTTCGTGCAGTTATTTTATGGAAAATTTTTATTTTATTGGAAATTGATATGAAAGCTAAGCCGCTTTAATGGGGGAGTTTTAGAATAATTTGAATATTTCGATTGAATGGAGGAAATTTTACGTTTAAATTTTCGTTGTGTGCATTTCAGAGATATTTTTAGGTGCATTTTTGCCATAAATGAGATGGAATTGTATCTTGCATATTTGAGATATTGGATTATTTTGGGAGTTAATTTAATGAAAGTTTTAGTTTAAAAGAAATTATTTTCGTTTTATAGAATTTTTCATACAAAAATTTAAATTTTGTGAATTTTTTTAAGAGATTTTTTCTCCAATATGATAAATTTTTGCCAATATAATTTTTATAAATAAGGAAAAAAAAATATTTTTGAAAATGTTAATAAAATTATTGAAAACAAAAATCATATAAAATTTAAAAAAATAATAAAAATAATTTTTGTTATAAAAAATAAAAATTTGTTATAAAATTTCAAATTAAATAAAATTTTTAATTAAAATTAATTTTAATTTAAAAAATTAAATAAAATTTTATTATTAAATATTTAATTATCAAAAATTAAATTTTTAATTTTTTTAACTTCAAATATTTCATAAATTTTTTTATGATAATTTTTTATAATAAAATATAAAATAAAAATTTTTTTAAATAATTTTCCAATAATAAAATTTTATTTAATTCAAAATTAATTTTAATTTTAAATTTTATTTAATAAAAAATTATTTTTTTATAATAAAAATTATTTTTTCAATTTTTATATGATTTTTTAAATTATTTGATATAAATTTATAGTAAAAAAAGTAAAAATTTTTTTTGTGACATTTTTAAGAAAAATTTTCCTATTAAAATAATTAAAATAAATTTCTGATCTTTAAATATTAGTGCTTCATAATAAATATTTTAATCAAAATCATTTTTATCAAAAAAAAAATTAATTTTATTAATTTCTATTATTTTAAAATTTTTTATTTATTATTTTTTAATAATAAAATTTTATTCCATTTAATTTTTTTTAATTGTTTGAATTTAGTTTAAAATTTTATTTAATTTTTGTTATAAAAAAATTATTTTTATTATTTTATTTTTATTATTATTTTTTTAAAATTTTTAAGAAAAGTCAAAAATTTTTTTTAATTTATTTATTTATCTTTTTCACGAATTATTTTTATTTTTCGATTTCCAACAATTACCCTTTAAAAAATAAAATAATTCCTCGAAAAACGCAAAAAAAATGTTATACAAAAATATTTATGAGCAATTTCTCTTCATAAAATTCTTGCATTCATAAATAAATGCAAGATAACAACTGATTCACTATAATATGTGAAAAATCTCATAAATTCCATAAACGCACTGCATTTTTTCATATAATAAACAACATTTGTTCCGTAAATATTCCTTCAACAAAAAAAAAAACGGCAAGTTATGTTCATGCAAATCCCTTTGTAAGCCTTTTAAACACACGTTCGCTATCTCTCAAAAAATATTTTCTTTTGTAAATTTTTTTGTTACCTTGTCTCGCCGGTTATATCCTTTTTTGCTTCAAGTTTATTAAATTTATATTTTTTTTCTTTTTAAATATAATTTTATGAAATAAAAAAGAGCGTTAGGTTTTTTTTCACGCAATTTAATTTCAATTAATAAGCACTTTATTATGTTAGTAAACTTCTTTCATTTATTTTTTTTTCGCTCTTCTTCCTTCTTCACGTTTTATTTTTTTATTTTTTTTTCGCTATTGAGCACTGATTTTTTTTTCTCGGAATTTTTTTTTTATTTTTTTTATGAATGAGTGAACAGATATTTCTAGTCTCTACTCATTTATCATTTTTTTTTATTTTTTTCACTCCGAACTCAAAACCGCACAGATCCGTGATGTTGTGATAGTTAATTTTTTATCATTAAAAATGCACGTTGGACGTGCAAGAATAACGGCAGCAAGTTGTAACATAAGCTGCAATACTTTTTTTTAATTGCTTGATAATTATTTTAAATTATTTGTGACTCCTTTTTCTTTTTGGTTTCTATGCGAAACGTTTCTTTTGTTTTTTTTTATAATTTTTTTCTTCGTTGTTGTTATTTTAATTTATTTTTTTTTTTAATTTTGTTTCTACACAGAACGATTAGCATTTTCTTTCAATTGTTTTCCTTTTTCTTTATTTATTTTTTTCGCAGTCAAACGAGGTCAAATGACTTTTTTAGTGCCAAAAAAAATTATTTTTTTCCACGAATTTTTTGTTTTTATTTTTTTTTTTTCACTTTCTTGAATTATTTTTTTTTTAATTTTTTTTCGTTAAATATTTTTTTCCTGCATTTTTCGGAATATTTTTTTTTTAATTTTTATCAAATTCTCCAAATGTGCAGTACATATAGAACAAATACACACGTAAAAACGACACGACCTGTCACGTTTATAGTTAAATAATAACTGAAAATCATTTCACATTAAAGTCCCGGTTATCAAAATGTGTACATCAACATCGGATCTCTCGGTACGCGAACCTCCAAAAATAATAATAATAAAAGATGCGAGTGCAAAAGGGGCGCAGACTCGTTTCCAGTTGTGATTCGTTCGACTTTCGTCCTCGTAAATGAACGTCGAAGGGTGTTTCGCAAGTTCCGACCCGAGTACACATGTTGCACACGAAATTTCCCCTGTTTCGAGTTCATGCAAGTCCTTTTTCGTTCATTTCGTCGTCGGCTGTACATGACAATCCATGTCCATTAACTGCACTCTCTTTGCAACCTGTAAATCCGTCTGTCATAACAAAACATCAGAGATTGCATGTAGTTTGTGTTTAATTTTTATGAACATTTTTGCTGCCATTCCATTGTGTGATGCGGTATGTCGCGATGTTTCGATTCACCCGCGATGACAACTTTTCTATTTTTTTTTTTATTTTAAATGTAAAATAAATACCCGGCACAATTGTCAATCAGCAATTGATTGAAATGACGGGGAAGGGAGATCCGATTAATGAGGGAATTCAGTCGATATTATTTTTTAAAAAAATATTGAAAGTCATTGGAGTTCATGGGAATTTGAATGGCGCTCAGACAGTTTTTTGTTTAGAATTCCGAGAAATCTGTGAAATTATTTAAAAAAATCTTTTGTTAATGATTTTTGTGGAAAAACTTGTGCGATGGTAGAATTAATTCCAATTAATTCAAGTTCAATAGAAAATATGAATGAATAATAATTTTCATTGAAATAAAAAATTCTTTTTTAAACTATTTGGAAAGTCGAAAATAAAAAAATAATAAACATTAAAAATAATATTAAAAAAAATTAAAAATAAATATTTAAAAAAAAAATAATTTTTTGAAATAAAAAACAAAAAATTGATAATAATTGATAAAAACCATTGATTTATAAATAAAAATTAAAAAAAAAATAAATGAACAAAATGACAAAAAAAAATTATTTTTTTATAAAATATCAAAAAAAATCCCATTTTGACCTTGATAAATAAATGATTTTAATAAATTTAATAATAATAAATAAAAAAATACAAATTTTAAAAGTAGAAAAATTTTACTTCTTTATTTATTTTTTTTTTTAAATTTAGAGATGAAAAAAAGGCTTAATATTATTTAAAAAAAAATTAAAAATATTTTTAAAAAATTTTGTTTAAAAAAATAAAAAAAATTAAAATTAAAAAAAAACAAAATATCGATGGCAGTTGGTAAAAATAATTAATTTAATATTTAATTAATAATTTGATTGAAAATTCAAAAAAAAAATTAAGATAAACAAAAAAAAAATAATATTTAATAAATAAAACTTGCAAATATTTTTAGAGGGTCAAACATTTAAATTTTCTTTCTAAAGTAAAAAAAATAAATTTTACTTGAATTTAATTTTTTTTTTCTTTTTTAATAAATTTTTAAGTGAATTGAAAACTCCCAATGAAATTTATTAAAAAAAAATTTAAACTTCAAAATTTCCTTAATAAAAATATATTTTTTTCTTCACTTCACCCAAAAACTTCTTTTATCATTTAAAAAAATATCTGACCTAATTTCTCTCACATTTTAATGATCGAATTAACGCTTCGAGGCGTCAAAACTTAAAATATTGCAATAAATATCGAAATTTGGTACTCTCTAAAACTACAAAAAATAACATTGAAGCACAATAGAATTGAACTTATTTTTCCCAATTGAATTTACTTATTTATTTATTCAGTCATCATTATTATTTTATTACCTTTTATACTGCCGTCGCTCGCATCAACTGCACCGAGTCGTCATGCTGATGATGAAATTTATATATATTTATTTCAACAAAAAGTAGTTTATGGTTTTAACTATATTTGTGCCCTGTAGACAAATTCCGAATCAAATAAAATGATTTTGAGGCATTATAAAACTCTGAAATTGTATAAATTTTCAATTTCTCTCGCAATTCGTCGTATAACAAAAGTTTCGCATGCAAAAAAGGTTTATTTTTGTTTCATTATGTTTTGCATTTCGCATCTTTCGGCGTACGTTTGTGCGATAAAATGAAATTATTTTTGCGAAAATTCAATGAAAAACACCAAAAATTTCTGTATTAGTAAACTAAATATAGAGACGAAAGTTGCTCCTTTTCAAAAATTTGTGTGTGCGAGTGTGTGAGGCGCACCAAATCAAATAAAATAGATTTTCGATAATAATATTTTATGCTGCTGCTGTGTGTGTATTTCTTTTGTGCATTTCGCATTAAAATAAATATAATTTTCGGATTTATACCTTTTTCGAGGCAGTTCGAGGATGGAATTAACACCTCAATAAAATGTACTTGCTGCGCGATCGGTGTACGTGAAATCAGCTAAAACTAATTAAATCAACAACTGTATCGTTGGTGCAAGCGACTGAGCTCTCTATTGCGATGAAAAAGTAACAGGAATGTACCATTGAAGGGCGATTTTGAAATTTTTGTGACAAAAAAAATAATTTTTGAATTAATTGAAATTAAAAAAAAATAATTTTTTTTTAAATTTTAAAAATTAAAAAAAAATTTTTTAAAAATTATTTTAAAAATTTTTATTTAAAAATTTAATTTTTTTTTTTAATTTAGCTTGATTTGGATTAAAAAAAATATAAAAAAAATTTAAAAAATTATGAAAATTTATTAAATAATTAGTTTAAATATTTTTTTTGTAATTTAAAAAAAAATTAAATTTAAAAAATAAAAAAAAATCGACTTTTATGAAAATTTATAAATTTTGCTTAATTTGAATTAATAAAAAAAAAAATTTAAAAAAAATTCTACTTTAAAAAAAAATTTATTTTCGAAAATCAAAAAAAAATTTTCTTTGGAAATTCAATAATAATATTGCTTAATTTGAATTAATAAAATTTTAAAAAATTTATTTCTTTTTATTTTTTGAAAATTCATAAATTTCGCTTGGCTTGAAATGATCAAAATTTTTTGAATTTCGAAAATTTTTAAACAAATAAAAATTTTTTAAAAAAATTAAAAAAATTTATTCTTTAATAATTTTTGTTTAATTAATAAAATTTTTTTTAATATCAAAAATTAGAAAAAAAAATTTTTTTTTGAAAATTAATGAGAATTTTTTATATTTTAAAAATTTAAAAAATAATGTACTTTTTTAAAAATTAAAAAAAAATTGCTTGGTTTGGATTAATTGGAATTTTTTGAAATTTCTCCTGAAAAAAAAATTAATTAAATTAAATATGCAAATAACTCACCATCGAATTGCCTTTTATAAAGTTTCCTCTTTTTACATCCTTGCTCGGAATGCTGTTCGGTATCCAACCGCCGAACACACACACACACTTCTAATATTAAATTTCACAATATGTATGAATTTCCCTATTGACTTTACAAAACTAATTTGAAGCATTAATAATAAAATGGCACATGCAGCTCGGTATGTGCGGCGTAAAGTTTTGACGACAACTCCGTGCGACTGAACGTTGCGGTAAATGACGGCGGATTGTTTGTTAAGTCTTCAGTGATGCGTCAAATCTCGTGCATGTGATGAATTTTGCAAAATTTATGGCCTAAACTGCAATAATTATTTCATGTCGATCGAAATCAAGATGTTTCGGGGTGCGATGACGATAATTATATGCAAATGACATTTTAGCGAGAAGATGGAGAGATTCTCCGAAAGTGATTCAATTAAATTTTCATGCTGCTGGTCAGGAATTCAATAATAAGATATAGAGTGAAATTGGATATTTATTGCAAAGGACACTTACCGTCGTATAATGAGCTTTCAGCAAGATTACTGCAATTGATATCCGAGAGTATGTTTGCGGTGTCGGATGACAATGATATAATCATAAACAATCAAGAGGAAAGGAGTTTAACTGCCTTTGTTGGTCAATTTGTGAGATAATTTTGTCTGAAAGGAGAGAAAGGTCGTGAAACGTCAATTAATTATGAAATTTTAAGTAAAATATGAAAATTTTCTTAAACAAAATTCAATTTTTAAAGTTTTAAAAAAGATATTTACAAAAAAACTAACCTCAAATTTTTTTCGAAATAAATATTTTCATTAATTAGACCTCTTTTTTATCAAATTTTGTCAAAATTTAACTTAAAAAGTTTTTTTTATTTACCTTTTTGCTCATCATGTCAAAAAATTTTAACAAAAAGTGATATCTTTATAAAAACTAACCTCAAAGTCGCTTGTAAACATAAATGGCGGGAAAGGCAGATCCGAATAATGAGTCGATTTGTGAATAAATTTTGTCTAAAAGGAGAAAATATTTATAAATTTGGTTAGAAAACGCCTTTATGTTGAATTTATAAAAATTTTCTTGAAAAAAAATTAAATTTTAAGCTCTTAATTAATATTTTTCAAAACCTAACCTCAAAATTTCTTTAAAATCAACATTTTCAATATTTTAGTTTCTTTTTGTATCAAATTTTGAGACAATTCTACTTTTGTAAGATATTTTTATGCCTTTTCTGCTCATTTCAATGAATAATTTGATCGAAAATGCAAAAATAACAGAAATTCATTAAAATAACCTCAAAATCGTTTAAAAATATAAATGGCGGGAAAATGAGATTTGATCAATAGGAAAAAAATTCAAGAAATTCAAAACAAAAAAACCTTTTCTGATCATCTTAATGAAAATATTGACCTAAATTATCAAAAAATTTAAACAAGATATCTTTAAAAAAATTAACCTCAAAATTATTTGAAAATAAAAATGGCGGGAAAAAAAGATCTGATTAATGAGTCAATTTGTGATATAATATTACATTAAAAGAAAAAAATTTCATAAAAGTAATTAAATTGCAAGTAAAAAAATCAATTTTTTTTGAAGAAATTAAAATTTTAAGCATTAAAATTAAATTTTTATAAAAACTAACCTCAAAATTTCTTTAAAATTTACATTTTCACTGTTTAAATCTCATATTTTATATATATTGTGAAAAAATAAACAATAAAAAGTAACTTTATTTACCTTTTCTGCTCATCCTTGACTCATCCCATTGAATAAATTGACCAAAAATCCATTCGATCTGTCAATCCAATCTTCAGTTTTCAAGTTGCCTAACCTCAAACTCACCATACATCTCCATTTTTCTCATCCAATCACCGCATTTACCACATTTCAACATCTCGACTGCATAAATTTGCACAAAATTCAATTTTCCCCGAACTTTTTGCCAAAAAAAAAAAAAGTCATCTCATCACAAGCACAAACTTCCGAAACCCCGTAAAAGTTAACTGAATGTCCGAATTCATAAATAATTTGTTTGACAATCAAGTGGTTTTTGCTATTTGAATACATATTTTATTTATTCTCCATGCAAAACGTACATCGCATGCATTTATGGGTAATCCGGCACTTTATGCTTTTTCGGACAGTAAATGTAAATTTTTTGGAACAACATTGAGTCTGTGTGTGGTTTCGACGAATTTGAATTTAATTGGAAGTTGGCATATGTGATGATGATTATTTATTATTATTTAAGGACGTAAAGCTGATTAACTTTTTAAAGCTCATTAATGGCTCCGATGCCATCGGAAAATCCACTTTGGTTTCAAATCAACCAACGACAACCGGAATTCGCAGCGACGCGACATGATAAATTATTATTTCAGTAGGTTACAATATCATCACGAGAGAGCTCAAGTAAATGCACAATTGTTGAAAATGATGATAGTTATTATTGCACGATGAAGAAGACGGAAAATTGTGACGACGATTTCGATGCAAGTTCAGTGCAAGCATGAAATTTTTCTCTCTCTTTTACGCTTAAAACACTCTGAAAATCGAAAAAACAAAAATTTAAGAGGATTCAAGTAGAATTTTCAAGTATCGCGTGCTGATATCTTCTTTATGGGGAGACATAATAACAGTTAACAGTAGTAGAGGAAGTGAAAAAATGTTGGAAAAATAGTTTGTTCGCGAAATCTTGCATCGTTTGCGCTGCACGTCTTGTGTATTTGTTGAAATTTATGGGGTGTTGTGTCTCATATGTGTGAGAAAATGTAAAATATTCTCAGTAATTTTTTTGTGTGAAAAAGAAAAGCGGAGGTTACACGATGATGTATGGAGCTGATGTGAAAAATTTCGTTTTGCATTTAAAAAATTTTAGCGAGATTAAAATTAAAATTATTAAAATTTTTTAAAATTAATAAAATTATTAAAAATTTTTAAAATTAATAAAATTATCAAAATTATTAAAAATTTTTAAAGTTAATAAAATTATAAAATTTTTAAAATTATTAAAATTTTTTAAAATTAATAAAATTTTTTAAAATTAATAAAATTATTAAAATTTTTTAAAATTAATAAAATTATTAAAATTTTTTAAAATTATTTTAATTTTTAAAATTTTTTAAAATTAATAAAATTTTTTGAAATTATTAAAATTTTTTAAAATTATTAAAATTTTTTAAAATTAATAAAATTAATAAAATTTTTAAAATTATTAAAGTTTTTTAAAATTAATAAAATTATTAAATTTTTTTAAAATTAATAAAATTATTAAAATTTTTTAAAATTAACAAAAATAAATAAAATTATTAAATTTTTTTAAAATGAATAAAATTATTAAAATTTTTTAAAATTAATACAATTACATATTAAAATTTTTTGAAATTAATAAAATTATTAAAATTTTTTAAAATTATTTTAATTTTTAAAATTTTTTAAAATTAATAAAATTTTTTGAAATTATTAAAATTTTTTAAAATTAACAAAAATAAATAAAATTATTAAAATTTTTTAAAATGAATAAAATTATAAAAAATTTTTAAAATTAATACAATTACATATTAAAATTTTTTGAAATTAATAAAATTATTAAAATTTTTTAAAATTAATAAAATTATTAAATATTATTAAAATTGAAATTAAAATTTAATAATTTTAATTAAATTTTTAAATCTCGCAAAAAAAAATAAAATTTCACAAAAAAAATTCTCCACACTGCAGATTATGAATGAATAAAACGAGGAACAAGAAAAATGTCTCGTCGTTGATGTTAATAAAATGAAAGAATTTCTCAGGGAAACGACATTTCTGACACAGACAAAAACTAAGGTGAACGACTGCATCTTTTGCAACATCTCTCATAAATCTCATGCACGTGCAAGCTTTCACTGACCATTTTTTGTTTGATAAAAAGATTAGAAACTTCCCTTCTTTAAAAAAAATTTTTTTTTTGCTTGTCAAACTTTTTCACCTAATTCCTTCATCTTTTCCGTGAAACCATCTTAAATTCATAAAAAAAATTTCCAAAATTAAATTTAGAAACTTTTTCTGCGAAAAACGATGGAAACGGAAAAAGAAACGCAAACATATCAATTCTCATAAAACGACGAAAAAAAAAAGTAGGGAAATTGTTGTTTTTTTTGCATGCACGCCTAAATAGGTAAGAAAAATAAAATAATAAAGCCCAATGGACATATTTTTAATCTTCTTATTAAATTATTTTTTATTTCAACACTCTCAAGTACTTTACGTTCATTTTTCGATGAGAGTCCATCGAGACTTTCTCATCGCATGGAATCAGTCAAGGCTCGTTTTTTTCATCTCTCGAGTGTTTTGTTCGGCGAAAAGGAACATTTTAAGGACAAAAAATGGAATGTAGACAAAAACAACCGGAGAGCATTGCCTTTTTGATGTATCCGAAAAAATAACAACATTGACTTTTTTCGCTTTTTCTGCGTCGGAAAAGGTAAAAATATTACCAACTTGGGGGAGAAAAGCGACAGAAGACGAAGAAGAAGCAACCTTCTTTCATTATCTCGTGAACAGTCCAGAGAATCGAGATATATGATGATTATTATTATTATTATGAGTGAGTATACAACTTTTACCGTTATTTTTTTTCGGGATGTCTGCGCTGCGTGCTTTCTGCGGTTTTAATGGGTAATCATAAATCGTTATTATCTCCTTTTTTTATGATGTTCATTCGTTTTTTTTTTTGGACCGCCGAACCGCAGAGAAAATCCATTTGATAATTTGAGGCATTTTAATTATTTATTAAAAGAGAGATTAAAACGTTAATGGATTCAAATTTTTATCGCGCCCCCTGCGAGTCGTGGGTGACATTTGACCTGAATTCGTGTTGATTTGTGCAAACCGCAATTTAAAACGGACAAGTTACAATTTCCGGAATGCAATAGTCGTAAGTAGGAGAAAAAAAATAGACAAACAGACATAAACTTAATGTAATTTGTTATCTCCTTCCTTTTCATTTACACTTTTTTTACTTGCAACCAAGCGAGGTTTTGTTGTTTAATGTTTTACAAATAAATAAAAGCATAAAAGTTGTTTATTTTTGTGTTGGAGAGCGTCGAGTTACCTGGCTTCTAATAATAATATTTTTTTACGTCTGAGGATGGAGCGATGAGGAAAAGTGTTTCATGTTACATGTTTGAATGAATTGAATTAGCAAAATATGATTTTCAAATTTTTAACGGAAATTTTTTGAATTGACATTTAAAAAATTATTTAATGAAATTCCAAAAAATATTAAAAAATTATTCAAGAAAAATTCCTTTTTAATTCTTTTTTTCATATTTTTTGAACTTCGAAAAAATAAAATTTTTTGAAATTTTAGTAAATTTTCAATAAAATTTTTAAAAATTAATTAAAAAAAATTTTTTTTTCATTTTTTTGAATCAGCAAAAAAACAATTTTCGAATTTTAAACTGTCACTTTTTGAATTGACATTTAAAATTTTTTTTAAATTAAATATTTTTCACATTTTTTTTTGAATCAGCAAAAAAGCAATTTTCGAATTTCGAACTGTCATTTTTTTATAAAAAAAAATTTTTTTTAAAATGTTAAATGTTTACATTTTTAAAAAACATTTTTTTGAATTTAACATTTAAAAAAAAAAAAAATTTTATTTGAAAAAACAAATGAATTTATAAAAATTTTCTTTTTAAATTTTTTTATTTATTTTTTAAGTTTTTTAAAAGATTTTAAAATTTTTATTAAAAATTGGTTCAAAATACAAAAAAATATTTAAATAAATTTTTTAAATTTTATTTTCTTTGATATTTTAAAAAGTTTTAATAAAATAATAAAAAATTTAAAATTAAAAAAAATAAAATAATTAAAAAATAAAATAAAAAAAAATTAAAATAAAAAAATAAAAAATAAAATTTGTTCAAAAAAATCAATTTCAAGAAAAAATTAAAGTTTAAATAAGTAAAAATAATGAAAATTTTTTTCTGATTGTCTCTTCCTTACATTAAATTTCCGATTGTTTCTCTTTTTTTTCTCCTCGTCGAATAAAAAAAACCGAAACAATGCTATAAGAAATCTTTTTTGCGAAGCAACCACACACACACAAAAAATGTTTGTACAAAACTTCGCTATCTTAATTTATTGCATTTAAATGCAATTTTCTTGTAAATGATAACACCATTCATCCTCTTAAGTTCTTTCTGTCTCTTCTGTTCATTCACTTGATTTTTTGTTTTTTTTCTTTTTGCGAAAAATGCGAAATTAATGAGGTCTGATATTTTTTGTGTGTTTGTGTCTTTTATTGATCGCCCTTTAAAGTTTAATTCCCTCGCGTGGATATGAATTTTTGGGATAGACGATGCAAAAATTTTAATCATGTTCGTTCGAATTCTTTAGATGTTTTCCGTGCGAGACGACGTCAAATTCTCGACAAAATATGAAAATTTGATGTGATGAAAGGGTTTTGCGAGGAATTACTTTATTATTTAATAATAATTTCATGTGAAATATGCTCGTCAATGGTCGTTATGGGATACGTGTGGGCGATGCGATCGATTAAATTCCGAGAAATTTGTGTGTTTTTGATGGATGGGACGATGAAATCTTTAAATTTGAAGAATTTTGGTAGAAAATGAAAGAAAAAGTTTGTTTTAAAGAAGGATTTTTACAAAATTTCCTTCAAAAAAAGTAAAAATCAATCAATTTAAAGTAAAAATCGTCTCAAAAAAAAATTTTTTTTTCTTTTTGAAAAATTACATTTCATTAAAAGAACAATACTCGAACCTATTGTCACCCAATAATGCCATTTATTCGATGAAAATCCCCAATAATTGAAAATAAAAAGTCAATTTCCAATAAAAACATGAAATTTTCACCTCGCATTAACATCCGTGCCGACAAAGTGACCAACCTCGCAATTTTTCATCCTAATTGACTCCATTCTGTATTACATTTTTCATGTCAGGCCACGAACATGCAAGAAAACAAAAGAAGAGAAAAAAATCCGAAAGAAAAACTACTTTAACATAATAACATTTTTCCGACAGATTTTTCTCGGATTTTTCACACCATCAGCCCATTTTGAGACGATTTAGGGATAAATTCGACGACGACGACGAGAAAAAAATGCATTGTGTGTGCCTTTCACTCATATTTTATTACACGTTCGTTATTTGGAGTCAGATGTGAAAAAATCGGTGAAAAGACGAGAAAAAAGTGTGGAAATGGACACACATTGATGATGATGATCTGCCATCAATTACCCTTTTGTGATTTTTTTCGATAGATTTTTGTTTTGTGGGACATTTATTTGCGGCGTTGTTTTGTTTCCCTCACATTTTTTTGATTTTTATTGACTTTTTGTGTGGTAAGATTAATAGAAAATTGGTAAAATTTTTACAAAATTTCAAGCAAAATTATTTGAGAAATAATTTTAAATAAAATAATTATTTGTTTAAGAAATTAATTTCAAAAAATTAATAAATAAAAAAAAATAATTAAAAATTAATTAAAATAAAATAATTAAAAAAAATATTTTAAAATTTAAATTAAGCATTTTTTTCAAATATTTTTTTGAATTATTTAATTTTAATTTATTTATTTATTATTTATTATTATTAATTTTTTTTTTTTTATTTAAATTAATTTCTATTTAATTTAATTAATTTATTTAATTTAATTTAAATTAAAAAATTTATGAAATAAGAATAATTAAATATTTTTAAAAAAATAAATTTAAATAAAAAAAAATTTTTAAACAAAAAAAAATAAAAATTAATTTACAAAAAATAATTTTAAAAAATTATTTAAAATTAAAACATTAAGCATTTATTAAATATTTTTTAATTTTTTATTTTTATTTATTTTTAAATAATTTGTTTAAAAAAATATTTTTTTTATTTTAATTTACTTTTTTAAAAAATATTTAATTATTTATTTTTTTTATTAAATTCTTAAATTCTTAAATTTTTTTTTTAATTTCGAAGATTTTGGCACAAAAATTTTTTTTCTGAATTTTTCTTTTGAGAAACCCCTTTAAAAAGCAATTTATTCGGTTTTATTATCGTTTCATGTTAAAAATCGCCAAACACTTGACCTAATCGGATAACTGACAATTTCAAGTATTCTTCAACAAATGCAAAAAAATACCAAATATTTGGAAATATTTTGAGTTTTACCCTTTTTTTGTGCAAAACATTCATAACTTTCCCCTCGAAATCGGTGAATTATTGCCATTCTACCCTCGTGCATTCCATTTTTTTTTGCTCGCAACTACAATAATCGCACATAATACAATTCTAATTTTATGATTTATGACATTTTATGATAAGTTTTTGTGCAAATAGTAAACAAAAATGCTGCAAAACGTACGCACGGGACGCAAAACAACACAAAAAAATCTCTAATCAGCAAGATACAGCATTACTTGGTCCATGTTTACACTGCAATGACATATTTTTGTCGTTTATTTGCCCGAATTCAGGGAGGGAGTGTGCGATTCAATCACTGAAATTGCAATTTTTCTCCATTTTTTGTTGATCCCGCATATAAATTTATGAGTTTCCTTTCCGATTTTGTCCAATTTTGAGAGAATTTTTTCATTTCGATTGTCGGCATGGCAGCGAAAACCACATAAAGCTCAACTTTAATTACAACAAATTTATTTTGAAAGCTCACAAAGGTACAATCAAACTTGAAAGCGCAATTATGTTGTTGTTTCGAGCCGAACCACACACAGTGCAAAATCATAAAGTAAACTCGGTTAAACATTTTTTCTCTCTCGTTCGAGTCGGTGCGCGCTCAAAGGCATCTCGGCTACAACAAATTCATTAACACGATATGGTGATAATAAAAAGTACCATTATCACGTTTAAAGCGAAAGCCTTTGCAGTTCATAACGGTAATTACAAGAATGAGATTGTTCACCCATTCAGTCATTTATGTTCTGAATGTTTTTTTTTATTTTTGCGTGAGAGACCATTTCTTGTCTGGATAGTGAAGCGAATTTATTGAAAAGTTTCTATAAAAAAAATTATTTTAGCGCATTTTAATTGAATTTTCATAATTTTTAAAATTTTTTAAAAATATTTAATTTTTTAAAAAATATTTGTGAAAATTTTGAAATCTGAAATTTTTAAAAAAATTTAAAAATATCATTTTTAACATTTTTGAAATGTTTAGATTTTTTGTTATAATTTTTTATGTTCTGTTTTAAGACTTTTTAAATAATTTTTAAAATTTCTTGACATTTTTGAATTTATTTTTTTAAAATTATTGAAAGCTTTTTGAAAATATTAAAAATTTTGATATTTTTTGTATTTTTTAAGAAATTTGAAAAAAAAATTTTTTTTAAAAGAAATTTTTTAATTTTTATTTTTTTTGAACAAAAATTTTTTTAAAAAAAATTTTAAAATTATTCGATTTTTATTAAAAAAAATTTTAAAAAATAAATTGACAATTAAAATTTTAAAAAATAATTTTGTTTTAATTTTGTTCTAAAAAAATAAATTAGAAATTCAATTAAAAAAATTATTTTTTCAAAAGAAAAAAATTTAAGGGAGCTTAAAAAATTTTTTTAAAAATATTTTCAAGTTTTCAAATTTTTTAGAGAAATTTATCATTTTTGTACTTCTCATTTTTTTAATTTAACAAAAAAAAAATAATTGTTTTAAGCAAACAGACTTTAAAATTTCGTAAAAGAGCAATTTTTTGCGAAAAATAAAAAAAAAGAATAAACATTTTCGACACACATAAAAGACATTAAATAAACACCTTAATTATGACGAATTTCGTGCGTGTGTGAGAGAACTTCCAATTTTTGTTATCATAAATCGTAAAGTTCAAAAGGTTTATCAGCTCGAACTACAATTTTGTAACAAAAAATCTCAGTTTCGTGCCGTTTGTGTTTGAACAATGACCGTTTCTTGCATCATCTTCCTCCTTCTATTGCTCTCAAGCTCATCATTTTCGTTCGAAACTTCTTCCGATTCGTGTCGCTGGACTTATCGTTGCTGCAAAAGAGATCCCGCAACCCGAAATTGCCTCGAATTGTGTCGTCCCATCATCAATTGTCATCAAAAATCGCCCGGAGAACTTGCGGATTTCTCGTTCAAACCATTAAAAGTCGCTGCGAAGGGAAATGTTTGCGCCAAAGGATTTTCGCCCGACTTCAATGGTCGTTGTCGCAAAATATGGACCTAATTTGCTGTTGTTTCTGGCATTTATGATGTGTTTTTGTTGCGGCATGACATCGGAGATGACATCGTCTCGCCATCAAAGCGAAGTAACGAAAGACAGATGCACATGGAAATATTTCTGTCTCGCTGTTAATGAACAAGGACAATGCACGGAGACGTCAAAACCAGAAATTTCGTGCGACAGCGGGTTGGGAGATCATATTATTCAAACGGCAACACGATGCCCGAATGGACAAGCACACGATCATCACGGAAAGTGTCGTCGAATATTCACGTAAAATTCGAATTTGGGCAATAATTTATTCATTTACGCGCAATTTTATTCAAATAAATCCGATTTTTAATTTTTTCTGTGAATTCTGTGAATGGAAAGGCAATTATTTATTCAAAAGTTTAGCGAAAAGTGAATTTTACGTCCATATGTTTGAAAAATTTTAAATTTTAATTATCAACTATTGCGTCGTTGTCCAATACAAAAAAAAATGTCATAAAAAGTAATTTTGAATTAAAAAAATTTGAAAAAATTAAATTTTATAACAACAAAAATTATCATGAAATAAAAAACTCAAAAACAATTAGGTATAAAAAAAAATTTTTTAAAGAATTTTTGCAAAAAATAAATATCATCACGGATTGAGAAATTTTTAATTAAAATTATCAGAAAAAAAAAAATAAAAAAAATTATCAAAAGCAGAAAAATTTTAAATTTAAAATTCTAAAAATAATAAAAAAATAGAAATTAAAAAAAAATTAATAATTTTTATTAAAATTATAAATTTTTTTTTAATTATTTAAATTTTTTTTTAAATTAATTTTTTTTTTAATATTTAATTTTTTTTTAATTTTTAAAAAAAAATATTTAAAGAAAATTTTTATTTTAAATTTTTATAAAATTAAAAAATTTAAATAATTATTACAAAAAAATTTAAATAAAAATTATTTGTTTCAAAAAAAAATTTTTTTAAAACGATCAAAATTAAATAAAAAATTTTCAAATAAACATCAAACTTCATATATTTTTTATTGAACATTACAAAAAATATTTTTTTAAATTTTTTTTCCTTCTTACTTAATTCTCAACTTCTCAATAGAACAGATAAAAGACAATTTTCATGAAATTTCTCCATTTCCTTCACAAAAAACGCTCTTTGATGTCATTCAATTCACTTTTTAGTCAAAAATATCCATTCCAAGATTACCTCCTTGAAGCTCTTTCACAATTCAAACACTGAACACGATAAAATAATTCTTACTTTGTATCAATATTATCTGCTTTTCACAAACAGTAGCTGCACAAACACCCTCCAGTCGCACAACAAATAGACAAAATTGCATCTTTTATTGTGTTCCCTTGGACGCCTTTCACCTTTCTTTCCTTCTTTTGTTGAAAAGTACAAAGAATCCAATAAAAACAACATTTTTCTTCGAATTATCCTCTCCAGCAAGGCATTTTACCGGAAAAAAACACACGCACGGATGATTGGATAGCTTTGTTTATTATGGTTTGATGCGTTTCTCGTCTCTGAATTTTCGTTTTTTTAGCTGAAAAGGATTAGAAATAGAGAAAAAGACGAAATCACAGCCAATTAATCTTAAGACACCCTTTTCTCAAAATTTGTCTCGAAAATGGTAATGAAGGGAGTAATAAATAAATTTAGAGCAGAAACCCCTTTTTTGTGTCCCGAGCAAAAAAACTCTTTAATTAAAGTGATTACATGCATTAATTTCTGCTAATAAATTATTTATATTACAATCCTTTTATGGTTACGACCGCATTTTGTCTAAATTTTCATTTTTTTCCACAATTAATCAATATGCAATTTGCCCAAATTCGAACTTTAAACGTTTTTTTGTGTCCCTTTGTTACTCAAAAACCGTTAAAATGTCGCCGAAAATCCCTCCGAGCACTTGTTTTGCATTTAAATTACACAATCATCATGGAAATTCACGCATTTAGCGACAAATCTCGTGAAAACAACATAAAATGGCTTTAAAATGTGCCTCAAAGCGAGAATTTCTTCCATCTTTCATTAATTGCGATGTCGTGTTTTGACGAATTCACGTTTGTTTGTCCATTCGAGTGCTTGAAGATTCAATTTGTCGAGGGATGATGCGGAGAAGGAGATGGAGTTTACGCACGATTGAAGTAATGTTGAGATTAATCATTACAAATAAAATGCTGAAGAAGAGAAAAAAAAAACAAATAATGAATATTTTTACAGAAATGTATTTAATGCAGCTCGTAAATGTTTGTGAAGTTGGGGTAAATTTATGTAAAATATTTTATTTTAGAGAAGGATATGCAATGAGCGCTTTTTAAAAAATTTATTTAAATATTTTTTTTATTTTTTATTATTTTTTTATTTAGTCAAGTACAATTCCAAAAAATGTTTCACATGTCCTCCCTCCTAACTTAAAAAAAATTTAATTTGGTTTTGAAATATTTTTACCTTCAAAATTAAAAAAAATACAAAAAATTATCATTTTTTTCGAATTTTTTTTGTTATTTTTTTTTTCAAAATATTAAAAAAAAAAATTAAAAAATTTATTTGAATTTGCCAAAAAAAATTAAATTTAAAATTATTAAATTTTTTTTTTAAATTTTATAAAAATTTTTTTTTTTTAAAAAAAATTTAAAATAAAATTTAAAATTTTAAAGCAAAAATTAAATTAAAACTATTTAAAAATAAAAAAGATTTTAAAATCATTATTTTCCAAAAAAAAATTACTTTTACTTTTTAAGGTTCAAAATTGTGAAACATTAAATTTACTTTAAAAATTTATTTTTTAATTAATTTTTAATTATTTTTTTTTTATTAGTTTTCGTCGAATTTTTATTTTTTTTTTCTATGAAATATTAAAAAAACAAATTTTTTTGAAATTTGATTAAATTCGAAAATATTTAGTCGTTTTGTAGATATTTTTATTTTTTTAAAAAAAATAAAAAAAAATTTTTAATAAAAAAATAGACAAAAAAATTTACTTAATAAAAATACTAAAAAATTTTTTTTTTAATATTTATCATTAAAGAAAATTAAAAAATTATTTATTTTATTTATTTAAAAATATTTTTTCGAAAAAAAAATTTTCTATTTTTTTTAATCGGTTTTTGGCGAATTTAAGGAAAAGTTTTCATTTTTTTTTAATATTTATTCAAATTTTTATTTAATTAATTTTTTTATTTATTTATTTATTATTTTTTTTTTTTGATTTTGAATGATTGATGTCGAAAATTATTAATAAATAATTTATTTAAAAAAATAACTTTTACATTTTTTTTTTAATAAATTATTTTGGTAAATTAATATTTACAATAATTTTTAAAAAATGTTTATTATAATATTTCAATTTAAAAAAAATAAATAAATAAAATTTAAATGTATTTTTTTTATTAACTGACAGACTCAAAATTTTCTCCTCGAAAACATTTTAATCTTTAAACTACCCTTCAAAATCCTCAAAATAAAGACGAAATTAAATGATGAAAAAAAAATCTATTTGATTTAGATTGCTTTTTGTCGCCCCTTTTCGACAGAAACTTTTAAATTATTTCATGTTTCGGCTTTGAACGTCGGACCAAATAAATAAAAAAAAAATAAAATATATCTAAATCTCGATTAGAACTGACTTCATGGTTTTCCCACACCGCGTTCCGAGAAAAAATAATAATTTAAATAAAATAGCTCACTTACGAAGCAAAACACAACAACAACGACGACGACGACGACGAGGCAAAAGAAACAGAAAAAAAATATCAGGAACACTTTGGAATGTAAATAGAAAAGAAATATCAAGAAAAAGCGATGTTATTATTGTTAGTTCGCTTGTTCGTAGCAAACGGCACAGGAGTGAAGTGAA
Organism: Culicoides brevitarsis; assembly: GCF_036172545.1. Lineage (NCBI taxonomy): Eukaryota > Metazoa > Arthropoda > Insecta > Diptera > Ceratopogonidae > Culicoides > Culicoides brevitarsis. Next base: position 2,243,401 of record NC_087087.1, on the reverse strand, counting down.
GCACGACACGGTTAAATAGAAATGATAAATTCAAACTCATTTGTAGAAAATGGTAATAAATCACGAGTGTGTGTGTGTGTTGGCTTTGAATATTGCGGCATAGAAGGTAGAAAATCTTATTATTTGCTTTACGAGACACTTAAAAACATACAAATAATTATGTAATTGCGATAAAAATGGAGCGTGTTTGGCATGAGAAGTGCGAAAAACGTGAAAAATTGAAGCTCAGTGGATCAGAATTCAAGGAAAAAATTAAATTTTTTGAAAGAAATTTACTGAAAAGATTTTTTTGATGAAAAATTTACATTTTTTATTAAAAAGTAATTTTTGTATTAAAATTTTTAAAATTAATATTTTTAGAATACTATTAAAAATCTTTAAAGTTTATTTTTTTTTAATTTTTGAAAAATTTTGAATCTCAACAATTTTTTATTTTTTTTTCTTTTTAATTTTTTAATTAATTTTAATTTTTTTAAAATTTTTTTTTTTATTATTTTTATTATTATTAATTTTTTTTTAATTATTTTTTTTCTTTTAAATTTATTTTTAATTTTAATTTTTTATTTTTGAAAAATAATTTTAATTTAATTTTTGACTTACAAAAGTTTTTTATTTTTTTTTATTTTTTTTAAAAAAAAAAAAATTTTTTTTTTTTTTTTTTTAAAATTAAATTAAAAATTTTAAAAAAAAAAATTAAAAAAAAAATATTTTTTTCGAAAAATTAAAAAAATTTAAAATTTTTAATTTCATTGACTTAAAATTCAATAATTTAAAAAAATAACAAATTTGAAAAAAAATTTCACTTCGAGAAAAAAATTTTCAATAATTTTATCTTAAAATTATTAAAAACGCATGAAAATTTCTTCATCCTCCATTCAAAAAAATCAACTCGTTGTCACACATTTCATTACCGCGCGCGCCACGTAATTCGGGTGCCAATTTGTGAAAATGCGAACGCGTAACGAATTCCATGACATTTTTATTGTTTCTCATGCAATAATTGCCTTTATGGTCTTTTGTCGTTCGTTACGCTCCGCATTTTGCACAAAGACAATTGCCCCAATCTCTCACTCCTCTTGCCCTCTTTCGTGGCATTGGAACAATGCGTGTGTCCATTTTTAGAGAAAAAAAACTAAATATCATAAAAATGCAATTAAGAAGTCGGGCACAATTAACAACGACGTTCGTTGGTTCGATGTGGTTCTTTTTTTATGTTTATGTGTAATAAACCGTGTCTTACCCTTTCACCTTGCCTCGCTTTGCGTTACCTGTGCCGTTTGTGTGTGAGGCATTTTTACATCGAGAGCCATTAAATTTTAGGGGGTGCTATTCACGGGGCGCAATAAGGGGTTACTTTTTATAGTCTTTTGCTACTTGTGCTCGTTCTTCATCATTATTACAATGAAAAAACAAAAAACAAAAAAAATATGAAAAAAAAATTTTTTCTTATGCTTGGTTTGAATTAATTGGATAAAATTTCTGAAAAATTGTAAATAAATTAGAAATTGAATTACAAAAAATTATTAAAAAATTCTTACCTAAATTTGAAACCTCATCAAATATTTTTAAAACATAAATTTTGATTAAAAAAATTCTAAAAATTTATATTTTTTATGATTTTTGAAAATTCGAAGAATTTATAATAATTTTTCGAATTTAAAAATTTTTTTTCGAAAATTTAAAAAAAATTAATTTAAAATTTTTTTAAATTTTTGAAAATATATGAATTTACAGAAACCAAAAAAAAAATTAAAATTGTTTTTGAAATTTTTTTTATAAAATTATTTTTGAAAATTTTTTATAAAATTATTTTTGAAAATTTTTTATAAAATTATTTATAAAAATTTTTTCTCGAATTTTTTATAAAATTATTTTTAAAAATTTTTTATAAATTTTTTATAAAATTTTATTTTTGAAAATTTTAAATTTGTAAATTTTTTTTTTTTTTTTGAAAATTAATTTTTTTTTTTTTTCGAAAATTTTTGACTTCAGAATGAAAGAAAATAAAAATGTTTCATAAAATAAATTTCAACAAAAAGCACACAAAAATAAAACAAAAAAAAAACACAGCAGCAGGAAAAATTGATGATGATTTACTCGAAAAAATACTCAACATTATGTCTTGAAAGAAACATAAAATACGACATTAACGACTACTTTTATACGATTTTTTTCCTGAATTTTTTCTTCTTCTTCTTCTAAAACTGACATCGAAACCCAAAACAAAGCCGGAAGTAACAACAAGTAACGAACGCGTCAAATCTTTAAATCATCCTCGAGTCAAAATTTTTTTTTATTGCGATTGCACATGTCTCCGAAGGAAAGTCATTAATTTCTGCTCGCATTGTCCAACGACAGCAAAAGAAGAAAAAACACCTGAGTCATCATTATTCAATAGAACGATATCGAATTTTTTTTTGCTCTTTCGCTTCAATGAGAAAAAAGAACCCGAGATACATTATCATTCTGTGTCCTGCGGTGTACAAGCCAATTTTTTTCTCAGTTCAAGGAAAGTCAAACAAAAGAAAGGTAACAGCAAAAAAAATTGAAACAAAAAAAAGAAAATTATGAACATACAAAGCGTTTTAATGACCTTTTTTATGATTATCTCACTCTCGCGCATTTCCGCTGGATTAAGACACGAAGCATTTACACATAAAAAAAAATAATTATCTGTATTATTATGATTATCATTATTATTAATATTAAATCTCTAAAGCGAGAATTTTTCTACTTTCTTGGCATTTTCTCGTCTTTTCGCGTCGTCGTGGCAAAATAATTACCTTGCGTTCGGTGTTAAAGTTGCATCATGAAGTTGTGAGCAGCGGAAAAGAAATGTTTTATCGAGGTACATATTTGTACAAGATAAAAGCATGATAATGACGGAGGAGAAGGATGATGATGATGATGGTTGATGGAGGAACAAAGTTAAATAATCATAAAAGTAATGAGAGAGCATGAAAAATGGATAAAAAAAGCAAAAGTGTGATGGAAAGTGCATTATTATTTTATCCTCATTGGATTGAAAATTAATGCAAAAATAGGGAATGCGGAGACGGGTTGAAGGAAAATCGGTTTTCGTGACTTTAAATTTTATTTTTTTGCATCTCAAAGAAAATTTTTGATAGTTTTTAATCAAGTTTTAATAAAAAATAATAAAAAAAAAATTTTTAAAAAAATATTTTAAAGATATAAAAAAATTTAAAATTTTAATTAAAAAAAAACATAAAAAATTAATTTATATTTTTAATAATTAAAAAATAAAATAAAATTTAAAAATTAAAAAATTTAAGACTTAAAAAAATTTTGAATTTTTGAAAAATAATTTTTAATTAATTAAATAAATAAAAAAAAATTAAAAATTATTTTAAGACTTATAAAAATTAATTTTTGATAATTATTATAATTAATCATTTTAAAAAAAAAAAAAAATTAAAAAAATAAAAAAATAAATTTAAAAAAAATAAATAAAATATCAAATGTTAATTAGGTATATAAAAAATAATTAATTTTTTATATATTTTTTACGATTTAAATATTTTTTTTTAAATTTTAAAATTTAAATAAATAAAATAAAAAATATTAAATTAAAAAAATTAATTAAAAAAAATAAATAAAATTAATTAATTTTTTTTAAATATAAAAAAATTATTGAATTTCAAAATTTTACAAAATATTTTATTACAAAAAGAGAATAAAAAATTCAGTATCTTTACAAAAAAAAAAAAATACAAAATACAAAAATAACCTTCCATCAAAAAATTCTTCAAATCATCATAAATAGGCATTTGTTGTTTTTTTTTTATTTATCAACCAGCTTGCAGTCACAAAAAAAACGAGAAAACTAATAAAAATTCCATAAAATCCAACAACTGCCAAAAAGCAAAAAAAAAAATCTAATAAAAAAACAACAAAAAATCTGCTCATACGCAAAAAAAAATAATAATAATTTAAACTAAACATACCTCGATGCTGTGTTGTGTGAAGTTCAGTGTGAACATTAATTCTAGGTTTAGCATGACACATATCCCGTGTGCGCTTAGATTTATAAGGGGTTCAAATTAAATATTAAACATCGACTGCGTGCCTGCGAACAACAAATTTATAACAACACAAAAGGGTGTTGACTTAGTATTATTATTACTTTTGATTATTTCTCTCTCTCCGTTCGCTTTTTTTTTGTGACAAAATACAAATTTGTATTTGGACCCCGACTTGATTGTATTTTCTGCTTATTTAAATAATAAAAGTCGTGTTTCAATTACAAACGAGTTAATTATATGCTGCGTTTTTATTTGTTATTGTAATAAATATTGAAATTTTTCGGCAGCACGGAGGGAGAGAAATTCATAAAAATTCATATTTTCTCGACATTTGGCCAATCAATCAAAAATTTGTTCGAAAACCCGCAAGATTTCTTCATTAACGCCGCCCGTCGAAAAGGGTTTCAATTAATTTTCGAACAAAAGACGAAAAAAAACACAACAAAAAAGGATAATTAATACAAATTTAAAAGAATAATTAAGGACACCATCTCGACAAACATTACACGAGCAAGGGACCTTTAAGCGAGTCGTACCTTATAATTATTATTACATCACATTATATCCAAACAAACATGTGATACCTACACCTTTATTGTTATTTTTATTATTGTTCCAACTGCCGAGACACAAAAGTCAGGCGAGCGAAAAAATCACATTCTTATCTCGGAACAATAGCAATTAGACATTACAATGACTGCTACTTTTTTCCCTTCGCTCTCTCTCGCTCGGTTTTTGTTTCGTCGTTCATTAAGCAATCTTAGCCGAAAATCTTTTTGCTTTTCTTTTCGTTTGAATTAATATGTACAATTAGGATGGAGCGATGAGGAAATTTGTTTCATATTTCACAAAATATTAAAAAAATTTAAATTTTCATGTTTTAAAAAAAAAAAATTTAATTATTTTACTTAAATTAAATTAATTTTAAAATTAAACTCAGAATTAAATTTTTACTGAAAATTTGAAAGTTTAATTTAGAAAAAATTAATTCAAAAATTAAAGAGATTTTTTTGAAAAGATTTAACAAAAATTTTTTTATTTTTTTTAAATTTTTAAAAAATTTTTGAAATCAGCGGAAAGCGATCAATTTTTGAAAGATTAAAAATTTTTTTTTTTAATTTAAAAAAAATATAATGTATTCTAGAATTGATTTTTAATTTTCATTTTTAATTATTTCAAATCAAAAAAATTAAGTTATTTAGAATTTATTTATGTAAAATCAATTAATAAAATTTTACGAAAATTAAATTTTTAAAAAATTATTGCTAAAAATGAATTTTTAGTTTTTTTTTAAATTTATTTGAATCATAAAGGAGTTAAGCATAAGTTTGATTTTCGAAAATTTATATATTTTAAAATAACTCAAATATTGCTTGAATTTATTTTTTTTTTAATTTTAAGCCTATCAAATTTTTGAAGTAGTCGAAGCGATTCTCAAATTTTATGTTTTGTATTAATTAAAATTTATTTATAAAAAAAAACATAAAATTTGAGAATCGCATTTCGCTAATTCAAAAATTTTATGTTTGACATATTTAACAGTTTTTATTTTAACAGTTTTTTTTCAAATTTTTTAAGCTTCTTTTATTAAAAAAAATAAATAAAAAAAAATTAAATTTATAAATTAAATAAAATAATTAAAAAATAAATTAAAAAATAGAATTTTTGAAAAAAAAATTAAAGTTAAGAAAATTGAAACATTTTTCACAATCGCTTCGTCCTTAAATTCGCTTTCAAGTAAACTGCGTGTACAAAAAACCGCCAAGTGAACAATAAGAAAAATAATAATATTTATTTAATAATTATTCTTCTACTCCTTTTTCCTTCATTTTCACACAAAGCAACATTTTTTTACGACAATTAAACGCAGGAACGCCACGCAGATTAGAAAATTTGTTTCTTATTCTTATCTAAAATGAGGATTTTTTACGCGTTTATTACGTTTCTGACTTGACATTGAATCGCATGACTTCCAATCTCAACATATCAAAATCACACGCAGTGACAGTTTCATTCAATTTTCGTTCGATTTGCAGCTCTGTAGGCGGCACCGTATCATCCGTTATTGCATCTCATTCCCACACATTTTCGGAGAAAAATCTATTTTATTACGCCCGAAAAAAAAGTGAAACAATGCCAAAAACAACGAAGAAGACAAAAAGACGTAAAATGTTTATCGATATCGAGAAAATGTCATAAAAAAGGAGGTGAAAAGTATTTTTATCGCTGTTTTTCTTGTTCAAAACACACTTTTTATTGCACGACATGCAAATTTATCGTGTTCTTGTTTTACACGCGTTTTCAGCTAATTGCAATAAAATTTTTTTTTGCGAAATTTTTCATGAAAATCGTTTATGAGAACACTCTTTGGGACATTCAACCAGTTGGAATGGCGAAAAATGACGGAGAATGAGGAAAAAAGTTGGATTGAGTGACGAAACAAAAGAAAAATAACGGAGATGAAGAGACACTTTTCATAAAAATAAAAAGAAATTGCGTCTATTTGATGAACGACGACGACGAATGATGGTTTCTCGAGAGTGTGTGTTGCATTCAAGGAGTAAATTGTGAACAAAGAGCCAGCATACCACATTTTTAGCTTTCGGTAAGTACATAAAATGTGAAGAAGCAACAGTAAATGTTCTTTTATTCTTCTTTTTTTCAGAGAAAATGACGAAAAACAGAGACGGATCATCAAAAATCTTCAAAAAATTTTTCAATTAATCCAAACCAAGCAAAATTTCTTAAACTTCGACACTGACGAGGACGAAAACGATCATAAAACCACTTAAAAAGATAATTTCTCGACTACTTTGGTATTTTTCTTTGGCGGAAGTCGTCGTCGGTGTATTTATCTTTGACCAGCATGACTTATTGATGCTTTTATTGACGTTGGAGCGTCTCGTAATTAGTGCTAATGTACGAGAAATGATAAAAATTGAATCATTTCCGATGATGATTGGCTATCAAGCGGTGATTTTTATAACATTTCCTTTAGAATTTCATTTAAAAGTTAAGTTTCAACTCGAATTGTCTCAGTTTTGACCTGAATTTCACTTAAAAATGAAGAAAATATTAAAATTTCTCGTTTTTGTAGCAATTTTCTACCTCACAAATGCTAAAAAGAAACAAAAAGTTGCTTCTCTTGAGGAATTGGGACTTTATCTCTTCAACGCGACAAACACAACTTACTTGGAGGACTTCGAAAAAGGCATTCCCTTGATCCCAGTTCGTGCCGGAGAGGATTTCGATCTACAAAAAGACGTCAAATTCGGTTTTTTATCCAAAAATCATCCAAATCGAGAGATTTTTACGTATGAAGAACGCGAATTCATCCCGTCAAAGGCGGATTTTGTCAGCAAAAAGCCTCTTCGTGTCATAATTCATGGCTGGAAGAACGATGGCAACTCCCCGATGATTCAAACCATCACAGAAGCATATCTCAACACGTCGGAAGTCACTCTCATGGTTGTTGATTGGAGTCGTCTTGCCTCTGAAAATTATCTCGTCGCCCGTGAACTGATAAACGACGTTGCTAATGTCACGGCACACATGATAAAATTCCTTCTTGATGAAAATTTGGTCGATTTGAAGGAAATTTATCTCGTTGGACACAGTTTGGGAGCTCATACAGCAGGTTTAACGGGAAAAGATCTCCAAAAATTAACCGGAAAAAAAGTTCCTGCGATTATGGCACTCGATCCAGCAGGTCCTCTTTTCTCTCAGGAACACAAAGAGCGAAGATTGGACAAAAGCGACGCCGAACGAGTTGTTGTTCTTCATACTTCGACACTTTTGGGGTACACAGAACCCTTGGGACATGCCGATTATTACGCAAATTTCGGATTTTCTCAACCCGGATGCGGATTTGATCTGATGAGACATTGCGCTCATAGTCGAGCTTACATGTATTTGGCGGAAGCAATTTTGGATCATCCCAATGAGCCGTTTTGGGCGCTCAAATGCGAGGCGAACGTTGAAGATCTTGAGGAGGAAAAGTGCGAAGGCGGTAAAATTGAGGCGCGGTTTGATGAAAATGCACTCAGGAAACCGATGGAAGGAATTTTTGTCTTTATGACGAACAGCGAAGCTCCGTGGGCAAGAAATCGACGCGAATTGAGAGTGTTGAATGAAGGAAGAAGTTCAGGAAATCGAGTTGAAATTGGATACAAAGTTGCTGTTTTTAGTCTCTTGTTTGCAAAGTTTTTCATGAATTTTGTTTAAATTAATTTTTTTTCACGTTGAAACTTGAAGTCTATTAAAAAAATACTTGCTTATTAATGATTTGTCTCCAAGATGGAGATTGGAAATTATCGATTTATTGAAAAAAATAATTTTTTATTTGCTTTGTAAAAAAAAATATTAAATATTTAATTTTTTTTATATTTTATTAATCGAAAGTGGTCAAAAATTCTCTTTTTTTAGACTTAAAACAAATTTTTTAATGAAATTTTAAATTTTTTTTATCAAAAATTTTTTTTTTAATTAAGTCTGAAAATAATTTTTATTTTTTTTTATTTCTTTAATTAATTTTTTAAAAAAATATTTTTTAATTTTTTTTTTAAATTCATTATTAATTTTTTTATTATTTTTATTCATTTTTTTTTATTTTTAATTTTTTTTAATTTTTTTTCAACCAATCAGTTAAAAAAATATTTAATATTTAAAAATATTAAATTTTTAATAAATTTTTAAAAAATTTTCAGAGTTGATTAAAATTTAATTTTTTTCAAATTTAAATGAATTAAAACTTTATTCTTTTTTTTTAATTTTAAAATAATAAAAAATTAAATTTTTTTAAAAAAAATTTTAAAAATTTAATTTTGAAAAAAAATTATTAAAATACATTTTTTATTAATAAATATTTAAATTTGCGTTAAAATTGAATTTAAATAAAAATTTCGAAAACTTTCATTTAATTAAAAATTTTCATAAAAAAATTATTCTTTTTTTAAATTTAAAAATTAATAAAATTAAATTTTGAAAAAATATATTTTATTTAAGTTTCATCAATTTTTCATTAAATCCGTTTAATTTTAAAAATTTCTTCTCCTTCTTGGTCAAAAACTTCCGAAAAATCTAAACTGTAACACGCGCCTTTTGTCAAACTCCCACGTCACAAAAGTTTTTCATCAAAGGAAAAAGCATCTTGAAAATAACATTAAACGATAATCGTGATTTGATAAACATTTCTAACATTCGCCGATGATACAGTAGCAATAATAATAATCATTTTAGCTGAATCAATACGCTCCCCCTTGCAATCCGACAACACAACAACGAAAAAAAAAATAGAAACGAAAAGCAAGCAAATCAAAACATCCTCTTATGAATTTCGTCTCCGCAAGAAAAGATTCCTCTCCGAAAAGCAATTCAGTTTACATAACAATCTACTTTAAACAAATTTTCCACTCAAAGTGCAAATATAGACTCGTTCTTCTGCCGAGATGTTAAGATCTCGTAGATTTATCTGCGGCATTTTTTTTGCTCCTCGTTCAAAATGAAAATTTAAATCCATGCGAAATGCGAAATGAAAGTAGATAAAAAGCAGAGAGAGAGGAGAAAATATATTTATAGACAACCTTATTTAAGTAATATTACTCCTGATATTACTTGAGGGTACATTAAAAATATGAATACGTTCGGGGTGTGTGTGATGGCTTTTGTCTGTTTAACTATGGATTTTCTTAGATTTGTGCCTGGCAGAAATAAATATTGAATTAAAATAAAAAAAAAACCGGCACGACGACGAGAACGACCAAAGTTCGAGCGGATAAATATTTTCAACTTCCTTTAATACTTCCTGCTGAATTATTCGGAACCGGATATCGTGCAACATTTACGCGCTCTCGCTCGCTCGTGTATTTATTATTATTAAATTTATTGTTAACTGCATGCGCACGAATGCACAACGAACGGGATTATGATTGCGTGCACAAACGGATCGGATTGAGAAAGGTGAGAACAACATTTTTTTTTTGCAAATCTCTGAAGGGTGTTGAGGCTTATTCTAAGCTATTGAGTCTTATTTGCAAAAAAAAAATAATAAAAACGAAATTTTGTTAAAATGCTTGGTTTGAATTAATTGAAGAGATTTTTAGCTTGAATCCTTGAATTTAAAAATATTATTTTTTATTTCAATTTTTTTTAAGAATTTTTTTTTTCAAATATTTTTTTTTTAATAAAGTTTTTTTCTTATTTTTTTTTTAAAATTATTAACTTAAATTTTTTTTTATTTTGATAAATTAATAAATTTAATTTTTTTTTTTTTTTTTTAAAAAATCAATATTAATTTAATTTTTTTCTTATCCAATTCATAAATTTTTGTATAACAGTTTTAATTAAAAATTACGAAAAATTATCATAAAATTAAATTTTTTAAGTTTTCAACCAAAAATTTAAAAAAAATTATTTTATGAAGAAATTTGTTCGAAATTAAAAAAATTTCGGTTTAAAAAAAATAATATTTATTTAAAATTTCTTCCAAACTTGATCGATTTATAAATTTTTGTAAAAGAATCATGAAGTTCAATTTTTTAAAGAAAAATTTAAAAAAAATAATATTTTCCAAATAAAATTTTTAAAAAGTTAAAAACTGTAAATTTAAAAAAAAATTAAAACTTACAATAAAATTTAATAAATTTTTATAAAATTTGAGTTCTTTTTAGAAAATTTTTTTCAAAAATTTATCGATTTTTATTTTAAAAAATTTTAAATGTTTGAAATTTGTTTTATTTTTGCAAAATTTTAAGTTTTAAAAAAATTATTTTTTTTTTTTTTTTTAATTTAAAATAAAATAATTTTTTTTTTAATTTTTTTGTATAACAATTTTAAGAAATAAATTGTAAAAAATATCCATAAAATTTAACCAAAAAATTCAAAATTTTATTTTTTTTTTATTTTAAAATGCTCAAAAAAAAATTAAATTAAATAAGAAATTAAAATAAAATTAAAAAATTTTTTTTAAATAAATTTAATTTTTTTTTTTAAATAAATTTATTAAATAAATAAATTTTTTTGTATAACAGTTATACAAAAATTTATAAAAAATTTCAAACATTTTTTTTTTTTTGATATAAAAACTTTGAAACTTCAAGCAACTTAAAAAAATGACTCAAGGGGTGCATTGTTTAATAAATTATCCATTTGACATTTGAAGTAAATTGCCCAATGATGCAATTCAAAAAAAAATGAAATCAATGACGGGTCAAATTCGAAGAATTCTCGTCTCGACGTCACTTAGGAAGATTAAAGAGATCACTCCCAGATAATAAAATAAAAATCATAAATGATTTACAGTCATTACACACAATTTCATTTCATTTTCGGGGAAAAAAAGTAACGAAATTTAATAATAAAATAAAATATTTGGCAGTTTTTCATCATTTTCTTCTGCTAATCCAATGCACTTAATCATTCTTTTGTACATAAATTTTATTTTATTTTTATTACGTTTCATAACGGTGACACGTATCAGGGCAATAATACGAGAAAAAAACGCGTCACCTCATGTGTTGAACTTAATTTTATAGTCAGTGTGCACCGCGTTCTAATCAAATCCCGACGACGACGATGATGATGATGAAAAAAGGGGCGCAAAAACTACACAAAAGAGGTGTGTATTATAGTTTTTATTATTATTATGATAAATATATCAGCATCATGTGTTATTATCTCACGACCTGCGCGACATAACGTTCTGTTATTTATTTACAATCGAAAAAAAAACAGCAGAATGAAAATAATAACAAAGTACTTTCTTTCGACTAAACGCCTGAGCGGCTGTAAAAAATGCATGAAACGAAGTTGTGAGTAATGTGTTTGACCTCCTGCTGAGCAAAAGGGTGCAAAAAATATTTATTCGATATGGCGGCAAGTTGAAAGCAAGGAAAGAAATGTCGAGATTGTTGTTACATGTTTTTGCTGACAGGAACTTGAACAATTGAGAAATGGGAAAAAATGAATTATTTTTTGTTCGGTTGTTTGAAATTTTTATCTTTTAATCGATTTTTTATAAGAAAAATTTAGCTAAAATTATTAAAATTCGACAAAAAATTAAAAAATTAATTTTTAAGAAATTTTAAGATAATTTGTCATAAAAATATTTTTTTAAATAAAAATTTTAATTTTTTTTTTTAATTTTTTAATTTTAATTTAATATTAATTATTTTTTTATTTTAATTAATTATTTTTTTAAAAAAAAAAATATTTAATTTTATTTTAATTTAATTTTATTAATTAAAATTAATTTAATTATTTTTTTAAAATTTTCAATTAAAATAAATTTAAAAAAAAATTTTTTTTTTTATTTTTTTTAATTTAAATTTAAAAAAATCTTTTAATTTTTTTTTTAAATTAATTTTATTTTTAAAAAAAATTTAATTAAATTAATTATTTTTTTAATTTTAATTAATTATTTAAAATAAATTTTATTAATTTAAATTTATTTTTTTTATTAAATTTTATTTTTAATTTTAATTATTTTATTTTTTTTAATATTTGAAATAAAAATTTATTTTTTAAAAATTCTTGAAATTTTCTTGAAAATGATAATTTTTTTTTTTTTTCTAAAACACAAAATTTTAATTTTTTTTTCAATTTATTTATTTTTTTTATTTTAACCTTTTATAATATTTTTAGTTCAATGAAAAAAAAATTCAAGCAAATTTATTATTAATTAACAAAAATTGTCAATATCAACAAAAATTTTTACATGCGAAAGGATCAAAAGTTGTACGAAACTTTTCCAATAAATGCATGAAACTCATCAAAAACAAACTTTTTTTCATTAAATTATTTCGTAAAACTAACAGAATTAGTGAATAATTGAAATCTCTATTAGATATTGATATTTATAATGAAAAGATTACATTTCATTTTTCTTTTTGTTTGTTAAGACTTTCAATGCAACTCGCGTTTGGTTCGAAGATTATCGTGTTATGTGTCTACTAATGATGATGATTAATTCTTCGGGGAGTTCAATTCTAATTTATATTTTTTTTGTATGTTTTTTCGTGTTTTTGTGGTAAACATTTTGCTTTGATTGGAAAAAAGGGGGAAGAGATTTATTTATTAGGAAATTGAAATCCATTCAGGGCATTTTTGATCTACTTTTGATAGAAAAAAAGTACTTTAACACACAAAAGTCAAGTCATTTTTCATCTTTCTATTTTATTTCATTTTTTTTCTGTTGAGGTATTGAAGCAGTCAGTGATGTAACCATTATTCAAGAAGATTTTAAGAAAATTACTTATTTAAAAAAAAAAAATAACTAAAATTTCAAAAAAATATTTTTTTCAAAGATTTTTTAAAATTTTTCAAGAGATTTTTAATTTTCTTCGAATTTGTTTCAATTTAA